>NC_134579.1:221537054-222263304 GCF_037038515.1 Microtus pennsylvanicus | reverse complement strand
CCTTAAACAGTTTTATTTCAGGAAGTCACACCAATTTTTCAAGGTGTAGTTTGCTTACTTTGAACACCAATGCTTCTTAAATAGGAATACTGACATTTGCCCTGGGGATAAGCTTTCCCTGAGTACCAGTTTACCATCAATAAACCTTTCATTAGGCAAAAACTCTATTTGCTTTTCACAGCTTTTTTTCTTTGCATAGACAAGTCCCTATCATCCCACACTCGTCATCATTAATTTAGCCCATTCAGACGAAGGACTGACAGACAGACAGAGACAGAGGAGAGAAAGAATACTATGCAGCCTGTGTCGATTTATGTGTGATAGAGTGTTTGTGTGTGTGTATGTATGTGTGAGTGTTTGTGTATGATGTTTGCGGGTATAAGTGTACACCAATCCGTGCCCACATATAAACATGTTTGCTTGTGTGTGTGTGAGAGAGAAAGCAGAAAAACGTGTATGTTTCCATCTATGCTTGAAAAGTCACTGTTTAGACTATTTAGGGAAACCCATAATGAATCTAGAGAAACTATATCTTTTTTTTTGTTTTTGTTGTATAACAATTATTTTTATTTATTTATTTGAAAATATACTACATAAATACAATTATTTTTTAATGATATCTACTCACATACTCTCCCTTCTAACTCTTTCCAGTCCCTTTCATACAAGAGAAGTCTCCCACACAATTCTATGTTCTCCTATAGGGTTCAAGCTTAAATATGTTGTTTGCTTCTTCCTCTCAGTTACAGTGTATTTGGAAAAGTGCATCCTTACATTCTCCCTTGATATTATTTATTTACTAATATTTTGAACAGTCACATTATATGCCAGATTTATTTTCACATGTGTAGTAATGAGTAACATATACTAAAAGTCCAAATAAATATATAAAATAACAAATATAGCAATCATATTGTGCACTTGTGTGTTATCTTGCTTTCATATTCAAGTTTATGTGAGCTTTCTGTTTTATGTTACTTCCATACAATACTTCGTTTAAGAAAAATTCCTGAAAACAAACATATTGATGTTTCAGTTAAAGCTAACAGTAAAGACCATATCACAAATTCAAAAACAAAGTTATGAACTTCTTTTACCACTACTACTACCCAAGAGAAAATAACTTTGACGGTTAAAGGAGGCCGCTTGGCTGCTTGTTCATTTCCCAGCTGCCCAGACCTCCGAAATAATCACTCAGAAACTGTATAATTAAATCACTTCTTGGCCCATTAGCTCTCTTCTTATTGGCTAACTCTTACATATTAATTTAACCCATTTCTATTAATCTGTGCATCACCACATGGCTGGGATTTACCGGATAAAGTTCTGGCATCCACCTCCAGCATGGCTACATAGCTTCTCTCTCTGACTCTGTCCTTCTTTCTAACAACATTCTCTTTCTTCCCCTGCCTACCTAAGTTCTGCCCTGCTGTAAGTCCAAAGTGGTTTCTTTATTCATTAATGGTAATCACAACATACAGAGGGGACTCCCACATTGCCTCCTCTTTTCTGTTTAAATAAAACAGTTTTTAACTTTAACATAGTAAAATTTATCATACAATTCTTACACTTGCTTGGTTAGAGTTACCACAAGATAATTTTTTATTTTACTTAAGGCTATTGTGAAAATTATTGTTTCCCTGGTTTCTCTCTGTGTCCATTTGTCATTATATATAGGAGGGCTACAAATTTCTGTGAGTTAATTTTTTATTCAGCTACTTTGCTAAATAAAAGTGTTCATCTTCTGGAGGTGTTCCCCAGTGGAAATTTTAGGGTCACTGATGTATACTATCCTATTATCTGTTGTTTAAATTGCATACCCGATCTTGATTTAAGTTAAATAAGTGTTAAGTATTGAGACAATTATCCATTTATTTTAGATTTTCTAATTTGATGAAATACAAATATTTAAAATATGTCTGTTGTAATACGAGCTGTGGGGCTGCTTCCCCAGCACCCCAGCTGCCTGACTAGATTATGCCCCGAAATAACAACACACAAACTGTATTCATTTAAACACTGCTTGGCCCATTCTCTTCTAGGCTAATTCTCACATATTAATTTAGCCCATTTCTAATCATCTGTGTGTAGCACCCCATGGTGTGCTTACCAAGAAGATTCTAGCCTACATCCATCCTGGGTCGGAGCTTCATCGAGTATGTCTGCCCAGGAGAGCAGAGCATAGTGTCTCTCTGAGCTCACTTCCTCTTCCTCCCAGCATTCTGTTCTGTTTACTCCTCCCACCTAAGTTTTAATCTATCAGGGCCAAGCAGTTTCTTTATTGCTTAACCAATGAAATCAACAGATTGATATATGACACTCCCACATTATATGTCCTTATGATTCTCTGGAATTATTTGGTGTCTGTTATTATATCTATCTTTTCATTTCTGATTTTATTAATTTGAATATTGTTTTTTTGTCTTATGATAATTTGGATAAGGACTTGTCTATACTGTTGACTTTATCAAATAACAAACTCTTTATTTCATTGTTTCTTAATGTTCACTTTGTTTCTTATTAATTGATCATAATTCTGAATTTGGTTATCTCTTGCCCTCTATTCATTTTGAGTGTCGTTTCTTCTTTTTCTTCTAAAGCTTCCAGAAGTGCTATTAAATTGCTAGTATGACTTCTTTTCAACTATTTAATAATGATGGTTCATTTTGTAAACTTTCCTCCTAGAACGATTATCATATGACCTATATTTTTGGGTGTGTACTGTATTCATTTTCATTAAATTCTGGAAAGTTTACAGACCAGATTTTTCATTTATTACAGAGTTCAGTTTCAATGAGTCTATAAGTTTTCTCTTGTTCATGGTTGTCTGTTAGAATGCAGAGAGCTATTTCAATTTGGATTTAATTGTTCAGACTTATTCTGTGTTCAAGTATGGGCTTAATTTCAGAGAAAGTTCAATGGCATGCAGGTAGGAATGTATATTCTTTGTGTTAGAGTAAAAAGTATGGGAGTCTGTTCTTCCCCCAAAACTGTTGACTTACCAGGGCCTACACTATAGTAGAAAAATGACTCTTCCTTTCCGAGAAGCTAACGTAACTTACATTTTTTGTGTTTTACTTATTTGTATTTTGTCTGGTTTGGTCTTGCGCAGGTTCTGGGTATGTTGTCACAACCACTGTGTCTGCCTCTCTGCCTGCCACTCTTCCACACTGATTCAATTTTGCTGTTTCAAGAATTATGTATTCATACTAACATCACAAACTCTGTTTGTATAACCATATTTGTTTACATGTTTTTCAGTTTGAAATGGAATTTTAATTAGTAAATTGTTAGGACTCAGGTTTTGTTTTAGGATTTTTTCATGGGAGGAGGGGGTATTATAGCTGAGCTAGAAAATTCTGAGGCATCTGGAAGAGTCCAGAGAAGAAAGGATATGGCTAGGGCTACCCAGGAGAGAAGCAAAATAACCTTCTTTTGGTTTTCTAAGACTATAGTTCAAAATATTTCTATACTAAACACTTTCTGATACAAATATGCATTAACTAATTTTTGTTCCACTTCCATAATGTATTGCCACTATATTAGAAAGTGCAATTTATTTTACGTCCCTCTGATCTAATTATGCAAGTAATATTTCCTTATGGTATACGGAATATCAGCAATGCACTGTAGACATTTAGATCTTTCTGAATCCTTTCTAATACTTCTATATGCACTTCCATAATATATGATTATATACAATAGAATCAAATAAAACATCTGGACATACTATAATAAGCTTTGAGTCAACATTTCTTCTATGTTAGCACATGATCTTTAAAAATTCTGTTTCAATAATATGTATAAAGCAAAAATATTTGGGTTCAAGGAGAGCTGCTAAATTATAGAGGACTTATACATCTATCTTTTATTTATTTAACTTTTGAGACAATATTTCCTTTATATCAGACTGGCCACCAACTCACAATGTAGTTTCAAGCCTGTTCTTGACTTTTTGATCCTTCTGTCTTAATTTTCTTGGAGATGAAGTGGTAACATTGCCCATACTATACTATAGATATACTATATATGTATCATCATGTTACACCTTTTATTGACAAGTTTATCCAAATTAATATGAATAGTTTACCAAAAGGGAAGTTTTATTAGAAGAACAAGCCTTTTATACTATTTTGGAATTGTTATTATTTTTTAAGTGTGCAAAGAACTAGGTGTTTCCACATTGGGCACTTGATATATGTCACGGTTGTTTCTCCCTATTATAACTCTACTCCTTGGTTTAAAACTTTGTATTTTATATAACATGGTGATTCTCACTACAATAAATTTACCAATTTTAATTTCTTTCATGAGCGTATTCTCTTTTATTGGCTATTTTTATTACATAATAATTTGAGAAGTAAATTACAACTGAGTAATATGCACAGCACAAATGTATACATGAAAATCATTTTACATAAATATTTGAGAATTTTCTACAATGTATTTTGATCACATTCATACTTAACCAGTCCCCTAATGTCCCCAATATCTATATCTTTTTTACTTTATATATTTTATATCTATATATTTTGTTCCCAACTTAATAATCTTTATTTTGTTTTTTACATATAGTCAAATTTGTGTTCCTGGATAAAGAATCATCCACTGTAGTCTAAATAGAATCACCAGAGGTCAATACATCCCTAAAGAAAACTGATTTTCTCACTCCAAGAACATACAAACTGCAAAAATTTTCTCAGGCATTGAAGTTCATTATCCCTTACCAAATTTGTTAAAATGTTGACTTCTGAAATTAAAAATTGTTTTAATTTCTGGATTTCTGTGGGACCCTTAATTAAAGTTCACCAAAAAAGTTCACTACACATGAGATGCAACATTAACTATTATAATTACATATTGCAGAAATAAAGTAAATATGTCTACTGTGGTGCAAAACATATAAAGAAAACATTTCTGTAATTTTAAGAGTTCCCATATGTTGATAACTTAGTTTGTAATTTTCTCAATGCTACCATGATATCCTTATTTCTCAATGTATATATGATGGGATTCAACAGTGGGATCAAAATGGTATAAAACAGAGACAGCAGTTTCCCCATGCTTTCTGATCGATTTGATTTTGGTTGCGCATATGTTATCGTAGCTGTTCCATAGAATAAAACCACAACTATAAGATGAGATGAGCAGGTGGAGAAGGCTTTAGACCTTCCTCCAGCTGAAGAAAGTTTTAGAATATTGCAGATAATCTTGCCATAGGAGACAAGGATCAAGAGAAATGGAACCATGATAAACACCACCGAAGCAACATAAATTGCTAAATTATTCACAAATGTGTCTCCACAAGCAAGCTTAAGTATAGGGGGGATGTCACAAAAATAGTGATTAATTTCATTAGATCCACAATAAGGCAAAGAGAAAATTTGATAAGTTTGCCCAGTCACAACTGGAATGATACTGATCCAGCAAGTGGCCACAAGCTGCACACAGACCTTATTGTTCATGACCAAGGGGTAGTGCAGAGGATTGCAAATGGCCACATAACGGTCATAGGCCATGACTGTCAGCAGGAGGAACTCCATCCCTCCAAGCATGATGACGAAACAGAGTTGTACAGCACAGGAAAGCAACGAAATAGTGCCTTTTTGTGTACAAAGATCCATGAGCATCCTCGGGATGGTAACTGTTACATAGCAGATTTCCACAAAAGAGAAGTTGCTAAGAAAAAAGTACATAGGGGTCTGCAGAGCAGGGTCAATTCTTGTTATTAGCATTATAGTGCTGTTGCACATCAGAATAGTCAGATACATTAGTAAAAATATCCCAAAGAGCATCCTCTGGATATGGGGAACATCTGACAATCCTAAGAGAATAAACTCTGTAATTGTAATATTTGAAATTTCTGTTTTACTTTGCTCTTTGTCTGCAGATAAAACAATTTCCATATGTTCCAAGCATTTGCTTTTTCAAGTCCACAAGTTTCTTATGTTGGCTGAATGAGATAAGTAAATATTCTTATATGTTCTTTTACACAGACATTTACCACCATTTTGTTTATTAACTACAGCATGCGATTTTTAATATCATAAAAGAACTGGTATATGGTTAAAATAAACCCATGACATCAATTTATTTTATTATATTCAGATATGTTTCAGCAGGTTTTGAGATGCAAACATTCCAAATATTGGCACACTGTACAAAAATTATATCTTTGTACTTTGTTCTTTAAAATGAGATATTACTGCAAACCTTTTCCTGTTTTTTTTTTTGTTTGCATATTGTCTTTCCTTCATTTTTCAGTACAAAGTCTTTAAATCCATAGATTTTATTTGAAGGTTTCCCTTAACTTTTATTCTAAAGAAGTAGTAAACATTTTATTGTGAAATCCATGTTGTCATGCTGTATGCGAAGAAAGATGGAGTCATGGTCATATGCTTGCAGCTTTCAACTTTCAGCTTGCTACCTTGAAGAGCAGAGTTCACATCTCCAGAAACCGAAGTGGATGTGAAAGCCCGAGTATTATTCTACCCAAGAGTGGGGTGTCCCGCTGGGTGGGTCTTCTATGTGCAGTCCCAGCCTGGGCTTGAGAGTTCCGCTGAGGTCCCTTTAAATAAGAGGGTTTCAAGGCTGATTGAGACTTGTAGCTTTCATGTTCTCATCCATAAGGTGGGGGTTTTGGAGAAGCCTAACTACAAGAAGCTTTCCTGCTGGCTGGCTAGAAAAGCTGCGGCAGGTGGGGGAGTGGTGCGGGGATTTGCCCTGGTATCAAGGGCCTAGAGAATAGGGTTCAGCTGGGTGCCTTCCCTCTCATTAGGATGTTCTCCATGCCTCCAGGCAAAATGACAAAGCGGAGTTGTACAGTACAGGAAATCAATGGATACCTGATCACTCAAGTCTTGTTCGGCTACGTGCAGTCGTAGCCAGACCACGATGGGGATACCCACTGAAATAGCTTACCTGAGCTATTGTGAGCCCACCAAATCAGGTCTGACAGCAAGCAAACCAGCATACGGACAAAACTCGGCCCTCTGAATGTGGGGGACAGTTGTATGACTGGGGCAGACTGTGGGGCCACTGGCTGTGGGACCAGGATTTATTTTTACTGCTTGGACTGCGTTGGCTGAGACCACTCTTTCATTCCCAACCACCCAGACCCAAAATAATTTACACAGTTACTGTGTAAATTAAAATACTGCGTGACCAATAGTTTAGGAATATTCCTTGCTAACTCTTATATCTTAAAGTATCTGTGTATCACCACAAGCTCATGGCCTACCAGCAAGGTTCCAATGTCTGTCTCCTCCAGCAGCTACATGGTTTCTCCCCAATTCTGCCTTCTTTCACCCAGCATTCAGTTTAGTTTTCCCACCTAGCTCTATTCAGCCCTGTCATTGGCCTAAGCAGCTTCTTTATTTATTAACCAATAAAAGCAACACATGTATAAAAGGACTTTCCATATCAGTACTAGATCTTGGAACCCAAGATCTCTTTGGAGGGATACCTTGCTCAGTCTAGATATAGTAAGGAGGGCCTTGGTCCATCCTCAAAATAATATGCTAGGCCTTGTTTACTCCACATGGGAAGCTTTGCCCTCTCTGAGGAGTGGATGCTACAAAGGGGGAAAGTGGAGGGAAAAGGAGGAGTGGAGGCTGTGGGAACTGGGAATTGGCATGTAAAATTAAAAAAAGATAAGGTATCTTGCTACAGTAGACAAATTGGTAATAGTGACTTTTAGAGTTGTCAGTTTTGCTAGATTAGCTTACTTTTAGTACAACAGGAAAGAATGCGCGTGTAGACACTTGGGTTTCATTGAGTGTAGTCTACTGTAATTTCAAAATGAGCTTACATTTGTATAGATTACACACTTGGCCATTGATGCAAAGTCCTATTTTCTTCTTTTAAAACGTTGGAATTTGTTTTTCCTTCTTAGAGGAAAAAAATAGTATTTAACAGTTTGTAGGGATTGTTACCTCGTATATGTAAAATGGACACCTGGCTATGAGACACCATGCAGGAAACGAGTAGTTAATGTATTTTATTTCATATGCAAGTTACTTTAAAGGTTGAATCAGGATTTGTGGAACCCTGTAGTGAAATACCTTAAGCTGTTAACTGTAGGCGTGAAATAGGAACTGCTCAGTGGACTGGTTATGTGTTTTAGACTTCTTACGTCCGCATTTGTTACTGTGCTAATAAACAATATTAAGAACAAAAAAAATGAGAAAAGATATTTTTTAAAAATATAAAATTTAAAAGTTACAAAAATATTAAAGACAAAGACAGAATCTACAGCAAGCTGATATCTAGCCTAGACATCTCACTGAGTGCTGGGATTGTTCCTGAGAACACAATTCAGCTCTTTAAGTAGAAGAACAACTGGGAAATATTTCTGACATCAAAATCTGACCTCTACAAGTCTGCACAACCAGAGATATGGGGAAAAACAAGCAACTAAAACAAAAAAAAAAGCCAAAAAAAAACCCAAATGCATTAAAGATGAGAAATGAAAAATAAAATCCAACAGAGTCAATTTTCTTAAAGCAAAACTTTTCTAATAAGAAATAAGAGTTGTGTTATTATATTGTTCTGCATAATCCATCACTGATATTATTATGATAAACATGAACACTAGATAGTTCTTCTCTAATATTTCAATTTATGACTACTTTCATAGTACCTTTACAATGCCAGATTTTCCTGTTAGTTTTTTCATTTGTAACACATGTGTGTTTGGTCTAGTTTCTTTTTATTAGTATTTGTGGTAAAACCAGATCTCTCACCATACCCAATTCATCAACTCTCTTGGCTACTATGCAACATACATGGATGTAAGAAGAGTAACTGACAAAATAAAGCAAAACTCTCATATTAATTATCTGTTCTGCTGCATAATTGAAAGAAATCAAGAAATCTCATGACACTTCCTAAATAATTGGTCTCTAATAGCACATGATAAGTCTTTAGATATTTCCTATCCTTGTATACCATTTGTCTTCTAGATTCATTCAGTGAAGCATCTAAATTACCACAATGGATGCCTGCTCTTCCAGATGACCTGGGTTCCATTCTCAGCACTCAGAAGGCAGATCACTAACACTGTAATGCTAATTACAGATCTTGTATCCATATTTGTCCTTGAAGGACACCAGAAATGCATGTGCTACAGAGAACTATATGCAAAATATCCTTTCCAAACATAATAAAAGTTAAAATAAGGTATTGATTGACATATAAATATGATCACATGCGCCTGTGCTTTTTAAATTCTCTCTGCTCACTTTCAGTACATATGCAATTAATTTTTTTACCAACAGCATCGTTACTACAATTTGACAAATATCTAACTTGTCTTAATAAGGGAATGGAAGTAAGTGAGATCTGCTTAATGGGTAGATCACGTACAGAGTAAAATCATGGACACATCTGTGGTATTTTTAGAGCATCTTGAGCCTACAGGTCAGAGCTGTCTTTGGTAAATGGTGTAAGAAAAGAACTCAAGCTTACCTCTAAAATTCCACTTGAAATCATCAATGAAAGCAAATGGAAATTTATCTTTTGTGTTTTATATGGTCTTGCTTTTCTCAAACAGCTACACTGACCCACGTTAATTATTTCAGTTAAAGATAGGGATTGTTATTAAATAAAGACTGTCAAACCTCTGAGGAATATTTCTCTTGTGCATCAACTTAATTTCAGGCGATTATTTATAATGAGCTTCTGAGAAACTCAAATTAATCAAATTTGTGTTCTTCTATTATCAAATTATCTGGATACTTTTATGTTATTTTCCCCCCAAAACCCACCCAAATACTTAACTGTTATTCATTCTTATACCAAATTGCTTCTGTATGTATCTGTTGATGAGTTAATGATGTTGATATTTTTCACTTACAGATGATTTGATGAGTTCAGTCTCAAACATTGTAAAACAGTAAAAAATGTTATATGGTCAAATGTGTAATTCTATTTCAGCTTTATTGGTTGAAATTAGATTATATTCAGATAAGGGAAGAAAGACAAACTACTTTAGAAATTTACATTAGAAACTGATTTGCAAACCAATGACACTGTTGTTGGCTTTGCTCACAGGGCATAAGAATAACATGCGAGTTATACTTCAAAATAGCTGCACTACTTTGAAATCCCACCACATCTTGGAGGATGACATCAAGGGCGTTTAATCAAATAGTCCCCTTCACTCAACTTCTATTTCCTATACATTCTAGCAATCTGTAAGAAGGCAGTAGGGAGAAATACTTAAATCCCACTTGAGATTGTTATGACTGTCTGATCCATTATTCTACAAAAGGTCAATAGTTCCATTACTGTTTCCTAAATTCCTAACAATGTATCAGTTTTTCTGTTCCATTAGTTGCAGTGGTGCACAAGCTATGTTTTCCGTATTCAAAGACTTCATGTGATGATCATGGTATTGTTAACATTCTACACAGAACAGTAATTTTTTTCATTATCTTTTTGAAACCAATACTTTCATTTCAGTTCTATTTTATCTATATCTTACTAATCCCATCATTAGTTAGAATTATTCATTTTCAATTAGTCATCATTTTATTTTTTAACATGTAGAAGCTAGACTCTGCAGATAAATGGTCAGTAAAATTTATTGACACAACTCTGTGGAGTTTCTAGGCCCACGCCAATACAAAGAAGCGTCCTGCCAGTTGCTCATAAACACCATTTAAAAAACAAAAACAAAAACAAAACACCATTTAATGTTTCATGACAGGGCCTTTAAAAGAGTTGCAAGGCTTTTACCACGAATACTGAGTCAGGTAGTCTCTCTTAAAGGATCCGTGCTTCTGCTTGCCACCAGCAAACAGAACCTACTATAGAAGGTGATGCTACCAAAATGAATGAAATGAAATGTATGCACTGGCAATGCTGAAACATTCACATGCAGCCCATTTATGGCTGTTCTGATGAACTTGACTATATTGGGTTTGATGGTATAAGTTGATGAAAATGACTGATGAGGTCTCTTCCACCAGGGTACCAAATCTCATTACAGATGGTTGTGAGGCACCATGTATTTGCTGAGTATTGAACTCTGGACTATTGGAAGACCAAGCAGTGTTCTTAACCACAGAGTCATTTCCAAAACTGTGAATAACTCACTTCTTTGGTGTCTAGAATTCCTTTCCAAGCTCTCTAAGGTTTTATGTGGATGTAGTTGCTGAATGTTGGGTGCCATTGGTAGCATAATTAATAAAAATATAGACACAGATATTGAAGTTCAGTCTGAAGACCCATTGGCTCTTACTTCTACTTCACTCTGAAACAGCCATCCCACCTTCAGGAAACTCAGAATGAGCCTGTGTCTGAGAGCTGTCCTCTTCCATCTTATTGGGCTGATATTAAAACTGTATACCACTACCACCTGCTTTCTATGACAAACTAGTTTGGCTTCTGGGTTTAAAGGTGTCTCACCACTGCTTGGTCTGTAAGACTGACTATTGGGGCTTTTTTATTCTCTGATCTTCAAGCAAGCTTTATTTATTTATTTTTTTATGATTTATTTATTTTTTTAAAAAAAACGAGTATCCATTTTATTTATTTATTTTTTTGTTTATTTATTTATTAAAGATTTCTGTCTCTTCCCTGCCACCGCCTCCAACATCCCTCCCCCTCCCCCAATCAACTCTTCCTTTCTCATCAGCCTGAAGAGCAGACCGGGTTCCCTGCTACAAATGAAATATCACTAGGGGCATCAACTTCAAAGTTTCACATGAAGGCCTCTCTACTAGGACTGCATTCAGGGACACCCCTGACACATGTTTGCCTCAGTGCCTTTTCTAGGCATGAAGAAAAATCCCATAACCTATTTCTTCTATCTTTACTTCTAAAACCAGAACCAGATAGCCAAACCTGCCAAGTTCTGATGCATACTGGGGCTGGAACATGGTCCCCTCATTCCATTCCATTTTCATGTGTATTCTGTCCTTCACTGCCTATGCTTGACTACCTTGAAACGTGCTCTGTGGACCAGGCTGCCCTTGAATTCAGAGATACTCTTCCCAGAACTGGGATAAAAGGTAGTCCCCACCATATCTATCAGGAAGATTTTCTTTAGTTCCTTTACAAAAGTTGGAAAATTAGCTGGCTGGGTCTTTCTTTGGTTACTATTTCCTATGTTCTATTTCTTAAACTGTTTATCTTCTTGAACACAGATCTTAGCAACTTTCTACTTTCTGGTGCTTTTTATCTCCCTAAAATTTATATTTTATGATTTCTTCTAGTAAGCTTGGTACCTTTTATTATTAATCTTTATTACTTTTACCACCAATAACCACACTGAAGAGTGTATTCTAGGCTGTTTTGAGATTTCCTCTGCCATCAATGCTAATTCAACACTCTTCACTTTAGCTATAGATACATTCTTGAGACAAGGGCAAAAACAACCACTTTCTTCACCAAAATATTGCAATACCAGTCTCTAGACCACATACTTTCATTCTTCTCCTCTGAAAACTCTTAAACCCCATAATTCATAAATTCAAATTCATCATCACTGTCTTCCATGTTTTGCTAGGATTGTTTGTGAAACAGTGCTTAAGGCACCCACTGATTTCCTTGCTCAGTTGCCCAAAGTACATACTATCCCAAACATAATGCAGTCAGACCTAAAACACTAGTACCCAAGTCCCTGAGTACCAGCTTCTGTCTTATTTTGAGTTTTTATTGTTGTAAAATGACACCATAACCGTGACAACACTTAAAAAGGAAAACATTTCATTGAGGTAGCAGTTTACTGGTTCGGTGGTTCAATCCATTGCTATCACAGTGAGTAACATGGTAGTATGCAGGCAGATGTGGTGCTGTAGGAAGAGCTGAGGGTCCTACATCTTGCAGGCAAAAGAAATTTGACTGAGACGTTGGGAGGTATCTTGAGCAAAGAAAACCTCAAAGGCTTTCCACACAAGTGATACAATTCCTCCAAAAGGGCCATTCCCACTTCAACAGAGCCTTACCCCCAAATAGTGCCACTCCCTATGAGATTATGGGGGACAAGTAAATTCAATCTATGACACTTCTCTTCCTCATTTTATGGCTTTTACATACTTATACCCAGTCTTTCAATATGTTTCCTGAACACTGGGGTAAAGGAGGATGAGTTATCCCATCTATAATTGAACATTTGGTCACTAATTTTTAACATTTAATCATTGATTAATCTCTGCATAATCATCACAATCTGTAAAAGATAAATTCCTTTGAGCAAGCCTGTGAGCAACACAGATATAGCATTTAGAAGGCAGGTAACATTATGACCACTTAGCAACATCAAGAAGATTCCTAACTAGAGCCTATGATTTCCCTAGCTTTGGGATTTTGACTAGGTTTAGAGTAACTGACATGATTTCCTTCCTCTGAAGCAGGCCTGACATCTAACTATTAGTCAATTGCTCTCCTCATAGGAGTCATGCAAATGTTTCACTCTGGGCATATATTACTTGGCAAGTCAACATTAAAGTACAAACAGTCCAGTATTGTGGAAGAAAAACATCCTATTACATTGTGAGAAAACTCAAAATGAAATATAATTTTAAATGTTTGAAAAGCACTTTAGAAGATTTATTCCATCTTCTCTCTAAAGCTAACCTCTGTAATGGTGTGACTTCACATATAAGATTTTTTTCTTTACTTACCCATCTTTGTAAGTCACAATGTTTTTGTGTTTCTGACATTTTATAACCATTCTCTTCATCCTGTTGCTCTCTATTCCTTTAGTGATTCATTTTTAATATTCCTAGAAGTTTAGATGTTATACAGATGTCTTCTTTAAGATGAAAATTCAATTTTTATTTAATATCAACAGTTTTCTTTATATAGATTTACTATATATCTTTTTAATTTTACTTGTTTTTCAACATTATTATTATTATATGATAGAAATATATGTGTTGATATAATTCTGTTCCTTAGACAATTACTTCATTTTGTGTAAAGAGTGGTTTGTCAGAATTTGCTTTGCCCTTAGGGATTCCATTTTATCGGCAGGTTTGACTCCACTTAGGATACAGGTTGATTGTGAATCTGAGTGTTTATATAAATGACACCCACCTTATGAATTTATTGGGGTAAACTGAGATTATTTGACATGAGAGGTACTAAAATTCTCTGAAAACCATGCCTAAGAATGATACCCAATAACTTATAAGATATACCAGACCAAGAAGGTGATATAAATTCTTCGCCAGCACCCTATTAAAAATGAACAAAATAATGATTTCACTAAATAAAAGTATCCATAGGAACAATCAACTAAAAAGATATATGCAGAATAGAATACAAGATATCATTTTTTAGGATACATCAGCATCAGTATTAACATCTAAAATATAAAAACATAAAATTTTAAAGAGAAAACATTTTAAATTATCCATAATATAAATGGCTATTGAAACAAACAGTTGACAAAAGATGAGAAATAGATATCCACTACACATAGTAAAATGTCCTGCCCCTTTGACCTTTAAGGAAAAATGGATCAAAACTACACTAAATTGTATCTTGATCATTGTGAATTTTAGATATTAGGAAGAAAATAATAGAACAGGAATGGTAGCTTAGCAATTAAGAAAAATTTAAGTTCAAAGGATCTAACACCCCTTTCTGATTTTCCATGGTCCATGTCCTCCTGTGATAGACTTAAATTCACACATGTATACACGAATTCACTGAAATAGAAGATCACAATAATGAAAAGAAATACTAAAAACCAATGAGAACAAAAATTAAGAATAATTTTATACTTTTGTAGACTGCAAACCAATCTGAACTTTATAAGAAGAAGCATCACTTGTTTCTAAATCAACAGATGACAAAAGTACTGTCACATCCATTTTCATTGCAGCACTGTTAATAATAGGTGTGTTTAGAAAGCAATCCTAACATTATTTGAAAAAGGAATCGCTAAAGAAAATGTGGCATATGAACACACGGTAGCTGTTATGGCAACCATGAAGGAAAAAAAAATGTTCTTTAGAGGAAAATGCATACAAATTGAAAAGACTTATAATAAGTAATTCTTTTTTGGTAATATGATTTTATTTCTTTACTTTACGAAAGTCTGATTTTTTTGTTTCTTGTCATTTGTAGATTCTATATTTTATATATATCAATATATATTGAACTCATATATGAATATTTAGAGAATGTATTAGTGTGTGTGAGAAAGAGAGATAGAGAGAGAGATAATAAGAAGATAGGAGAGGTACAACATTAGTCAGAAGTCTACTGAAAGTATTGGTGGGTTTCCATGAGAGTATCTTTAATAAATTAGTAGTATATGCAAGTAATATATACCATTATGTGTGTGTGCATGGAAGGAAAGAAAGGCAGATGGTCAGTACAATTATAAACCAAATTTTATAATTTTCCAATGACTTATGTTATGAATGTAGTACTAAATGAATATATTACAAGTTACCATAGGTTTTGAAATTAAGTTCAAAGAAGCTTACATTTTTATATGAGTGCAGTAATCTTGTTGAGATAATTCGTAGGTTCAATGTTGTTTTCAATTATTGTTTTATAAATCTAAGCTCACCAAAATTCTGACAGAATACTTTAAATTTCATTACTCTATCAATTGTCTTAATCTATTCTTTAAAAATATTTGATATGCCAATATAATTATTAAGTATATTATGGTAATAAAGAAAATATAACAGGAAATACAGATGTCAAGATTAGGGACAATGTAATTTAGATTTATAAATATGTCATATGGAAACAGACGGATTAAGCTTATTGTTTTTATAGAGAGATTGTGATACACGATGCATTTCATTCTTGGTGAATGCACATGGATGTGACTGCTTAAACCATTGACAACAAATACGAATTGAATTCTCAGTCCTGTAGAAGAGATCTGTATACCATTAAAACTTCTAACAATGAATGGTTGTCCTTCTTGATTTCAAATTCAATAGGAGAATTTTGATAAAACCCCTGAAACCCCATATAAACATACATGAACTCACATTCCCAAAATAAATGGGAGATAATATTAAATGACTGAGACTCTTTCATTAATTTACAGAAATGTTAAGATTGTGATTTTAAAAAGTACGATTAATAATTACGCACTATCATCCATTCTATATGTTGACATCCTTCCCAATGATGGAAGACTATGTATCAATGTGTCAATTTTGGATGACATAATTGGCTTTAATGTGGTTAAATCCTATATATTAATAGCTAACTGCTGTAACTATAAGTCACTTTGTTTTAACTTACTTTTATGTCACTACAAGTGGAAGCCCAAAAATATGATCCTATTGCCATGCTGACCAAAGGTCAGAGAGCTGGGACTAACCTCTATTCCTTCTAAGTTATTATGTTTCTACCTCAAACAAAACTCCCACCTAGATGTAAATCAGTGCATTCTGCTCTATCAAGGTTATTATCAACAGGTGTGGCTAATAACCAGACCTTGTATTTCAGGAATAGAGAAGTAGATATATTTCTACCTCAAACAAAAGTCTAAGGATCCAACTGGGTGTTCCAATTCATTTAAGGAGATAACTTTGGATTCCA
Source organism: Microtus pennsylvanicus (assembly GCF_037038515.1). Lineage (NCBI taxonomy): Eukaryota > Metazoa > Chordata > Mammalia > Rodentia > Cricetidae > Microtus > Microtus pennsylvanicus. Next base: position 222,246,774 of record NC_134579.1, on the reverse strand, counting down.
CCCAGGGAGTTGTTTGTTTACAGAATATTTTGGTCTACAGTGTGCACTTGCCTTGTTTTGATATAGTCACAAAATGTTTAACTATGGATAAAGCCCACAAACTTCAACTGGTCTGTTTATTTCCCTGTATCATGTTAATGCCCTTTTTGTTGTCTTTCTCCTACCTTTTGGGGTATTGTAAGCAATTGGAAATTAAACGCAGGCTATTTCAGTATTCACTGAAACTCCCTCCCGATACTATTCTATGACTTTCTGTCTTATTATTTTCATGTCTTCATTTTCTTTACTATATTTTTGATTCCCAATGGCCCTAACCTGGCAAGAGATATTTTCTTCAAGTTGGTCTCCGACAACTACATAATTGGTATTAAGCATCTTTTGCATGTTTTTTCCCATTTAGTCGCTTAGTAAAACTTTGATTCTATTCTATTGAATATTTTGTACAAAGATAAACACAATTCAGACATTAACTTTAGAAATTCATTTTCTTTTCCTTTCTTTTTTTCTTTTCATTTTTTTTCAATAGAGGGATTCTCTGTAGTTTTGGAGCCTGTCCTGGAACTACCTCTTGTAGGTCAGGCTGTCCTTAAACTCAAAGAGATCCACCTTGGCTTCTGAGTGATGGGATTAAAGGAGTGTGCTACCCTGTCTGGCTAGAAATTCATTTTGTTATTTTAAGTGAACATAAATGCTATATTCAATTACTAAACGTCCTTTGCAAAGTTTTGTATCATTTCTATGTGTGTGAACACACAAAATCTCACCAATGTGACTAACTAAAATTTAACTAAACAAGGATAACAGCAATAGACAGGCTAAGCTGGAGTGAGGAAAGTCAAGAAAGCTTGACTTATACCAAACAACTAAAGGCAACAATAGAACACTAACAGAAAAACAAATATTCTTTTGTCTTTCCAGGATAAGAGCAGGCGAATTGGTTATCCAAAACCAAATGATCATCCCTAAAAGTATGCAAACAAATAACATTAAACACACTGAGCAGTCTGTATTTAGGAAATACATATGTCTACAAATAACACTATCAAAAATAAGTTAAGAAAATGATGAGAAAACTTATTCTGCCTACATAAATCCTATCTACGAACAGATTCAATGAGAATGAATAGGAATCCATGCCTAAGGTTGATTATGCATATTATATTCAAACCTGTGATCACATAGAGGGCTTAAGTTATGTTCAATGGGTCATGAAACAGCAAAAACACCTATATGTGGGGAAGAATTTTGATAGAGGAATTGAGTTTTAATAAGATTAGGGAATGTATTACACACATGTAGAAAAATGTCAAAGAAAATTTTAATTAAAATGTTTTATTAGACATACAACATTGACAATAAATCAATTTGGTTAGTGATTATTAAGAAAAGTCATGCTATACTAACTTTCCAAAGTAGCAAAGGGAGGTCATAACAGTCAGTAACATTTCAAAGGGGAAATGCATATGTAACAGTCTATGTGAGAACTATGGTTGCAATTTAATCACTTAACATAAGTCTATTGTACTGTTCTAATTAATAATCTTCTCAGAGCTGCAATTACATCCTTGTTCCTAAGGCTGTATATCATGGGATTGAACATGGGAGTCACAACGGTATAAAAAAGAGAGAGGAGTTTGTCACTTACTGCAGAATGTGCTGACTTTGGCATTAAGTAGGTAATAGATGCAGAAACATAAAACAAAAGCACCACCACCAGATGTGAGGAACATGTGGAGAAGGCTTTTGCCCGTCCTCGAGCAGTGGGCAGTCTCAGAATGGTGGCAATGATTTTGCTATATGAGGTCAATATTAATAAAAAGGGGATTGCAGCAAGCAAGACAGTCACTAAAAAGACAAACAGCTCATTAAGAGAAGTATCACCACAGGCCAGCTTAATTACAGGGGGTATGTCGCAGAAGAAGTGATCAATCCGGTTAGCATTGCAGAAATGTAGAGAGAATATCTGACAGGTTTGCCCTATCTGGAAAGGCAATCCACTGAGCCAGGAGCCCACTGCCAGCTGTGTGCATTTCGTCTGGTTCATGACCAGAGGATAGTGCAGAGGGTTGCAGATGGCTACATAACGGTCATAAGACATCACAGCCAGGAGAATACTGTCTGTAGTTGCCAGAATTAGAAAGAAACACATTTGTGTGGCACAGGCCAGAAGAGAAATGCTTCTGTCCTGCGTCCAAATGCTGTACAGAATCCTAGGAAGAGTGACTGATACATAAAAGATTTCCAGAAAAGAAAAATTAGTCAGGAAAAAATACATGGGTTTGTGTAGTGTAGGATCAATTCTGGTTATCACAATAATGAAGCTGTTTCCAATTATGATAGTCACATACATTATGGAGAACATACCAAATAGAAAGCCCTGGAGGTTTGGAAGGTCAGAGAATCCCAGGAGGAGAAACTGTGTCACTGTGGAAGTATTTTCTTCTGCCTTGATGTCTGCGTGTTTCATCTGTGGGGATGATTCAACCAGAATTGCACTTCCTTTTACTCAGTATTTTTTTATCATACAGAAATTGATATAGTCATATTCACAGATTTTTAATTTCTGCTTACAAATATTTGTATATATATATTCATAAAAATATACATATATACAGATGAAATTATAATTTGTCCTAACATATACTCTTTGGCACTAATTATGTGTTTGAAATAAATGCTATTGTTTTAACATCTTTCTACTGAGTGATTAATAAATATTCTTGTTAATGGCATGATGACACATAATATTTTAAATGTTTATCTAAGTAACCAATGTGACAATTTCAGAATTATTTAATTTTCAGTTGGCTCTTTAATACCAAAATTGTTTTCTTTTATTATGATAAAAATACTCTCTTCACATATTTATTATCTAATGAAAAATGTATTCAATGTTCTAGTATGGTTTTTTAAAGCTCAATTTATCCTGATATTCCTCTATAAATGCTCTTTCATTGAAAAATTCATGATAAACTGAAGACCATATTTGGTAAGATTCTATTTTACATTGAAATTTTGTAAGTTATTTGTAATATCTATGCATTCAGAATTTACATTTTTACATCTGTGGAATTCTTTGACACCATAGACAAATCAAAAGATATAGTAATTACTGCATTTTTGACAAGTGGTACTTACTCTCTAGTTTCATTTGTTTCTGGCTCAGCAGTCCAAACCACAGCCTTATGAATCCTAGAAGCGCTGTCTACACCCAAGATTTTTCCTCAGCTCCTGTAGGCAAGCTATAAACACAAATTACTAAAACAAACTTTCTCAAATCATTCACCTTCCTGCTCTGTCTCTACCTCACTATCTCATATCTGCAGGTGTGAGGTGTATCATCTATAAATCTTCATTTAGATTCTCATTTTCATGCTATGAAATAAATTCAGCAGAAATTTCAAGTAACTACTGGCATTTAGTTTAATTTAAAATCTTTATAAATATTAGCTGTTCTCACATTTGAAGCAGTGATTTTCATCCATTTAGATAGTGTGTCATTAATTAAAACCATTAATATACACTGTATTGTATTTTACTAATGAACTTTAGAAACTGAAATTAATATGCAAACAAAAGCAGATATAGACTTTTAAAAAATATTATTGAGCCGGGCGGTGGTGGCGCACGCCTTTAATCCCAGCACTAGGGAAGCAGAGGCAGGCGGATCTCTGTGAGTTCGAGGCCAGCCTGGTCTACAAGAGCTAGTGCCAGGACAGGAACCAAAAATCTACGGAGAAACCCTGTCTCGAAAAAAAAATATTATTGAGATGAGCTTGTGAGTTTTGTCTTTATGGTCTCATTTATGGTCTTTTACATATATAATTGCCTTGTTTTTTGAAGAGTTTTCTATAAAAGATTCCGTGGAGCCAAATGAAAATATGCAATAATTATAACATTTTCAGATTCACTTGTGATAGATATTGACACTCTGCCAGTAGAACCAGTTGCGATTGTTGTAGGTGTCAAGGCCACGTCAGTGATTTCACTAGACATTTCATTCTCTATCGTAGATAGGTGGAGTTTTATGATATATGTTCCCGAGATGTCATATCACTGAAACATTTAAATACATGCCTGACAGAGAATAATAATTGAATACACTTTACCAATTCCATGTTGATTTTGGTGAATATGATCCTTAATTCATCACTCCTTCATATCAAATCAAATCGTGATGAATTAAGGATCATAGTCATCATATATCATCATTTGTCGGAAACAGTGTAAAGCCAAACACAAATAGTGTTTGAAATTTAAACCAAAATAAATAATTATTTTTTTAAATTATTTCGTGTAATTTTATTCAAATGCTGACATAAAAAAATGTAAAAATAAAAGAAGTCAAACTTGTCAGTCAAATCCAGTCTACGCTCTTAGGAATTAGATAAGTTATAATTCTTACCTTGATTTATTGACATACAACAATAAAATGTGAGGAAGTTTCTTTTTCTAAGATCAAGAGTTTTCTTTTATTTGAAACAGAGTTACAACACCTCCCAAAATATATTCCCCTGTCATAACGAACTATTCTAGTTAACAAGGATTGTTCGCTACCAAGGGAAAACTTCTTTCCCGTGTTAGTTTCTAAATGTAAAGAACCCTTTTGTCCTACCAGTCATGAATTTAGCATTAGAAGAACCACAAATTAAATTAACACATACACACACATATATTTCTTAACAGTATCTGAAAAAAATACTGACTAAATAAATATATATATTTACTGATTATAAATATATTGACTATAAATACATATTTATTCAGTATTTATTTCTGTTATTATTAATATATATGTACTGACTAAATATATATGTAGTCAGTATTTGTTTTTGTTATTATTAAAAAATACTAGAGTTGCAAAAGGAAAGAAGTTGGTAACTATAGTTTTGTAGTACTGAAGAAATCAGTGGGATCTGATACATCCATAAGTATATCTGCATTTTATATAAGCAAGACATTTTACCATGACTGAAAGTCTGTACTATCTTAGAATAGATTAAAATGTATTTTTGACACAGAAAATTTAATGATACTTTGATATCTTCAATGTCTTTCATTCAAAAGCATACTGCTGAGAATATACACATTTGGTCTCATCTGACAAAAATAAAGAAACAAGCCAACAAATAATAAATAAATAAATAAATAAATAAATAAATAAATAAATAAATATAGTTGCCAATGTTCTGTCATTAACTATTTGAAACAAGGACATATGTAGAATTCTAAGTAACAATATCACATCAAAACTAGCTATAAATCTTCAACTTCCAAATGAACTGTCTAGCTGGACTACCATTGGTGGGCTAGTATTCTCAAGTCTTGACAGCAATTGCATTTAGATGTCACATCCAGAGGTTCACCTAGTCATTGATTGAGCTCCCCATCAATGATTGCCCTTTTTGATTCCTAATTCATGAGGAAAGTTTGGATCAAATCCCAAAAGACCCCATTTAAACACACATGAACTCATATTCACAAAATAAATGGAAGTTATATTAAATGACTGAGACTCAATTGTTAGTTTACAAAAAGGTTAAGATTGTGATTGGAGAAACTATGATTAAAAACTATGCATTATCATCCAGTCACATGCTGACATCCTTCCCAATGATGGAAGACTGTATTAATTTGCCGATTATAAATAATGCAATTTGCTTTAATGTTGTTAAATCCTAGACATTAATAGCATACTGGTATAAGTGTAATTCACTTTGTTTTTCCTTATATTATGTCACTACCTAATTGGTATTAAGCATCTTTGACATGTCTTTTTCTATTTATTATTTTAGTATACATTAGCAAACCTAATATATATGTTTAAGCAAATTTTATATTTTTTAGTCTTTATAAGGCTCTAATATGTGTTTCAGATCATAATATTAAGTTTGTCCCCTTAAATTTGTATCTAAAATTTCAAAGAAATAAATTTTTAATTTTCTTTCAGTTATTCGTTATTACCATTGGTATTTTATATTATTTTTTTAACAATTTGTTATTATCTTCTGAAATTAATATTAATGAGTTAATATTTCCTGTGTACTCCTAAAAATGTCTTGTAAATGATTTTTTTCATGGAAATGTCTTTTATATTCAATAATTTCTGTCTCATAATTCTGAACAAATCATATTTTATTACAATACCTTATTATCATCTTTAATGTTATTAAAATGTTTCTTTGAACTTTCAAATGAGTTTCAAGGGTAAAATCTTGTGCTCAGACACATATTCACCTAAAGACAAAATTGGAAGGCAACTACTTCATAGAAGTGAGTTTTCTCTTAGCACTAATAACTTTACCAGAACCAAGGTGGGCTAAAATAATTTGATCTTATAATAATGACTATACTGATTTATCTCTCCTGAACATTCAGCTCTACCTTATGGGGCCTGCACATACACTTTCACACTAGTTCTTTGTGGATATAAACTAGGACAATTGCTTTTCTCTTCTAGTAACATCAATCACAGAGAAGCCTTGAATTCATTCTGACCTGCTAGAGTAAATCACCCAAAGCATCAAACTAGTTTTGGTCACATAGGTTCTGTTTGCTGGTGCCAAGCAAAGGTGCGTCTCTTTTAAGAGTTGGCTTCCTGGTTCATGCTGGTTTGTGTTAGAGGCAGGATTAAATCTGGAACAAGGTAGTAAAGATTATAAAATAAATATTAAATATAATAGAGCAAAAATTAAGCCACATAAAGATGGAATATGCGCAGAAAGTCTGAATTATGCATATTATTGTGTTTTTTAATTTTTTTTTAACTTCAGAGAGACATTTGTTTCTAGGGGCTGCTAAACTGTACCATCATAAAGGTATTTTGTCTTCAAAATTTGTGTCTAAGGATAAGTTATTTGGAAAAAAGGTTCTACACTTGCTTCCAAAAAAGATGAGAACCTATCGATTCCTTTGTGGCTAATGTGATTTGATGTAATGACACCCACTGAAAGGTCTATGAACCTTAAAATTACTTTGCCCAACAAACAACAGGAAGCAGTTTATAGAAAACTACAAACAAATTCCCAAATGACTGTTTATAAATATTTGTTTCCATTTAAATGGGATTTATTATAAGTAATTAATGGTCATAGTTTCTAAAAAATATATAAGGGAATATAATATATAGAGATGAATACTTTATATTGGTATTGACTTTGGTTTATTGATACAAACTTAAGGTCAATTTTGTTATATGCATATTTCTACTCTTGTTTAAGGTGTTATGTTTATAGAACTAATTTAAATATGTCAGGTATAATTAAAAATTATGGACTAGTAAAAAGTAATTTATAATAGTCAAACTTTATCATGGTTGCGGCCCATCGCACCCGTCTGTGGTCTATGTGCCACCATACAGTTCATGAACCAGGCAAGGGGCTGGTGATTAAAACACAGAAACACACAGAGACACAGGTCAACCTTGAAACAGGAATGCCTCAAAAATGTCCTCTTTATTGTGCCCAGGGGTAGCTTATATAGGGATAGCCTTGCCCCAGCCAAACGCACCAGAAACAATTCCCCTGCCATCAGGAACTCCTGAGAGTCTCGTGCTTAGAGCAGCTGTAGGCACTCAGATCAGGGGGAAAGAAGTTGTTCAAAAGAAATTCAGGATCTGGGGGTTCACAGCTCCCAACATTTCACCGCCTTTATATATATAATTAGAAAAATGTAGAGCAGCTAAGCACATGCAAATCCCACAAGAAATTCAACTGCTCTTATAAACTGAAAAATACTCTAGCAAACATGCTCATTCTACAGTCAACATGAATGATATTAAATGCTGGTACAAGATAGTCACAGCAGCCATCTGATTGACAAAAATTTCAGCTGCCATGAAGGAGGCTGCAGCAGTGACAACAGCGTACCTGTGGTGATCCCAAAGTCTCTAGGATGGCTTGACAGTTCCTCCTGCCTCTGCCTCCTTCAGCAAATCCTATCAGCATGCTCCACCACAACAGGCCCAGGCAGCAGGTAGGCTAGGAGACCTTCTGCAGCTGCTTCTCGAGGGAACCACTTAATGGGCTCCACATTTAGGGAATTTGGACTTCACCAACCTGTCTGGCTTCTTCATGCTAAGCGGGCACACTGCATTCTGGGGGATATTTTAAATCCTTACATCCATATTTTTTCATCAACATTTCAGAGGATGTCAAATCCTTATATTACACCAATATTTCACATCAAATGCTTTGCAGTTCTCAGAGTCAAGTGTCTTTTTCAGTCCAGAACACAAAAGACAACACAATCAACAAACACATTTTATCTTTTTGAGCAGTATAATTCTGTCTTTTGGAGGCTTTCAATTCACCCACCTGCGTCCTCTTTATCTGAGGAGTTTCCCTCAGAGCATCTCTGGGGATGAAAACACATGCTCTTTTCTCTTTTAAACTTTCTTTTTCTTTTCCTTTCATTCTTTCTGTACTCCTTTTACTCTGTGCTCTATGCGCCACCATACAGTTCGTGAACCAGGCAAGGAGCTGTAGATTGAAACACACAAAGACACAGAGACAGAGACATGGGTCATCCTTGAAACAGGAATACCCCAAGAATACCCCCTTTATTGTGTTCACGGGCAGCTTATATAGGGATAGCCATGCCCCAGCCAAGAGTACCATAAACCATTCCTCTGCCATCAGAAACTCCCGAGTGTCTCATGCTCAGAGCAGCTGTAGGCACTCACATCAGGGGAAAAAATAAGTTGTTTACAAGAAATTCAGGATCTGGGGGTTCACAGCTCCCAACAATGTTAGTTACAGTTTCCAGATATACAAAAATGTATTTCAGTTAGATAGTCTTCAATACTTCAAAGACTACAGAATATGGTATTTAAAATGTCTTACGAACGTAGACTTCTCTCATGTCTACTTCTGGCAGCACCTAACTACTTCAAGAGATGATGGGCACTGAAAAGGCTCCTTATGGAGTTGGTTAGCCATTTGTGCAATAAACTGCTCTTGCCTCGACTACTTAATCGTATGTTTTATGATTTGGACATGCAAGACCCACAAACAATGACTGCCGCACTTGTCTAAAGAAGGTGAGACAGTCCTTCAGGGTTCCTGCTCCATGAAATAGTCTGCCAGACATTCCCCAGGACAAAGAAGAAAGTGACTGACAAACTGCCAATATACATGAAACAATTTTTCAACTTTTCTGCTTCATGAAAATGTATACTGGATACTGTGGGCCACTAGGCTGAAGATGGATATCCCCATGTGTCAGAAGAACTTTTGGGTGAATGTCCTGGCAGGGAGATGTTTCTGTCAATTCTAGAGTTTAGGAACTTTCTTACACTGCACTTCTTATTTACTTAGGTAATATTATATCCTTCTGGGGTTTTTGATGGAGTTGAATAATAGTTATAGTTTTCCTTATTTAGGATAAAAGATAAATTATACATGAAACTTTAGACTCATAAAGAAATATTGAAATGGTAGTTCTTGCTTGATAGCTACCTTGTATATATAATTTTACTATGTTAAAACCTCCATTTAATTTAGGCAGAAAATGGGAGATAATGTGGGAAGTTCCTCTCTATATGTGCAACTTTTCTTGGTTAATAAATAAAGCTCATTTGGTCTATGGCAGTGAAACATATATCCAGGCTTGAATTCATACATATAGATAGTAGGCAGAGTCAGGGAGATGCCATGTAGCTGCAGAAAGAAAAAGATATTGCTGGAATTTTACCTGTAGTCCAAAGCCTCCTGGTGATACACAGATTAATTAAAATGGGTAAATTTAAGATATAAGAGCTATCTAGAAATGTGAATAGACCAATGGCTAAGCAGTGTTGCAATTAATATAGTTCCTGTGTGATTATTCCTGTATGGGTGGCTGGAAAACAAGCAAACAGTCTCTATTTACAAAGTGTATGAATAGAATTGAAGATAGGTAATAAAAATTTCATTTCTTCAAAGCCCATTATCTAAATCATGCCTTTCTCCTGATTTCATTGGAATTACTTTGAGTTTCTCTCCATTTAAGTTGATGTTGGCTATGGGTTTTCTGTCAACTGCATTTATTATGCTAAGGTACATACCTTGCATTTTTATGTCTCCAGAACTTTTATCTTGATGGGTGCTGTAGAAATGCCCTTTTCTACATCTAATGAGATGATCATGTATTGTGTTTTTCAAGCTGCTTATATGGTGGATTACATATACTGAGTATGTGATTAAGTTATCATTCCATTTCTGGGATGAAGCTTTCACAATAATGTTGGGTAATCTATTTGATAAGCTGTTAGATTCAGTTAGTAAATACTTTACTGGTTTTTCGAGACAGGGTTTCTCTGTGGTTTTGGAGCCTGTCCTGGAACTACTTCTTGTAGACCAGGCTGGTCTTGAACTCACAGAGTTCTGCCTGCCTCTGCCTCCCAAGTGCTGGGATTAAAGGCGTGCGCCACCACCAGAGAACTGATTTTTAAAGTATATCCATATATTTCTCTGGTTTTCCCAAATTTTGTTACCAAAATTTGTTTCCCAAATTTCTGTTTCCCTTTTTATCTCTATTTTAATTAATTTACATATTTACCATAATTTAGTTAATTTGTCTCAAAACTTATTAATCTTATTAATTTTTTAAAGAACCAACTTGTTTTCATTGAAAAGTATGTATGAATATGTATACACACACATATATATAAAGAATGTATGTGTTTTTCTATATTATCATTTTCAGTACTGTGTTGAAAAAGTATAGCAAACTACTTCAAGTGGTTATTATTTTTTTTGCTTCTATATCATTTAATTGTGCCATTGTTATTATCAGATCTCCCCTTTTGACTTTATTAATTTATTTTAGGCACAATTATATGTTTTCTTAGAATTGTGTTTATCATATCCCATAGGTTTTGAAAAAGGTTGTATTTATCTGTATATTTAATAATACTTTTAAAATATTTTTCTTACAATCAATTTGGATCATTTTATCCTCTTTCTAACCCCTCTAAGATTCAATCCACCTATTTGTCTCTTAAAGATAAAGAGAAATGCTCTTTGGTGTTATTCCTTCTATATACAAAGCTTCTCTATGATTGTCACAAAAATTCTGGCTTTCCTTTTTACAGTATATTTTAGCTGAAGACAGAAATAATTTATTTTTATAAATATTGTTGATAATATGTGTTTTCTGGTATACTGATTAATAAATCTCTGAAATATTTCAGGTATGAAAACCTTAGCCTCAACTTTCTGCTCAGGAAACTTTTCAACTCAGCAGCTCTGATCTGGTTTGCAAAAAATACTAATTCTGGCAGACTTGAAGCTTTGAGTTATAGCACTTTCCTGCTGAAAGGAGTATATAGGTTCAATTGACTTGTGAATAAAGAAAAAATATAATATTTTTATATCATTAACATGAACTTAATGAGTAGAAGCTATTGCTCAAATTATGCATTGTAGTGCTCTTCTTAATGTAGAATTCTTCTCCATAATTTTCTCTGAAATTCTGAGAAATCTCATGTGTATTTTTTCTTAAGCTATATTTCACCTACATATCATTGAGAACATTAATTTCTACCCTGAATCAATATAAACAATGAATAGATTTCAGTAGACAAAAATTCCTCATACTTTCTTACTTTTGTTAGTACTAGATTATAACAATTTCAAATACATTAATAACAACATTATTGTCATTAATATTATTTAAAATAAGTATTCTTTCTTTTCAGCTAAGAAAATGAACTAATACAGGAACTGAGGTGAATAATTAGTTTCTTTAGAGGATATTCTTAGAATTATGTGGTTTCTGCTTCAATGACTTGATTTTTAAGTTCAGAGATATCCTAAGTTATATACCGTAGCAACAAAATTAATTATTACCTTGATTTAATGTCATCAAATTACTTTGGATAGTAGTAGTGTCTTTTAACCTGTGTCTTATCAAACCCTTCTCAAGAAATCACTGCCAGCAAAAGGTAATAGCTGGGCATTTATTACTCTAAAATGAAATACGTATATTACCCCTGGGGACCACCTGGACTCATGTGTGAATATGATTTCTAGTAGACACACAGATGGTAATTATTCTTGTTCTATTTCAGAGCCATGACTTCTGAATGGACCCATCTTTGTTGTAAACTCTTTTTGGCATAGATGACTATTGTAATTTTGGGAAGTCCTCTCAAAGTCAAATGCTGATAATTGCTAGTTTTACTTCAGGGAAAGATGTGAACTATTTCCAGGTGTTGCAGTTGAGGATCTTACTTACAAGGCTTTGCTTTCCTTTATATTTCTCCTGACTCACAAACCCAGATCATCCTGTCCTAAAGACAATGAGCCTATGTTCTTCCCTACATTCTGGGCTCTTTATCTTGCATATTTAGAGTACTAGAACCCTTTTCAGCAGTGGAGTTTGTATTCCTAAATCAACTTTAAAAAAAATAGGCAACAAAACCCCAAACAGCATGAATAATGAGCAGAATTTAGGCAAGTGTTTATGGGTCACACCTTACACAATTATCTTAAGGATACAGTCATTTTTACTCATCCAACTTGCATTTCTATTGCTACTTTAGAACACTTTTCCTAAATCTCATTTTCACTGTGTTCTGAATCCTGTATCTTTTTACAATAGCATTACTGTCACTCCTTGTACCTCTGCATACATTATAAATGGAATATATCTTGGTCTGTTTTATATCCTATCACTAAAGTACCAAGTAAATATTTTGTGATTGACTAAAATATAACAATAACTGAAGTATCTCAGAAACTAGAACATTGCCTTTCTAACAATTTCCAAAAAATAATCTTACACTCATAATAAAGTACACTTTTGTGGTTTGTAGTTAGGAATTCTGATTATGCCATTCATAGATAATAATCAAAGTCACATGGACTACTGGGTTTCAGAAAATTCTTTGCAAGATCACATTGTCATTTAGAGACTATTTTTAATGCATAAAAGTGTGAAAAGTAAATTGCAATTCATCAATACACACAGAAGAAATGCACACATGAAAATCATTTTTATAGGATGATTTGAGAATTTTGTACAAGGTATTCTGATCACATTTACCACTTAACCCATCCCCTAACTCCTACAACCTCTACATCTTTTCTGTGTCTTGCCCCAACTTAGAAATCTTTACTTCAAATTCTCATGCAACCAAATTTGTGCTCCTGGGAAAGGATCATCTACTTTAGACAGAGTAAAACCACTAGAGGCCAATACATCTTTATAGAAAATTGATTTTATTGCCCCAAGAACACACCAACTGCAAAATTCTCCTCAGTTAGGGGTAGAAGTTCATTATCCCCTACATCCTTGTGCTAAAATGCTGACTCCTGAAAGTAAAAATTGTTTTAATTTCTGGATTCTTATAGATTCACTTGGTTAAAGTTCATCAAACAATGTTCATTTGATATGATATTCAGCATCCCATTATCACATGACTCTTGTGTCTCTGACATTTTTGTTCTCCATCCAGGCACCAACTTTGAAGCTTCATACAGTGACAACTTTATGAAACCTTCATTCAAGGGCAGTCATGACACATGCCTGACTTCAGCAGCTTTCTTGAAGAACGGAGGCAAATCCCCTAACCCATTTCTTCTATGCTTAACCCTAAAGCCTGAATCATGTGGCTGAAGGTGCTGAGCTCTGCTGCTTAAAGGGCCTTGAACATTTTCCCTTCATTCCATTAGGTCTTTATCAGCTTTCTGTCCTTCACTGCCTAAGCATGATTCTCCTGAAACTTGTTCTGTAAACCAGACTGCCCTCAAATTCAGAGATACACCAGCCTCGGTCTTCCTAGTTAGGGGATAAAAGGTGTTCCTTAGCATATCCATCAGTAAGTTTTCCTTTAGTTTCCTTTCACAAATTGGAATCTTATCTAGGTGGTACTTTGTCATTGTGAGCACTCCCTATCTTCCATTTCTTAGTCTATTTATCTCCTTGAACACAGGACTTAGCTCCATTGTACTTCCTGAAGCACTTTTCTCCTCAAAATTTACATTTTGTAATTTACTCTGCTCAGCTTGCTACATTTTATTACAAACTGTATTACAGCTGCCACTAATAACTACAGAGCAGTGTCTATACTAAGCTGTTTTAAGATTTCCTCTTCCAAACAAGTTAACCCATTACTACTCAATTAAGCTACAGACAGATTCTTCAAACAAGGGCAAAAATCAGCCATTTCTTCAAAAAAAAAATCACAAAGCCAATCTCTAGGTCACATAATATCATTCTTCTCCTCTGAAACATCCTGATTCCCATAATTCATCAATTCAGCTCCAGTAACACTGTTTTACATGCTCCTACTTATGGCTCATTTAACAGTGATTAAAGTATCTTTCTGCTTTTTTAATTCAAATGTCCAAAGTATATATTATGCCAAGCAAAAACGTAAACAGGCCTATCACAACACCTCCAAAGTTTCCAATCACCAACTTTTGTTTCACTTAGCATTCTCATTGTTGTGAAAAGGCACCAGGACCATGGTAACACTTATAAAGGAAACTATTTAATGGAAACTGCAGATTACTGGTTCAGAGGTTCTGTCTATTCCCATCATGGTGTAGAACATGGTAGCATGAAGGCAGATGTAGTGCTGACGGAGTAGCTGAGAGTCCTACATCTTGCAGACAAAAAGAAATTGTCTGAGACTTTGGAAAGTATCTTGAGCAAAGAAAGCCTTCTCCCTAAAGTGGCAACTTCCTCCATATGTACTCCAACAAAACTATATTTTATTATAATGCCAATCTCAATTAGATTACAGGAGTCAATTGTAGTGGGAGCTGCGGGCTGAGTCCCTGCCACCCGGCTGCCTGGCTAGCTTTATGCCCCTAAATAACAACACACAAATTGTATTCTTTTAAACACTGCCTGGCCCCTTAGTTCTAGCCTCTTAATGGCTAATTCTCACATCTTGCCTAACCCATATTTAGTAATCTGTGTAGCACCAGTCTTACCGGGAAAGATTCAGCATGTCTGACCTGGTGGCTTGCTTCATCACGTCTGCCCTGGAGAGTAGAGGCGTGGTGTCTGGTGTCCGCCTCACTTCCCCTTTCTCCCAGCATCCTTTCTGTTTACTCCACCCACCTAATGGCTGGCCTATCAAATGGGCCAAGGCAGTTTCTTTATTAACCAATGACCTTCCTCCATCAGTCAATTAAATTCAAGCTATCAGACCTCTATTCCCCATTGTATAGCTTTTGCAAATTTATACTCACTCTTTCATGATGTTTGCTGAACACTGGGTGAGGGAAGTTGATAGGGATTCATGCTGATATTGTACACTGGACATATTTTATTTAGCAAGTAAATACAAAAGTACCCACAGACCAGTATTAGGGGCAGAAAAAAAATCCTACAACATCATAAGAAAGCTTACAAAGAAATTTAATTTTAAATGCTTAAAAAGCCCTTTGCAGAATTTTATTTCTTATTCTCTATAAAGCTAAACTTTCACAACTATAACGGTGTTACTGCACAGATGAGATCTGTCTCTTTGGTTGCTAGTTTTTGTAGATCATGCAATTTAGATTTATAGATATTTCATATGAAAATAGACTGATTAAGCTTACTGTATTGATACAGAGATTGTGATACATATTGCCTTTTCTTCATGGCAAATGTGCATAAACATACCTGCTTAAACTGTTAACAATAGTTAAGAATTGAATACTCAGTTCTGTAAAAGACACCTATATACCAAATAAAGTACTAGAAATATTTTAAAAGGAGACACAAAAGAAATAGAGAGTGACAGGAAGGGGAGAGTAGTTAGAAAATACCAACAATTGATCTTAACAAAGTAAAAGAGATTTTGAAGAAACAGCTTCTACTCTTCCCTTCACTGAGCCTGAATGAAATGGGCCCCATCAAAAATAAGTTATGAAAATGAAGAGGAAACTTCCTCTGCTTACAGAAATCTTATCTGCTAGCAAATTCAGTGAGAGCAGGAGTCAATGCTCTCAGCTGGTTAAGCACAATATATTCAAACGTGATCACACAGAGGGCATCAATTATCTCTGTAGTTTATGAAAGAAAAAAGATTTGCATGTGGGGAAGGATTAGGATGGAGGAATCGAGTTTTGAGAGGAATGGGAATGTATTATACACATGTAGAAAAAAATCAAAAAACAAATTTAATTAAAATATCTCATTAAGCATACAACATTAACAATATAACATTACAGTTGGTGTATGTCTATAGAAAGTAATGGTATACTAGTATTTAAAAGTAACAAAAAGAGGTAAAACAGCAATTAACACAAAGTACAAATATAGATGTAACAGTCTATGTGAGAACTGTGATTAGGTTCAATCACTGTACATAATTACATTGCACTATGCTCTATCCAATAATCTTCTCAGAGCTGCAATCACTTCTTTGTTCCTAAGGCTGTATATCATGGGGTTGAACATGGGGGTCACAACCGTGTAAAAAAGAGAGAGGAGTTTGTCACTTAATGCAGAATGTCTTGACTTTGGCATTAAGTAGGTAATAGATGCAGAGACATAAAACAAAAGCACCACCACCAGATGTGAGGAACATGTGGAGAAGGCTTTTGCCCGTCCTTCAGCAGTTGGCAACCTAAGGATGGTGGCAATAATTTTGCTGTATGAGGTCAATATTAATACAAAAGGGATTGCAGCAAGCAAGATAGCCACTACATAGACATACAGCTCATTAAAATAAGTATCTCCACAGGCCAGCTTAAGTACAGGGGGTATGTCACAGAAGAAGTGATCTAGCCGGTTAGCATTGCAGAAATGTAGAGAGAATATCTGACAGGTTTGCCCTAGCTGGAAAGGCATGCCACCAAGCCAGGAGCCCACTGCCAGCTGTGTGCATTTTGTCTGGTTCATGACCAGAGGATAGTGCAGAGGGTTGCAGATGGCCACGTAGCGGTCATAAGACATCACTGCTAGGAGTATACTGTCCGTAGCTGCCAGCATTAGAAAGAAACACATTTGTGTGGCACAGGCCAGAAGAGAAATGCTTCTGTCCTGCGTCCAAATGCTGTACAGAATCCTAGGGAGAGTGACTGATACATAACAGATTTCCAGAAAAGAGAAATTAGTCAGGAAAAAATACATGGGTTTGTGTAGTGTAGGATCAATTCTGGTTACCACAATAATGAAGCTGTTTCCAATTATGATAGTCACATACATAATGGAGAACATTCCAAATAGAAGGCCTTGGAGGTTGGGAAGGTCAGAGAATCCCAGGAGGAGAAACTGTGTCACTGTGGATGCATTGTCCTCTTCCTTGATGCCTGTGTGTTTCATCTGTAGAGATGATTCAACAAGGAGTACATTTCCTTATCCTCATTTGTGTTATATAATTCTGAAACTGATGTCTTCACATTTGGATATTTGCATGTTCTCAGTTTTGCTTGTAAATATATATATGCATATATAGATATGTTCATGTAAATATATTTGCATATATATGTTTATGAAGATATATATGTAGAAATAGTCTTTATTCACTTAAAAGTTATCTAGAGAAAAATGTATCCTATATTTCATTTGGTTTTCTAAACTCCTTTTCACCCAATAATTCTGTATACATGCAATTTCATATATTGCAAATTTAATTAAAAATTAATGATTAGCTTAGAACTACATTTGATGAGATTTTATCTTATATTTAAAATTTTTGGAAGTTTGGTGTAAAAGTCTATGCAAACAGCATTCATATTCTTTATATTTATGGATATTTTTAAACTATTTTAAATCAAAAGATATAGTAATTAAAGCTTTCTTCAAATAGTACATACTCTGCAGTTTCATTTGATTGTGTTGCAACAGCTGAAGCCATACCTTTATGAATGCTAGATGATCTGTCTACCCCCATGGTATTTCCTCAGCTCCTGTATGCAAGTTATAGACCCTAATTGCTAAAACAAACTGCCTCAAATCACTTAACATTTCTTTCTGTGTTTCTGTCTCTGCCTTTTTATCTCTTTCTTGTCTTTTTGTGTAGGTGAGTCGGTTGACAACCTTTAAACTCTCATTTTTATACTAAGAAAAAAATTCAGTAGAAATTTCAATTAACTATAAGCATTTGATTTTAATTAATATTTTGTAAATATTAGCTGCTATCACCTT
This sequence comes from Microtus pennsylvanicus, assembly GCF_037038515.1. Classification (NCBI taxonomy): domain Eukaryota; kingdom Metazoa; phylum Chordata; class Mammalia; order Rodentia; family Cricetidae; genus Microtus; species Microtus pennsylvanicus. The sequence continues at coordinate 222,228,696 of NC_134579.1, read as the reverse complement.
TGGCACAATGATTTTTTTAATGTAGACATTGTGGTATTAATTAAAAGTCAGAATATAGATTGTATTGTTTTACTAATGAACTTTTGAACTTTAAATTAATTTAAATAAAAATAGGGATGGAGTCTACTGAGACAACTACTGAGACAAGCCTGTGATTTTTGATTGAAGCCCATTATGGTGGCTATATTTAAAAAATTAAAAATTATATATATATACATATATATATATAATTTTCTTAATTCTGAAGAGTTTTCTAATGACAAAATTCTGTAGAACCAAATGAAAATATGCTAATATTTCTATAACATTTTCAGATTCACTTCTGTAAGATCTTAACAATCTGCCACCAGGTGCTGTTTCAATGATCTTCAATGAATATTTTCATTCCTATTTTTGATAGGATTTTATATTATTGAAACATTTAAACATATACTTAACATAAAATAATGAAGTAACACAACTTAGCGCATACTATGTTGATAATCATAATCCTTAATGTATTATTCTCTCATATTTCATAGGATTGTATTTGCTGTTTATTTGGATCTTGTATCACCAAATGTCAGGAAAGTCATGAAAAGCTCAGCAGAAATGGTTTCTAAACCATCACCAAAATAAATGATTTATTTTTTCTTTTAATTACTCTGTGTAATTTTATCCAAATGCTGATATTATGAATATAAAAATATAAAAACACAAATTTGTTGTCTGTTAAACATAGTCTATGCTGTTTGGAATTAAGTAAATTGTTATTCTTACCTTGATTTATTGACATACAATAGTAAAATTATAAAGAGGTTTCTTTTTCTAAAGTCAAGAGTTTTTCTTTATTTGAAACAGAGGTCAAATACCTTCCAAAATATATTCTCCTTACATAGCATGCTACTCTGTTTAAAAAGGAATGTTTTCTACCCTGGGGACAACGACTTTCCCAAGTTAATTTCTAATTGTAGAGAACTCCTTTTTCCTGTCATTCATAATTTTAGTACAACAAGAATATAAATTGAATATATATGTGTGTGTGTGTGTGTGTGTGTGTGTGTGATTGTAAGTTGTAAGGAGGTCACTTGGTTTTTCCCGCCATTTAGAACGGAAATAATCACATAAAAACCATATTATTTAAAATCACTGCTTGGCCAATTAACTCTAGATTCTTATTGGGCTAACTCTTACATCTAAATTTAATCCATTTCTAGCATTTTACATTTAACCTCAAGGCTCATGGCCTACCAGCAAGGCTGCAGCATGTCTGTCTCCAGCCATGGCTCCATGGCTTCTCTCTGACTCTGCTCTTCTTTCTCTCAGAATTCAGTTTACTTTTCCCTGCCTACCTCTATTCTTTTGCCCTATCAGGCCATGCCAGTTTCCTTTACTAATTTACCAATCATATTTTTAGCATACAAAGGGGAATCCCACATAATATACTAAAATATTAATGCTAGAAGAGATTGTGAACTTGAAAGAAATGTAGAAGTAGTATATGGAAGTCTCTGAAGAAAGGAAAGGGATTGAAATTTTAATATATTTATGTTTAACATAAAAATAAATAAAATATTTTTTTCTGAAAATAAAAGATCAATCTTTCCTTTAGTGTTATTTTACACTGATCGCTCAATTCCCTTGAAATGATTTTTTAGGTAAAGTTAGTTTGAAATGTCTTTTTTTTTCTTTTCTCTATTTAAAGTTTCTTTTTTTAATTTTAATTCCATTTTTCCATACAATTAACTTTTATAATGATTCTCTTCTCTTAACTCCTCCCAGATTTTTGCCACTTTCCTACTTACTGCAATTTCATGCTCCCCCTTAAAAATAAAAACAACAACAAAAAAACATAATAAAACATGGAGTCAGTTTCTGTGGTGGTAAACTCCTCTTATCACAATAGCCATAAAGTGGAAGCAAACTAGAAATCCATTAATGAACAAAAAGATAATATGAATGTGGTACATTTGAACAATAGAATATTATACAACTGTTAAAAATGTATAATCTTCAAATTTTAAGGTATTGAATGGACCTAGAAACAATTATCCTGAGTGAGGCAATGAGAAAAAGACAAATATTATTTTCTATCCTATGTAGAATCCAGTTTTTAACCTTTGATATATGTGCAACAGTGCAAATAACCAGAGAGGTTGGGATCTTTAATAAGTACCTATGAAGAAGAGTAATTTTCAAAGGATAGAAGATGGAATATAGTGTTATTTAACTTTGTAGACTTCAATTCAGTTTTCTTCGTCGTTGAAGAGCATCACTAACTTAAAGTTGAAACTCAAATTGTGGTAAAGATGTGACACAGTATAGAAGAAGGTCATGAATTACTTCATTGGCACAAATAAGTAAATATAAGAATAAATAATAAATAATGAGTTTATCACTTGATTTTTGAACAGGTACCTAACAAAACAACAGGAGCCCCTCTCATGATCAGTGTCACAAATTATAAACCTCAAGCTCCAAACTTTTCTTGCTTCCTTTATTGATTTGTAAGAAAAAAAAGTTTGCAACTATAGTTATTTTTTTTATTGAGAAAAGGAGAAAAAAAAAACAAGTTTCCACCTCCTCCCAGTCTCCCATTTCCCTCCCCCTCCTCCCACCCTTCTTCCCCTCCTCCCACCCTTCTCCCCATCCCCCCACTCCTTTCCCCCTCCCTCTCCAGTCCAAAGAGCAGTCAGGGTTTTCTGCCCTGTGGTAAGTCCTAGGTCCTCCCCCCTCCGTCCATATCTAGGAAGGTGAACATCCAAACTGGCTAGGCTCCCACAAAGCCAGCACATTACGTAGGATCAAAACCCCGTGCCATTGTCCTTTGCGTCTCATCAGCCCTCATTGTTCACCATGTTCAGAGAGTCCAGTTTTATCCCATGCTTTTTCAGTCACAGTCCAGCTGGCCTTGGTGAGCTCCCAAAAGATCCCTTCAATGGAAAAATGGATGAAGAAAGTATGGAATATATACACATTAGAGTACTACGCTGTGGTAAAAAACAATGACTTCTCGAATTTTGCATGCAAATGGATGGAAATAGAAAACACTATCCTGAGTGAGGTATCCCAGACCCAAAAAGATGAACATGGGATGTACTCACTCATAATTGGTTTCTAGCCATAAATAAGGGTCACGGAGTCTACAATAGGTGAATCTAAAGAAGCTAAGTAAGAAGGGGAACCCAAGGAAAAACATATAGTTATCCTCTTGGATAAGGGAAGTAGACAAAATTGCTGGGGAGAAAATTGGGATCTTGTGGGTGGGGTGGGATGGGGGTAAGGGGAGATGGGGAGAGAAAAGTTAGAAGGGAAGGAGGTGGGGCCTTGGGGAAACAGGAGGATTGGGATAAAGGAAGGTTGGACAGGGGAGCATGGAACAACATTTCTTAGTTAAGGGAGCCACTTTAGGTTTGGCAAGAGACCTGACCCTAGAGGGGCTCCCAGGTGCCCAAGCCGAGGTCCCCAGTTAGTTCCTCGGGCAGCTGAGGATAGGGAACCTGAAATGACCCTATCCTAGAGCAATACTGACGAATATCTTGCATATCATCATAGAACCTTCATCTGGTGATGGATGGAGATAGTGACAGAGACCCACACTGGAGCATCGGACTGAGCTCCCAAGGTCCCAATGAGGAGCAGAAGGAGGGAGAACATGAGCAAAGAAGTCAGGACCACGAGGGGTGCACCCACCCACTGAGACAGTGGAGCAACTACAGTTATTTTGTGAATATTTTTGAGTATTTCTGAATTTCATCAGTCTATGTCTACAATGATGAGTGTGTTCTTTAATATGAAAACTATGTTATTTGTTCCTTTATAAAAGTTTCTGTGGTCATGGTGACTCTTCATAGCAATAAAAACCCTAACTAGATAACATTCTTAGACTGAGAAGCCACCACACCAGGAGCCCACACTTCTAGATCAGCATTATATCTTACTACATTTTAAATTTATCTTCATATCCATAGGTAAATGTAGCTACAAATCCTTTTCAAATCTGACTCTCTTTACAGCAAATGGAAGCCACAGGAAAGATATTCCAAAACTAAAATGAAAGCTGTCATATGACCCAATTAAATTACTATTTATTCAATCTAATTGAAATCAGCATGTCATAGAGATGTTTTTCAAATGACTTTTATCTACAGTCATTTTCTTATTAATTATTGCATCTTTAAGACAATGAGATACAATTCTACGGTTAACATCTCTATTTTGGCAATATGGACATACTTTTGCCTTGTTTGGTGGTTTTCAGTGCAACTATAAAATAATAGAAACAACAATAGCAGCAACAAAATCAAAACATGACTACATATGTAAGCTAACACACTACCCCTGTTCAATTTTAAGCATATCATCATTATCTTGGTTAAATAAGGTTCAAGTCCTTTAACTTAATACATTTATGGAAATGTGATGTACACACTAATTTAAATATGATAAAATTATATGTATGAGGATATTTAAAATAGTATATTTTATGGCAGAAAACAATTTAGGATAGTTTAAAAGATTTTGAAAATTATGTCTTTTGTTATTGTTATTCAAGGTAGCTATTTTTAGTGTCACAGCAGGAATCCTGGTCTTCTGATTCTTATGATTCACCTCCCCTTTTCTGTCATGAAAAAGCAGGAGTTGAGTTGAAGAGCTTGACTCTTCACAATCCATTTTGTCTGTGTTATGTCCAGTTGTGGTTTTCTTTAATAGTCTTCATTTGCTATAAAGAAAAGTTTATTTGATGGGGGTAACTGCCCTGAAATCATATAACCATATTCACTCAAACAGCACAGAAAGACCAAGAAGTTTGCATTAAAATATTTGTTTATATCTCTCTATATATCTGTCTATAAATATCTGTCATCTAGCTAGCTAGCTAACTATCATCTATCAATCTACCATCGATCTATCTATCTCTCTCATCTATCATGTATCTATCACCTACTTTCTATCTATCTGTCTATCATCTATCATCTATCTATCTATCTATCTATCATCTATCTATCTATTTATCAGCTATAAGCTATCTACCTATCATGTATCTATCATCTATGTATCTATATCTACCTATGATTGATCATTTATGTATTTCTATATTTTTTACCTATGTACTTATCACCTATAATTTAAGTACTTATGTATCTCTCTATCACCATCTATCTATTGACATACAAATAATAATCAAAGAAAAAAGTTCATCATTTTGAGACAGAAATCTAACATGTGAGGGACTGGAGGAAGAGACATGGGAGAGTTTAGAAGGAGCAAAGGGAAATGGGAAATGATGTACAAATATTTTAAATAAAATATATTAAATTTAAAAAGTAAATATATGTGATAGCATAGACACAGCGAACATGTGAAAAGGAATCTACATAGTTGAAATATTTCTGATAAGTGTGGAAAAAGCTGCTAATTCACTTGTACATAAAACTATGGCTCGATATTTTAAGTAAAACTCTTCTTAGAGCTGCAGTCACATCCTTGTTTCTAAGACTGTATATCAGGGGGTTGAACATGGGGGTCACAATTGTGTAAAACAGAGAGAGTATCTTATCAGTTACTGGAGAATGAATCGACTTTGGCCAAAAGTAGTTAATGATTCCTGAACCAAAAAACAAAACCACTACCACCAGATGGGAAGAACACGTGGAGAAGGCTTTTGCCCGTCCTGTGGCTGTTGGCAGTTTCAGAATGGTGACAATGATTTTACTATAAGATGCAAGTATCAGCATAAAAGGGAAAGCAACAAACCCCACAACCACTAAATAGACAGAAAACTCATTCATTGAAGTGTCCCCACAGGCAAGCTTCAGAATTGCTGGAATATCACAAAAAAAGTGATCTATTCTATTAGATCGACAGAAATGTAAAGAGAATACTTGACAAGTTTGTCCTATCTGGACTGGGATGCCACCGAGCCAAGAGCCAATGGCCATCTGAGTACACTTTGTTGGGTTCATGACAAGAGCATAGTGCAGAGGGTTGCAGATGGCCACATAACGGTCATAGGACATCACAGCCAGCAGGAAACACTCAGTAGCTGCCAGAATTAAAAAGAAAAACAATTGAAGAGCACAGGCCAGAAGACAAATTCTTCTATCTTGAGTCCAAAGATTGTACAGAATCCTAGGAAGGGTGACAGATACGTAACAGATTTCCAGAAATGAAAAATTGGCCAGGAAAAAATACATGGGCTTCTTTAGTGAAGGGTCAATTAGGACTATGACAATTATGAAGCTATTTCCTATTAAGATAATTACATACATGAGGGAGAACATCCCAAATAGAAATCCTTGCACTTTGGGAAGTTCAGAAAACCCAAGAAAGAGAAACTGTGTCACTGTAGTAGCATTGTCCTCTGGCTTGTTGTCTGTGCATTCCATCTGTGGAAAAATCAAACGATAAATGCAATTATTTCTTTGGCGTTGTCTATAACTTTATCTTCATGGTAAACAGTATCATACTCAATGCCTGAAACTCAGAGAAGAAGCTCTCAAAAATGTGGTAAACTATGTTATTGGTTACTAAACATATCTGTAAGGATTTTTATTTTCATTTTCACTTTTGCTTTTGGATTAGATGCTAATGTGTGTATTAGTTATAATATACAATAAGACATGCTACTTTTAATTCTCAACTACTCAGAGGCAGAACTCCAAATTAATTCTTCTTTATGCAATTATTCTTAACTTTAAGTTTATATTTTTATTCTTAACTAATATTTTATTTTTGTATATGTAATTATCACACTTAATGATTTATTTAGTTTAATAAAAATTTATTTTGTTATTTTAAATTATCTTTTCATGTAATGTGTTTTTCATTCTCCTTTTGCCCTCATTCTTCCAGATACTTCCCACCTCCCTACCATCCAAATTTATGTTCTTTCTTTGTCTCTCTTACACTCTCTCTCTCTCCATGAAAAAGATGACAGAAAGAATAAGACAATAATATTCATACAAAACAAAGCAAAAGTCCACCATAATTAAAACAAAACATGATGTTTTGTCTTGCAAATCATCCTGAGCATGGTGACTTGTAGGTAGACACAGTGACATTCCATTAGAAAATACAAACTTTCCATTCTCTGCCAGGTATCAACTGCAAATAGTTGTTTCTTTAGTGGTGGGACTTTATAGTCCCTTCTCTTTCTAAGTGCTGGATTTTGTCTGTTGTGAACCTGTGTTGCTCTACGTGAGGAACTATCCTCTAAACATTTGTTATACATTTAGGCAAGGACATATTTATTATCTAAAAATTATTTTCTCAGATCTTCTTTACTTCTTTATTTCAGCACAAAGACATTCATTGCTAAATAATTATTAACTAGCTACCATGTATAATGAGGTATAATTAATATGTAAACCCATGCTTACATTTCATTATAAAGTCCATAAAAATCAATATTTATACGTTTTACTCAGATTTTAAGTATGGTGTGGCATCCAACTATGAGTTTAGGATGCAGAAAATAATGTTAAGGGTGGGCTTCCTGTATAAAATAACTCTTGAGACAGAAAAAGTTTCATTGGCATTGAGGGTCAAAAGAAGCTACAGGAAGGTGGACATTTCTATATCTGAATGTAGATCTGATATATAAAGGGTATCAACTGCAGATCATTGTGATAATCTCAAATCATTGAAATAGTCGCTGGTTATCCTTATCCTTTTAGTCTCATTATTTTCATTCTGTCCACTGTATTGTTTTAGTTTGTCAGGGTTCATGCATGCATTTCTTATTTTATCATAATTTGTCATTTTGTCTTTAGGCATGCATTATAATTTCACTTGGTGTCGTGTGTGTGTGTGTGTGTGTGTGTGTGTGTGTGTAGAGAAAGAGAGAGAAAAAAATGAAAGAGAGAGACAGGAACAGAAACAGAGAGACAGAGAAAGAAAATGTAAATATGCATTTGGTCATACTTTCAGAAGATTCATGCATGAATACATTGAATAGCATTTTTACCTCCTCTTAGAGAAATCACTCACAACAAGATTTATTTTCAGCATTTGTTGATTAATATCTAAACTAATCATTTTTAATTCAAAGAGAAAAGATAAAATCACAGCAAATAGGAGGCTGACCACCAGGAATATTTAAAGATTTATGTGTGGTTGGTGTCCCAAGATGTTAATCCTAAAAGATATATATAAGCTAGAAAGCTTGTCTTAAATATGAAGATGATGGGAATGGAAAGTTATAATTTATTTTCCATTTTGAAGTTTTTCATATTAAATATTAATGGACTAAAAGCAATTATTAAGATGTGAAATGAATTGACTGAAAATTTCATGAATAGAAACTAGTGGGTAATAGTTCATATTATGAAGGTATGATGCTACAATCACATATGTATAACACAAAATTTTCATTTTTCTACACACGATAAATTCATGAAAACATTTGATCAACCATTTATTTCAATATATGACTAATTGTAAACACAGTGATGTTAAAAATTATTCATCCAATTGAAGAGTAGGAAGTATTAGTTTTTCTTAGTTTGGTTAGCCAAATATTTCTCTCAGAAAACGCTTCCTTAAAAATAGCATAAATAGAGTACCCTGCCTTGTTTTCTTTTAACTTCATGTGCTTCTTCTTACACTTTTATCCATCATTGCTTACTGTTTATGCCATATAATAAATATCTGCATTGAACTAAACTAGGTTCAGAGCTTTTTAAGGAAAAAGAAAACAGCATAAACAGATTCCCTCTACATCTCTAGAATTCTTTTATTTTTATTTATTAAACGTCTCTGATTCTTCTTGAAAGGGTTTAGATGAAGGAGTTTCACTTTTACACTGTTTAAAGAACAAATAATTGTACTCACATTTATGAATTTCTACATTTAAAACTGTATAGAAAGGAAAAGAGAATGAAATTGTATGATTCAAGACATTCTTACATTCTCCTTTTTTGTGTGCTTTTGATTCTTCTCTAACTTGGGGATTCATGTATGCCAAGCAATCTACCCCTGACATGTGTCCTTAATACAGTCTTGGCACCAATTTCTTCAAATGTTTCACCATGCCTACTTTTATGTTTCTCACAATTGGACAACATTTTTGGGAACCTTTAAAAATGAGTATTTACAGTAAGAAGTAAAAAACCAATAGTCATTTCAGGTAATTCTAGGAATATTCGATTCATGAACTTTATCTTTATTTAACTGGCATTCTTTATGAAATACTGACTTCTGTTACTGTAGTTGTTGCTGTGGTATTAAAAGTAACATTTAATATCAATCAGAGTTCACCAACTATTCTATTTCTCTGAAAATGTATGTGAATAATATTGAAGATGAGGAATAAAAACATTATTTTTTAAAGCCCAAAAGAAATATGTTAATTTTTACAGATTAATTTTTCATTAATATTATCTCTTAACAGTCAGGAACACTTTGGGTAACAGTAGGTAAGCGTTCTTACCTTTATTAATTAAAACTTCAGAAACTGATGAAGAAATTAGTTAAACTGTGCTTCTGGATTCTGTTTTTGTCAGAGACTGGTATATATTATATTGGTGAAAAACACACTGCAGTTTCTCTGGGAAGAAATATCTTTCCCATGTTACTTTTTAATTGAACAAAAACAAAATTTTTCTTGCTACTCAGGGAGTTTAAATATTAATAAGTTGATTAAATCAGTAAAAAAATCCCATGGGCTTTAGAACTAGTCTTTCTGTTATGTGTGCAGTTATTAAGAAACACAAAATCTGACAGAAGAAAGCATAATAAAGTGGTTAGCACAGTAATTAGAGTTGTTATACTTTTTAAGTATTTTGGATAAAACCTAATGACAGCTCAATATCAGTCTGAACACACTGAACCTGATAGAAGAGAAAGTGGGAAGTACTCTACAACATATAGGCACAGGAGACCACTTCCTACATAAAACCCCAGCAACACAGATATTAAGGGCAACATTGAATAAATGGGACCTCCTGAAACTGAGAAGCTTCTGTAAAGCAAAGGACACTGTCACTAATACAAAAAGGCAACCCACTGACTGGAGAAGATCTTCACCAACCCCGCAACAGACAAAGGTCTGATCTCCAAAATATATAAAGAACTCAAGAAACTAGACTTTAAAATGCTAATTAACCCAATTAAAAAAATGGGGCACTGAACTGAACAGAGAATTCTCAACAGAAGTTCAAATGGCCAAAAGACACTTAAGGGCATGCTAAGCCTCCTTAGCGATCATGGAAATGCAAATCAAAACAAATTTGAGATACCATCTTACACCTGTCAGAATGGCTAAAATAAAAAACACCAATGATAGCCTTTGCTGGAGAGAATATGGAGTAAGGGGTACATTCATTCATTGCTGGTGGGATTGCAAACTTGTGCAACCACAATGGAAAGCAGTGTGGCAATTTCTCAGGAAATCTGATTACCTATTTTATTCCTATGTTCATGCAAACAGTGACTTCTTTTGGCATAATTTATTATTCTCTGGATCCCTACCATGGGTATTTTCCTTTGTTAGAAAGGTATCCACTTTTAGAAAAACTATGTCCTAATGATGAAATATTGTTTGTAATTTTGAACATTGCATGGACTGTAAATAACTGTATGGAAAACAAAGGAAAAGTAGTTTTATTTTTATTGTTACATCATATATCACATCCTTATCACAGTTTATCCTCCCTTCCAGTCTTCCCACTCTCTTCCACACTTCTCTCACCCAGATTCACCCTTCAACCTTTTCCACTCAGAAAAGAGAAGGCCTCCTGTGGCTATAAATGTAACACTGCATAAAGAGCTACCATGAGACTAGCCACATACCCTTTTGTCAAGACCGGATGTAGAAAACCAGTAGAGGAAAAAGGTCCCAAGGGCAGGAAAAAAAGAGTCAGAAGAACACAAGGACAGAGATTTTACTGGTGATGTTTTGCAGTAGGCAAAGCACAATCATTTCCAGTTGTCTTACAAGCTTCTGTTCATCCATATAAAGCAAGGGGAAACACTGATATTTAACATCAGAACATGGCTAAAGAGCTTGCACATCAGTATGAAACATAGAATTCATTTAGAGTAAATCATTTCATTAATTTGTTTACAAAATGAAATTATGCTCTAATTAAATGTATAAAATATATAAAAATATTTTAATGGACATTATTTTTCTCACACTGCTACCAATCTGGAAAATAATTTTCTTAGTGCCCCTGTGACATCTTTGTTCCTCAGGCTGTATATTAGGGGATTAAACATTGGAGTCAAAATGGTGTAAAACAGAGAAAGAAGTTTGTCTGTCCCCTCACTCTTATTAGACTTAGGTTTTAAATAGGTGATGCTAGCTGATCCATAGAATAAAAACACAACTATAAGGTGGGAAGAGCATGTGGAAAAGGCTTTGGTCCTTCCTGTGTTTGATGACAATTTCAGAATGGTTGAGATGATCCTGCTGTAAGATGCAAGGATCAACATGAAGGGAACAGTGACAATCAAGACAGCAAATATAAAGACCACAATCTCATTTACAAAGATGTTTCCACATGCCAATTTGAGCAAGGGAGGTATGTCACAAAAGAAGTGATTGATTTGGTTAGATTCACAGAAGGGAAGAGACAGAATCTGATATGTCTGCCCCACCTGAATGGGAATCCCAATGATCCAGGAACCAACCACTAGTTGGGTACACACCTTGTGACTCATGACAACAGGATAATGCAGAGGGTTGCAAATGGCCACATAACGATCATAGGCCATCACAGCCAGGAGGAAGCACTCTGTGGCCCCCAGTATAAGGAATAGGCACATTTGTGTAGCACAGGCAAAAAAAGAAATATTTCCTCTCATTGTAAAAAGATCCATAAGCATCCTAGGAAGAGTGACAGATACATAACAGATTTCCAGGAAAGAAAAATTGCTGATGAAAAAATACATGGGGGTTTGCAGAGTGGGCTCAACCCTTGTGATTAGAATGATGATTCCATTTCCCAACAGAATAATTATGTAGATGGATAAGAAGATTCCAAAGAGAAACCAGTGCAATTTGGGAATATCAGAAAATCCCAAGAGAACAAATTCCATAGGTAGAGTAAGATTTGTTTCGATGATTTTTAGTTTATTTGCTCTTTGTAGATTCACCAGGTTGAATTTCATTTTCCTCTTTTCAAATAAGAAGGAATTTATGTTTTGGTCTTTATAACTTCTATTTTTCTGAATCTTGCAGTTGGAGTTTCTGTGCTCTGAAAATAGAAGGAATGAATCAAAATATAACCAGTTTTATCAATAAGGTCTTCTGAATGTATTTGTCACGTTAGATATATACTCTAATTATACCAATGAAATCCATGCAGACGTATGATATTATTCACCTGCCATAGCGCAAAGATAATACGCACATACTTGATGTTCATGTTACACTATAGGGACATTTCTTTATCCTCCCTTGGTATATCATAGCCTCAGAATTTGTTTAAGCTAGTTCCTGACTTTTAAAAACTTTAAAACTTTCAGAATATTATTTATCTTTGAATTTTAAAAGTAACTTTGACATCTTTGAGACTTTATTATTATTAACTTCACTCATGAATTTTTAATCTTGCATGTAGTCTAAGCTAAATAGAACTGAAGGTTTTGCCTCATTTGCCAATGACCGGATGAGAATTTCCAGTTACTTTTCCTGTGAATGGAATTACTATTTCTCTTTAGATGTATGAAACATTGAGGCTGATATTCTTTTAAACAAACTTTTTCTTTCACTTGTAGTGTAGAAAAATGACTGACTATTGTTACTTTGTTATGACAATACATATTTTAATAACAAATAAAATGTATTAAATAAAAATATTTATCTTTATGCTTTTATTAAATAATATCCAGCTTTCAGCAATGACAATGTGTCAACAATTATTTCAAAAGCAGGCTAAAAAGTAGGGTATTATGTAGGAAAGAGAAAGAATAAACATTTTAATTTCAAATAAACAAATAATGATTTATCATTTGGTACAGCTTTGGCACATAGACAAAGATCTGGCAGTCTGCTCCACAGACACTTGCTCAGCTGTGTTTATTGTCACTTTATTCACAATAGCCAGAAGATGGAAAATAAAACTGTTTTTCTCAATGATAAATTAATGAAAAAAATTTGGCATGTGTACACTATGAAGTTATATTGTGCTATAAAGAAAAAAGTAATCATGAAGTTTTCTAGAAAATGGATGGAACTAGAAAATTGTACATTGTATAAGAGAATGCAGACCCAGAAAGATAAACACCGCATGAAGCCTATTATTTTAAGTTTGAATTATAATTCCTTTTAACTTCTCATATTTGATATATTTAAATTCCCATCATATTATGCAAATATTAAGAATTACTTAATTTCAGATTGCCTATTTATAATTTTTATTATGTTTGTCTCTCTCCTTCTCTTTCCCCCCTTCATGTCCCCCTCCTCACCACCTCTCTCTCCTATCCCTTTCTCATTCAGTCCCTCTCTATCTCCTTGTCTCTCCATCTTTCTCTACCTCTCTTTTTGTATTTGTAGCTGAGGAGGGTTTTGTACAAATTCCACAGCCCACAAGCAGAGGTCATAGGATTTCTTTTGGTATTTGATTTTTTTTCTTGCATGTGTAACCAAGGAATTGAATTGAAGCAGCAACTTCCCTTATTATTGAGCTATTTAACCAAACTTCAACTCTGACTGTTCTTTACATTACCATGCTATTCTGTGTATTCATTCTTCCGATCTATTGTTTCTAATACTATGTTCTAGCTCAGGGTCCTATGAAAGCCAAGCTTAAATGCCTTCAACTATTTCCTTTTATTTTTGACATGATGAAATACATATTTAGAAACCCTTTAAATATAGAAAACTTAGTGCATTTACAGATTTCATGGAAGTCACTTGTTGCTTGTGGGAATTATCAAGAATTGCATTCATAAAAATGGGTCAAATGGTTTATTATTTATATTTCATCATTTCATGTAATAAAAATAAGTTGTTTATATCCCCACTGTTTATTGTACAGAAAAAAAATGAGAATCAAAATGTTGGTAAAAACAAGTCGTCACAATGAGCATCCATAATCCAAGTTTTTAGGGTTTGAAGGCGAGGGGATTGGTGTGAGATCAAGGCAATCCTGGTTTGAAGGCAAGGGGATTGGTGTGAGATCAAGGCAATACTGGCTGTAAAAGTAAAATGTTTCATAAAACAAAACACTCTCCCAATAGCAGATGCTGTTAGTTAAACAATCATGTTGGTTTTTGAAAATTTTAGAGATTTTTCTTTTTTCATATTTTCAAAATTTTCTTTCATAATTTCTTAATTCTTTTTGTCTATTCATTTTACTTGGTGTCTATTTGTTAATGAAAGGACTTCACCAGATTTTATGAAGGAAGTAAGGCTTGAAAATAGGCCAATGCTATCGTAATAGCAGATGTTGTGTCCTATCCAAGAAAAGAAAAATTAGATGCATATATAAAAATGTGCCCTTTATGGTAGAAAACATGCAGAGATAGTTACTGGAAAGTACCACAGCCTATTTCTCTGAAGTCAAATATTTAACAGTATTCGGAAAAAAACAAAACCCTAATCTAGTTATCAATCATGATGTCTAGATTCTGGAAAACCCCTTCTAGTCTGTGTTCATGTCTGTTCTGCACGCCACACAATGTAACATGATCCATTGTATTACAGATACATACAAGATTCTTCTCTACTATTTCATCCGATATGATTTCAAAGTAAAGTAATGGTACACCTTATCACTAGAGTTGGGTACTTCATGTGAATCAAGATATCAAAATATCATACTAATTTTTACCGATTAGATTAAAATATGTGGTATTGCATAAAATATACAATTGCTTTTTATTCTTTATTTATTTGAGTAAAATTCTGTATATTTTCATTTTATCTAAATTTATTTCATGAAAAGTAAAACAACTTTTACCATATTAAGCACATTTAGTCACATACTACATACAAATTCTGTCAGGATTTTTATTGGGAGTCATATGTCCAATATAAAGACACAAATCCTTACAATCAAATCAGCTACTGTTCAGCAATCATGACACTTGTAATGTAGAAGAAAGAATTGATGTTTGTTTTTCCATCTGCCAGGAGAATCTTTAATACAGGGAAAGTATTTCTAGGAAAGCTGTTACCATAGTAGATTTCCCTTTATTAGCAACACAACACACTGTACTTTCATTATAATCAAAACAACACTCTTTCATTATCCTCCTTAATATTTTTTCATAATGATAGATAAATGTAAAAAAATAAATTTTTCAGTGGGTTACAATATTATTTTATCAATTAAATTATACAGTAAAAAATTACAGGATTACCAAGCAATAAAACTTTAAGTTCAATATATTAAAATTCATTATTTAAGATGATTAACATGAACTATTAAATCATGATTCTCAAACTCATATTGCAGAGAGAAATGAGAACATATTATCAGGTTACCTTTTTGGTATTGTTAAAGTTGTTCTTTTTCATTGAAATACTTTGTTTTTAATATATATATAAACAGGAGCTTTAACATATTGAAATCAGAGCCTTAGTTGTCTTCTAAACACCCTATGTCATTTATAGGGAAAATACTTCTTTCCAGTGGGGATAACTATTCTCAATTGTCACACCTAAATTAATACCTAGGTGCCCAAGTTTGCAATTAATTTGGCAAGTGTCCACATTACAAATTACTATTGTGTATCACACACTAGACTTTTTTGTAACATCTCCACAGAATTCTTCCCCAAACACATTCAAATTATTCACTAACCCCAGAAGAATAAATATTACAGCTTTTATATTATCTATGAAATGTGAGCATTCACATTGTTTATCTGTTTGATTTCTTAGCTGTGTTATGTTGTTTGTTTTCATTCCCATGGGAAGAATTACACTATCCAGAGGAATGAAGATGAACCACCCTCCCATCACATTGTTATGCTCTAGCAATCTAACAGATACTCCAGAAACAAATCCTTCTGAAGCCACAAAATCAATGCCGTGAACAACTGAAGAGGATTTTAATTGTGGAAGAAGAAGGCATTTAGCACATTCTGCTACCAAATGTTAATATTTTAAAACTCTCATGCTTCATTTATTCTAAACCGCTTTCTACTTTGTCCTAAATATTTCTCAATTTAAAAAATGTAATTCATTTAATGGCTGGGATACTTTTCATTTTTTATTGTTTTTTTGATTTTTAAAACATTAATACTGCTCATATTTGCAATTTCAATATTAACACAGATAAATTGAATACCTTCCTTTTTATACTAAATTAACAGATCAAGAGACAGTCTGTATTTCATTAAATTCATCTCATATATATTACATGCACACAGTCAAAAAGATTGATTACGCCATGTTCGTAATGTGCTGGCTTTGTGGGAGCCTAGCCAGTTTGGATGTTCACCTTCCTAGATATGGACGGAGGGGGGAGGACCTAGGACTTACCACAGGGCAGGGAACTCTGACTGCTCTTTGGACTGGAGAGGGAGGGGGAAAGGAGTGGGGGGAGGGGGAGAAGGGTGGGAGGAGGGGGAGAAGAGTGGGAGGAGGGTGAGGGAAATGGGAGGCTGGGAGGAGGTGGAAACTTGTTTTTTCTTTCTCATTTTCTCAATAAAAAAAAAAAATAAAAAAAAGATTGATTACGGCTGAGAATCATAAAGTTGGCCTGGCCTGGCCTAGCCTATATGAGAGGCGCAAGTCATAGGATTTTAAGAATCCAGTCTATGGCTTCTGGGGCACTATGAGTTTTTCACTTCCTGAGAAGGCAAGGAACTCCCTTCTCAGTACAGTGAAGTACTCAACATTTCCTTCTATTTTTCTTTAGAAATGAAGAAATCTTGGATGCATGATAAGAAAATTGGTCTTAGACATTAATCATGAGTACCATACATACCTTGTAAAATTCATTGTATCCAGGTTATTGATGCTAGCAATTACTATATTCTGTTTCAGATAAGGATGTAAAAAGTATGATTGCTCTCAATAAAAATGTAAAAGTCTCAGTCTTGCTGTGTCCCCTCCAACACAGGTGTGGTTTAATTTATCTCCAGCAGTATCCTTAACCTTGGCCTAGTAAGTAAACACAAGTGCTTGTAATTAACATTAGTACATGATGGAAGTATACTTGCTTCAATGTAATGAGCCCTTTCTGAAATATTTACCAAGTGCCTATACCTTGTAATTTTTTCCATGTCTTCTTGAATTTCAAGAAAAAACAGCTTAGTACTCCTATGTAGTAGTATTTCGAACTTGAGAAATATCACTAACCTAAACTTGTGTGACAACCATTAATAACATTTCTCCTGGGATTCTTTTACTAAGTACTGGAGGTAAACCACACCATGTCACTAGAAATAAAGGTCTAAATCACTATGGATCTCTGTCATGAAGATTTCGTCTAATGTGTTCTAAGTAAAACACCTGCCAGCAAAATTACTGGCAATTAGATATTTCAATCCTACGTCATCAGAAGAGAAGTCAAGAACAATGGCACTGGGTTTTGATCCTACTGCATGTTCTGGCTTTGAGGGAGCCTAGGCTGTTTGGATGTTCACCTTACTAGACCTGGAAGGAGGTGGGAGGTCTTTGGACTTCCCACAGGGCAGGAACCCAGTCTGTTCTTGGGGATGATGAAAGAGGGAGAATTGATTGGGGGAGGGGGAGGGATATGGGAGGCAGTGGCGGGGAAAAGACAGAAATCTTTAATAAATAAATGAAAAAAATCAACAAAACTAATGATGAAAAATGTACAGTACAATAGATTCAACTGACATGCACAAGACCATGAGAAGATGTTCTACAAAGTTTTGTTTAGTGACTTTACAGATATAAAATTTTAAAAATTCTAAAACTTAGAAAATTCCAAATATCAAGTAAATAGGATATTAAAAATACACCAATAATGAGACAAAGAAATCAATGCAGTTGTTAAGCCTACCAACAATATTAAATTTAAAGACTCATTAGGTGTACTACTATTTCAATGCACAAAAGATAATTAAGGGAATGTTCAACTTCCTTAGCTATCAGAAAAATGCAAATCAAAACAACTCTGAGACACCATCTTACACCTGTCTGAATGTCTAAGATCAAAAACACCAAAGCTTATGCTGGAGAAGATATGGAGTAAGGGGAACACTCATCCATTGCTGGTGGGAATGCAAACTTGTGCAACCACTTTAGAAATCAGTGTAGCGGTTTTTCAGAAAATTGAGAGTCAACCCACCTCAGGATCCAGCAATACCACTCTTGGGAATATACCCAAAAGATGTCCCATTATACTACAAAAGTATTTGTTCAACTATGTTCATAGCAGCATTATTTATAATAGCCACAACCTGCAAAAAACCCAGATGTCCCTCAACTGAAGAATGGATAAAGAGAGTGTGTCACATTTGCACATTAGAGTACTACTCAGTGGTAGAAAAACACTTGACATCTTGAAGTTTGCATGGAAATGGATGGAATTAGAAAATACTATCCTGAGTGAGGCAATCCAGACCAATAAAATGAATATGGTATGTTCTCATAAGTGGATACTAGTTATCCACAAAGTAAATTGAGCCTATAGTTCATGATCTTAGAGAAGCTATAATAATAAAGTGAACCCAAAGAAAAACATATATAGACCCACCTGGATATTGGAAACAAACAAGATCACCTGACAAAATTGGGAGCATGTGGATGGGAGGATAGGAGGAAGGGGAAAAAGTGAAGAGAAGGAGAGAAGGGGAAGATTGGAGGAGCACTTGAAGGAATAGGATAGTCAAGATGGAGGAAGGACAGATATGAGAGAAAGGAAAGAGATGACTTGATTGAGGAAGCCTTACGGTTAGCAAGAAACCTGACTCTAGGAAACTTCCCAGGGATCCACAAGGATGACTCCAGCTAAAATCCAAGCACTAGAGCAGAGGGTGCCCGAACTGGTCTTGCCCTGTCATCAGACTGACGATTATCTTAAATATCACCAGAGAACCTTCATCCAACAGCAGATAGAAACAGAGGCAGAGACCCACAGTGGAGCACTGGACTGAGCTCCCAAGGTCCAGTTGAAGAGTAGAAGAAATGAGAATATGAGCAAAGAGTTCAAGACCATCCACTGAAACAGCTTACCTGAGCTAATGGGAGCTCACCTCCTCCAGCTGGACTGGGAAGGGAAAATCATAGGGCCAAACTAGTACATCTGAATGTGTTTGACAGTTGTTTGGCTTGGGCAGACTGAGGAGCCACTGGCAGTGGCATTGGGATTTATTTCTACTGCATGTACTGGCTTTTTGGGATCCTATTCTCTTTGAATGTATACAATGCTCAGCCTAGATTAGTATGGAGGGCCTTGGACCTTCCACAAACCAAAGTGCCTACCCTCTCCTAGGATTAGAGGGGGGTGTTGTGGGAGGGGGTGTAAGGAATGGGAGTAGGAGAGGGAGTGGGAATTTTGATTGATACTTTAAAAAAATATCTAATAAAACAATCTAATACTGTTACTACTCAGTGTTCTGTAAAGTTAATGATCAGAGTCACTTCCAAATTCACTCTGTGATGTTAGTATTACTGTGGTAATAAATCTTTGTTCTTCTTAAATATAAAATCAAGTGAAAACTATAGATCAATTTACTTGAGAAGCATAGATGCAAAACTTCTCATAAAATAATTGAAATTTAACAACATAAATATCTTATATTTATAAACAAGTATGATTTTTCCTAATGGATGATCGTGCCAGAAAATCATATAGGAAGTAATAAGTATGTTTTCTATTAAGAATTGTCTTTAAAATATTTCATGTCATATTTTAAAGTCCTAATTATATTGGTGGATTATATGAATTCTTGCCATATTAGCAATTATTTTTTGAATGCTTTTAAATCTTTGAAGTTTGCATAACTTAAGTGTTTTGAGTCCTATTCAACTACAAAAGACTCATATTTTATAAGTTGACCAAATTATATCAATGCATATGCATACAATACCCTCCTTCCCAAGACTCTTCAATGGGGGTATATATTCTAAGTAGCCTATGAAGATAGAACAAAACCTATAATTTTCCCCACCCTCTGCAGTATAGTAATAATGAGTTGTAAAACCTTTTAGAGAATATAAAATTAGAAATATATGGGACTTGTCAGTAAAGATTTGATATTTTTGAAGATGCAGTATTAATTACATATGGTGTAGGAGGTTCAGTACATAGTTTCATTGTAGTTAATCTATGTTAATGTGGCATCCATGAAATGGCATAGCATTGATTTAGTCTCAACTCTTTTTATATTATTATTTTATTTTTTTATTAATTTTTTTAATTAAAAATTTCTGCCTCCTTCCCACCTCCCTTTTCCTTCCCCCTCCCCCCACTCCCCATGCCCCACTTCCTTCCCCCCTCCCTCTCAAGTCCAAAGAGCAGTCAGGGTTCCTTGCCCTGTGGGCAGTCCAAAGACCTCCCCCCTCCATCCAGGTCTAGGAAGGTGAGCATCCAAACCGGCTAGGCTCCCACAAAGCCAGTACATGCAGTGGGGTCAAAACTCAGAGTCATTGTCCTTGGCTTCTCAGCAGCCCTTATTGTCCACCATATTCGGTGAGTCCGATTTTATCCCATGCATTTTTATTCCCAGTCCAGCTGGCCTTGGTGATATCTTAGTGGGTGGGTGCCCCCCTTATGGTCTTGACTTCCTTGCTCATGTTCTCCCTCCTTCTGTTCCTCACTTGGACCTTGGGAGCTCAGTGCATTGTTCCAATGTGGGTCTCTGTCTCTATCTCCATCCATCGCAAGATGAAGATTCTATAGTGATATGCAAAATATTCTTTAGTATGGCTATAGGATCTGGGGGGTGGGGTGAGATGGGGGAAAGGGGAGATGAGGAGAGAAAAGTGAGAAGGAGAGGATAGGGAGAACTTGGGGGAATGGGATGGTTGGGATAAGGGAAGGTTGGATATGGGAGCAGGGAAGTATATATCTTAATTAAGGGAGCCATTTTAGGATTGGCAAGAGCCTTGACTCTATAGGGGTTCCCAAGGGTTCAGATACATGTTCCCAACTAGGTCCTTGGGAAGCTGAGGAGAGAGAGCCTGAAATGGCCCTATTCTATAGCCATACTCCCATCTCTTTTTTTAAAAGATGGCAATCTTCACACATTTAGAAATGTTTCTACTAAATGCTAAAACAGGATTAAAACTTTAAAACACAAATATTTGAAGAATTGAATGCTGATACTCCAACTAGTATAACCTGGGCCACCACGAGCAATGACACCGTATGAATTTATTGGCGAAGTTGAGATTATATGGTCCATGGGGTACTAAAATTCTATCAGATACTAGACCTAAGAATGATGCCTAAGAACTTATAAGATCGAACAGACTAAGAAAGTGGTACCACTTCCACACCAGCACCCTATTAAAAATGACGAAAATTATTTCATTAAATAAAAAATATCTATACAGCAATGAAACAGTCAACTAAGGAGATATTTACAGAATATAAGATACCTTTGCTAGACAAAATATGGCATAGAATTAATGTCATATATATATATATCAACAATTAAAGAGAAAATAATTTAAATTACACAAAATATGAACCATCTACTAAAATAGACATCTTACAAATTATGATAAGCAGATATTCATTGCACATAAAAGTAAAATGTTCTGCCTCTTAGGACATCAAGGAAAAATGGACCAAACTACACTTAGATTGTATATTGACCCTGCAAATTTTAGTCATTAGGAAAATAAATAAAAGAACTGGAGTGGTAGTTTAGAAATAAAGAAAAATTAAAGTTCCAAAGGATATAACAGGCTTTTCTGTCTTCCTGTGGCCCTGTCCTCCTGTAATGGACAGAAACTCACACAGGTACACAGAAATGCAAATAAAGAGAAAATCAAAATAAAGGAAAGAAATATCAAAAATTTATGAAAGCAAGAGAAAAAAAAAGAGAGGACTATTTATACTTTTGTAGAATGCTTAAGGGGTTAGCCTCTATGGAAAGGAGCATTAAAGATTTGGTTTTCAGACTGAACATAAGTCATCTGTATGGTCAAGCTATAGCACTTTAAGGTAATGAACTAATGATTCTATATCAACAGATCACATAGACACTGGCACACTAATTTTCATTTAAGTGCTTATAAATGAAATATCACTACAGCCTCCTTTAGAGAAAATATATACAACTGAAAAAAAATGATAAACTTAATTCTTTCTCAGAAATATATGAGTTTACTTATGCCATTAATGAAAGATTCCGTGTTTCTTGTTTTCTGTAATTTATGGGTTCTATATTATATCTATAATGATGTGTATTATAACTCATGTATGTAATATACTATTGTTAAAAAGAAATAGAGAGAGAGGCCAAGAAGACAGGTGAGGAAGGACTTTAATAGGAGGCAACTACTGAAAGTATATTATGGATTTATATGAAAATACATTTTATAAAATAGTAGCATATACAAATACAAGTAATACATACCATTTTGTGTGTGTAGGGATGTGAAGAAGAAAAAATATATATTCCAAATACAGAGATCATCAGGACACATCTAAATCAAATTCTATAATATCTCCAATTCTACCTACTACTAGATTCAGAGAGAGCAGGACTCAGTATCTGCAATTGGTTAGGCATAATACCTAAAAACATTTGGTCACACAGAGGGCCTCAGTTAAATTTCATGGTTCATGAAAGAAAACAATAAGACACACATGTGGGAAAGGATTTGGATGGAGAAATTGAGCTTTGAGAGGAATAAGGAATGTTCTTCACATATGTAGAAAAAGTCATAGAACAAATTTAATTAAAATGTTATGTTTTCCATAAAACATTGACAATATAACAATTTGGTTAGTGCATTTTTTGCAAATAATGTTATACTAACTTTCAAAAGTAACAAAGAGCAGTCAAAACAGTAATTAACATCCCAAAGTTTAAATAAAGATGTAACAGTCTATGTGATAACTGTGGTTGCATTCTATCACTGTACATAAGTCCATTGCACTATGCTCTAAGCAATAATCTTTTCAGAGCTGCAATCACTTCTTTGTTCCTAAGGCTGTATATCATGGGGTTGAACATGGGGGTCACAACCGTGTAAAAAAGAGAGAGGAGTTTGTCACTTAATGCAGAATGTGATGACTTTGGCATTAAGTAGGTAATAGATGCAGATCCATAAAACAAAATCACCACCACCAGATGTGAGGAACATGTGGAGAAGGCTTTCGCCCGTCCTTCAGCAGTTGGCAACCTAAGGATCGTGGCAATAATTTTGCTGTATGATGTTAATATTAATAAAAAAGGGATTGTAGCTAGCAAGATAACCACTGCATAGGCGTACAACTCGTTAACAGAAGTATCTCCACAGGCCAGCTTAAGTACAGGGGGTATGTCACAGAAGAAGTGATCTATCCGGTTAGCATTGCAAAAATGTAGAGAGAATATCTGACAGGTTTGCCCTAGCTGGAAAGGCATGCCACCAAGCCAGGAGCCCACTGCCAGCTGTGTGCATTTTGTCTGGTTCATGACCAGAGGATAGTGCAGAGGGTTGCAGATGGCCACGTAGCGGTCATAGGACATCACTGCCAGGAGAATACTGTCCGTAGCTGCCAGCATTAGGAAGAAACACATTTGTGTGGCACAGGCCAGAAGAGAAATGCTTCTGTCCTGCGTCCAAATGCTGTACAGAATCCTAGGGAGAGTGACTGAAACATAACAGATTTCCAGAAAAGAGAAATTTGACAGGAAAAAATACATGGGATTGTGTAGTGCAGGATCGATTCTTGTTATCACAATTATGAAGCTATTTCCAAATAGGATAATTACATACATTATAGAGAACATTCCAAATAGAAAGCCCTGGAGGTTGGGAATGTCAGAGAATCCGAGGAGGAGAAACTGTGTCACTGTGGAAGTATTGTCCTCTTCTATGATGTTTGTGTGTATCATCTGTGAGGATGATCCAAGAAGAAGTACACTTCCTTATTCTCAGCTTTGAATCTTATTTGCATATTTTAAGTTCTGCTTACAAATATGTATATTTATACCTTATTAAATCAGAAATTGCAATGGCATATACTCTTTGTTATTAAATGTACCTTTGAGGTAAATGGTGCTGCACTCTCAGCTCTTTACTAGATATATAATACATATTCTTTTTAATGGCACAATAACTCATAATATTTTAAATGTTTATCTAAATATGCAATGTGACAAATTCTGAATTAATTATTTCATTTCTAGTTATCTCCTTAATATTCTTCCAAAATTGCTTTTTATTATTTTTACAAATCAATTTCATTTCAATTAAATATTCTTTATACACTTAAAAGTATGAACAGAAGAATTTATTCATCTTTTCATGTGATTTTCTAAATCCCCTTTATCCCAATAATCCAAAATATATACAATTTCATTGCAAAGTACATAATAAATTGTACACATGATTTGATGAGATTCTCTTTTACATATAAAATTTTGGAAGTGTGGTGTAAAATCTATGCAATCATAATTTATGTTTTCTACATTGTTGAAATTATTGAATACTAAATGTAAATCAAAAGACAGAGTAATCATAGATTTTTAAATGGTACTTACCTTGCAGTTTCATTTGTTTGTGACGCAACTGTCTCAGACATAGTTTCATGAATGCTAGGTGACCTCTCTCCCCCAAGGTATTCCTTCAACTCCTCTAGGCAAGTTATACGCACAAATTGCTAATAAATAATAAAGCTTTCTCAAATCATTTAACATTTCTGTCCTTGTCTTTCTCTCCATCTTATCTATGTACAGGTGTGTTATTTGCAATTCTTCAAATTCTCAAGTTCATACTAAGAAAGAAATTTAGTAGAAATTTCAAACTAACTACAGGTATTGGTTTTTATTTAAATTCTTTATAAATATTAACTGTTATTGCTTTTGAAGCAATGATTTTCTTTGATGCAGATACTGTGGCATTAATGAAAACTTTTTAATATACATTGTCTTGTGTTTAAATAATAAAATTTAGAAATTGAAAATAAAAGTAGAGGCTTTTCTGCTATTATTGTGAGGAGCTTGTGATTTTTGTCTTTAAGTTATTTATATGATAATATAAAATAATCTAAAAATTAAATATTATATATATATATATATATAAATGTGCATTATTTTTGAAGAACTTTCCTATGATAAAATTCTATTGAACCAAATAAACACATGCAGTGATTCTATTAATATTTTTAGATTAATTACAAATAGATCTTAACATTCTGTCTTCATGAGATGTTTTGAAATTGTAGCTTTCAAGGTAATATCAGTGATCTTCCTTTAATATTTTCATTCTATATTGTAGATAGGTGTATCTTTTGGATATATTCTCCCTTGATTTCTTATCATAAACACATTTAAATATATACCTGACATAAAATGATAAACTAATACACCTTAGCAATACTGTGTTAATATTGATGACCATGATCCTTATTGTACCAATCTTCCATGTTAAACAATGCATATGATGCTTTCTCGAGTCATATTTCATCAATATGTCATCAATGGACAGAAAAACAGTGCAAAACCAAGCTGAAATGAAATGGTGTTTGAAACTAAACCAGAAATAAATCATTCAATTTTTCTATTAATTACTTTGTGTAGTTTTATTCAAATGCTGATAGTAAAATATCAAAATAAAAGTACAAAGTATTTTTAGTCAATTGTAGTCTATGATCTTTGGAATTATGTAAGTTACAATTCTTACCTTGATTTATTGACATACAAGAGCAAAATGATGAGGAAGTTTCTTTTTCTAAGCTCAAGAGTTTACCTTCATTTGCAACAGAGGTCAAACACTTCTGAAATATATTCTCTTGTCACAATCACTCTTCTACATAAAAAGGAATGTTTTCTACCCTGGGGACAACTCCTTTCCTTGGTAATTTCTAATTGTAAACAGCACCCTTCTTTAAAATGTCAGTCATGAATTTAGTAAAACAAGTGCCACAAATTAAATTATAATCATATATATATATATATGTATATATATATACATATATATATATATATATATATATAGTCATAGTCAGTATTTGTTTCTGTTATTATTAGGAAACACTAGAATTGAAAATATGAGAAATTAGTAACTATACTTTTTGTAATGCTGAAGATTGAAGCTAAGGCCTCCTGATGGAAAATACACACTCAGCTACTGAATCACTTCTCAGCAGTTATTTATTAGGGTAACAGACCACTTGATTACAAAAAATGGTTTTGCTGTGATCAACCTGCATATGTGTTCTTAGTGCTGAAGTCTGTTGTTTCTGACACATTCATAAGTGTTTCTGCATTTTATATACGCAAGATATTTTACCATGACTAAAAGTATGTACTATCTTAGAATACACTGAAATGTGCTTTTTTAGACCACAAATCTAATAACATTTTGACATCTTCAATATGTCTTTCATTCAAAAATATAGTGCCAAGAATAGACACATTTAATTCTAATTGACAAAAATACACAAAAAATCAAAACTAAATAAATAAATACAGCTGCCCATGTTCCATTATTAACTATTTGAATCAGGAAGTAGAATTTCAAGTAGCAATAGCTCATCAAAATCTAGTTACAAATTTATAGCAACTGGGAGAAAAAAAAAAAACTTCTGAATTTATTGTCTAGCTGAACTACCATGATGGGTAAGTATGAATTTAGCTGTCTCAACCATTTAGACATCTACCTTGTCACTTAATGAATTTTCCATCAATTATTGCCCTTTTTCATTCCCAATTCATAAAGAAAATTGAAAAAAACTCAAAGACCCCATATAAACAGACATAAATTCACGTTCACAAAATAAATGGAAGAAAATGTTAAATGACTGAAAATCTGTCATTAATTTACAGATTTTCAGATTAAGATAAAAGAAATTATGATTAAGAACTATTCAATTTCATCCTGTCTACATGTTGACATCCTTCCCAATGATGGAAGACTATGTGTTAATGGGCTAAATTTGACTTATACAGTTTACATTAATGTGTTTAAATCCTAGTTGTTATTAACATACTGGTATAGCTGAAAGTCGTGTTCTTTTTTCTTACATTTATGCAACTATGTAATTGGAATTAAGCAAATTTGACATGTCTTTTCTCCATTTATTATCTGAGTCAATCTTTGGTTACATCCTTTTTTTTTTAATTTGCATCTTTTGTCGAAAGGTAAACAGTAATTCGGACATTGATATGATAATTTTAGCTGAAACTGGCCTGCCAGCTTCTCTCCTGAGTTCTAATTTCAAGGATTCTAGAAAACACTATGCAAACTTTCAAAGGATAGAAACAATTAAGCAGTTCTAACCAGCTGCAACATCTATAAACCATAACAATTACCAGTATATCAAGATATGCGCAAAGGTAAATTAAGTGGCATTCACAGATGAATGGGATACAATTGCTGATTAATCAGACTTGGGAGCTCTTTAATAGGAGAAGACTCATGTCTACTCCAGGAAACATGCCCAGCTTAGAAAAGAATCTACTATTACAACTATTCAGATTAGCATAATTTCTTACTACATTCAAAATCTTATTTTATGTCCATTAGTAAATACATGTACAAATCCTCATCAAAGGAGACTCTCTTTACTGCAAATGGAAACTACAGAAAACCGCAGAGATCAAAAATGGTGGAGATCTCAGACCCAAGAGCTAATATATCCTGCATCTATGACTCTAAGAACTTCATGGACAATGGTGCTAAGGGATTGTTAGAACCAGAATTATGAATAAGGTTGCTGTAAGACAATCTCTTCTAGAAATGGTTGCATAAACAAGAGCATAATAAAGGTAAAAGCAATGGACATGTTAACATGGGAAGAGGGAAATTTCCTAGGGTTCTAGTCTTAGGCAAAAAGAAAAAGAAGAACACAGGTAAATATTTTCTACTGGTAGAAGGAAAACTAGGCTTTCCTAGTGATTAGCCCCTTTTTGGTTGTTTTATTGTAGTGTGGTCAGCTTTACAATCACATATATACAAATAAATAAAAACACAGCATGATGTATTTATATATAATTGTGCATTTGTACACATTTGTATTTGCTTGTAGGCATGTACATGTGAATGTGTGTCTGTAAAACAATAATAATAAAAGAAAAAGTGCCAATCAATATACTAAGAGTGAAGTGCTTCATAGAGATTCAAAGGAGAATAATGGGATAAAACAGAAAAAAGAAAAGGGAGGGCAGAAATGGATTTAATATTATTTCAATTATATTATTTAAATGAATACAATTGATAAAATTTTAGGACAGATAGGGACAATGGGGAAACTTGAGATATTGCTGGTATGTGTAAAAACCTCAGTTTGAAAGATATTCCAAAGCTAAAATGAGAACTGTTATGTGACCCAGATAAACTGCTATTCATCCAAACCAATTGAAGTCAACATGTCATAGAGATGTTTTCAAATCAATTTCATCTATAACCATTTTCATATTAAGATTGCACCTTTAAAGTTAATGAGACATATTCAATGCAATTGGAAGTTAGCGTCCATTTATGTTTTAAAGGGTTAGGGTTTTAAAGGTTGTTGTTAAGATTCCAAGCTTAATACCTAGAGGAAAATTGAGTATAATAAGATGAGATATACTTGCAAATACTCAGAATTTCGTTATGATATCAGGAATATTAAAAAATTTCGTTTTCCATATATAAAACTCCATATTAAACAGTAAAATACTAAAATATCTCATCTTTTGTCACCATAATCAAAATATCCTAAGTGAATAAACATGTTTTCATATTTATGTATAATATAGATTAAAAGATACTATGGTTAACAAATACGTATAGGCAGTATGTAGATGCTCTTGTTTTGTTTGTTGGTTTTCAATGCTACAATAAAAAATGAAAGCAATAGCAAAATCAAAAACCAAAGATGACTGCTAGGAAAACCTAGCACACTACCACTGAGCAATTTTACACATAATATTTACATAATCTCTTGTTTAAAAAACTTTAAGAACTTTAACTACAACCATTTATGAAAATATGATGTGAACAACAATTTGAATATAATAGAAATTTATAGATGAGGATGTATTTAAAAGTATATTTTATGACATAAACCATTTTATGATAGTTCAAAAGATTTTTTTTTAATTTTTTTATTGATAAAAGGAGGATAAAGAAAAGAGAAAAAAAAAACAAATTTCCACCTCCTCCCACCAGCCTCCCATTTCCCTCCCCCTCCTCCCACTCTTCTCCCCCTCCTCCCACTCTTCTCCCCCTCCTCCCACCCCTCTCCCCCTCCCCCCACTCCTCTCCCCCTCCCTTTCCAGTCCAAAGAGCTGTCAGGGTTCCCTGCCCTGTGGTACGTCCTAGGTCCTCCCCCCTCCATCCATATCTAGGAAGGTGAACATCCAGACTGGCCAGGCTCCCACCAAGCCAGCACATTGCATAGGATCAAAACCGTGTGCCATTGTCCTTGGCGTCTCATCAGCCCTCACTGTTCGCCATGTTCCGAGAGTCCAGTTTTATCCCATGCTTTTTCTGGTAACAGTCCAGCTGGCCTTGGTGAGCTCGCAGTAGATCATCTCCACTGTCTCAGTGGGTGGGTGCACTCCTCGTGGTCCCGACATCTTTGCTCATGTTCTCACTCCTTCTGCTCCTCATTGGGACCTTGGGAGCTCAGTCCAGTGCTCCAGTGTGGGTCTCTGTCTCTATCTCCATCCATCGCCAGATGCAAGTTCTAGGATGGTATGCAATATATTCGTCAGTATTGCTCTAGGGTAGGGTCATTTCAGGTTCCCTATCCTCAGCTGCCCAGGGAACTAACTGGGGACCTCAGCTTGGGCACCTGGGAGCCCCTCTAGGGTCAAGTCTCCTG
Organism: Microtus pennsylvanicus; assembly: GCF_037038515.1. NCBI lineage: Eukaryota > Metazoa > Chordata > Mammalia > Rodentia > Cricetidae > Microtus > Microtus pennsylvanicus. The sequence continues at coordinate 222,198,862 of NC_134579.1, read as the reverse complement.
CCCACCCTAAAGTGGGTCCCTTAACTAAGAATTGTGGTTCCGTGCTCCCCTATCCAACCTTCCTTTATCCCGATCCTCCTGTTTCCCCAAGTCCACCCTCCTTCCCTTCTACCTTTTCTCTCCCCATCTCCCCTAACCCCCATCCCACCCCACCCCCAAGATCCCACTTTTCCCCCCGGCAATTTTGTCTACTTCCCTTATCCAAGAGGATAACTATATGTTTTTCCTTGGGTTCACCTTCTTACTTAGCTTCTTTAGATTCGCCTATTGTAGACTCCGTGAACCCTATTTATGGCTAGAAACCAATTATGAGTGAGTACATCCCATGTTCGTCTTTTTGGGCCTGGGATACCTCACTCAGGATAGTGTTTTCTATTTCCATCCATTTGCATGCAAAATTCGAGAAGTCATTGTTTTTTACCGCAGCGTAGTACTCTAGTGTGTATATATTCCATACTTTCTTCATCCATTCTTCCATTGAAGGGCATCTAGGTTGTTTCCAGGTTCTGGCTATTACAAATAATACTGCTATGAACATAGTTGAACAAATGCTTTTGACATGTGATAGAGCATCTCTTGGGTAAATTCCCAAGAGTGGTATTGCTGGGTCCAGGGGTAGGTTGATCCCGAATTTCCGGAGAAACCGAAATACTGACTTCCACAGTGGTTGCACAAGATTGCATTCCCACCAGCAATGGATGAGGGTACCCCTTCCTCCACAGCCTCTCCAGCAAAGGCTATCCTTGGTGTTTTTGACTTTAGCCAATCTTACAGGTGTAAGATGATATCTCAAAGTTGTTTTGATTTGCATTTCCCTGATCGCTAAGGAGGTTGAGCATGACCTTAAGTGTCTTTTGGTCATTTGAACTTCTTCTGTTGAGAATTCTCTGTTCAGTTCAGCGCCCCATTTTTTAATTGGGTTAATTAGCATTTTAAAGTCTAGTTTCTTGAGTTCTCTATATATTTTGGAGATCAGACCTTTGTCTGTTGCGGGGTTGGTGAAGATCTTCTCCCAGTCAGTAGGTTGCCTTTGTGTCTTAGTGACAGTGTCCTTTGCTTTACAGAAGCTTCTCAGTTTTAGTAGGTCCCATTTATTCAATGTTGCCCTTAATGTCTGTGCTTCTGGGGTTATACCTAAGAAGCGATCGCCTGTGCCCATCTGTTGTAGGGTATTGCCCACTTTCTCTTCTATCAGGTTCAGTGTTTTCGGGCTGATATTGAGGTCTTTAATCCATTTGGACTTGAGTTTTGTGCACGGTGATAGATATGGGTCTATTTTCATTCTTCTACAGGTTGACATCCAGTTGTGCCAGCACCATTTGTTGAAGATGCTTTCTTTCTTCCAATGTAAACTTTTAGCTCCTTTATCGAAAATGAGGTGTTCATAGGTTTGTGGGATAAAGTCCGGGTCTTCTATACGATTCCATTGGTCGACTTCTCTGTTTTTATGCCAGTACCACCCTGTTTTCATTACTGTAGCTCTGTAATAGAGTTTGAAGTCAGGGATGGTAATGCCTCCAGAAGATCCTTTATTGTATAGGATTGTTTTGGCTATCCTGGGTTTTTTGTTTTTCCATATAAAGTTGATTATTGTCCTCTCCAGATCTGTGAAGAATTTTGATGGGATCTTGATGGGGATTGCATTGAATCTATAAATTGCCTTTGGTAGAATTGCCATTTTTACTATGTTGATCCTCCCAATCCAAGAGCAAGGGATGTCCATCCATTTTTTGGTATCCTCTTCAATTTCTTTCTTCAATGCCTTAAAGTTCTTGTCAAATAGATCTTTCACTTCCTTGGTTAGATTTACCCCAAGATATTTTATGCTGTTTGTGGCTATCGTGAATGGAGAAGCTTCTCTGATTTCCCTCTCTGCTTCCATATCCTTTGAGTATAGGAGGGCGACTGATTTTTTGGAGTTGATCTTGTATCCTGCCACATTACTAAAGCTGTTTATCAGCTGTAAAAGTTCTTTGGTGGAATTTTGGGGGTCGCTTATATACACTATCATATCATCTGTGAATAACGAAAGTTTAACTTCTTCATTTCCAATTCGAATCCCCTTGATCCCATTATGCTGTCTTATTGCTATTGCTAGAACTTCCAGCACTATATTGAAGAGGTATGGCGAAAGTGGGCAGCCTTGTCGTGTTCCTGAGTTAAGCGGGATGGCTTTGAGTTTCTCTCCATTTAATTTGATGTTAGCTGTCGGCTTGCTGTATATAGCTTTTATTATATTTAAGTATGACCCTTGTATCCCTAATCTCTCCAAGACTTTTAACATAAATGGGTGTTGAATTTTGTCAAATGCTTTTTCAGCATCTAATGAAATGATCATATGGTTTTTTTCTTTCAGTTTATTTATATGATGGATTACATTGATAGATTTTCGTATGTTGAACCAGCCCTGCATCTCAGGAATGAAGCCTACTTGATCATAATGGATAATTTTTCGGATGTGTTCTTGGATTCGGTTTGCCAGTATTTTGTTGAGGATTTTTGCGTCGATATTCATGAGTGAGATCGGCCTGTAATTCTCTTTCCTGGTTGAGTCTTTGTGTGGTTTTGGTATCAGAGTAACTGTAGCTTCATAAAAGGAATTTGGTAATGACCCTTCTGTTTCTATATTGTGGAATACATTGAGGAGTATAGGTATTAGGTCTTCTTGGAAGTTCTGGTAGAATTCCGCATTGAAACCATCTGGCCCTGGGCTTTTTTTGGTAGGGAGGTTTTTGATAACAGCTTCTAGTTCTTCGCGACTGACAGGTCTGTTTAGCTTGTTCACCTGGTCCTGATTTAATTTTGGTAAATCGTATTTATCTAAGAAAGTGTCCATTTCTTTTACATTTTCCAGTTTAGTGGCATACAAGCTTTTGTAGTAAGATCTAATGACTCTCTGAATTTCCTCTGTGTTTGTGGTTATGTCCCCCTTTTCATTTCTGATCTTATTAATTTGCAAATTTTCTCTCTGCCGTTTGATTAGTTTGGATAGGGGTTTGTCAATCTTGTTGATTTTTTCCAGGAACCAGCTTCTTGATTCATTGATTCTTTGGATTGTTTTTTGTGTTTCTATTTTGTTGATTTCAGCCCTCAGTTTGATTATTTCCAGTCTTCTACTCCTCCTAGGTGAGTCTGCTTCTTTTTTTTCTAGAGCTTTCAGGTGGGCTGTTAAGTCTCCAATATGTGCTTTCTCTGTTTTCTTTAAGTGGGCACTTAGTGCTATGAACTTTCCTCTCAGGACTGCTTTCATAGTGTCCCATAAGTTCGAGTATGTTGTTTCTTTATTTTCATTGAATTCAAGGAAGACTTTAATTTCTTTCTTTATTTCCTCCTTAATCCAGGTATGGTTCAGTAGTTGACTGTTCAGTTTCCATGAGTTTGTAGGCTTTCTGGGGGTAGCATTGCTGTTGAATTCTAACTTTAATCCATGGTGGTCTAATAAGACACAGGTGGTTAGTAATATTTTTTTGTAGCTGTGTAAGTTAGCTTTGTTACCAAGTATGTGGTCAATTTTCGAGAAGGTTCCATGAGCTGCAGAGAAAAAGGTATATTCTTTCCTATTTGGGTGGAATATTCTATAGATGTCTGTTAAGTCCATTTGCTTCATTACCTCCATTAATTCTCTAATTTCTCTGTTAGGTTTCTGTCTGATTGACCTGTCCATTGGTGAAAGAGGAGTGTTGAAGTCTCCTACTATTAGTGTGTGCGGTTTGATGGCTGCCTTGAATTTTAGCAATGTTTCTTTTACATACGTGGGTGCTTTTATATTAGGGGCATAGATATTCAGGATTGAGATTTCTTCCTGATGAATTTTTCCTGTTATGAGTATAAAATGTCCCTCTCCATCTCTTTTGATTGATTTAAGTTTGAAGTCAACTTTGTTAGAAATTAGTATGGCCACACCTGCTTGTTTCTTAGGTCCATTTGCTTGATAAGCCTTTTCCCAGCCCTTTACTCTGAGTAGGTGCCTGTCTTTGTGGTTGAGGTGTGTTTCTTGTAGACAGCAGAATGTTGGGTCCTGTTTTCGTATCCAGTCTCTTAGCCTGTGCCTTTTTATAGGTGAGTTGAGTCCATTGACATTAAGTGATATTAATGACCAGTGGTTGTTAACTCCGGTCACTTTTTAAGTAGTAGGGTTTGTGTGTTTCCCTTCTTTGAGTTGCGCTGGTGAAGGGTCTCTAGATGTCTGAGTTATTGAGGTCTTTGTTGGACTCCTTGGTTAGTGATTTTCCTTCTATTATTTTCTGTAAGGCTGGATTTGTGGCTACGTATTGCTTAAATTTGTTTTTATCCTGGAAAATTTTGTTTTCTCCATTTATGGTGAACGAAAGCTTGGCTGGATATAGTGGTCTGGGCTTGCATCCATGGTCTCTTAGTTTTTGCAGTACATTTATCCAGGACCTTCTGGCTTTCATGGTTTCCATAGAGAAGTCAGGTGTAAGTCTGATAGGTTTACCTTTATAAGTAAGTTGGCCTTTTTCCTTTGCGGCTCTTAATATTCTTTCTTTATTCTGTATATTTTGTGTTTTGATTATTATATGACGAGGGGATGTTTTTTTTTGATCCAGCCTATTTGGGGTTCTGTATGCCTCTTGAACCTTCATAGGTACATCCTTCTTCAGGTTGGGAAAGTTTTCTTCTATAATTTTGTTAAGTATATTTTCTGGACCGTTGAGCTGCACTTCTTCTCCTTCTTCTACTCCAATTATTCTTAGGTTTGGTCTTTTTATTGTGTCCCATATTTCCTGAATGTTTTGTGATGAGAGTTTGTTGGACTTGCTGTTTTCTTTGATCAGTGCGTTTATTTTCTCTATGTTATCCTCAGACTCTGAGATTCTTTCTTCTATCTCTTGTATTCTGCTGGTTATGCTTGTTTCTGTAGTCTCTATTCGTTTACCTAGATTTTCCATGTCCAGCCGGCCCTCTGTTTGTGTTTTCTTCTTTGCCTCCATTTCATTTTTCAAATCATGAACTGTTTCCATTATCTGCTTGATTGTTTTTCCTTGCTTTCCTAGGGTATCATTCACTGATTTACTCAATTCCTCGAACTTTCTGTTATACTTCTCATCCATTTCTATAAGGGCGTTTTTTATATGCTGTTTAAGGGTGTCAATCACTGTCATGAAGTCAGTTTTTTCTCCTTCTTCATGATTAAGGTGTTCATGTCCTCCTGTTGTGAGGTCGCTGGCTTCTGGTGGTTTCGTGTTGTTCTTCAGATTGTTGGGTGAATTCTTGCATTGGCGTCTCCCCATCTCTTCCTTCCAATATTCTCCTATGGATCTTCTTTTACAGGATCAGGTCTTCTTGCCAACTGATGTACCTTCCAAGTGTTGTCACTCCCCCGTGCTGTTTCTCCTGGAGTCCAGTTCCGATCTCCTTGCTGCTTGGTTAGCTTCCAAACAAAGGCCCACCCTGCTTGCTGCAGGCAGGTTATGGAGACAAAGGAGCTACCACCTTCCCCTTTGCACTCACCTTCGGGTTCAGTCCCAGCGCCCAGGCAGGCTGAACAGGGAGGCACTCTGCTCCAAGAAGGGAGGGATGGAGGGAGACAGGGGGTAGGGGGATCTGGATGTAAGCTGGATGGGATAGGAAGAGAGAGGAGGTACCTGGCAGTGTAGCCCTGTAGGTTGATCAGGAAGTGTAGGTGGGCTGTTCCCGGGTGCCTCAGCACTCACTCACCACAATGATGTCTCACTAGGTGCCCTGATCGAAACTCCATGCTGCTTGGTTCGCTCCCAGACAAAGGGCCCACCCTGCTTGCTGCAGGCGGGCTATGGGGACAAAGAAGCCCCCGAGCTCCCCTTTACCCTACGCTTGGGGTTAGGACCCAGCGCCCAAGCAGGCAGAGCAGGGAGGCTCTCTGCCACCAGGGCAGGGAGGGGGAAGAGAAACAGAGGGTGGGGGGATCTGGATATAAGCTGGATGGGATAGGAAGAGAGAGGAGGTACCGGGCAGTGTAGCCCTGTAGGTTGATCAGGAAGTGTAGGCGGGCTGTTCCCGGGTGCCGTAGCACTCACTCACCACAATGATGTCTCACTAGGTGCCCTGATCGAAACTCCGTGCTGCTTGGTTCGCTCGCAGACAAAGGGTCCACCCTGCTTGCTGCAGGCGGGCTATGGGGACAAAGAAGCCCCCGAGCTCCCCTTTACCCTACGCTTGGGGTTAGGACCCAGCGCCCAAGCAGGCAGAGCAGGGAGGCTCTCTGCCACCAGGGAAGGGAGGGGGAAGAGAAACAGAGGGTGGGGGGATCTGGATGTAAGCTGGATGGGATAGGAAGAGAGAGGAGGTACCGGGCAGTGTAGCCCTGTAGGTTGATCAGGAAGTGTAGGCGGGCTGTTCCCGGGTGCCGCAGCACTCGCTCACCACAATGATGTCTCACTAGGTGCCCTGATGAAACTCCATGCTGCTTGGTTCGCTCGCAGACAAAGGGCCCACCTTGCTTGCTGCAGGCGGGCTATGGGGACAAAGAAGCCCCCGAGCTCCCCTTTACCCTACGCTTGGGGTTAGGACCCAGCGCCCAAGCAGGCAGAGCAGGGAGGCTCTCTGCCACCAGGGAAGGGAGGGGGAAGAGAAACAGAGGGTGGGGGGATCTGGATGTAAGCTGGATGGGATAGGAAGAGAGAGGAGGTACCGGGCAGTGTAGCCCTGTAGGTTGATCAGGAAGTGTAGGCGGGCTGTTCCCGGGTGCTGCAGCACTCACTCACCACAATGATGTCTCACTAGGTGCCCTGATGAAACTCCGTGCTGCTTGGTTCGCTCGCAGACAAAGGGCCCACCCTGCTTGCTGCAGGCGGGCTATGGGGACAAAGAAACCCCCGAGCTCCCCTTTACCCTATGCTTGGGGTTAGGACCCAGCGCCCAAGCAGGCAGGAGTTCAAAAGATTTTTAAAAGTATATTTATTGATATGATCATTGTTCAAGTCTCACTTAAGCTACCGTTTCTGGTATCACAGCTGGAATCCTTGTATTCTGACTTTTATAATCCCCTTCTACTCTTTTGCCACATTTCCTGAGTCTTATATGCAGGAGATGAACTGAGGATGTATAATTTGGTGCTGGACTTTTCATAACCCATTGTTTTTGACGTTATATTCAGTTGTGGTTTTCTTTAATAGCCTGGTGTGGAAGGTTCTTCTGTCTATGTGTTTCTGTGTGAATATTTTAGGGCTAAGTGGTGGAGAACCAACAAGCATCCTCCTCCAACAATAGCCTTCATTTGCAATAAAGAAATGATACTTGATGACTCTATCTGCCCTGAAATCATATATACACAAACAATACAGAAAAACTGAAAAAGTTGTCTTAATGTATTTGTTTATATCTATATAACTATCTATCATCTATCTGTCATTTATATATTTATCTATCTTTATATTTATCGACTTATAATCATCTATCATTTAAATATCTATATATCTATAATCAGCTATCTAATCACATACCAATAATAATCAAAGAAAAAGAGTTCATCATTTTGGAAAGGAGATGGTATAGGTAACATGGAATGGACAGGAGGAAGGCGCATGGGAGAGTTTAGAAAGAGGGGCAGGAAATGGAAAATGATGTAATTATATTTTAATAAAATACATAAAATTTAAAAAGTAGATCACATTATAACATAAACAGTGTTTATATAGTATAACAGTGGACATGTAAAAGGAATCTAAACACTTGGAATATTTTTGATAAGTGTTGAGGAAGCTGTTCATTCACTTGTATATAACTCTGTGGCTCTTCATTTTAAGTAAAACTCTTCTCAGAGCTGCAATCACATCCTTGTTCCTAAGGCTGTATATCAGGGGGTTGAACATGGGAGTCACAGTTGTGTAGACGAGAGAGAGTAATTCATCAGTTCCTGCAGAATTAGTGGATTTTGGCCTAAAGTAGTTAATGGTTCCTGATCCAAAAAACAAAACAACTACCACCAAATGGGAAGAACACGTGGAGAAGGCTTTTGCTTGTCCTGTGGCTGTTGGCAACTTCACAATGGTGGCAATGATTTTGCTATAAGATCCAAGTATCATCATAAAAGGGAAGGCAACAAACATCATAAACACTACATAGACAGCCGTCTTACACATTGAAGTATCCCCACAGGCCAGCTTGAGAACTGGTGGAATATCACAAAAGAAGTGGTCTATTCTATTAGAATAACAGAAACGTTGAGAGAATATTCCACAAGTTTGTCCTATCTGAATTGGGATGCCACCAAGCCAAGAGCCAATGGCCATCTGAGTACACTTTGTTGGGTTCATGACCAGCGGATAGTGCAGAGGGTTGCAGATGGCCACATAGCGGTCATAGGACATCACAGCCAGTAGGAAACACTCAGTAGCTGCCAGAATTGTGAAGAAAAACATTTGGACGGCACAGGCCAGAAGACAAATTCTTCTATCTTGAGTCCAAAGATTGTACAGAATCCTAGGAAGAGTGACAGATACATAACAGATTTCCAGAAATGAAAAATTGGCCAGAAAAAAGTACATGGGCTTTTGTAGTGCAGGATCAATTCTGGCTATGACAATTATTAAGCTATTTCCTATTATGATAATCATGTACATTATGGAGAACATCCAAAACAGAAATCCTTGTAGGTTGGGAAGCTCAGAAAATCCCAGAAAGAGAAACTGTGTCACTGTAGTGGAATTATCCTCTGGCTTGTTGTCTGTGTCTTCCATCTGCGGGGATAATTCAAGTAAAAGTGAAATGATTTCCTCGTGATTGTCTACTTTGTTTTTTTATTTTTGAGACAGGGTTTCTCTGTGTTTCTTTGGAGCCTATCTTAAAATAGCTCTTCGAGACCAGTCTGGCCTCAAATTCACAGAGTTCTGTACAATGAAAATAGTGTAATACTCAAACTCTTAAATGTGCTCATTAGAATATTTCTTTTCCTTTTTAATATCCTGGCAGGATGTCAATGTATGTTCTAGTTAATAATAATAAGATATGTCATTATTACTCAGTAGCAGAACTCCAAATTGATCCTCCTTTATGCAACAATTCTATTCCTTCCATTTGTATTTTTCTTCTTGCCTAATATTTTATTCTATATGTGTAATTTTCACACTTAATGTTTTACAGTTTAATAAAGATTCATTTTGACATTTTAAATTATTGTTTTACATATGTTTTATTATGTTTTTCATTTTGTCCACACCCTCCAGATCCTTTCCACATCCCTACTCTCCAACTCTTTGTTCTTTCTCTCTGTTACTCTTTCTCTCCAAACAATGAAAATCAAACCAACCAAACAAAAAAAGACAATAATTTTCAAGAAAAACAAAAGACCATCAAAACTAAAACTAAAAAAAAAAACAACACAAAGTTTATGCTGTCTCTTCCAAGTCCTCCTGAGCAAGATGTGTTGTTTGTACACCCAGAGACACTTTATTAGAGAACACATGTTTTCCATTTCCCAGCAGGTATCAATTGCAAATAGTTTTTAGGTTAGGAGTGGGAATTCATGTTCTCTTCTGCCTCTAAGTGCTGGGATTTTATCTTGTGTGAACCTCAGCTGCTCTAAATATTCTTTAAAGATTTTTAAAAGAACTTAGGCAAGAATATATTTATTATCTAAAACTGATTTTCTCAAACATTCTTAACTTCTTTATTCTGGCACAAAACCTTTCATTGTTAAATAATTATTAACAAACTACCATGCATAGTGAGGTGCTACTAATATGTAATGCTATGCTTATCTTTAATTTTAAAGTCCATTAAGATTGACATTCAACACTTTAATTCAGATTTTAAGAAAATTTAAGGTGGATAATCTAATTTTCAGGATCTTCTTGTATATCTTCTTGTATAGATTAATTCAGGAGGTAGAAAAATTGTCACTGACATTGATGGCCAAAGAGAGAGCTAAGAAGGGTGTGCACTTCTACACTCTGAAAGTAGAGATGTTGCAGAAAGGTTATCTACTTCACTTTTCTTTGAGCTGTTCCCAAATCTTTGAAATCTTCACTATTGACCTTAATATTTTGCTCTCCTTCGTTTCATTCTGTCTTCTGCATTGTATTAGTCCAAGGGTTCACTCACGCACTTATTATTAAGTTCTTATTTATCATAATCATCTCATTTTTGTCACCAGGCAAATATTATAATTTCATCTGGTATCATATATACATGATATTCCATATTTATATATATTCCATAATTTATATTCAGTCATATATTCAGTAGATTATTTCATTGGAATAGCTCTTATTTCATCTACTCTTACAGAAATAGCTCACAACATACATTTTAAAGATTCGTTGAGTAATTTCTAAATGAATCATTATTAACTCAAAAAGAAAGGTGAAATTCACAGCAAATAGAAGGCAGACCACCAGTTATATTCAAAGACTTACATATGTGTGGTTTTCCAAGATGTCAGTTCTAAAGCATATGTATAAGCTAGAAAGCTTGTGTTAAATATGAAAAACTAACCTAATAATTTTCTGAGTATAGGAATGTAAAATTATAATTTATTTAATATTCTACAATTTCATATTGAATATTAACTAAAAGCAATTATTAAAAGATAAGAATGAATTTACTGAAAATTTAAAGAACAGAAACAAGTAGAAAGTACTCACACCTTGAAGGTGTGACTTACATTCACAAACGTACAACACAGAAGTTTCCATTTTTCTACACTAAATAATAAAATTCACGTGAAGATTTATTCAACCACCTAATTGAACATATACCTGATTGTAGAATACAATGTTAAAAAAATTTCATCCATTTCGTTAAGGACTAGAAAGTATTGTGATTTCTGAGTTTGTTCAGACAAACATTTTCCTCAAAAACTGCTTCCATCAGACAATGCCACATATAAAATATCACCTTGTTCTTCCCACAGTGTGCCCCTTCTTACAGTTTTCGCCTCTCATTGCTCTTTTAAGTAATAGAACACATCTCTACGTTGGACTCAACAAAGTTGTGAAGATATTCAAAAGAAAAAATAGCCGGATGAACAAACCCACTTCCTCGACATCTCTAGAATTTTATTTCTTGCTTTATTAAATTTCTCTGATATTTCGCTTGGTTTTAGGTGAGGAAGTCTCACTTTTACACCTTAAAAGAACAAGTAATTTTACTCACCTTTATGAGTTTTAACATTTAAAACTACAAAAAAGAAAAAGTTAATGCAATTGTATGATTCAAGATGTTCTTAAATTCTCATATTTTTTATTTGTTTGTTGTTCTGTTCTAACACAGGGATTCATGCATGTCAAACAACACTCTAACCTGACCTATTTCCTTAGTATAAACCTTGCATAAATGTCTTCAAATGTACTGTAACATGTCTGCTATTATGTTTCTAACAATTTGAAAATATTTTTGGATACCATTAGAAGTGAGAAATTACAGTAGGAAGGAGAAAATCAGTAGGCATCTCAGGTAGGTTTGGGCATATTGGATTCATGTACCGTAACCTTACCTTAATTTAACTTGCATCTTTTTGAAACACTGATTTCTGCTAATGTTCCTATTGCTGTGATATTAACAGGAACACTTAAAATCAATTAGAGTACACCTAACTCTTAATTTTATGAAAAAGTGTATGAATAAAATTGAAGATGGGAAATAAAAAAGTTCACCTCTTTAAAACCCAAAGGAAATATGTTAATTTTTCTAGATTAATTCATCATGAACAGTTAGGAACATTTTGGGTAAGAGTAGGTTACCAAGAAACTTCAATCATATTCATCAACATTTTGATCATCTGCTATGCAGTTGGAAATCCAGATTTAATACAGATATATTTAAACATATTTGTCCAAAAATAAAATGATGTGATACATATTAGCACATAAGATAACAATATCAATCATAACAATTTTCCTCATCCTCCTTTTACAAAATGTATTTTCATTTATGTAATTAGTGTCAAATATTAAATAGCAAAAAGTCCATCTGAAGTAATGATAAGTCCTTGAATTCTTTTCATTATTTTGTGTGATTCTACTAGAATGATGATATTAAAAAAAATAAAAGCACAAGTAAATTTGACATTTGTCAAAAGTAGTTCAAGAGTATCATTTTGGAATTAAACATATAGCATTCTTACGTTTATTGATTGATAAATTTCAGAACTGATGAAGAAATTAGTTGAACTGTGTTTAAGAATTTGTTTAGTGTTAGACTGGGCATCTTCTAGTATATATTCTATTGGAGGAAGACACACTAAAATTTCAGTGGGAGATCCTCACTACTCTAGGGAAAAATTCCTTTCCCATGTTACTTTTTAACTGAATGAAACAAAATTCTTGCTACTCAGGGAGTTTAAAGTAATAATGAAATGAATAAATGAGGGGAATGATAGCCTTGGGCTATCGATCCTATATACACTTAACTTTTATGTTTTGTGTGCGGTTATTAAGAAATGCAAGTTCTGACAGCAGAAACATAATAAAGTGGTAACCATACTAATTAGAATTATTTTCCTCTTTTTGAAGTATTTTGAATAGATCTCAATGACAGATGCATATAACGGAAGAATTTTGCCACTTATCTAGTTTCTCAATCTTTTAGCTCCTTCTTAAAACTATGTAGTCACTTAGTTGCATACACATACACAGACACACACAAACACATACACACACATATATGTACAAAAGACATATTTAAATAAGAAAAGTAAATCCTGTGTTCACATTTACTAATTTACCATATTTTGCTTAGACTCAAGAAATATATCTGAGGTGTTTCATGCTTTGTCATCATTCACTGGAAAAGTATTTATCTCTGTTTATAGAATTATTCTATTGATTGTTAAAATGGATGGCTATATTTCAGTATTATTTATTTACATAACCATGATTTCCCACAATATGGGTTACTTGTATACATACATAAAATATGACTCTGTCTACTATACTTAATAAAAAGCAGAAAAATAACTATATGCACCAAAGTGAGTACAGTTAGGGGTTTGAAATCACTACATGATGAGCAAATTTCCTGGATGTGCAAAGTCATGGTTAAGGTTTTAAACCCATGATATAAATTAATGGACAAAGCCTAGGACTTTTTATGGTAAGTGATTCATTTAGTAAGTCATATTTAGACAAATCTCTAATATGTAAAAGAATATGAGCATTTATTATTTTATTTCAGGTTCATTGTCAGTCTGCAAAGTGTCATTTCAAATACTCCTGTCACTAATTCATGAAAGTAAATGATACTATTTCCAATAAATTATATAACAAAGTATGACTTTCTATCTTAGACAATTTATCATATCAGAAGTTATGTTTTGATAACAAATATTATACAGAATTAGATAAAATGTGACATAGAATGAATTGAAATTTGTGACAAATTTTTCATACATATATCTACAGGCAAATCAGTTTCAACATTACAGGTACAGTTTAATTTTGAATAGCTATCTTTGTAAAATAAATAATTCTTGTAATTTTATTATAGGCACGTAAAAGTATAGTTAAAAGTATAATAATGTTCTAGTGAATCATTTAGATAATAACTCTGTCAGAATTTTGTAATAGGATATAAGTAGTAACATAAACTAAACCAAGCAAAATAATACTGCATCTAGGAAAACTACAACCTCGTTCATGAATATGTCATCACTAGCAGGGTAAATTAGCAAGAGAATCACAGAAATGGTTGATGCATTAGGAACCATACAATGTTGTAATGAGGCTACTTGTTCATTTTTTCAACCAGCCAGACTCTGAAATATTCACACAGAAACTATATTATTTGCAATACTTTTTGGCTAATAGCTTAAGCTCATTACTAGGTAGTTCTTACATCTAGAATTAACCTGTTTCCTTTCCATTATTTTATATTTTATATTTTACTATGAAGCTCAAGGTCTACTGGCAAGTTTCAAACTGGCAGCTTGCGTATTTCACCTCTGGTGGCCACATGGCTTCTCTTTTACTCTGCTTTCTTTCTTCCATCATTCAGTTTAGTTTTCCCACCTCGTTCTACTCTGCCCTATCACAGGCTAAGGCAGAATCTTTATTCATTAAGCAACAAAAGCAATACATATATGAAGGACTTCCCACACCAACAAAATAATATAAAGTTTGTGATGCTGGCCCTACCTTTATTGGAATTTCCCTGATCCAAGATCCAACCACAAGCTAAGAGTACATACACAGAGTGTGACTTCTGACTACAGAATAGTAGAGAAGACTGCAAATGCCTACATAATGGTCATATATTTTCACAGTCAGGGGAAAGCACTCTGTGGGCCACAGAATAAGAGTGAAGTACATTTGTGCAGCGCAGCCAATGAAAGAGATGATTCTTCTCTAAGTCTCAAGGTTGAAGACCATACTAGGAAGAGTAATTAATATATAACATATCTCTTAAAAAAAGTAGCTATGGTAAGGAGTATTGCTGTGATTAGCACAGTGGTACTGTTGCCCAATAGTATGGTGTAATATTTGAAAATAAACAGTCTGCAAAGAAATCACTGGACCTGAGAAATATCAGAAAATTCCAAAACAAATTCCTTTATGTCCATTCTATTTTCTTCTGGAAGTTTTGGTAGGTAATTTATTGTGGAGCAGATGATATAGTTTCTTTTAGGGTAAGAAGCACTTAATCAGACATTAGATCATGAATATCAATTTCATGATCATAGTAATTATTTTCTTCAGTAAAATGCAAATATCACTTTAACAGACTTAAAATTTATACATAATTTACAAATATGATCATTTTATAAACATTTATTTTGAAATTCTAATTTTTTTCTTCCCACCTCTTCCTCCAAATACCACCATATATGTCACATTTGTTCCCTTCAAATTTATGACCTCTTTTTATAATAATTGGCATCACATTCATATATGTATTTATATATAACATATATTCTCAGCATGGTCTGTTGATTCTATAAGATGTTCCATGAACATATGCTTTCATGACTGTCAACTTGTTGCTGGACATCTGGTTGATGTGTTCTTCCCGGTTGAAATCTTTTTTGTTGTTGTTGTTGTTGTTGTTGAAAAAAAAAATTTCCACCTCCTCCCCGTTTCCCACTTCCCTCCCCCTCCTCCCACACATGATCGTGGAACTGATCTACCGGTTGAAATCTTTTTCTGTGCTCCCTAAAGTACTCAGCTTATCAACAATTTGACAATTAAAACAGTTGGATTATTGTTTGGTTTTTTATTTTTATTTATTTTATTTTATTATTATTATTATTACAAATTTTCACCTCCTCCTCTCCTTCCATTTCCCTCCCCTTAACCCCATTTCCCCTCCCCCTCCCTCTCCAGTCCAAAGAGCAGTCAGGGTTCGCTGCCCTGTGGTAAGTCCAAGGACGTCCCCCCTCCATCCAGTTCTAGGAAGGTGAGGATCCAAACAGACTAGGTTCCCACAAAGCCAGTACATGCAGTAGAATCAAAATCCAGTGCCATTGTCCTTGGCTTCTCAGTCAGCACTCACTGACAACCACGTTCAGAGAGTCCGGTTTGATCACATGCTCCATCAATCCCAGTTTAGCTGCCCTTGGTGATTTCCCATTAGATCAGCTCCACTGTCACAGTGAGTGCGTGCACCCCTCGCGGTCCTGACTTCCTTGCTCATGTTCTCTGTTTTTCTGCTCCTCATTGGGACCTTGGGAGCTCAGTCCAGTGCTCCAATGTGGGTCTCTGTCTCTATCTCCATCCATCGCCAAATGAAGGTTCTATGGTGATATGCAAGATATTCATCAGTGTGGTTATAGTGTAGGGCCAGTTCAGGTGCCCTCTCCTCAGCTGCTCAAGGAACAATTTCCTCTCTGAATTCTAGGAGAGTTTTGTGGCCATGCGTTACCTGACAGTATAATTCCTAGGGGCATGATTTGTGTGGCCCCTGGAAACTCCATGTGAATTATGCAACATATAATTTTTAAGCAGTCTCTTGCTTTTAAGTTAATTCTTTTGCTCATCAAGAAGTCTTTTGCATTTCAGGTACCCTCTCTACTGTTGTTTAGGGTCTTAACTGGAGTCATCCTTGTTGATTCCTGCAGATTTCCCTAGTTCCAATTTTCTTGCTAGCCCCATAATCACTCCCTCAATTAAGATAACTCTTTGCTTGCTCTTTTCCCTGTCCTTCCTTCATCTTGGACATGTAGTTCCCTCATGTTCTCCTCCCCAATCTCTTCCCTCATTCTCCTTCCCCTTCTGCCCTCTCTTCTCCCCATTTACACTCTTGATATTCTCAGAAGGTCTTGTCTATTTCCCCTTCTCAGGGTAACGCACGTATGTCTCTCTTAGGAGTTCTGAACTAGCCTTCCAAAGTAATCAAATTGAAATCTACCTTCACTATAATAAAAAAAATTCAATCAAATGATTGTAAGCAGATGCAGAGATTCACAACTAAGCACTGGGTCAAGCTCCCAGAAAACAGTTGAAGAAATAGAGGAGTATTAATAAGAGCCAAGGGGTCAAGACCATGATGGGAATACCCTCAGAACCACCTGACCTGAGGTAGTGGGAGTTCACAACAGTAGGGGAAGCTACATAGGACCAAACTAGGCCCAATGAATGAGAATGAAAATTGTGTAGCAGAGGAAGTCTGTGGGATCATTGGCAGTGGGACCAGGATGCAACCCTAGTGCTTGAACTGGCATTTTGAAACTCATTCTCTTTGGAGGAATGTATTCATCAATGTAGATATGGGGGGAGGGCCTTGGTCCTGCCTCCAATTGATACACCATACTCTATAGACTCCCCATGAGAAAGCTTACCCTCTCTGAATAGTATATAGGGGCCTGGAAAGGAGAAGGTGTGGGAAAGGGGGAAGAAAGAAAATGGGAAATGGAATAGTTACATAAAATGGGAAAAGATTGTTTTAAGTTAAAAAAAAAGAAGTTTTATGCAAAAATCTATGCTGCCAAAGCCTGGATTCTTTTATTAGTGTTTTTTTCCTTTCTTTTCTTTCTTTCTTTTTTTTATTGATAAAAGGAGAAAAAAAAACAAATTTCCACCTCCTCCCAGCCTCCCATTTCCCTCCCCCTCCTCCCACTCTTCTTCCCCTCCTCCCACTCTTCTCCTCCTCCCCCCACTCCTCTCCCCCTCCCTCTCCAGTCCAAAGAGCAGTCAGGGTTCCCTGCCCTGTGGTAAGTCCTAGGTCCTCCCCCCACCGTCCATATCTAGGAAGGTGAACATCCAAACTGGCTAGGCTCCCACCAAGCCAGCACATTAAGTAGGATCAAAACCCCGTGCCATTGTCCTTGGCGTCTCATCAGCCCTCATTGTTCGCCATGTTCAGAGAGTCCAGTTTTATCCCATGCTTTTTCGGTAACAGTCCAGCTGGCCTTGGTGAGCTCCCAGTAGATCAGCTCCACTGTCTCAGTGGGTGGGTGCACCCCTCGTGGTCCCGACTTCCTTGCTCATGTTCTCCCTCCTTCTGCCCCTCATTGGGACCTTGGGAGCTCAGTCCAGTGCTCCAGTGTGGGTCTCTGTCTCTATCTCCATCCATCACCAGATGAAGGTTCTATGATGATATGCAAGATATTTGTCAGTATTACTCTTGGATAGGGTCATTTCAGGTTCCCTATCCTCAGCTGCCCAAGGAACTACCCAAGAGATGCTCTATCATATGACAAAAGCATTTGTTCAACTATGTTCATAGCAGTATTATTTGTAATAGCCAGAACCTGGAAACAACCTAGATGCCCTTCAATGGAAGAATGGATGAAGAAAGTATGGAATATATACACACTAGAGTAGTACGCTGCGGTAAAACAATGACTTCTCGATTTTGGATGCAAATGGATGGAAATAGAAAACACTATCCTGAGTGAGGTATCCCAGACCCAAAAAGATGAACATGGGATGCACTCACTCATAATTGGTTTCTAGCCATAAATAGGGGTCACGGAGTCTACAATAGGTGAACCTAAAGAAGCTAAGTAAGAAGGTGAACCCAAGGAAAAACATATAGTTATCCTCTTGGCTATGGGAAGTAGACAAAATTGCCGGGGAGAAAATTGGGATCTTGTGGGTGGGGTGGGATGGGGGTAAGGGGAGATGGGGAGAGAAAAGGGAGAAGGGGAGAAAGGGGGGAACTTGGGGAAAAGGATGATTGGGATAAAGGAAGGTTGGATAGGGGAGCAAGGAAGCACAATTCTTAGTTAAGGGACCCACTTTAGGGTGGGCAAGAGACTTGACCCTAGAGGGGCTCCCAGGTTCCCAAGCTGAGGTCCCCAGTTTTTTTCCTTTCTTTTCTGATTTTCAGTCTCTTCCACTTCTTGAATATTTTATGACTGATCAACTAATCTTAGGTAGACCATGGAGTTATTATCCTTGGATTCTATTGCATCTTTACTAACACCTTCAGAAAATTTGTGATTTATTTCTAGTCCTCCGGTATCCTGCTACAAGCCACAATTTTATAAAGTAATTGCTCAGTAATTGCTTTTATGAGTGATTTATCTGAACCCAGGGTTCGGGTAAAGGCTAAACCAAAAAACAAAGCTTTTTGGAATTACTGCTTTGTAAATAGGTGGCTGTCCTTTGCTGTAAATTTTTTCAGTGTAGCTGAACTCTCTTTTTGTTACATATTTGAAAACGAATGTTCACAGTTCAGAACTATTTGTGGAAACAGTTTCTACTGCCAGGCCTTCTTCTTCTCTCCTGGATAATCGCAGAGTTCTGCCTTCCTGCAGTTATCTTCATCAGCAGGCATTTGGGTCCAGGCATGGTGCATCCCACTTAAACTTTCACAGATACTCAAGGACATACAATCATACCTGCCCAAGCTGCTGCTCTGGTTTAATCCCAGGTTGTACTCTTTGCACTTACTTTCACCTCAGCCTATGGGTGCTTTAATTCGGGAAATTTAGGGCTTGTATTTTACCCTCAAGGACGACAGAGGAAAGAATTAACTGCAACCCAGAGAAAGACCCACAGCACCCACAGTCAGAGCGGCTGAGAACAGCAGAGTCTGGAACCGATAATTTAGAGCATTGGTTTCTTCTTCACTTAGAGCAGTAAGTCTCACTCCAGACTAGGCACATAGAAACTGCAGCATCTGGTGTCTGTGCTAATTTTATTAAGAGTCATGGCTTCCACCTGACTGTTTATACAGGTTACTTGGTTACCTGATTCTGTTCATGCTCAAAGAAGAAAAAAAGTACACAATGATTTAAAATACAATTCATGTCCTACTCATAATTTTACTGAAAATAAGCATTTTAGCTTTTATCTATCACCTAAAAGTGTAGTATAGCACACTAACCATCCTCTCTAGAAATTCCTGATGATTTAATTCCTTTCTTAACTAACTTTCTCCAATAAGGAGCTCACCAGATTTGTACTAGCCACTCCCAAGTACATATATATGTGTGAAAACTCAAACCTAATTTTCTAGTTGGCAGAACAAATTCCATTTTGAGAAATTCCATTTTAGACAGAACATAACTAGGGGGGTGAATGTAGTCCAGTAAAGTCATAAACATTTCCAAGAAACTGTGCCATTCCTGGTCAGTGACCCAACAGGGTATCTAAACAACAACTGCTTGATTCAAATGTCCTTGTGGGTATCTGATTAACTGCTGTTTTAAAATTCTTGTCTGCTGACAGTCACTGTTTGAAATTTCCCTATACCCCAACCAAATAATTAAGAAATTGCATACTTTTACAAAACTCCAAAATGCCAAGGCTTTTGCCACCCTATTTGCTCTTTTCCCCTTTAAAAGCCCTTACCCTGAAGCCCTGAGAGACGTTCTCCCACACCCGCTGTGTCAGTGTTGGATTATATTCTAAGTTAGTTAACTTGTAATCAAAAAACCAGTGCATAGGACACTGGTTCTGTGGTGGTCTTGTTTGGGTGTCCTGTGTCATGGTATAGCCTTTGAGAGCTCATCCTGGATATCCCAAGGCTGCCTGACCACAGCCGGAAGGTAACTTTCTTTGTTTGTCTTTGCCTGGTTTTTGGGCTCATGTTGGTCCTTTCATTTCCTGAAGCACACAAAATATGTAAAGTGGTTACAGTCAGATGCAAAGTTGGTTACAGTCCCAATTGGGCTGCTGAGCCAGCCAGCGAAGGTGTTGGGGGTTGCTGAGACCACAGATGATCCAAAAGACATTATGGACCCCGTGGAGGGAGATAATGGTTTCAAGTTTCATCTCCTTTTGGAGGGAGACCATGGGTTTGAACCTCACCTCCCTGTGGAGGGAGAATGTGGGTTCGAGTCCCAGCACCCTATGGAGGAATCCCTCAAGGTTTATATTTGATCGAGGATGAGAGAGCGCCTCAAATCTGGGCATAATTGAGTTGAGCCAGCAGAGTTTCTCCCCACTTGAGAATGCCAATCTGTCGCTGTTTTTTAATTTTTTCTCTTGTCTTACTGGAGCAAACTCTCTACCTGTTCCCTCGGTCTTTTGTGATGTTTGTGTTTGTCTTTACTCATGTTTCTAGTGAACTAAGGCTATGGTACAGATGATTTCTTTCACTTTCTCTTATTCACTACCTGGACAGAGCTTAAACATGGGGCAAAGGGAAAGATAGCAGCATGCCTTTTTAGCAGAAAGGCAGCAAGAGCAGAACAGCTGAAACGGGCTGACCCTGCAGGGCGGACCGCCTCGGTGGTACCAGAACCTGGAAGCAGGCAAAGCCTTTGGGGAACGGTGGACGCTGAGTGCCCACCGCCTGACCTCCTGACCATTTGACTGGGAGCCCCAAGTTGGTAGAGGGGGCTGCACAGCGCCCAGGACTGAGGAACACTCCTTGGGAGGTGGCAGGGGCCTGGGCATGCGGTGGGGTGCTGCAGCTAAAGGCTGCTTGCAGATTTGCACAAAGCACCCAGCTGCCTGAGCCCTCACAATCCCAGGGTGGCGATGGCGCACTGCCTTGGTGCTGAGAGCCTTGTGTTCACTCGTGGAGCCATGGCCTCAGTGTGAGTGGACACAGGATGGTGGCAGCAGAACCATTAGGGGAGCCCGGCCTAGAACCCACCCATGGAGTTCAGGGAGAGCATGACTGGCCAGTGTGAGTGATAAAAGTTGGGAGAGCGGTGTACACACACAAGGGTGGAAGGGTGCTCAAGTTGGGGGAAGTGGGATTCAGGCAATCCTTCACCCCATTGCATGCCCTGTCTCTGTACCTTGAGGGTCACCGCCAACATTAGGAAGAGGGGAGGGACCTGTCAGAGGGGACAGGGCAGCAGGAAATTGACTTCTTGCAGTTGAAAAAATATTTGAATATGAAATGGAGTATCTGAGATTGTGGCCAAAGAAGGGGGATATTATTTAGAGATAAACAGTTTACATTAGTATGGATGTTGGTCTATTGATACAAATACCTACGCTTGTTTAAAGTATTATGTTTATTATAACGCATTAAAAATGTAATATATAATTAAAATTATAAATTAATAGTCACCTATAACAATCAAATGCTCAGTCATGTTAGTTAGGGTTTCTAGATGTATAGAGATATATTTAAAATGGATAGAAATTCTTCAAACATATCAAAGACCTAAAGAATACAGCATTTAAAATATTTTAAGAACTTAGACTTTTTTTTTCAACAGTGAGACATTTCTTCTTCTGTCTGCACCAATTATTTCAGAGAAGTGGATGGACATCGAAGAAACTTATTATGGAATTTGTCTTCAAGGTAACAAGTCTAGCCCTTTGGGCAAGAAGCTGTTCTTGCCTAGACTGTATGACAGTATGCTGCATAGACTAGGCGTATAGAACCCATAGAAAAGTGACTGCTGAACTTTCCAAAAAATGTGATGGTCCTTCAGAGTTCCTGCTTCACAGAAGAAAATGTCAGACACTCTGCTAAACACAGAAGAAAGCAAGTGATGAACTTTTCCAGTACAAGGCAGAACAAATCTTCAAGTTTCCTGTTTCACTGAAAAGTTTGTTAGATATTATGGGCCTATAGACTAAAGACGGATGCCCCAAAATTAGAAAAGAACTTTGGGTGACTGTCCAGGCAGTGAGATGTCTGTGTCAGTTCTAGAACATTGAAAGTTGCTTACAATATACTTCTTGTTTAGGTGATATTATACACTTCTGGGATCGTTGATGGAGTTGAATACCAGATAGTTATAATTTTTGTTTTCCTTAGTTTTGATAAATTAAACACAAAACTTTAGAGTCACAAAAATAGGATAGATGATAGAGTTTTACTTAATTTGCCAAATGTAAATGGCCTAAATATTGTAACTTTGATTCTTGTTTAATCACTGTTTTGCATATGTAATTTTACTATGTCGAAGTTAAAGCTTTCATTTCTAATTAAACAGAAAATGTGATATGAAGTGAGATATCCTTATTTTTATATTTTGTTTTTATTGGTGGATGAATAAAGCTGTTTTGGCCAATAGCTTAGCAGAATAATGCCAGGCAGAAAACCTGAACACAGATATATACAGAAAGTAGGCAGAATCAAGGAGATGCCCTGTAGCTGACGAAGGCCAAGGACGCCAGAACCTTACCAGTGAGCCACAGCCTTGTGATGATACATTTATTAATAGAAATGGGTTATGATGTGGGGACTCATTCTGTATGCTCTGAATATGTTTTATTACCATTGGTTAAGAAATAATCTGTTTTGGCCTACAGCGTGTCAGAATATAGTAAGGCAGGAAATCCAAGCAATGAAAAAGGAGGCAAGCAGGAGGAGTCAGGGAGATGCCACGTAGCTAGGAAAGGAAGACACCAGAGTCTTAAAACAAAGCCTCAACTTCATAGCAATACACAAATTAATAGAAATTGACTAATTTAAGATGTGAGAGCTATCTAGAAATGCACCTGAGCCATTAACCAAGAAAAGTTGTAATTAACACAGTTTTTGTGTATCTGTTTGAGAATCTGTTTGAGCAGACAGGAAATAATGCACAGTTTCATGTTTCAGGGGTACCTTAAGATATAAGAGCTATGCAGGGACATGATGAGCCATTTGCCAAGTAATGTTGAAATTAATGTAATTTCTGTTTGATTATTCGGGTCGTGTTGGTCAGCAAATAAAAGTACAGTTTCCGTTTACAGAACTTCAAATTTCATCAAACAAATATCACTTGACATGAGTACTAACACAATATTAATTATGATAGTTGAATATTCAGAAATGAATTTAACAATTCTGCTGTGCTGCATATACATGCGAAACATATAAGAAATCAATTTTTGTAATTTTATGTGGTCCCATATATCAATAACTTAGTTTGTAACTTTTTCAGTGCTACCATGATGTCCTTATTTCTCAGTGTATATATGATTGGATTCAACAGTGGAATGAAAACGGTGTAGAAAAGAGACAGCAGCTTCCCCATGCTTTCTGATTGATTTGATTTTGGTATTACATATGTTATAATAGCTGTTCCATAAAACAATACCACAACTATAAGATGTGATGAGCAGGTAGAGAAGGCTTTAGACCTTCCTCCAGCAGATGACAGATTTAGAATGTTGCAGATAATCTTGCTATAGGAGGCAATGATCAATAGAAATGGAACCATGATAAAAGCCACTGCAGCAACATAGATTGCTAAATTATTCACAAATGTGTCTCCACAAGCAAGCTTAAGTATAGGGGGAATGTCACAAAAAAAGTGATTAATTTTGTTAGATCTACAATAAGGCAAAGAGAAAATTTGATAAGTTTGCCCAGTCACAACTGGAATGATACTGACCCAGCAAGCAGCCACAAGCTGCACAGCGATCTTACTGTTCATGATTAGTGGATAGTTCAGAGGATTACAAATGGCCACATAACGGTCATAGGCCATGACTGTAAGTAGGAGGCACTCCATTCCTCCAAACATGATGACAAGACAGAGTTGTAAAGCACAGGAAAACAATGTAATAGTGCCTTTCTGTGTACAAAGATCCATGAGCATCCTCGGGATCGTGACTGTTACGTAGCAGATTTCCACAAAAGAGAAGTTGCTAAGAAAAAAATACATAGGGGTCTGTAGAGCAGGGTCAATTCTTGTTATTAGTATTATAATGCTATTGCAGAGAAGAGTAGTCAAATACATGAGCAAAAATATACCAAAAAGCATCCAATGGAGATAGGGAACATCAGAAAATCCTAAGAGAATGAATTCTCTAATTGTAATATTTGAATATTCTAGTTTACTTTGCTCTTCATCTGTAGATAAAACAATTTCCATATGTTTGATGCATTTATTTTTCAAGTCTACAAATGTCTTATATTGGCTGGATAAGATGAATGAATATATTTATGTGTTTTTAAGCATAATTTATGATAATTTTGCTTTTTAACTACAGCATAAAATTCTTAACATTCAAAAAGCACTAAGTATGTAGTTAAAATAAGCCTATGACATAAGATTTATTTTACTAGACTCAGCTATATTTCAACAAGATTTTGAGATACATATGTTATAAATACAGGAACACTGTAGGGAAATCATATCTTTGCACTTCTCCTTTGTTTTTCTATTAAGCTAGAAGCAAACTTTACTCCAGAAAAAGAAAAAATCTCCTTGGGGTACACAAAGCTTATGAGCTACAGCTGTGACCACAGGTAGAGACGGGCTTTTGTAGCTGTAGCCATGGACAGTTTCCAAACTCTCCTTTGTCTGATGAAGCAAACATCAGACATGAACAAAAGAATTTTTACAATCTTGAGATGAAACTCAGATATAAATTACTTAAAAAAAACAATATGTATTAA
This sequence comes from Microtus pennsylvanicus, assembly GCF_037038515.1. Taxonomy (NCBI): domain Eukaryota; kingdom Metazoa; phylum Chordata; class Mammalia; order Rodentia; family Cricetidae; genus Microtus; species Microtus pennsylvanicus. The sequence goes on along the minus strand of NC_134579.1, from coordinate 222,174,235 downwards.
CAGGGTTTTTCGGTTAAACTAATGTTTGTATTTAGCCCATTGTTACTCTCTGGCATTCCTGATGTTGTTTACCAAAGCTCTCTAGTCCCCTAATATGGCCAGTTTTGCATAGCAGGGAAGAGTATGAGACAATGCACAACCAAAAAGTCACATACATTCTTTCATTTAAACGATAACTTAGATCACGTCAGTTGCTGGTCATGAGTGACTGGGAGATATCTAAAAGCTGACCCTCAGCATGCAGAGTGACTCTCAGTTTGCAGAGGGCCACTTAAACCTTGCAAACAGAGCTATGGGTTGTACAGTAAAGTAGCCCATTGTTAATAGTTAATTAGTGAGAATTTAGTACAACCTTTTTTGTTTTTGTGTTTGTAAATTACCTTTCGTTCATTTTTATCAATACGAAGTTTTTAAATTCACAGATTTTATTTGAAGATTTTCTTTAACTCTTATTCAAAAGAAGGTCTTATATCTTTCTTTGTGAATTCCACAGGTTATTATACTGAGTACAAAGGAAGTTAAATCCATGGTTATATGGTTACAAATTTCAGTTTTGAGCTTGCTACCTTGAAGAGCAGAGTTCACAACTCCATAAACGCAAGATAATGCCTAGTGGTTGGGGAAGCCCTAGTAAGATTCCACGATTTAAAGACAGACAGGGACTACACTAAGCTAATGTCTGGACTAGCCATCTCATTGAGTTCTGGGATTCTCTGTGACATCATAAGTCAGCAAGTTAAGTAGAAAAGCAATTGTTAATTATTCCTTGCATCAAATCTGAACTCTGCAAGCATGCATACCCATAGATATTAGGAAAAACAAAGAAAAAAGAAAGCAAAAAGAAATCACATTAAAATAAGAAATGAAAAAAATCTACCAATGTCAATTTTCTTGAAGCAAATTTTTATTATATAAAATTCTTATAATATTGCTTTGTATAATCATTCACTGTGATGCTTATTATAAACATGGCCACTAGAAGGTTCTTATCTAACCTTTTACTTTAAAACTATCTTATTTCCATTTTCATGGCAGATTTTCCTGTTATGTTATTCACTGATAAAATATGTATGTTTTGTATAAATTTTCTTCTTTAGTATTTATGTAAAAACTAGATCTTTCACCAACTGTCTTGGTGATTGTTCAACGTACATTAATATGAGCAAAAATAACTGACAAAATAAAATTAATCTCTCTTATTGATTAGCTTTTTTTGTATAATTGGAAGAAATCAACAAATCTAATGACTTTCTAAATAGTTGTTCTTTAATAGCACATGGTAAGTATTTAGATATTTCCTATCCTAGTATTCCATTTGCCTTTTAGATTCATTCAATGATTCATTTAAATTACAAGATTGAAGAAGCTGAATTTATGGATCAGTGTTATTACCACAGACTGCTCTTCCAGATGACCTAGGTTCCATTCTGAGAACTCACAAGGTGACTCACTAGCATCTGTAATGTTAACTTCAATAAATCTGATATAATCTATTGACCTCCACAGACACAAGACATTCATGTGGCCCATAGGCCTACAAGCAAAGAGTCATTAAAAATATAGTAAATTAAAATTTAAAAAAATAAATTGATAGATACATATGATCTCATGCTCTTGTATTATTAAATTTCTCTGTGCTCACTTTCAATATGTATGCAATCAGTTCTCTTACCAACAGCATAATTAGCACAATTTGACAAATATCTAACTTAAATTACCACAAATTGACTCCCAATGCTAGGATAAGAAATATCTAAATACTTATAATGTGCTGTTAAAGAACATTAGAAAGTGTCATTAGATTCGTTAATTTATTCCAATTATACAGAAGAGTAGAGTTATGTGAGACCTGCCTAATGGGTAGATTTTCAGAGTAAGACTTAATCTGTGGTATTTTAAGATCATCTTGACCTAGAAGGTCAGAGTTACCTTTGGTAAATAGTGTAAGGAAAGCACTTGATCTTACCTCTACACATCCACTTGAAATCAGCAGTGAAAGTAAATGGAAAGTAAATGGAAATATCTTTTGTATTTTATATGTTCTTGCTTTCCTCAGGCAGTTGCACTGATTCCACTATAATCATTTTGGTTCCAGATAGGGATTGATATTTAATAAGGACCATCAAACCCCTGGGGAACATTTCTCCTGTGCATCAAATTAATTTTAGGATACTATTCATAATTAATATCTGGGAAACTGATATTAATCAAATTTATGTTCTTCTATCATCAAAATATCAGAATACTTTTATACTACTGACTATAGGTTTTTACAGTATCACTTTTTGGATCTAGAAATCACAGTTGTTGCTCCTTCCTCAGCAGTCAAACAATTTAAAGACAGCTCAAAAACATAAAGTATTCAGATTCTCTGAGTATTTTCCATCTTTTCATGAAAGTTAAGCCAGAGCAGATGGGAACTGGGATCACTAGTTTTCCTGAACCCAGATGGTTAGGTTTGGGATCGAGTTCCTAGAGCTAGAATTCTAATCCCAGCTCTGGCTTTGGCTGGTTATCTCAGGCAAATGGCTTTTTTTGTAAATTCAGGCCCCAAAATGTGGGCACCAAAATGAAGCTTGGTTAATAAAACTCAGAGAGAGAGAGAATTTGGGGATCAAACTGAAAGTCAGAAAAGCGAAACAGTCAAACACTGATTCTTACCTCAAACTCAGTCTGGAAATGGTGATCCTGCCTTTAGGAATCTCATACTGAGACTGTCTGAGTAATGTATCCTATTTTAAAATCTTCTCTAGCCGGGCGGTGGTGGAGCACGCCTTTAATGCCAGCACTCGGGAAGCAGAGGCAGGCAGATCTCTGTGAGTTCGAGGCCAGCCTGGTCTAAAAGAGCTAGTTCCAGGACAGGAACCAAAAGCTACAGAGAAACCCTGTCTCGAAAATTAAAAAAAAAAAAAAAAAAAAAAAAAAAACCAATAAAATTCTAGGACTGGGATTTAGGGCATGCACCTTTGGTATTAAAGTTATGAACCTTTTGGTTATTTGGCAAACTGATGTGGTTACTGGGATTATAGTTATGTGTTACCATTTCCTGTTACCATTAACAGTGGAACTGTTTTACTCTGTAATCTTTAGGCAAGCTTTATTTATTGACATATAATGAGATATCACTACACAGGGAGAACTTCTCTTTGGCATTATCTTACTGTATACAAAGTTTCCTTGTGCTTGCCACAGGAATTGTGACATTATTTTTTACATTATTTTTTTATCTGGTGACAGAAATAGTTTATTTATATAAATATTGGTAAATGATATGTTTTCTCATGTACCTTTTAATAAAATATGAAAAGCTGCTGGAGACAATTTTGTATAGTTATTGATTATTACTTTAAGGACAGCAACCCAACTCATATGTCTGTATTGACCCTACCAACAATAGTAATGAGTGCATAAAAGTAGCTTCATTTTTTATCCTTTCTTCATAAACATAATATTGATATTAATATCATCTATATATTTATACTGAATCTATAAAAGTGGTATTCTCACACTTTTTTAAGGATATTATATTCCTAACTCATTTGACCAGTTATAATATAGTTATAAGATTTTTTTAGTAACAAAACTTCATTTTCTGTTTTATTATTTTTTCATTGGATAACTCTTTGTTGTTATCATTTGCAAAAGCATCACATGTATTTTGTATTTATTTTGTTTTATTTTTAAGACATTCTCAGCAATCCTGGAATTTGCTCTGTAGAACAGGCACTGGCCTTGAACTCAGGGATTCACCTGCTTCTGTCTTCTTAGTACTGCAATTAAAAGCAGAGGTATTTTGTATAATCAATGACAAATTCTTCATTTAGCACAGATTTTCATTTCTTCCATGTCTTATTTAGGATTGAGTTGGTAATACGAACACTTACTTTTTTTTTTAATTTATTAAAAATTTCCATCTCCTCCCCTCCTCCCATTTCCCTCCCATTCCCCCAACCTCCCTCCTCCTCCTTCTCCAGTCCAAAGAGCAGTCAGGGTTCCCTGCCCCGTGGGAAGTCCAAGATCCGCTCCCTCTTCATCCAGGTCTAGGAAGGTGAGCATCCAAACAGTCTAGGCTCCCACAAAGCCAGTACATGCAGTAGGATCAAAACCCAGTGCCATTGTCCTTGGCTTCTTAGTCAGCACTCATTGACCACCACATTCAGAGAGTCCGGTTTGATCACATGCTCCATCAGTCCCAGTCCAGCTGGCCTTGGTGAGCTCCCATTAGATCAGCCCCACTGTCTCAATGGGTGGACGCACCCCTCGCAGTCCTGACATCCCTGCTCATGTTCTCCCTCCTTTTGCTCCTCATTTTGACGTTGGGAGCTCATTTCAGTGCTCCAATGTGGGTCTCTGTCTCTATCTCCATCCATCTCGAGATGAAGGTTCTATGGTGATATGCAAGATATTCATCAGTGTGGCTATAGGATAGGGCCATTTCAGGCTTTCTCTCCTCAGCTGTCCAAGGAACTAGCTGGGGACATCTCTTTGGATACCTGGGAACTTCTCTAGAGTCAAGTCTCTTGCCAACCCTAAAATGGCTCCCTTATCCACCTTTCCTCCATCCCAACCATTCCATTTCTCCAAGCTTTCCCCTTTCTTCCCTTCTTAATTTTCTCTCCCCATCTCCCCTTACCCCCATCCCACCCCCACCCCCAAGCTCCCAATATTTGCCAGGCAATCTTGTCTACTCCTATTATCCAGGAGGATAACTATATGTTTTTATTTGGGCTCACTTTCTTATTTAGCTTCTCTAGGATCACGAATGTCCTTTTTTTTTCAAAATAATTAGAATATGAAATGTCCTGCAAATAAGTTTTATTTATATTTTAATGCTCTCAACACTATTGAGATCTGTTTCCATGAGTCTATTAAAACAAATATTTTATTATATACAGGATGTTAGTATATAGCTCTGGCCAGCCGGAAACTTGTTATATTTTCCAGGATGACCTCAGAGATACAATTTAAGCTAAAGGGAACATGGATTATAATAAGAATATACCCAGCTGTCCTTTACTCTCTTTAAACTTGGGAGCTTTTCTCCATTCTCACTACTCCATAAATAATTAAATAAAAAGTCATATAAGCTAAAATTTGTACCTATTTCTTGGAAATTTAATAATATTTTAATACAATACATGTAATATATATATATATAAGTTAAAAGATAAATATAATCATTTACTTATTTAGGATATAGTCTTTAAAATTTACAGTATGCTACCATTATCTCTAGTCACTCTGCTCTGCAAAGCTATAACTTACTACCACATATCAAGCACTCCTGTAGTTCTTGTCTCCTGATTTTATCTAGCTTCTGGTTACCATGTCTGTGTTCTATAAGAATAAATTGTATATCTATAGATTAAAAACATTGTAGAAATAAAAAAGGAAATGAAAATTTAAAATTGAGATGCTAAACATTCAAAAAATAAAAAGAATGAATTGGTCATTGCTATAATTAGCATATTAGGGTTATACCTATTTATTTATTCATTCAATTATTTATTTTAGTGTGATCTGATATTCTATGCAAAAACGTGCCTGAATAAAGTGTGCTCTCCTAAAGGAGGTTTGTAATATTTAGAAAATCACTAGCCTAGAGGGAGGGTTATCTTCATCCCAGAAGAAAACTTGTAAGCCACTGAGATACATTTGAAAACCTTGTTTTCCAGTGATATTTCTTGATAAATCTTACAAATATGTTAATACTAAAATTCCATGGAATGCCAAAGTTTCTCACATTTCAGAATATAAGCAATCAATTAAAAATATTTCTACATACATTGATTATGGGCATTAAATAAAAAAGATAAGAATATTTTAAGGAAAAAAATGTTTTTGGAGGGAGGGTTTCAAGTCTGGGTTTCTCTGTGTAACCCAGGGTATCCTGGCATTTGTTCTGAATGCTAGGATGACCATTAACTCAGAGATCCACCTGTCTCTGCCTCTAGAATGATGAAACGGAATGTCTGTATTACCAAGTCCATCTGATAAAAGATTGTTTAAACCCATATGTGGCAGCAGGCTACTCATCAGAGAGTAAGATGTCTTTAACATGAAATATATGTAATGTCAACTGGATGTAGACCAAGACTGCTCATGCAATTCCGAGGTGCCCAGACCCGAATAATCATACAGAAAGTATATTAATTGCAACATTCTTTGGTCAAGTTATTATCATCTTAAACTACTCCATTTCTATTTATCTGTGTATCACTACGAGGCTGTGGCTTACAGGAAAGGATCCGGGCATCTTTATCCTTCGGCATCTACATGGCATCTCCTTGACTCTGCCTATTCTCTCACTTTATCTGGTTTGGATTTCTCACCTGACTTTAATTTGCTGAGCCATTGACCAAAAAAGCTTCTTTGTTAATCACTGGTAATTAACAATATTCACAGCATACAGAGGAGAATATAACATCAACTGGATGTTGAATTTTCTTTAATATAATTATATAATTACAAAGCAATTATTAACCAAAATGCATTACAGTACTACTAGTTGAGTTTTACCTATTAATTGCTAATTCATTTCCACATTATAATGGAGTAAACATTTGTCAAAATTAGGATTTCTATTGCAGTGACTAAAAACCCTGTCCATAAAGTATATTGTGGAGGAAAAGATTTATTCAGCCTAAATTCCACAATGCTGTTCATCGCCAATGGTAGTCATGGCAGTAATTCAAATAAGGCAGGAAGCTGGAGGGTGGAACTAATGCAGAGCCATGGAGGGCAGCTGGTACTGTGGTTTCCTGTGGCTTAGTCTGTTTTCTTACAGAACTGACAACGAGAATCCCATGGATGGCACCACCCACAATAATGTGGTTCCTCGCCGATTGAGAAAAGGCTTTAGATCCAGATCTCATAGAGTATTGAAAACTTTAAAATTTGTGCCACTAAAGTTTACCCTCAAGGTTCAAAAAAGATGCTACTATAAGCCAATAAAATCTACACACAATCTGTTCTTTCTAACCTTGTCTTTTTATTGTTCTTTCTTTTTCTTTATTCTAATTCTTGTCCTGCCTATAATTTCTTAGCTCTCATTCTCTGTCTCAATTCTAATTACAATTTTCAGCTACATTCTTTTTCTTCTTCTTTTTTCTTCGTTTTCCTATCTCTGCTAATTTTTAGAATGCTTCTGCTCCAACTTCTGTTAACTCTCTTTGTTCTTACCCAGCTACAAAGACCAAAAAAATCCTACAGGCAGACCAACTCAGAGACAAGAAAGTTTATGGAAAACTGTCCATTAGCACGTTTGCCAAATGTTGCAAAATCTAAGGGCATTTTGGTTCTGAAGTTTATAGCATTTACTTACTTACTCTAAGCAATTGGAACAAAGAAAAGACCCAAGCCTCAAAATTACCAGAGGTGCCAGTGGAGGTTTGTCTTCCTCTGGGCTGTGGGTAGATGGTCAATTGTTTTTCTTGAGGTTAAGACACAGTAGTAAATCTCCTGAACAAAAGTCATCAGTAAACTGAGGTGAAGATGAGCATGAGGTGTTAGGAAACATTTAAAACAAGGCTACTTTTAGATCATTGCTTCTTTACCTACAAGTGAGGTAAAACCAGTAAATGCTTATATTTTCTATCTATTTGAGTAGAAATGAATCTGCAAATTTGGGCACACAGTAATTCTATTTCTTCAGATATCTGGGAATGTCTTAGATGGGATATTTTATATGGACCCTAAACACTGACCAAATGCCTGTCAATAAAGATTATTGCAGGAAGGCTGATCTCTGCATTTACATAGGAGACGGGAGCAAACACTCGGTAGTGGGACTGTTTTCACATATACCTAGAGGATGCAATCAGTAAACAGAAAATTTATAGGTAAAATTGTGTCCAGTAAATGATCAAATAGTAATAAACTGTGGGAGTTGAATCGCAAATTTGTAGCAGAAAGAAATAGGCTATGGTGAAGAAACTACAGCAACAGTTGCTTTAACCACAAGGCAGTAATACCAACATTCCATACATTGCATTTAAACCTCCATTCACAGTTCCTCACTCTGATGGTTTGACCATGTGAAATAAGACTGACTAATTACCAAATAATCCTTTTGCTCATAGCAATGGAGGCATTTCCTCAACTGAGGTTCCCTCCTCTTTACTGCCTCTAGTTTGTGTCAAGTTCAAACTGAACTACCTAGTACAGCATACATCTGCATGACACTTTCCTGAAATAGAAAATAGAGCAGTTATTTTGGATTCCTATCATAAAAAGAACTAAAAATTCTTTAATAACTGCATTGTTACTTTTGAAATCAAGAATTTTCTTGAAATTTTATTTGCACATAAATAAGAACTAAAATTTGGAATTAACCTATTGCTCGATAATAAACACTAAGTTGGTTTTGAATAAAATAAAAACAAGAGCACCCTTCAGAATGACTCAAAATCAAGGTTGTTGAAAAATAATCACAAATACTGTATGAAAAAGAGGAATGTTTATGTTTTTTATGCACATGAATTTCTATGTAAAAATAATTTTTTAAAGGGACCATGAAAATGTAATGGAGCAAGAGTAATGTTACATGGAGTGGGTAAGAAAAAAATAGTAAGGTAATTCAATGACATGTTTACACTACAATTATAGAAAATAAGTAATTTGTAAAAAAAAATCAAGCATGTTTTGCAAATCATAATATAAAACGTCTCAAAAGGAACTTTTTCAATGCAATCATAACATCTTTGTTTCTCAAACAGTATATTATGGGATTAAACATTGGGGTCAGAACTGTATAGAAAAGAGAAAGGAATTTGTCTGTTACTGCTGAATAGCTGGACTTTGGTCTCAAATATGTGATGATACCTGATCCGAAGAATAAAGCTACAATTATAAGGTGGGAAGAACATGTAGAGAAGGCCTTGGCTCTCCCAGTAGCAGATGGAAGCTTCAGAATGGTTGAGATTATTTTTACATAAGATACCAGTATCAACATAAAAGGAACTGTGACCACTAAAAGGGCAATCACATAAATCACTACCTCTAGCATTAAAGTGTCCCCACAAGCTAGGCTCACTACTGGAGGTACATCACAGAAAAAATGATTCAACTGATTTGATCCACAAAATGGTAGAGAGAAGATCCAATATGTGAACCCTATATGCACAGGAACTCCAAATACCCAACAGCCAGTTGCCAGTTGTATACAGAAACTATTGTTCATGATGACAGAGTAGAGCAATGGGTTGCAAATGGCAACATACCTGTCATAAGCCATAACAGTCAGAATAAGGCATTCAGTGGCCCCTAAACAAAGGAATAAATACATTTGAGTAGCACACGCTATAATGGAAATGCTTCTGTCTTGTCTGTAGAGACTGGTTAATAACCTGGGGAGAATGACTGACACATAACATATTTCTAAGAAAGAAAAATTTCCAAGGAAAAAATACATGGGAGTCTGCAGAGAAGGGTCAGTCCTAGTAATTATGATGATAAAACTATTGCTCATCACAATAATTAAATACATTATCAAAAACACCACAAAAAGAAATTCTTGCAAATTGGGAACATCAGAAAATCCAATTAAGATGAATTCTAACAACATGGAACGGTTCTTTTGTTGTGGAGTTTTTAATATGGATCCATACATGGATGACAGGTATCAAGGCTATAAGTCATTTACTCCATGGTATTCAAAAAATTTGCGACAAATTGTGTGTCAAATCCACAGACCCAGTAGTGATGTCCACTTGTATTTATTTCCTTGAGTTATTTGCAAGCGTATATAGTCCCGTTTCCTAAATTTTCTTAGGATACAAGAAAAGGATATTTAAAACCTTTTTTTCACACTCACAATAAAGAATCATGGTTTGTCACAAACCAAAAGAACGAGACACAGAGCAACAACACAAGATCTCAATGGTTCAGGTTGCCTATCCTTGGCTATAAACAGTTGCCTTCAATGTGTAGCGCAGTGAGGAATGCTATTACCTTTAAGAAAGAAATGAGTTTCTGATCAGTAATATGGAATGAGAAGTTTATAAAACTCAAGATCATGTCAATTTTGTAGAAGTCACATGATGGAGGAAGGTCATTGGTTAAATAAAAAGAAACTGCTTGGTCCTCATTGGTTAGAAGATAGGTGGGAGGAGTAAAGAGAATAGAACACTGGGAGGAAGAGGAAGTGAGCTCAGACTCCACAGCTCTCCTCTCGGGAGCAGACGCCTCAGAGAGACGCCATGCTCCCCGCTCCAGGGAAGATGCACGCATGAAGCTCCGACCCAGGATGGACTTAGGCTAGAATTTTCCCGGTAAGACCGGTGCTACCGTTTATTAGAAATGGGTTGATCAGGATATCAGAATTAGCCAGTAAGGGCTAGAGATAATGGGCCAAGCAGTGATTAAATGAATACAGTTTGTGTGTTGTTATTTCTGGCATAAGCTAGCCAGGTGGCTGGGGTGCTGGGGATGCAGCCCTGCCGCTCCTATTACTACAAATGGCGCCCGACATGATGGTCTAAACCCACTTAAAAAACCTGAGAAGGCTTAAAAATAAGGGAGAGAGAGTTTAACACAGATTTTTGCTGTTTGTTGGTGGCGTGCTGTAGAGAGATTTCCTGATTCGGCAACAGCAGCAGAAAAAACGCTGTGTCATTTTAAAGCGCAGCTTCTTGGGGCTGTGCTGCCAGCGTGAACTCTGGCTTTAAAGCATTTCAATGGATTTTATGGGACTGGATGTTTGTGTTCCCACTTGGGATCGGAAGGAGAGTGCTCTGAGATGTGCTGATGGCTCAGTGCTCCCTGCCTGCACCTGGGCAGATGGCCGAATCAGGCTTAGGCAGGCGGGAGAGCATGGCGGATTCTTGCTGCCATATAGAGACGTGTTTTCAGACTGCGCAGTGCTCTGTGTGTCAGATTTGGATGTAAGTTGGATGAAAAGAATTTCTGTGCTGCACGCTTAGTCTCAGAATTAAAGTGTTGAGTGCCGCTCCTACCTGGCGGCCCCAGAGCTAGCACAAAATGGTACGTCCTCCATTTTGAAATTTTCCTGACTCAGCAGCAGGAAAAAACCTTTCTTGTTTTAAAATGCTGGCTTTCTGGGCCATCCTGCCAGGGCAAACTCTGACTGTTTGAGACAGGAGGGCCGGCTACTGAGAGAGGACTTGAGTGTTGTCTGTTGTAGTTCGTTGGCTGGCAGGGACCTTGAAATGCCATAGAGTTGTGGCTATAAACATGGCTACAGCCAGTACCTCAGCCATGAGGCTGGAAAGCTAAGCTTGCATTCCTACCATCACTGAAAGCGTCTTCCCCTTATCTCACATCCTCTCCAACTTAGGCTGTTATATGTGTTTTTAATCTTAGCCATTCTAATAGGTGTATAGTAGTATCTCAAAGTAATTTTGATTTGCGTTTCACTAAGGATGTTGAACTGTTCTCTAAGTGTATCTCAGTGATTTTTTAGCATGTAAATGTTTTGTGCCATCAATTTCTTATTATTAACAGTACTTATCTTGCTAAATTGAGAATTCAACAATGCTGTATATTAGCTAATCAAAAAATAATAAATTTGAACGTTTTATGCCAGGGCATATTAGAGAAGCCTTGTAACTCCTTAGAGAAGATTCTGTTTATCATCTTCTTTTACTACTTCATATAATGATGTTAGAATCAATGATCTAATGCCATCATCCCTCTTAGTTTACCAAGAACGAAGATGCTATCTGAAGAGTCTTTAAGCATATACCTCTTAAAAGTGTTTGTTTTAAAATTCATCTCAAGGATATTTTATACATTAATAGAAGCAGGTCACATCATGTCCTGTCAGTATATTCCTAATTTTACATCTTTTCAATATCAATTCCTGAAAATGAAAACATGAATGTAACTCACTGCTAAACAATGTTTCTGTATAATTATATCATATTCTTTTCTTCACTATTAATTATAATTTCCCAAAAAACAAAAGAATACTACAGTTCTACAACAAACAAGTGTGTAGATAAGCAAACATATTATTGAAATGTGATAGCTGATAGATGATAGACAGATAGGTAGATGTTATATAAAATAGGTGATAAATGGGTTAATACATACATAGGAGGCAGATGATAGATCAGTAGATACATGATATAATTATCATAGAGATCAGTAGATAGAAGATAGATATATAATAAAAGACTAATAATTAATTGGATAGTTAGCATATATATGTAGATTACAGATAAATATATGATAAATAGATGATGATGGATGGATGGTTGACAGAAAGATATGTTATAAATTTTTAAAGAAATCATGTCTAGACAAACAATTGATGACTGTAGGTGTTTTATCAGTGAAAGCTAGAAGAATGAATAATAGATAAATATTTGAAAGACAAAAAAATTGGTTGATAGTTGATAGATATAGATAAAATATGGAATGATAGAAAAATGGTAAAGAATTAGATGATGGTAAGATTAATTATAGAAATCTTAGTGTATAAATGATTAAAATAGAAAATAGAAAAATAGGCAGATGATAGATAGACAGGGATATTGAGGATAGATAAATGATAGATAGATGAAATATATATAAATAGATGATAGATAGACACATTCATGCATAAATACATGAACACATACATACGTACATAAATACATGCACTGAGAGTCTCTATACTTAGTCCTAACACTTGAAAAGGCTAGGAAGTCTGGAATTTAAAAACTACATTGTATAAGAATAATGACATCTGATAACATCTGTTCTTGTTTGTGAGAATGTTATACACATACAAGTACACAAAAGTTTCCCTTCCTTGTGAGTTAAGTTTTCATGTGACCTAAGCTGAAAAAGAAATTATATATATGCTATACACACACACACACACACACACACACACACACACACACGTATGTATGCTTACAACCCTCCTTATTTCTAGTTCTTAGACTTTGATGACCTTGAACGGACTCCATTTATACCACACAGGCACATATTGGACATATGTACATGTAGATAAATCATTCATACACAAAAAATAAAATAAATGCATCTTTCTAAGAAAGAAATAAAAACCAATATACAGAATGGGTATGGTAAGCTTTTTTGAATAGAACATAATTAAATGTGTAAGCTCATGAATTAGAGAGAAATCAATTCCCAGTTTAATAGTGTAAAAATGATCACAAACCAAAACTGTTACTTATGAAACTTCTGGTTGTTTTGAGTAATGATGACCAAGAATCAAGTCTTCCTTAACTTCTGCTCCAATAGCTTATTGCATGCTAGCTCATGCTCTGTGCTCTACCAGTTTATAGCTAGAAAGCATCCAAGCACCCAAAAATATCAAGAAAGTATTAATATTCATATTTTCTTACAGAAGAAGAATTAATGCTTGGGTCAAAATTCACAAATCTCTTTTGGATCTTCTAAGGACTCTTGTCTCTGAGGGTTTCACATGCAGTAAAAAAATACAATTGTGCATCATAGTTCAATTCTTGCTACAATGGAATGAAGAAGGACTTCTTTAATACAGCCTGTTTCCATCTGCACTACTAACACAAAACGATATGTTTACATGAAACAGACTTAGCTAAATAGTGTAGATAACATGAAGTTATACTTTATAACAGATAAAATCTTTGGAATCCCTGGAAATTTAATAATTTCTGTGATGAATACTGTTCACATTAATTAATGAGCAGTAATATATGCACATTTCAGTTAAACCCACCAGTAACCTTCAGAGCTACATCTAGACAGACTTCCTGTACATTATTTTCTGCTGTGTTGAAAGGTGCTCAAATCAATGCAGATTATACTCTCAAATAATGAGAAGAGTAGAAAATAGCCTACACATCAAATGGTTTGTGTTTATGTGAACACTTAATACCTAAGTTTTATTTTTATACCCGGTGCTGAGACAGTGTGCCTGAGCTAATGGGAGTTCACTGACTCCAGCTGGCCTGGGAATGAACTAGGATGGGATCAAACTGGACCCTATGAATGTGGCTGACAATTGGGGCAGACTGAGGGGCCAATGATAATGGGATTTGTATCTACTGCATGTACTAGCTTTTTGGGATCCTATTCTCTTTGGATGCATACTTTCCTAAGCCTGGATGGAAGGGGGAGGGCCATGAACTTCCCACAGAGCAGGGTGCCTTGCTCTCTCTTAGGACTGTAGGGGGAGGGGAGAAAAGGAGTAGGGGAGCAGGAGAGAAGAGGGAGGAGGGGAGGAAGTGGGAATTTTGATTGGTATTATTTATAAAGTAATACAAATATTAAATATCATTGTAAATGTAAAAGATTGTCATTTTGGAGGATATTGAGAATTCATTAGCTGTTTCAAAGCCCTCAAATGGGACCTCTGAGGTGTGTTTGAGGAAATGTTATGTCACTCTGTGTCTATCTGAAAGTAGATGAAATAGCTCTAGCCCACTAGTTTTTTAAGGGCATTCTTACAAAGATTGTCCCATTCCTTCCAGATTCCCTTGAAGACCTAACTGTCTCAAAAATCAACATTGTCAAGGTGAAATCTTATTTGTAAAGGATTTGGGTTAAAGCATGAAGAAATTGGTCTGGGAAGGGACTGTTTCAGGTATCAAGTGTAAGTGGAGTTTGTGTTTCAGTGACCTCTCGGCAGAGAAATGATTGTGTCTTCTTTCATCTCGCAGTCTGATTTAATCTGAACCAATTTAGTCAACAATACCCCCTAAATAGTTTGTGGTTATTATTTTCAATCCTATGGTGGCTTTTCTCCTATCTACTTCTGATTTCCCTTTCTCTCTACGCAGAAGAGGGGTGCAATAAGTGAGTGCAGCTGCTCAAAAGGATTATACAGGGCGGGGCCTTAGGTTCTAACCCCAGGCTGTTCTTTCTTAGGTCTAGTGTTACCACTATATCATAAGACACAGGCATTGCCACAGCCTTGTGGGAAACGCAGATCCAGACCCCAATGCACCCAGGGGATTTGTGTGGAATATTAGGCTAAAAAATGCATGTATTAATTTGGCAATAATTTATACATTGACTTTAAAGCATATTGTAAACTTAAAATGGATAGATCTGAAATTCTTAGAGCAATTTATTTTAAATGTTCTCAGAGATTGTAAACCACTTTTTTTTGTCTGAAAAAATATGTGCACAATAAAAAATTGGAGCAACTAAAAAAGAGAATTATATACGTAGAAGGAATGTACTGTAGAAAAATATGTGGTTAAATGGTTGAGAGACCTGTGCAGATGAGATGCACAGCAATGCAGAAAAAGTATATGGCTGTGTGGAGAATGTGACTGTGTGGAGAGTTGTGGCTGTGTAACGTATGCTGCTGTGTGAAGAATATGTGGAGAATGTGTGGAGAATATAACAGTGTGAACATAGATGTAACTATGTATGACTGTGTAGAAGAGAGCTATCCGCATGTAAAGAGAGATATGCAATATATGTAAAGAGATGTAACCGTGCAAAGAATTTGTTCAAAAAAGATTATTCAAAATGAATTTAAAAAGAAATTTACCATCAGAAAGCATATATTCCCTTATTCACTCTCAAACAAAAAAGTCTAACCCTTGCCACATTCATGAATTTTTTTTACACATCCTGAAGGTAGCCTGTTGCAGGAGGTCCTTCTGCTCCTCCAGCCAATAGCCGCTGAGATACCAGCCCATTGGGGCGTGGTCTCTCTCCCTTTAAAAAAGCAGCTACGTCCCTTCTCACTCTCTTTGCTTCCTGCTCTGGTTCCAGCGATTAGACTTCTTCCTGATTGCGCAGACGGCTGTTGTCTGGGACAGTGATCTGTAAGTTTTTTCCCCTTTAAATAAATACCACCCTATTTATCATAATTCCAAACTGGCATGTGATTGTTTATGACTTACGCCTTCAGTGGCCTTTGAGAGGAATTTTTGAAAAAGCCTGCAGATATGTATCAGTCATTAAATAGATGATAATTGAGCTACAATAGAAACTCAGAGAGGCTAGGCATAGGAGAAGGAATAGGGAGTGGGGAAGGTGGATCTCCCTGGGAGGGGTAAACAAAATAGGTGTTATGAGTGGATTAAAGCTGTGGGGAGAAGGCAAAGTCTACAACATGAGGATTGGGATAGAAGTGAACAAGAAGATGGGATTAGAGTTGGGGAGAGGAACAGGATAGCTAGAACTGAAGAGAATTTGCATGGTAGAATGAAAACCTGACACAGTGGAAACTTCCTGTAATTACAAAGGCAATCCTAATTAAGTCTGAAAATAATGGCCAAGAATGAGCTATTATTGGTGATCAATTTTCATCAAACTAAGCTTCCAGTACTTGGAATAATTTAATACTGCAGTGACATTTCATTTCTATTTTAATAAATAATGCTTGCTTGAAGATCAGAAAAGTAAAACAGCCATACTGGCTTGCCTTAAAGACTAGGCAACAGTAACAGGCACCTTTAATCCCAGTAGCCACACTAGGCTTCTGTAGAACCCAGGTGGTAGTGATGTATGCCCTTAATCCCAGAACCTGAGAAAATTCTAAAATGGGAGAAGATAGCTCTCAGCCACAGTCTCATTCTGAGATTACTGGAGGCAGGGCTACCATTTTCAGACTGAGGTTGAGGTAAGAGTCAGTGGCTGGCTGCTTTGCTTTTCTGGTCTTCAGGTTGAACGCTAATATCTGTTTCTGAGTTTCTATTACTCATGCATCATAATACAACTGAACTGATGTCTAAAGTAGTCCCATGTAAATATGCAAACAACCAAGGCTATTGCCAAAACAGTAGGTTGCTCTCTACAAACTGATAAGGATTCATTCATTGCTGAAAATAGCACTCAGACAACTCCTTCACTACAGAGGCCATGAGATGGGGCTTACATAGAAACTTCATGACTACATTCTAGTTCCTATGGCATGGAAACATACTCTGGGGGCTATTAAAAGAGAAAAGTAAACACAAAACCAACCATAAAACCTTTGATCTACAATCTGTTCTAACAGCAAAATATGCTAGGATAATAGAACTATCCTTGTGTGAGTAACCAACCAGTATCTGATTTGCAGCCCAGTCCAAGAGATAAAACCCACACCTGACACTGCTTCGGTGACCAAGAACCAGTCGAGATAACTAGTAGATCTAAGGCAAACTAAATAGTATTGATTTAAAATATAAAATAAAATAACGTCTAATGATATTTTGCTATACTCATGTTTCAGTGCCTTATTTAACCACCATCAGAGAGATTTTCTCCTACAAAATAGGCAAATAAAATACAGAGACCCACAGTAAGTCTTTATGCAGAAAAAGAGAGACCTTGGAGCACACAGATGTCACCATCAAATACCTCAAAGATAAATGAACCTCAAAGAAGGGAAGGAAGAGGGGGTGGGGAAGACATAATGGAGGAAAAAGACCAGGAGAACACAATCCTCTAAAACAACTGAGCAAAGTGCACATGAACTCACACAGACTAAACAGCAGCAGGGACAGGTCCTATCCAGGTCTGCATCAGATCCTATGTATATACACAATAACTTTGAGTTTAGTACTTTTATGGGACTACTGAATATGTAAACCAGTGGTTCTCTGATCTACTGCCTTCTCTTCAGGCCCTTTTATTTACTGTTGCCTTGGCTTGTCCAAGATCTGGATGGAAAAGGAGGTGTGAAGAAACTAGGAAGAAAAGACAGAGGGAAACTTGTCTTCAAATTATATTATATGAGAAAATATTTTACATTTAATAAAAGGGGAAAAATAAATAACAATGAGAAAATTTGACTACCAACAAATGAGCAATACTAGAATATCATTGAAACTACTTTGAAATATTACCTAACACCAATTTTGATGGCAGAAGCTGGGGCATCTCTGTGAGTTCAATGCCAGTCTCGTGTACACAGAGCATTCCAGAATAGTCAGAGCTATATAATGAGACCCGGTTTCAAAAGTCTGTTTTTCCTCACTGAGTCTTTAACATCATATATGTGTGGCTGTGGGTATGTGGATGTAATATATAATATGTATTTTAAATAAAAATTTTTTTATTTTTTTATTTTTTTTGGTTTTTGAGACAGGGTTTCTTTATAGCTTTGGAGCATATCCTGAACTAACTCTTGTAGACCAGGCTGGCCTTGAACTCACAGAGATCTGCCTGCCTCTGCCTCCTGAGTGCTGGGATTAATGGTGTACACCACCACTGCTCAGAAAAATCTTTTATTTTTTAAGAATACATTTAAGACATGAAATCATTAAAAATAGATATAGAGTAAAAACGATGGAGGTTA
The DNA here is from genome assembly GCF_037038515.1 of Microtus pennsylvanicus. NCBI lineage: Eukaryota > Metazoa > Chordata > Mammalia > Rodentia > Cricetidae > Microtus > Microtus pennsylvanicus. Next base: position 222,156,033 of record NC_134579.1, on the reverse strand, counting down.
CTATGTAGATACAATATCAAAATTTTGTTAATACAAGCAGAAATGAGTTGGTATGAATCTCAAATTTAATAGCTCCTGCCCAATAATTTAAGCATCAACCAAAGAAAATGTCAGAAGAAAACAATTTCAAACTTTAAATATGAGAAGAAATCACAACTGTCTAAAGAGCTTCTTTTGCTGTGATAGAGACTATTCTCAGAAACCAGCTATGAAAGAGAGGGTTTATTTCAGCTGATAGACCGCATAACACTCCATAATTTAAGGACATCAGGGTAGGAATATTGAGGCAAGAATTGAATCAAAAGCTATGAAAGCATGCTGCCTTTGGGCTCAGTCCTCATACTCACCTTGCATTTTTACACACCCTAGAAATGTGTGCCCACAAGTAGCATCACCCACAGAAAGCTGGGCACTCTCCCATAATTTACTAATGTAAAAAATGTACAAATTTGCCAGACTAATATGGTGGATGGTTTTTCTCAACCGTGTCTTCTTTTTCCCAAGGTGCTCTAGATTGTGTCAACTGAACACAAAACAGAACCAATATATTTGGAGAATCCACACAACTATTTAGCAGCAAGATTCAAAATAATGATGCTGATCGAAAAGATTAAAACCCTGAGTAGACATTAATTTGATTAAGACAAATATGATAAATATGTTGTAATTATATGATAAATTGCTCACTATTACTGATCATAAACAAATGAAAATTAAAGTGCAGTGAGACACAATCTCTCATGTACTAATATCAAATGACTTCAAATGTTATAAAATGTAAAATAAGAGAATGAGTAAAAAGCAGGAACTCTGGGACACTGATGTTATGAATACAAATTCATAAAGCGTTTATATAAGCCACCATGTTAGTTCCCCACTTCGAAAAGAAGAAAGAGAGAGGAAGTGAGAGAGGGAGGGAGGGAGGGAGGGAGAGATGGAGGGAGAGATGGAGGGAGAGATGGAGGGAGGGAGAGAGGGAGGGAGGGAGGGAGGGAGAGATGGAGGGAGAGATGGAGGGAGGGAGAGAGGGAGGGAGAGAGGGAGGGAGAGAGGGAGGGAGGGAGGGAGGGAGGGAGGGAGGGAGGGAAGGACGGAGGGAGGGAGGGAGGGAGGGAGAGAGGGAGGGAGGGAGAGATGGAGGGAAGAAAGAAATAAAGAGAAAGACTGCATTTCAACAATTATAGAAAGGAAAGAATGAGAAAGAAAGAAATAAAAACAATAAATATGTTAAAACAATGTTTAAGAAGATGACTTGGAGCACTATGTAATAATTTTAGTATCTTTATTACTGATTGAATTACGTATAAAGATGACATGAACAGTTTTCTTGACATAGATTTTCAAAGACCTTGATTTTACTGCATGTAATTGCCCCATTCTCTATGGTTATTTTTTTAAAGACTGAACATAATTTTTATCATATTTAAGGCACTTACTTAAAATACTTAATTATAGTTATAGTACATAGCAATGTAATGCTTTCTAGTTAGTCTTTTATTAATTTCCATTTTCTATAAAGTATTTCTGTTCACATACTTTTATGATTGTTGACCAAGTTAATTGCATGATCTATTAAATAATAAGTATTGAAAAAATATTTACAATTTCAAAATGAATGAGCAGATTTGACTTTTTAAAAACTCCTTAAAAATTAAATTATCTTTATATTTCCCTCTAGTAAACTCCTTTGTGTCAATAAAGCAAATGCATGGGATTAATAATGTAACGAAAACATGTACTATTTGCAGTCATTTCTGTGGCTAAAACATCTATTTGAAATTTTTATCAGAAAAAGAATGAGTATACACTGATTCATTACATATCTGTAAAGGCTTATGCATTCTCTTGAGATTCAATAGAAAATAACACTGTTAAGACGTATTCTAATGCTGCCTGTCTTCCCTGCACAGTAAAGTAATTATACAATTGTCAGTAGACTTCATTAACTTACAGTAAAAAGTTTCTGAATCATCCAAATAGCTTTACTCTATGTTCGCTATTCCCCCAGACACTCATCCTTTATAATATTTACCCTACATGTAATGATTGCTTCTATAAGTTTTGAATTCAATTTAAAAACACTACCAGAAGATTTCCATTGATGAGAAACTTTGGATATTTATTAAGTTAATTATTTAAATAATCAAAGAGTATTGTGTTAACATCAAAAGCTTGGAGGCAGAAAAACTGAAATGACAATGCTTTCACAAATAGAGGAGAGTCAAATTTACTGTGGCTTGTTTGTTTGAATGCTTAGAGGCCATCATTCGGTTGCTTTCATTCATTGCTTCTTCCTTAAATATTTATAATGATAAAGGAATTTGATTTATTAGTTAGGTCATACATTATGTGAATAGTGGTTCAGAGAAAGCTAGAAAAATTAAATTCAGAATTTTATGTGCAATTACAATGAAAAATTAAAATGAATTTACTGTATTTTAATATTTTTTGAGCCAGCTGGTATTGAACTCACTATGTAGCTTGAGGATGACCTGCAACTTCTGATCTTCCATAATGCTCCAATGACAGAGAGAGAGAGAGAGAGAGAGAGAGAGAGAGAGAGAGAGAGAGAGAGAACTGTGTATTAATATTTATCATTCCATTTTTAAAAATGTCTGAGGTATAAGATATTTAGCTGTGTAACTTTGAGGGTCCATTCTTCCTTGAAAGAACAAAAATTTGTTAATGTAAAAGAGGATTTACAGCTGGGCAGTGGTGGCACACACCATTAATGCCAGGTCTTGGGAGACAGAGGCAGGAGGTTTTTTTTTTTTAATTCATTGCCAGCCTGGTCTACAAGAGCTAGTTCTAGGACATGCACCAAAACTACACAGAGAAACTCTGTCTTGAAAATACAAAACCAAACAAAAAAGAGGAGTTACTGATGTCAAAAATGTCTTAAGTTGTATACAAAATGAATTTAATGTCAAGAACTGAAAGCATATATTGAATGTGTTTCTTTTTCTTTTAAGTTGTAGTCAAAAAAAGGTTCAAAATATTTACAGTAATTATTTTTATAATTGCTTTGACTAAATACCTGATAAAAATCAGTTAAAGACATGGGTTATTTTTTAGGCCCATGATTTATAAGGGTAAATATGACAGACTTTTTCTCTGTATTTCTGTTTCCATAGGGAGGTAGAACATCATAGTAGTAGAGGAATTACAGGAAGTCTACCTCTTGAAAGACAAGAAAAATTAAATGAAGATTCTCTAGACGATATATAAGGAATAAAATCAGGTCTTTTGGGAATGGCTCAAGCTCAGCCCCATCCACTAATGCTTCTAGGCTTCTCAAATACCTGCAGGCCAGTTACTCAATAGCACAGGTCTGTTGGGGGCTTCACAGACAAATCAAATGTAAAATTCCAGGAAATAGTACAGAAAGCCTAGGAGTTAGACAGATACTTGACAGGGATACAAATAAGGAAAAAGGTGCAGATAGATAACAAATATATCTACCTCAGCTTCCCGCCCAACCTCTTGTGTTGCAGGGAGGGGCTTCTTGTTCATCCTGGCCACCTGGCTAGCTTAGCCCCAAAATAACCACACAGAAACTGTGTTGATTAAATCACTGCTTTGCCCACTAGTTCTAGTTTCTTATTGGCTAATTCTTTTATCTTAATTTAACCCATTTCTGGCAATCTGTGTATGGCCACGTGGCAGTGCCTTTCTGGGTAAAATTCCCAGCATCTCTGGCTGCTCCATGGCATCTCTCTCCTACTCTGCTTTTCTTTCTCCCAGCATTCAATTTGTCTTCCCCGCCTACTTAAGTTCTGCCCTATCAACTATTCTAAGGCAATTTCTTTATTAATTAACCAATGAAAGGAACTCATTGACAGAAGGACCTCCTATACCACTCCTGTCCTGAGAGATAGGTTAGACAATCTTTTTTCCTTAGTAAGGATTTTATCGCTAGTAAGGTTTGCCTGCTGACTGACCAGTCAAGCATGGTGATGCAAACTGCAAACCAGACTGCTACATGCTTATCCCCAGTTGTAGGCCTGTGAGTTTTTTTTCTTTTTTTCTTTTTCTAAACTGATCATTGAAAAGAAGGGAGATACATACTCCAGCTCACCGAAACTTTATTTCAGTTTTTGAAATTATAATTACATCTCCCCCCCTTTCTTTTTCTCCTAACAACCTCCCCATATTCCTTTTCTGCTCCTAGCTTTCTACTCAGGGGCTTTTACATAGTCTTTTGTGTCATCTTGAAGCTTTTCCTGACCAGTTTGGTGGTGGGGGAGGTCCTTCCATCTATATGTTGCTTTTATTGATTAATGAATAAAGAACAGCTTTGAGACTATGGCAGGGAAGAACAGAACTAGGCAGGGAAATGTAGTCTATATGCTGGGAGGAAGAAAGGCATACTCAGATAGAAGCGAGGGAGCCCAAGGAGAAACATGCTGGGAACTTTAGACAATAAGCCACTGTCACATGGCAATATACAGATGAATAGAAATGGCTTTAATTGAGTTCTAAGAGTTAACCAATAAAATGCTAGAGCTAATGGGTAAAGTAGTGTTTTAATTAATACAGTTTCTGTGTGAATCTTTCAGTTCTGGGCAGCAGGGACAAACAAGCGACCTTTCCCTCAACAGATTGGGATGTTTGATGGGTCATCCTTGTTCAGTTCAGGTTTGAGAGGTAACATTAGTAAAACCTTATGTGTGTAGCTTCTAATATCTCACATCTCAAAGCAAACCTCCAAACTTCTGCCCTCATATTTCTGTCATCTCCTCTGGGTATTCCCTGAGCCACCGGTGGGAGAGTGTTTTGTGTATGTCTTCTAGGACTGGATCACACAGTATGCATTTTTATTAGTTGTGGTTTTCTGTAGTTGTCTGCATGTGTTTCAGAAAGAGTTTTTTTTATGAGGAAGGAACACTATGCTTGCCTGTGGTATAAGGACAAATGCTTATAAAATGTCATTAGGTATTATGCTGATTTAGTAAATTTGAGATTGTAGATTCTACCCCGACAGTCATTACTTCACTAACACTATATAGTTAATACAAGAAATTGTATCCCCTGGCTGAGCGCTCTTAAATTCAAATAGAGAGGTGTTGGTTACTACCAAGGTGCGCATGTCATTACTGTACACTTAAAGTTCTCCTGCCATGTTGGTAATTGATGTGTTTTTTAGGTGTCACAGATGGATAGAACCGTTGGTTGTCTCATTCATTTGGGAAATTTTATAGCATCTTCTTTGAAAGGGGCCATCCAGCTGAACATTTTCATCTGTCCTGTCAGTGTTCTTTCCAAGAACCAAAGGCTACCAAATCAAAGTCCCAAAGACAGACATAAGATGATCTCTATTGAATTGATAGACAGAGCTATTAAAGAGACTCCCACAACATACAACCTCTGGCTTTTGCCCTTAATTACCCTGAGGTGAAAAGGAAGGAACCGTATATGAAAACACCTTGCATATAAAATTCAGAGCCCAATGACTCCAGAAATGGAACTGATCTCAAACTAATTTCAAACTGTTGACTCTGTCTATTGTGTCTGAGATATTTTCTTTGAGGCTACTGGCTACAATCAAGACTTTTTATATTTAGTTTTTTAACTAGCAGATAAAGCAATCAAGCCTCCTAAACAGCAACCTTTCAAATATTACTGAATCTGTTCCTTGTATTTTCCTCATATCACTGCGTACATCAAAGGTTCGTGCAGTAGCTGAACTCACAGTGAATACTCACAGAAAGTATAGATGATTGTCATGGGGTAGCAAAGCCATACAAACAAGTAATGTTTTCTGCTGTTGGGGTTTGTAATCAAATGTGACATTATTTCTTACCCAACAGTCAATCATGTTGTCAGTCCTAAAAGTCAGCCAAGCCACATCTCTGCAAAAAGTAATTTCCTACACAGTTATCCACAGGGGCTGGCAATTACCCTGGGATAAAGTCCCACTTGTCATGGACTGCAGGATAAATAGTGATCTCTTACAATACTTATCTTCAAAACCTGGAGATAAATATTGTCTCTAAATCAAAGTAGGTTCCACTGTCAAAAGTCTTAGATGGTGGTGAGGTAAGTATTTTAATCTCTGACATAGCAGCAAAATATCTAAGACCGATATTACAGAGCTAATGCTTGGGCTTTAGATAATATGCATCTTTGTTGATTCCATATGCGAGTCAGGCTGCACGGTGGTTAGGAAAACAGGTGGCAGCAGACAGCGTGATACACCTAAGATAGCATCACCTATGACAACAACACACACACTGCTCCATCTTTTTTTACTTTACTGACAGAAGTGAGCTGACTTTCCACATTCTAGAACCTTGTGAAACAATGGCAGAGAGTCTCCATAACTAATTACCATGCGACAGAAATTTCTTAATACTTTATTCTTTATTGAAACTTTTATTAAATTATTGACATTACAAGAAGCTTTTTATTTAGTCTTTTCTCTTTGACCCTTCTGCTATGTCCCATTCTTGTGTGGTCAATTATTTTGTATCTGTTATCAATATCAGGTAGGAGGGTTTGGGATTTCACTAGGAGGTATTTTCTGATATAGTGGTCATGATGGAACTGGGAGCAATAATAATCATACAATGAGGAATAAATTAACGTATTCTTTCATAATATGTTTTTGACAAAGGGATACAATAGTAATGGTTAGGGGAGAGAGGGGAAAGAAGGGGTTCAGAGAAAAATGTATAATGCAATAAAATCAATAAAAAAATCATTAGTGAATATGTTCCTTACTTAAGATTGTTTTCAAAGAAACCAAACACTCTATATGGTAATTTTAAAATAAGTATTTGATTATTCCTAAATTTCTCTGATTGTAGATAATATTCTTTAACTTTATAACCTACACTAAAAATCCCATGGCTGTGTCAAACAGTTCGTGATCAGAAACATTGAGTATTTTGAGTAAATAGACAAGTGAACATTCAATATATGAACATGGATAAATTACCTCTTTATTTATTTCAGGTTCAATTCTAAAAAAAATCTTTAATAGCATGTTTCAGGACAATTAAGGAATCTAAATAATATGAGATATTTAAACATATATGATACTCTCCATAGCTAATAATTTTTATTAGTTATTTATTGCTTCCATCAGGACCATCATCAGCATCATCACAATCTACTAACATGTGTAAATAAGAGTTATATGAAATTTTACTCAAATTATAGTTCCTAGAATTAGGAATATTCATAACTGATAGACTGAAAATTACTCTGCAGTATTGCTTTTTTGGTAAAGTGCTACTTTATTGTGTGCTGATGTTATAATGGCTATATTTTTTTTCATTCAGTGACATTACTTTCAATTATTCATTTTTCATTGCATGTTAATTTGTTCTGCTGTTTCTAATAAAAATAAATAAATATTTTCTGACAAATGTGGCTTATTTTATAAAATTCTAATGGCATACTCTAGACAAACATAAAAGTTTCTAAAAATTTTAAAATTCTAAAATATACTTTATCTAATTAGCCTCAAATTGTAGTTCCAACAACTAGAATAAGTATCATTGTTATTAATGAGGAAACAGAGAAATAATGTATGCTAGCCTATCTGGGAAAAGTCAATGTATCTAGACTCTTAATTATTTTATTATTCTTCCAAATGATCATCATTTTACAAGAGCTGTACCAACTACAGGCCAAATAAGCAGATACATTTGATGAGTCTGTTTTCACAATACAAATTTCTGTATAACTTTCTCTTCTTGACTCAACATCTCCAGTATCTGGGTTTACAGAACTCCACTAATAGACAAGGATTCAAGTCAAATATTGGTACAGCTGCTGACTTCTCAGATGGTATAACTATAATTTATACCCATAGATACAATCTATGGTATTATAACAATGATAGAGAATCCTCTTAGCTGCTTTTCATGGAGCTAGAGCTTTTATTTTATGTAGTCTGCTTTTACCTTCAATTAAACTATTGGTAAACCTAAGAATTTTTTACTTAGATATTGCTCTGTTGTAAACTTGTGTTTCTCAAGAAAGAATCTGTGAAAGAATATTTGTGAATTTTATATCAAAGGAAAGGCAAATGTGTTCTTCCAGTGTGCTATATTTAGTTTTCTAAAAAAATATTCTATGTAGATATTTTGTGTGCTGTTGGGTACTGCTATTGTATAGAACCATCTAATCTTTCTATCATCTAATCCCTAGTGATAAATCATCAGAAAGCAAAAGAGGTCCATAAAACCAGACCAAAAATAAGTTAAAAATTGTCTTTCATATTTCAAGATATTGAGACAAGTAAACTTTAAATAAAATATGTTATTTTATTCTTAAATTCTGATAGATATTATTTGTAAGATGTTAATATAATGTTTTTCATGGCCAACAAATTATGTTTTCCTCTAATATCAGGTGATTAAGTGATGCTATTTATGCCATACAAACATTAGGTAGCAAAGATTCAAATCTGGCAGTTTATGCATCATACTTTTTTATTCTATATTTTGTATTAAGTTGTCTACTTACTGATAAAAGATGTTCTATGATTATGAAAATTTAAATTATTACATACCAATATCATCCCCATAATTTTCTTCACTCTACTATATACCAAAATACAGATTTTTGACCCCCAAATTTTGGCTAATTCTAAAAATTTTAAAACATTGATTATTTTCTCCATCTCAAAAATGACCCCAAATATTTTCACATTAAAATGAAGAAAATGCTTAGGTATTTAGATAAAATATTCTGTAGGTAAACCTTAAATATCTGAGCATGTACATTATTCATCAGCACATGAAAAATTCTCCAAAATAAACCACATGCGAGAACATAAAGAAAACCTTAACAAATGCAGAAAGTTGAAATAACCTCTTGTACACTATCTGACTATTATCCAATAAACCATAAAATTAACAGAAAAAAAATGAAGAAAGTGCAAACCTATAGCAGGGTTACTGCCTCAAGAAACACCATCTTCTAAGTAATATCTTTCAGGAATCAAGAATAACTTCTCAGTTCCAATTTAAAACACGTAATGATAAAAAATAATGTAATGACATAAAAAATGATTTAATTTAATTAATTTTAAGTTAACAGGCAATCTCATAGGTCTGATTATGACAGATAATATCACTATGCATTGCTCTTATCCATCATTCTCCTCCATTGATCTCTTTCTTCTGCTTATGTAGTCTTCCCTTTGCTTTCAAACAACATATGTTCAATTCTCTTCTCATTAGTCCCAAAATGCATAAGTAAGTGATGAATGGTAATGAGAAGGCATGAGAGTGTAAAGAGACAAAGACATGTTCTTTTCTAGTTTTGTCTTTTTAATTCTCCTTGCTTCCTTAGAAGAGAAAACAAGGACCTTGGTTCATTCATCACCAAGCTAACTTCACATTGCTGCATATCATCGACTGCCGATGAGAAAAGCAAGAAGCCCACGGAAATGCAGCATACAAACTATACCAGGCCAACAGAGTTCATATTTATTGGATTCACAGATTATCTGCCACTCAGGTTCACGCTGTTCTTGGTGTTTTTCATAGTGTATACATTGACTGTCGTTGGCAACGTGGGCCTAATAATTCTAGTTAAAATTGACTTAAGACTTCAAACCCCCATGTATCACTTTCTTAGCAATTTGTCTTTCTTAGATATCAGCTATTCTACAGCCATTACTCCTAAAATGCTGGTAAATTTCTTAGCTTCCAGGAAGATCATCTCTTTCTATGGATGTGCTGTACAGATGTTTTTCTTCGCATGCTTTGCAGATGCAGAGTGTCTTATCCTGGCAGCAATGGCATATGACCGCTACGCAGCCATTTGTAAGCCGCTGCTTTATTCTACGCTGGTGTCCCGACGGGTCTGTATCAGCCTCGTAATGCTGGCGTATTTTAGTGGAAGTATGACCTCACTGGTGCATGTATCCCTCACATTTATGCTTCCGTACTGTAGCTCCAACATTGTCAACCACTTTTTCTGTGACATCCCACCACTGCTTGCTTTGTCATGTGCAGATACCCATATTAACGAGCTTCTGCTCTTTGCCTTGTGTGGCACAATCCAGATGAGCACTTTCATGGTCATCGTTGTCTCTTACTTCTGCATCCTTATCACGGTTTTGAGCATCAAGTCCTCAGGAGGCAGGGGAAAAACCTTCTCCACCTGTGCTTCCCATCTCATGGCTGTCACCTTGTTCTATGGAACACTCCTCTTTATGTACCTGCGTCCCACCACCAGCTATTCCCCAGACATTGATAAGGTCGTTGCTCTGTTTTACACTGTTGTCTTTCCTATGTTGAATCCAATTATCTACAGCTTCAGAAACAAGGATGTAAAAAATGCAATCAAAAAATTATTTGAAAGAAATGGGATCATTAAATGAATGAGAATTCAAGTTACTTAGAAATATCCATTCTTGATTGATTATAATGATATAGTTTGTCATTATTAAAAAATTTCAGTGAATACTTTACTTTTACAATATTATAAATTTACTACTCTATGTGACCAGGTACACAGACGTTGAAAAATATTTATTCTTCGTTTAAAGTGATACTTCTCCATTTATTTACCTTTTGATGGAAATTACATGAAATACAAGCATTTTTATATCCATAGCTTATTTGTTGACATAGATCCACATATTTTTCCCATATCTTTCTCACTAATTTTCCAAACATGTTCTGTTTAAGTCCCTGTCCATCTAGTCAGTCCATTAGCTATAGACCACAAATCAATGAATAATCACATATATGGCTATTTCTCATTACAAAAAAATGTATGACTATGTGTTTTAGAGATTTTAATGCTGTGAAGAGACACCATGACTACGGCAATTCTTATGAGGAAACATTTAATTGTGGTGGCCCAATTGCAGTTTCTGAGGTTTAGTCCATTATCAATGTGGAGAAGAATATGTTGGCATGCAGGCTGAGGTGATGCTTGAGAAATATTTGAAAATGTGACATCTTGCAGGCAACAAGAAGTAGACTGAACTTAGGGAAGCTTGAACAAAAGAGCAAAGGATGCCTACAAAGTTACATACTTTCTCCAGGATAGCCATAACTCCTAATAGTGCCACTCCCTTTGTGGGTCATTTAATTTCAAACCATTACATTCTACTCCCTGGTCCTCAAGACCTATACCCAAATTCATTCAATACATTTTAATAAGTTACATAGTCTATAATATTGTCAAACCTGTTGCAAAGGCTCTTCTGAGATGAATGGGGAGCTCTTAATTTTAACTCCCTTATAAAAATCAAAATCATAAAGCAACTCACATACTCTCAACATATAATGACACAGGTTATGCTTTACTGTTCTAAAATATATGGAAAGAGCATAGTGAGAAAATACTGTAACAAAGCAAGACCGAAAAACACCTGGGAAAATTCCAAACTCTGTATCTTTATGTCTAATGTCAAATGTCTCTATACCATTCAGTTTTGTTCTTTCCCTTGAGGTGATTTCACTCCCTGTTAACAGCTCAATTTGCTAGGTATCTCATGACTCTGGCATCTCTAATATCGTGGGTTTTCCAAGGCAATCCAGGCTTTAACTTCACAGCTTCATCATTGACCCCCTGATACATGCCTGGCCTCCGTGGCTTTATTCCAATAGCGTCTTTCTTCTATTCTTAACTCTAAACCCAGAAACACCAAATGGCAGAAGCTGCTAAGTCTGCTGCTTGCTGGAGCTGGAACATGACCCTCCTCACTCAGTTACATCTTTATCAGCTGTCTTTCATGGTCTAAGCTTGGCTGCCCTGAAACTTGCTCTATAGACCAGGCTAGACTTAAATTTACATTTATATCTTCACCAACTTTCTGTTTTCTATAGTTTTCCTCACTGCCCAACCTTGGCTGACTTTGACCTTGCTCTGTAAACCAGGCTGGCCTCAAATAAGAGCTCTACCAACCTATACCTTCTGTGTGTTGGGGTTAAAGGTAGTGCACCAATACACCTGGCTCTAAGATGTTCTTTAGTTCCTGTTAAGTGGTTCGAAATTTAAGTGGGATCTTGCCCCAAGGTCACCACTTTATTTTTTCCTTTATTAATATGTTTATAACCTCTAATATTGAATTTATCTCTATTCCACTTTCTGGTGCTTTTTTCTCCTCAAAATTTACAGTTTGCAATTTATTCTTCTCAGTTATTTCCTTTTTATGATAAATCTCCATTAGATTTACCACTAAAAGCCACACAACAAAGTCTATACTATGGGGTTTTGAGATTTCTTCTTCAATGGAATTATTCCAAATCTCTCTGGACTCAAGAAAAAGCAAGACATTAATGTTCTGCGTTTTCAAAATGTCCATTTCAGGAGCCCCTGCAAAATACTAATATTTAATATTTGACAGTTGTGTTTAACTTCTTCATAACATTGAAAAACTGAACTATTTATGATCTATTTACTAGTCAAGCTTACAGAAACACGTTAAATGATCATTTCCTTAAAAGGCATACTGTCTAGTCATCAATGTGATTATATAAAAGACAAGCATTCTAGAGAAGTACAGTAAACTGAGATTTAACCAAGTCCAGGCAGGTTTGGACAAACCAGGAAAATTTCCCATAAGAGTATCTGATATTTTTGAGTTCTTGATATTTCTCTAGGCATAAGAGTGATTGTGTTGATGTCTTGTTCACATGTATGTACATGCATGTAGACAACAGATGAAAACCTCATATACTTTTATTTAAAACACAAGTTTCCCCTATTTCTTTGAGACAGGGGCATGGAACTTGGAGAGTATTATATACGTAACGACAAGTGACCTCCCTAAACCACTAGTCTCTGCCTTCAAAGTGCTGCAATTTAAATGTGTGCCACCTTGCCTGGCTATTTTTTAACCATAGGTTCTAGATATTAAACTTAATTTCTCAAACTTGCATAGCAAATATTTTCTAACTGATCCAATTACTAAACACTTTATACATTTTAAAAGCAAATATATTAGTATTTTAAGGCCCCATTTTTTAAACAGGTTAAAACTAAAATTTGCTGTTGAGTATGTAATAATTATTTTTCATTTTGCTGCAACTTTTCCATATGTGTGATTCTGATTTTAGTATGTTGTAATTTATGAGATGCTTTGAATTCTTCTTGCAATTTATACGATTATTCTGCTTTAAAGTGTCATTTATTATTTATATATGTAGATGTAAAACACAGTGGAAAATTATACGTTGTTTGCTAATGAGGGAGGTAAAATCTGAAATATGACTTTGATAATCCACAATACTAGCTTATGATAATAAGTTACAATGCATTTTCAAACTTCTGTAACTCTTATTTCATATAGTGCAATATTTCTCAAAAGCTTCAATTAAAGATTTTAGAGTATGTTGATAAAATACTTCATTAAATGTCAAAATAAGAATGAAAATTGGGGAGGAAAAACCTGGATAGCTAGAGCAATTTTGTAGGAACAATAATAAACTTAAGTTTCAAGTTTTTCACATATGACTACAATATCCTTTTCTCAATTCCTGCTACTGCATTTCTATCTTTAATGAACATTTTAGTAAGAGGCTTGAATTTAGAGAAAATCCCAGATGATTTTAAAATTTTATTTAAGAACAATATTATTTCTCTGCTTTGTTCGTGAAAGTTGTATCCTTTGGACAGTATTTAGAAGGTTTGGCAGCTCTCTGATTACTTTCACACTCAAGAGACAAGAAGGGTACTAATGACTCAAACGTGGACAATTGAGACTTACATACATTGAAGGAGCTACAGATTATTTCCCCAGTAGAGTAGAAACTACCATTAACCACCTTGTTCCATATAATAAGTCCTTAAAGACTTGTGAAAGCCAGGTTTTCTACAGAAGACGTGTGGTTCATTCTAACTTTGACAAATTGTAAGTAATGAAGGGCTATTTCTGCTTAGATTGAACACTAAAGGAAGCTCATTGCCAGTTATCCAAATGTAACATCATGGTCAACAATTTAGAATATTATGTTATAATTTGAAGATTATGAATCCTTAATTCACCATATTTCATAGACAAGAGAATTATTTAGAACATTAGTGATATAATGTTTACAAATATACACTAATTATATTAAACTTTCTTACATATGTTAAGGACAAGTAAGTTTCTATTGTTTAATATCATCGTATATAGTATCTTAAAAGTATGTGTACCCTTATGCAAATTTAAGAAATAGACTAATAATTGTAATTAGTATATAATACCTATGATTTCGTATTAATTTAATAAAATAATATACTTTTAAACAATTTAGACTATATTTCTTTAAGCATTTCAAAAAATATTTTAAGAAATTTTTATATTTTTCTTCTATTTGTTTTTCATCCTGATACAAGGTTTTGTTGTAAGTATATATATTATAAGAGAGTTCAGACTCTTTGCCACAGTAGCTCAAATCTCCTCCATGGCATACTTATTTTAAGGTAAGAGATAGAATTTGTAGCTCTGTCTCATTTACTTTGTGATACTGATGTTTCTTATAGGGTTAATGTAGATTTATTCTCAATGGCAAATATTATAATTCCATAAATGTGTGATATTTTTACTTGATTTATCTTTAAAGTTTTGGTCATAAACTAAATGTGCATTGTTTAAAAATATAAGTACATTTATAAGAATAAATTCCAACAATTTGAATGTATAAAAACAACATTTCATGTACAATAAAATTCCTTTTCATTCATGTCTAAAGCGTGAATGATACGTTAATAATGCAAATATGTATACATTTAATTTCAATATCTTCTAAAATATTTTTATTCTTCTCTCTGTATAACATTCCAACCACTGTTAACCACCTTCTGTGGCCCCACAGTCCTTTTTCTCACACCTCCCTTTCCACTCAGTATCCATAATCTTCCTTTCCATTCAGAAAAGTGAAGACCTCCCAGGGATATCAACCAAATATCACATACCAAGTTTTAAGATTAGAAGATGCAATGCAGTAGAAGGAAACGGGACCCAAAAGCCAGCAGAAGAGTCAGAGACAGTCCCCATTGCGACTCTTAGAAGTCCCACAAGGAGACTAAGCTACACAGCAATAACATGTGGAGTGGGCTAACTCAGACCCATGCAGGATCTCCGTTTAGTGGTCCATTCTCTGTGAGCCCTTGTGCACCAAGATTAGTTGATTTTGTGGATTTTCTTGTTGTGTTCTTGACCCCTCTGTCTCCTAAAATATTTCCTCTTCTTCATTTGTAAGATTTTTCCATGCTACACCAATCTTAACTGTGGATCTTAGCATCGGTTTCCGCAGTTGCTAAATGAAACCTTTCTGATGACAATTAAGTTTGGCTCTTGCCTACAAGTACAGCAGAATTTCATTAGAAATCATTACACTGATTTTTTTTTTTTAACAGTTGTCTTTGGTTCTATCCTAAGTTGCTGAGTTATCTAGATTCTGGTTCCTGGTCCTCCAGAGAGTGTCAGGGGTAGGTTCCCTTTTGTGGCATGGGTCTATTTTAAGGTGATGTGTCTATTTGTGTGAATAACTCTTTCCCTGTTCATAAATATAGAAAATATTAATAATCATTAGCACATTTGATATGCTTTTGCTGGGTTGCATTTTTAACTCTGGAGAAAAATTATTTAAAAATTATAACTATTCTCACTGTATTATTGTTCATTGGTGACCATCCATTCTGATTTTTGTCCTATAATTATAAAATGACAGGGAAAATCCCCTATTAATTTGAACAGGTTAATTTGTGACTATACATCAGCCTCATTAATTTGAGAATTCAAAATAAAATTAAAATACATCTTTTTTTAATTTATTTATTTATTAAGGATTTCTGCCTCCTCCCCGCAACCGCCTCCCATTTCCCTCCCCCTCCCCCGATCAAGTCACCCTCCCTCATCTGCTCGAAGAGCAATCAGGGTTCCCTGACCTGTGGGAAGCCCAAGGACAGCCCACCTCTATCCAGGTCTCCTAAGGTGAGCATCCAAATCAGGAGCAGAAAGAGACGGAGCATGAGCAAGGAACTCAGGACCGCGAGGGGCGCACCCACATACTGAGACAATGGGGATGTTCTATCGGGAACTCACCAAGGCCAGCTGGCCTGGGTCTGAAAAAGCATGGGATAAATCCGGACTAGCTGAACATAGAGGACAATGAGGAATACTGACAACTCAAAATACATCTTTAAGAGGAAAATTTTTGAGGGTAGAATACGGCAGGAATGTGGCTTCATAGCTATGCAGATTCTAACAGAAAATCAGATGTGTCATGCTTCTGATTTCCAAACTGTTGGAAATTAATGTGTTTTTATAATATAGCACTTACCATTTCTTTCTATTTTGTCTTATTTTAATTTTTATATACAAGTCCTTGTAGTTGCTTATATCAACACATATTTATTCTCTATCAGGGGGTCATCTGCTTGAAGATATGAAGTTGCTGATTTCAGTACTCCATCTTTTCAGAAGAAACATAGGTTGTGTTCTATTGTTTTTGCTGTTGTTGACTGTGTTCTTCTGCTGACATTTTGGCATCCGAGTTTGCGTTGATTATAGGTCTCAGTGCCGGTTCCTGGGTCTGTCTTTTTTAGATGGGTGCTTTATTCGTGCTTTTTTTATTCCTGTTTGGTCTTCTGACCTCTATGGCCCTTGGTTGATCATGAGGTCTCTCCTGGGTTGGAGGAAGGGATTTGGTGGACACTGTGGACTATGATCCAGCAGAGAAGTTTCACCGGTGTTGAATGCTGGAATGTGGTGATTAGAAGGGGAAGAGGCTGGGGATAGGCTGATCTTCTGGCAGGCTTCGGTGGGCAAGGGTTGTCTGCTCGAGGAAACCAGGATAGTGGGGGAGGTCCATGGGTAGGTGTTCTACCTGAATTTTTAACAGTCATGACCTATGACTAGGAAGTGGGTGTCTGGTGTACTGACTAGCATGGCCTGTGGTTGTGCTTTCCTGAGGGAACCCAGAGAGTGTGGAAGGTCCACAGGCAGGCAGTCATGCCTGAGAGACGACCCCTACTTGATGAGAGGCCACAGGTGTGGCCAGTACTACTACATACAGAATCAAATAATCGGGGCTCAATAAGGTTCAGGGAGAATGAATCAGCAATCAAGGACCCTGCATTGGTCTGTACTGGTCCCTTCTGCTTACACGATGTTACAGGAAGCCCGCTTGTTCATCCCAGCTGCCCACAACCAAAATAACCACACAGAGTCTATCTTAATTAAATCACTGCTTGGCCCATTATCTCTACATTATTATTGGCTAACTCTTAATTAATTTAACCCATTTCTATTAATCTGTATATCACCACGAGGTTGTGGCCTACCAGGAAAGTTTCAGCATGACTCTCTGACTCCACACTTCTTTCTCCCATTTTTTCAGTTAATTTTCCCTACCTACCTAAGTTCTGTCCTATCAACAGGCCAAGCCAGTTTTCTTTACTCATTAATGGTAATCACAGCATACAGAGGGAAATTTCACATCAACATGCTGTGGTTGGTTATCTAGTATGGGGATGTCTCTTTTTCTTTTACCAGCTCAATGGCCACATTTCATCCTACTGGGTTGCCTTAACAGACTTGATATTAGGGTGTATGCCTATTCATAATGCATTGTATTGTATTGTGCCATGTTCAGTTGGTATTATTCAGATGGCCTGCTCTTCTATGAAGGGTTATGGAGGAACAGTGGATCTGGGGAAGCAGATAAGAGGAGTAGGGAACTGGTAGAAGGGTAAGAGGGAGAGGATGCTGAAGTTTGGGTGTATTCTAAGACAGAAGAATAAAGAAAAATCAATAATAAATATCATTAAGAAACAAAAGAGTTAAAAGGCATAAAAACATATGGTTTATATTAGTAAATAAAGCATATTTATCAGTGATGTGAGAAAGTATACAGTGAATTTATTTTTCTGATGCTTACCTTAAGAATTACAGGACTGAAAATGAATTAGTTCCCCTTCCCACTTCCCCTGTTCCCCAGATTCACTGCTCCTCCAATTCACGTCATAAAAGAGCAGGCCTTCTGAATGAGAGTAACAAAACATGGCACAATACAATGCAAAAATAGGCAAAAGAAATTATGTGAAGTCGTACCTTATATTTCTAAAAAGAAAACATATAGATAATTGCAAATTTTGGTGTTATATAAAAGCCATTTCCTTTTTACAAAGTGTGTTATGGATTGCTTTACTATTTTTAATACTGAGAGAACACTCACAGAATGCAAAATGAAATCTGAATAAAAGC
Source organism: Microtus pennsylvanicus (assembly GCF_037038515.1). Taxonomy (NCBI): domain Eukaryota; kingdom Metazoa; phylum Chordata; class Mammalia; order Rodentia; family Cricetidae; genus Microtus; species Microtus pennsylvanicus. The sequence goes on along the minus strand of NC_134579.1, from coordinate 222,137,858 downwards.
AAGAAGGAAAGAATTGTCACATATAATGACACTTGAGATAGTTCATTATTCTTAAGACAAAGAACAAATGAAAATATTGATCTATATTGTCGTGGTTCAGGTCTCAATATTAATGCCATCTTAGGGTGGCATTAATCTCATGAGTCAGAGATCCAGGACATATTTTAGGTGAGGTATTTGGAAAAGTGGAGGTGACAATGTATTTAAACCCATGTGTTCAGGTTAGCTAGAAATCAAATATTTTCAAATAGCTATCGAAAGAATGTTGACATTTCCCTTGCCACAAGATTAGAGCAAGTTTATATTCTTCCTAAGCAGAAGGCTGATGGATATTAAAGAATAAGACAGAGGTTGTATACAAACCTCTAAATTAAAATCTCCATTCTACAAACTTAGAACACCGTGACATAAGAGAGGTCTTCTTATCCTTTCCTATTCTGTGATAATTGATAAAAGGGAACACACTAATTTTAGCTGCAGTAATTTGAGTCACCATGTATACACTTTTTGCACATATGTGGACTACTGCTGAATTTTCTTTCTTTGTTTCATCTATTACAGGGTCAGCTCCAAGTGTCTCTCACCATGATGACTACCAGATCCTGGAAGAAATCTTTTTATTTATTTATTATTCATTTAAACCTCATAATAGTATGTTGTTAGGAAGGAGCTGTAGAATTATGAAAACATGGATGATGAATGATGGCAGTGTGGAATCATACAGGTGTAAAGGAATTCATACTGATTGGCTTAATGCAAAATCATAATTGGGAGGTTCCCCTCTTCTTGTTTTTCAGCCTAGTTTATATCATCATTCTTCTGGGTAATTGGGGGATGATTATGTTAATCTGTTTTAATGTTAGACTTCATACTCCAATGTACTTCTTCCTTAGTAACCTTTCTTTCTGCGACATTTGCTACTCTACTGTCATTGCTCCAAAGATGCTGGTCAATTTCCTAGCAGAACACAAGACTAGTATATTCTTTGCCTGCTTACTCCAGAGTTTCTTTTTTGCAATTTATATAACCACAGAGGTCATCCTCCTGTCTATGATGGCTTATGATCGCTATGTGGCAATCACCAAGCCATTAATGTATACAGTTATTATGACCCACCGCATCTGCACGCAGATGGTTCTGGCATGTTACTTGGGTGGCCTCATTAATTCTCTGATTCACACAATAGGTCTGCTCAGACTGGACTTCTGTGGTCCAAACATTGTGAATCACTTCTTCTGTGACGTCCCCCCTCTTCTGAAGCTTTCTTGCTCTGATGCACACATCAATGAGATGCTGCTTTTGATCTTCTCTGGAGTGATTGCTATTTTCACCTTTATTGTTATCATTGTGTCCTATAGCCACATTCTCATTGCCATTCTGAGAATTCGCTCCGTAGAGGGGAGGCGCAAAGCCTTCTCTACTTGTGCCTCACACCTGACAGCTGTGACATTACTTTATGGTTCTGTGGCTTTTAGTTATATCCAGCCAAGCTCTCAGTACTCCATGGAACAGGAAAAAGTGTCTGCTGTGTTTTACACCTTGATCATTCCCATGCTGAACCCTCTGATTTACAGCCTGAGGAACAAGGATGTGAAGGAAGCGGCAAAGAGGTCCATTTGGATGGGGAAGAGCAACTCTTAACTCTATCGTTTCTCTGACTCTGCAAATTTGATATGAATCTTCAAACTGACTTCATGGAGAATTATGAGTCTTTTGTAAAAGTCAGAGGAAAGTATAGATGAAAATATTTTTAGTAAAATTTATTTATCAAATACTTTATTGTCTCAGAGAATGCTTTAAATGTCCATAATGCCATGGCTTTAATGAATCCTTTCACTTGGGCTTACAAAGTATTCATATAATCAGAAATGATTATCTCCCAACCAGTTTCTTAAATTTTTAAAGTGTGGTACCTATCTGCACAAGACTTAAGCTCATATATGCAGGTTTTGACTAAACAAACTTCTAAAAAATACCTGTATTTTGATAATGGCTGGGACATGCAAATTTAAATGTGATATTCAATGAAATTTGTTCGGTAAAGAAGAGAGTTTTTTTTTTTCAGTTTAACAAGATATAGCAGTCTGACTGCCACATGGGGATTTTAAGTAAAGAGGGAATCCATGGCTGTCACTGCCTAACCGAAAAAGATCCTGCCACTGGATAATTCAGGGGCTGAGAGTAAAACCAAACACTGCTGTTCTACAAAAAGAAGATAATAATAAAAAAAGGACTCTTGATGACATCTTGTATACTCATAAATGAATGTCTTGCTCAGCCATTCTCAGGGATGCTTCTGCCTGAAAGAGATGAGAACAAATATAGAGACCCACAACCAAATGAAAAATATGAAAAGAATGAGACTTTTTGGAACACTTATACCAATATGAGATGTGCTCATCAAATCCCTCTTCTCAGGGACCAGAGACTCCTATGGAAGAGAAGGCAGAAGATTGCAGTAGTCAGAATTGATTGAGGCCAACAAAAAAATTACCTTTTAAATTAACATGATCAAAGATCTTATGAACACAGCTAGACTAAAGAAGCATGCTTATTACCTACACTATTCTGTTGCAGGGCTTACATACACACACAGACACACACACTAAATAGGTATGAAGTTTAATATTTTAATGGTAGTCGTGAGTTTTCAAACAATAGGGTCTCTAATTCTTGTCCCTTCTTTTTGACTCTTCCTTCTGCTTTTTTTCCAATTAAAATGTGTTAGATTTTGTGTTATCAAATTGTATTGTATTATTACAATATATTATATTACATTATATTATATTAATCACTATCCCTTAGAAGCTCATATGATTTATAATGAGAGACAGAAACAGGATCGATCTGGACATGAGGGGAGAAGAGGAGGAACTGTCAGGAAAAAAATGGAGGGAATTATAATTAAATCATACTATGTGAGATAAAATGTATATTCATAAAACAGGACATGTTTTTTCCTGAGGACAGAGAGACATTGAAATTTCTATTTGTGTTCTTGTCTTTTCTTGATTTTTATGAAAATAAAATAATTTATTTCACGGCAAAATTGCAACCTATGCTGCCTTACTTGTCTTTATTGAATATTTTAGCAAGATGCTTGAATTTAGAGACAAATCCCAGACGATATTAGAATATTATTTATGAAGGAGGTCATTTTTTATATCCATTCATGTAAGAAGAATGCTTCATTGAACAGATATTAGGAGGCCTGGAAGCTCTCTGTTTAGTTTCAAGAGAAAAAAAGGATACTAATGACTCCACTGTGGACAACTGAGAATTACATACACAGAAAGAGCTACAGAATCTGTTCCCAGTAGAATAGAAAATACCATCAGCAATCTTGTTCCAAATAATAAATCCTTAAATAATTGTGAAGGCCATATCTTCTACAGCAGATGGGTTGTTCATTCAAGCTTTGATAAGTTGACTGTAAGGAAGGGCTGTTTTCACTTCAAAATTTTAATATTTGCTGTTATTTCCTGAACACTAATGAAAACTCAATACTTATTTTTCAAGTAAAACATCATGATCAAAAATTTAGAATATTATGTTCTAATTTATGGGTTGTAAATTTTTTAAATCTTCCACATCTCATAGGCAAATATATTATTTATATAATACTTACAACTCTAATGTATGATTAATTTTTCTTCCATATGGTAAGTAGAAATAGGATTTATTATTAAATACTATATTCATATATACCTCAAATATATTTTGAAAATTGCAAATTTAAAAATTAAAATATTTTAGAATTGTAATTGGTACATGATGCATATGATTTTCCATAAATTTAATAAAATAACAGTACCTTAAAACAATTTAGATTTAACTTAATAATTTAAATCTTTGACTGTGGATCTCTACATCTGGCTTCATCAGCTGCTGGATATTACCTCTCTGAGAATGATCATGTGAGGTTCCTCTCTACAATTACAGCAGAATATCATGAGGAATTATTTCACTGACTTTTTTTTCCCCAGTTGTGGTTGGTTTGTCCTGGTGTGGGCTATTCAGCCTCTGGTTACTGGCCCTTCAGACAGTGTGAGGAGTAGAGTCTCTGTTGTGTCATGGGTATCTTTGAGGCAATATATTTCTTTTCTTGAACAGCTCTTTCCATGTGTATGAAGGTAGCCAGCATTTGATATGCTTTTTGGGTATCTTCTTATCTCTAATGAAAAAAAGACATTTAAAGGTTATAACTATTCTCATTGTTCTTTGACAACCAAGCATTATATTTAATTTACTGGAATCATGAAATGACTTGGAAAAAATTCTATTCATTTGAACAGAGTGTGATGATACATCATCCTCATTATATGAAGGCGGCAAAATAAAATTTGGGTATCTTTAGGAAGAACAGTTTTTGAGAGCAGAATACTCACAGTAGTTAGGATTGTAACTCTATTCTTTATATACACCTGGAGGACAATAGTAACTACAGAAAAAAACCCTAAATTTAAACCCCAGATAGACTTATATTCCAGTTAAAACTCTAACATCATAGATGTGAATCATATACTGACAGAAGGTGATACTTTTCTGCATTATCTCTTTTTCCTGTGTACTTGATGGATAAAGCCATAAATGTTACTGAAACTTACTTCTACCACACTTGCTTCCCTCCTTCCTTCTCATTCATGTGATGATCAGTAAAATCACTTTTTTAAGCCCACTTTGAAAAATCAGAGACAATCAAACCAATTTCATATATGTATATGATATATATATCATAAATATATACATACATACATACATATATATATCCTTGGTTGGTATTAAATGAGAATATTATAAAAACTATGATATCTTAGATCTTTATTTTAAGGTAATATTTTAATCAAAATGTATATCTTTTCAAAAGAGGAAGTGTACATTTATATAGATTGAGTAGGTTGTATATATGCTTTTAGGAAAATATATATTTGTGCATACTTACACCTGTGTGAATATAATGACAACTAGTGACAAAAGGGGACCATGGATTTGAAAGAATGCAAGTATGAGGCTATAGGAGGGCTTGGAGGGAGAAAAGTTAAGGGGAAACAATCAAATTGCATTATAATATCAAAAATTAAAGAAAGAAATATTTTTTAAAAATAATTGATCCTTTCAAATGACATGGTCTTTGAATGCTAAACAGACTATAAAATGAGAGACAAATGTGTTTCATAAAAAAAAACAGGGGAATTTACAGTACCATAAAATTCAATAGACAAGCTGATTCGAGCAGTGATATAAAAGATATCAAGATTCATTTTCTACAGAATTTCTTTTGTACAAGCAATGCAAGCGTAAAAAGCTAAAATGAAAGTGTGAGGAAGGTCAGTTCTTTGGCAGACTGAAATATGAAACTCACATACTGTGATGTCTTACACAAATATTTTGCCCAACTTACTGAGAGTTTTCAAGCACATTTCAGTGGCCACAGAAACAGCATTTTTTTCTCCCTTAGAATTCATTCTTACTTTTCTTTTCACTTGGGAACACTTAGAAGCCCTCCTATCAACCACAAATCTACCTTAGGTTTTGAATATGCTGCGTTCTTTTCTTGGAACACTCCTTTTTTACATACCCACCTATCTCTTTGAATCACTTGATGATTTTATAGAGTTTTTTTATAGAGAGTCTTACATAGAATATTGCACATATAGCTGACTGAATCACAATCCTTGGTGTTATTTAAACTTAACTCTCTAGGATCAATACATCCTACCTCATATGGGAAAGCAGATTGATGAAATGTAAGTCTGAGAAACACCTTAAAAGGAAAATATTATTATGGATTATGAGAATAGAAACTATATGTAATTCACTTGTTCTTTAAACAGAGAAAGGAGGAAGTCCATAGTGATGAAAGACAAAAGCACTCTATTGATGTCCTAAGAAAAAAAGGGTCAGGTACTAGGGAGAGAAGCTTTATAGATCCAACATGGGGCATTAGGTGACAAATTGCTTCTTCTCTTAGAGTGGGGGTGTGACCTCACACCTGTGTTGATTCCACCCAGAAATTCAAATAGTGTTACACTTCTAATTTCCCAACTCTAAATGAAAGAATTCTATTTATTTATTTTTTGATTTGTTTTTTATTATTATTTATTTATTAACGATTTCTGTCTCCTCCCTGTCACCGACTCCCATTTCTCTCCCCCTCCCCCAATTAACTCCCCCTCTCTCCTTAGCCCAAAGAGCAGTCAGCATTCCCTGCCCTGTGGGGAGTCCAAGGACCTCCCACCTCCTTCCAGGTCCAGTAAGGTGATCCTACTGCACTTACTAGCTATGTGGGAGCCTAGGCTGTTTGGATGTTCACCTTACAAGAATTCAATTTATTTTACACCACCAAGTTTTCAGTAAATTGCTGTAGTAACTGCAATAAAAACAAGAAATTAATGCCATTTATAGTATAATAAAGATCATTCCTTCTATTATCTGTAATACTTTAATTTTTAGATGCTAATTATTATGATTTGCTTATTATTCTCAAGATGCATTTGCTTTTCTAACAGGACATCATTCACTTGAAAAGGTCATGTTGTAGATTTAAGTAATCTTTCATTTCAATAAAAAACATACAGGCTCATAATAGTAATATTAATAATAGTAATATTTGGCACCCATGTAAAAAGCATATATATAATTTAATTCTTTGAACTTTAACTTAGCTATTATTAAATTAAACATGTATCATTTCAAAAGAAATTATGTGAAGTTGTACCTCATCTTTTTGTAAAGAAAATATATAGACAAAAATGGAAGGTTTTAGTGTTTCTTACATTTTTTTTTATTTTCATTGAATGTGGTAAATTATTCTATAATTTTTAATAATGAGAACAATGCTAAGAGAATGCAAAAAGAAATTGAACAAAAATGTGAAGACAATAATTGTTGTGTAAAATGACACTCATAGTACTTAATCGTTCTTAAAAAAGAACAGATGAAAATATATATCCATCTTTACGCACTTACTCAGATTTCCTGTATAAAATGGCATTGATTCCATATATCGGAGATCCAGGCAGAAGGTAAGAATGTATTTGAAGGGAGATATTTAGAAAGGAGGGTGGGGGTATGGTATTGAATGAAGTAGGTGTTTTTAGGGTCACTTGAAGTAAAGTACTTTCAAATGCCTGTCCACAGAATATTGAAGTTTTCTTTGTCACAAGATTTTAGCAAGCTTATATTTCCCCAGAGCAGAAGGATGATGGATATTAGAGAAGAAACCAGAGATTTTGCACCACCCTCTAAATTCAAATCTCAGCTCTACCTTCTGAGAGATTTTTAACATTGGAGAGATTTCTTATCCTTTCCTGATAGCAGGGAATACCCTAATGTAAGTTGCAGTTTTTAAGTCTCCGTGGATAGACTTTATTGAACACATATGGACTACCATTGATATTTCTTTCATTGCTTCATCTACCACAGCGTAACCTCTCAGTGTCTTAAACCAAAATGGATATCTGATTCTCAGGAAATCCTCCTATTTATCTATTATTCATTTAGGTCTCATGCTATTATTTTGTAACAAGAAAATATAGACTACTGAACAATGACAATTTGGAATCATACACGTGTGAAGGAATTTATACTGGTCGGCTTAACAGAAAATCCTAATTGGGAAGTTCCCCTCTTCTTAATTTTCAGCGTAATTTATCTTGTCATTCTTGGTGGTAATTGGGGTATGATTATCTTGATCTGGCTGAATGCTCAACTTCATACACCTATGTACTTTTTCCTTAGTAACCTTTCTTTCTGCGACATCTGCTACTCTACTATCTTTGCTCCTAAGATGTTGGTTAACTTCCTATCAGAACACAAGTCTAGTACGTTCTTTGCCTGTGTTCTGCAGAGCTTCTTTTTTGCAGTTTATGTAACCACAGAAGGCATCCTCCTGTCTATGATGGCTTATGATTGCTATGTGGCAATCACCAAGCCATTAATGTATACAGTTATTATGACCCACCGCATCTGCACGCAGATGGTTCTGGCATGTTACTTGGGTGGCCTCATTAATTCTCTGACTCACACAATAGGTCTGCTCAGACTGGACTTCTGTGGTCCAAACATTGTGAATCACTTCTTCTGTGACGTCCCTCCTCTTCTGAAGCTTTCTTGCTCTGATGCACACATCAATGAGATGCTGCTTTTGATCTTCTCTGGAGTGATTGCTATTTTCACCTTTATTGTTATCATTGTGTCCTATAGCCACATTCTCATTGCCATTCTGAGAATTCGCTCCGTAGAGGGGAGGCGCAAAGCCTTCTCTACTTGTGCCTCACACCTGACAGCTGTGACATTATTTTATGGTTCTGTGGCCTTTAGTTATATCCAGCCAAGCTCTCAGTACTCCATGGAACAGGAAAAAGTGTCTGCTGTGTTTTACACCTTGATCATTCCCATGCTGAACCCTCTGATTTATAGCCTGAGGAACAAGGATGTGAAGAAAGCGGCTAAGAGGTCCATTTGTAGGGGATGGAGCAACTCTTGACTCAGTCTTTTCTATGATTCTGCAAAATTGAAGTGAATCTTCAAACTGACTTCATGGAAAATTATTAGTCTTTTATAAGAGTAACATAAAATTTTACACCAAAATATTTTAGTAATTTCAACTGTGAATTACTATATTGCCTCAGAAAAATTTAAAATGTGCCTAATGACTAGACGTCCATGAATCTTTTATATGAGTCTATATACTCTCACTAAAATCAGAAATAATTATCTTCCAAATTTTATACAATATTTATAGTAAGCTAAATGGCTGAATAACAATGTTTCGAGTTACACCAAAACAGCTCTAAGTTGAGAAATGTCAGCTTATCTTTTAACCAAGACCAAGGGCCTTTACCTGGTTTCCGCAAAAGATTTACTGGCATTCCCTCATCCACAGTGGGGAGATATAGACTTCACTTGATGGGATTCAATCTTTGCTGAGTACCATAATCTGTGGCAAAGCCTGAAATTCATTAGTTTAGAATTGTTCCGGGATGTTTTTAATACTGAGTTATATCTGTTTTTCGTAAAAATTAAAAAGCCTAAATTTGTTTATAAAGAATTGTTTTTAAGAGACAAAGAAGCAGGACGTATCTCCTTGAAGAAAGTCTTTTCTAAAACAACAACAGTAGAAACTGCAAAAAGAAGATACAAAGTGGGGGTATTTGGGAGAAGTTAGGAAAAGTAATTCAAAATGAATATGGCCATGATTCATTGTAGGAAACTGAATTCCACCTAGTTAAATGTTATACAATTAAAATAAATCTTTTAATAAAAATCAAGCCTGATTAACTTGTTCTTTTCAACTATTTTAGAAAAATCCAATTTGCTCTGACATTTTGCTTTAAACACCTGTTAACTTTACTTGTACTCTAAATATGTATTCACAGAGTTTATGTGCACTCTAACACTATTCCATAGAGTCATTTTGTTGGAGATCTAACACCAAATATATGGTCTATACACTACTGAAAGTGTTCTTCTTGTATTCAATTGAGTTTCTTAACTTTTTGAAATTAAAAGATAATTATTCTGTAATATGAAGATTTTTTAAGTGCTCACAAATGTTCCCATCTCTCAACTTAGTCTTTCATAATGTAAAATTGCCACAACCATTTCTGTTTATTATGCTGTATCATAATATATGCTCTATGCCCCAATGGTTCATGAGCTTATGCAATGGTAATGAAAGGCAGGATCATACATCTATGATATCTATTAGACTTTAGAAGAAATGAGTATATTCACAAAAATTAAATAGGAGATCATAAATTACACTTTCTTAGCTATTTCCTGAGTTATTTTATCCTAAAAACTCTATGGAGTAAGTCAATAGTAAAATTTTTGTATTATGACAATAAACACCACTTATATTGGGTTCATAATGGATATATCAGGAAGGTATCATGTGAATGCTGACTTTTTGGGAGGGGTTTTGGAGGCAGAGTTTCTCTGTGTCACAGTGCTAGAGCTGTCCAGGAACTAGTTATTATAAACCAGGCTGGCTCAAAGTCACAGAGATCCACCTGCCTCTGCCTCCTGAGTGCTGGGATTGAAGGTGTACACCACCACTGGCTGACTACATTTAGTTTTTAAATTGTTAGAAAATTTGAACATATTCTGGGGTACTGTAGAATACTTCAGAAGGCATGACTGACAGGGTCTTCACAAGAAGAGGTAGGCACAGAGAGGGAGGAAGGATGTAGGAGCTAGAGCACAGCTAGGAGAATCCGCAAATCAGAGCTCTTGGGAGATCATATAAACTCAAGTGACAATCACAGAGCCTGCGTGGGTCTCTGCTTGTAGACCTCTGCAGATACATTATGGTTTTAGAGCTTGTTGATCTCGTGGAATTCCTGACAGTGGAAGTGGGAGTGACCTTCCTGTGAGACCCCTTTCTTCCTACTGGGTTGCCTCATCCAGTGTTGAAATGAGGATATAGTCTTACTGTAACTCATTATGCCGTGCTTGCTTGATATCACTGGGAGGCCTGCTCTTTTCTGAAGAGAAGCTAAGAAAAATTAATCTGGGGAAGAAGGGAGGTATGTGTTGGTAGATGAGTGAGAGAAATAGAGGTAGAGGAAAGAGCAGTCAGGATGTAACATATGAAAGAATAACAATAACAATAACAATAAAAATAGTATATAATGAAGAAGAATAGCTAAGTAAAACATTAAAGTTTAAAGACATTTGGACTTTTCTACTATGTTCTCTACCTGCTTTCCTGGAACTCACTTACTAAGAAGTTATTTAGGAACTGGCACTAAGGTTGGCGTAAACTTATATTTCTCTTTTACATCTCAGTTTCCTACTATAGAATATCAGCATCATTTCCAAACAGAAAACAATGTTATATTCTCTATATAATTTATTGTTCAATTGCCTTCTCATTCTGAAGAATAGGCCAATATTTATATAATACCTATATATTTGCATAAACCAAGTTAAAGCATTTTATTAGACAGTAGTGAGCATGTGTATGCTTATATCATTATATATTTAATCTTTATAATATCTAAAACATATTCGAATACTTCTGAAAATTACTTATTTATATATTTATCTAAGTACCATTTTTATTACACCTAGCATATAATAAACATCTTTCTTTACAATGTAATTCTAACTTTGTGGAGAAATTATTCAGAATTACGTTTTGTTTTTTATGATTAGCACAAAATATTTTAGGAATTGTTTTCTAATTTTTAAGTTCATTTTATATATCCTTTCTGTAACAAAATTGGAGCTTATTCTCAATTCTCTGGTTTTGTGTTTTAAAGAGCTCTGAGTATATTTTTTCATTCTGCCTCCCCCTTCCTCCTAGTCTCTCCCCTTGCTGGTTTTCTCCTACCATAATTTTCACATGCTGGAGATGAAACCCAGGACCTGGCAATTATAACACAAATCTAACATTAGGTATATCCTCAGTTTAATGGTAAACCTCACTCTACATGCATATGCTTCTAATGAATTATTGTAGTAATATGCATACATATAAATGTGTTTCTGTATATTAATTACAAACTATGATATATACATATAGAGAGAGACAAATGTTTTAATTTAAAAAGTATGTATGGATGAGTAGGATAAAGGTAGTCAAGTGTTTAAATAGCTATTATAATTTGTGGCTGAATGATATGGGTGTTGTTTCCTAGTGGAGAAGTGTATGATGATAATAGGTTAGAAAACTACATTTCTAAATATTTCTTCAAAACAATTAGTTCCTTAATGCATTAAAACTTATACTACAAAACTTATGGTGGTTTTGCTGTGAATTGCTGACTCTTGCAAAAATGTCAGTTTGGTAACAGTGTGTAAAATCCTTAGAGTAAATTATCTGTCAGTAGGAATAGAACAATTAGTTAATGACTTGTACAACTGTCAACAATGGATAACTCCAAACACAAGAATAGGATTGAAAGCATCCAGGTAAAAATGAATATAAGGCTTTCTTTGTCCTCTATCTTGTGCCATGATGTATATATTAAGAGGTTTGACCAAATATGGATTAAAATTATTTTTAAATAGCCAGATTTTCTGTTATTACATCTTTAACATGGCAGTTCTGTAGTACTGTCACACATTTTCCATGTATTAGGCTTTCTTAATAATCCAGAAATGTCTGGCAAGAGGAGAGAATAAATGTACGTTAAGTACACTGTTTTGCATAACATCTGAGCCTCTGAGTATTGGGTTTTCTGTGTAAACTCTGGGAAGCAATTCTCAGGAGGCGAGACAAGTTTATATTGCCACACACAAAAGCAGTGACATCACACAAGGACTTTTAAACACATCATTGATTCTTTGAGGTTGGAGACAGAAAATGATATTTCTTGAAAAAAAAAGACAAAATTGGGGATCTACAGATTTTCTTTTATTTTGATAATGGCCATAATTCCTCTGAAGCAAAAAATGCCAGTCTGTACAAAGCACTCCATATCTAATAGTAAATGGAACCTTGTTAAGCTAAAAAGCTTTTTGTAGTAAGAGACATGATCAACCAACTAAAGAGGCAGAAAATGCATGTGCAGCTATACATTTTATAAAGGAGTTCTATGTAGAACGTACTAAGAACTCAAAATAATAAGCACCAAGAAAATAACTCAATTTAAAAATGGGCAATGGGTCTACTTCCCATAGCCAGGAGGATAACTATGTTTTTCTTTGAATTCACCTTCTTATTTAGCTTCTTTAGGATCACCAATTGTAGACTCCGTGACCTTTATTTATGGCTAGAAACCAATTATGAGGGAGTACATCCCATGTTCATCTTCTTGGATCTGGGTTACCTCACTCAGGATAGTGTTTTCTATTTTCATCCATTTGCATGCAAAATTCGAGAAGTCATTGTTTTTTACCACAGCGTAGTACTCTAATGTGTATATATTCCACATTTTCTTCATCTATTCTTCCATTGAAGGGCATCTAGGTTGTTTCCAGGTTCTGGCTATTACAAATAATACTGCTATGAACAAAGTTGAACAAATGTTTTTGTCATATGATAGGGCATCTCTTGGGTATATTCCCAAGAGTGGTATTGCTGGGTTCAGGGGTAGGTTGATCCGGATGGATGGAGATAGAGACAGAGACCCACACTGAAGCACCGGACTGAGCTCCCAAGGTCCCAATGAGGAGCAGAAGGAGGGAGAACAGAGCAAGGAAGTCAGGACCATGAGGGGTGTATCCACCCACTGAGCTCACCAAGGCCAGCTGGACTGTGACTGAAAAAGCATGGGATAAAACCGGACTCTCTGAACATGGCGAACAATGAGGGCTGATGAGAAGCCAAGGACAATGGCACGGCGTTTTGATCCTACTTCATGTTCTGGCTTTGTGGGAGCCTAGCCAGTTTGGATGTTCACCTTCCTAGACAGGGACGGAGGGGGGAGAACCTTGGACTTTCCACGGGGCAGGGAACCCTGACTGCTCTTTGGACTGGAGAGGGAGGGGGAAAGGAGTGGGGGGAAGGGGAGAAGGGTGGGAGGAGGGGGAGGGAAATGGGAGGCTGGGAGGAGGTGGAAACTTTTTTTTTCTCTTTTTCTCAATAAAAAATTTAAAAAAAAAACTAGCTATGTATGTCCAACATAAAAAAAATGGGCAATGGGATTAACAAAGGTCTTCTCAAGAAAATAAAGACAAATAATTAAGAAATAAATCTTAAAAATAATTAAGAAATAAATCTTAAAAATATCTCCTTCCTCTTACCCCAGTTAGGAAGTGTAAGTTGTTAAAAGGTAACAAATGCAGGCAAGGGTATGGGAAAGGAAATCTGTCACATACTGTTTGTGGGAGTGCAGACTGGTGTAGCCATTATGGAGTCATTGTCAGTTTTATGGGGATATTTGCTTTCTTTTATTTGTTATTTTCAAGATGCTACTCTGTTGGGACTAATTGAGTCCTGGCTTTCAGCTGCTCTACCCTACTAGAACCTTCTAATTGAAGTTACTAGAAGCTTGCCTAGCTTAGAGGATCAGACGATGGGATTTTCACCTGTTGGCCATTGACTGCAATGTATTTAAGCCTCCATGGTGCTATTAAAGAGGGGCTTTTGGTACCAGTGATTGAAGGTCTGCATGTCAGTCTGTCTCTGCGTCAGTATTCTCAACCTCCAGCCTCCTTTCCTGAAGCTCACTAACTGGGGTCTAGTGTTTAGAGCGCAGACCAAGGTCACAGTGCGCAGCAATACTCTACAGGTCAGGTGATCTTGGAACTAAGTAGTATCCTAAAGTATTCGAGAACAATGGGGATCTCTCTGTCTCAACATCCCTAATGCCTGCTTTGGGGATTATAGGAATGAGAAACCTCACAGGACTAGTTTTTATTTTAGAAAATCAAGGCATATGCTTTAGAGGAAATTATCTGTTGCTTTGAAATTTGAGAATAATTCTTACTTAAACATATGTGTAGAGAGCAGCTTAAAACACTCCTACAAATTTCCATGCAGACATGCTCTAAGGTGAAGTAAATGACTGGTAATTTCTGCACAAGCTGATACACAATAGATAAAGAAAGCATTGAGCAACTAAAGGTGTGGCGTTGATTTTACTTGATGTGATTTTTGTTATCCGATGTCATTAAGACAAAAATGGATTTTGTTGTTTCCCATTCTGTTTTTCACAACATAGGATCCACTGGTATTTCTCTTCATTTGCTTGTTTTCTGTTTGTGACTTAAATCAAAGTCTCTTGTTCTAGAAAGCATGGTCAAGTACTAAGAAAAGATATGTGTTGTTTTTGTTGCTATGTTTTTCTAAATTATATGGTCTACTTTTTGACTATACTTTTTTCATTAAAATATTCAGGAAATGGAATGCCTTTGGGGAGCCATTAAGTTCCTATGAGCCTCTTAAATCCCTGGAGAAACACAGAGATACTGTTAGTAAAACGTGTATTACAGCCTTCAGAGTTTGACTCCAGGGAAGGTTTTATTTGAACCAAGGCATATATATATATATAACAGACAGCCCATCTTATCTTAACTTGTCTTCCGTCATGATTTTAATAACCTCACTCATATTCTCTTTTCAAGGTTTTTGTGAATTTGAGTCTCCTAAATGTAAGGATAGACTTCAGTTTCTCCAGTGCTACCTCCAACTTTTGTCATTTGCTGAATTTGCCCATCATTTTAAAAGTAAGAACCTTCAGTGTTGTGTTTTAAATTCTGTTTGCAAGAATGTTAGAGAAAACATGGTACAAAGATGGCCACTAGGTCCTTAGAGGGGCTGTGATGTTGGATATTTTTTCTTTTACTTGTAAGCTAATTTCATTTATTTAATTATTAAATAAACTATCATATAATTACCTACTGTCTTAATGATTAAATTCAACGTTAAGATTTTATTCTGATTGAGTCACCAAATTACAGAAGGAAGACTAGTTGAAATTCACTTATCTCCTTTTTTGTTTTAAGTACATTTCTTTTTCTACATGAACATCAAATAATATTTACAATGCTTCAATACTTATACACACACACAAACACACACTCAAAAATATATTAAGTCAAATGTGTGTTAGGTCACTTACATCATAAAATAAGAATTATAGTTTAAAATAGATACTAATGTAAAAATAGATTCTTATGTCTATCACTTAAATATAATTATATGAACCAAAGCCCTGTCTCTAAAAACAAAACCAAAAAAAACAAATATAATAATATAGATAAGATATTTTCTTCTTTAAATTATTTAATAACTATGAACTGTGGTTCTTTTTCTAAGTTTTAATTACAGTATAAGTGAAAAGAATCCCAAATGAACACATGATGGAGGAAGGTAATTGGCTAATAAAGGAACTGCCTTGGCCCATTTTATTGGTTAGAACATAGGTAGGTGGAGTAAAACAGAACAGAACGCTGGGAGGAAAAGGAAGTGAGATCAGACTCCACAGCTCTCCTCTCCAGAGCAGACGCCTCAGAGAGACGCCATGCTACCTGCTCCAGGGAAGATGCACGCTATGAAGCTCCGACCCAGGATGGACTTAGGCTAGAATCTTTCCGGTAAGACCAGTGCTATACAGATGATAAGAAATGGGCTAGTCCAGGTGCGAGAGTTAGCCTAGAAGAGGCTAGATAGAAATGGGCCAAGCAGTGTTTAAATGAATACAGTTTGTGTGTTGTTATTTTGGGCATAAGCTAACCGTGCAGGCAGCTGGGGTGTTGGGGACGCAACCCTGCCGCTCATATTACTACAAACACATAATGACATCATTGTTCAATATTACTCTTTAGACAATGCTGTCAGTTGTCTAGTTTTCAGAAATACTAAGATTCAGGGAAGTTTACTGAATCACTGAGTCATGTCCTGTGCTCCAGAAGGTATTGATGACATCAGATGGGTTGGTCTCCAGCTGTGACAATGATATCTTTGCATCCTTCACTTTTTTATAGTTTTGTCATTTCCAAAATAAACAAGAAAAGGAAGATATAAATAAATTGAACTGGTACTGTGTTTTGAAATAACTGAATCAAGTGTATTAAAAAAGGGCACTTATGCCATGGATGCTGCAGAATAATTAATAATAAATATTACAATAATAAGTTACAAATAATATGATAAAATATAAATAATAATAAATAATAGTAAATAAAATCATCATTGAGTAGAATTTTAAGACATTTAAAAAAGTTAGTTACACAATGTTCTTCTTGGGGATCAATAGTTTGGAATGTGATTTAGAATAAGTCAAACAGGCATGTTCATTTAAACTCTAAATTGTACATGGTTCTCCAGATAGGAAGCAAGATCACAACAGTATAAGTAAAACAAAACAAAAATATTTCTCATAATAAGCAGTTAGTATGTGTTTTATATTTTTTTTTATTTGTAACACTTATGTAAAGAAAAAATTGAGTTCAAGGGAAACAGTGAAATAACAGACATTGCCTACTTTAAAGATTGGGTTGCACCAAGAAAGCAAAATACAATTTGCAAAGAGTTGTATTAATATTTTAAATATCTGTTATATTTTTAAGGCATCTATTTTTATATAGACTATGGAAGCCAGTAAACCTCAGAGTCCTGAGTCACAGAGTAAGTGTAAGAGTTGAGTGCCTGGCCTCTGCTTATTGACACAGTTAAAAAGAAAACGAACAGGCACAGGCAATGTGCAGAAGACTTAAATATCATGCACAAGTCCTTGCGTTCAATGCACATGCCAACACACAGACATACACACATACACAACTGCTAACATGTGCACACACACACATACACACACACTCACACCCACTTGGAGAGTAAGACCAAATTTGAAGGCATAAAGTAAATATAATTATCAGTATTACACTAGTGTATATGCTGGTTCATAATCACAAAAGGCAATGCTGTACCACTGAGATTCATTCTGCCTAAATTATCTCAGGTTTTTAACATGGATTATATGTTTATATATTTTTGCATTGCTGCTATTAATGTTGATTAAATGATAAAAGAGGAATATGAAAATGGAGACAAAGATTATATTTCCAGCATAAGTTCTTATGCTTTATAAATAAGATTTTTTATGGTCATTAGCAAGACTTCTGTTTAGTTTTATGTGAAATGTAAGAATTGCAATTTAATATATATTTGCCTAAGAATCCAGCATTTTCTTTATCTAATCATGGACAATAGTACCAAAAATCAACAAAACAGAGCATCCAGAAATGAACGTTTTATTAAATTATTTAGTGTTTATAGAAGCAGGGGTACCAGAGGGGAGAATTCTATATTACAGATAATGTCTAGTTTGGAACTCCTAAGATATTGATATTCTGCTGATACGGTCCATTTATCTGAGTCCATCATTAACAGGTACCAAGACACACAAGTTCATGGGTGATGTCAACTTTACTTTTGTCACTGAATTTATCCTTTTGGGATTGACAGATCGTGATGAACTCAAGGTGTTCCTCTTCATATTGTTCCTGTTGATCTATGCCATCTCTTTGTTAGGGAATGTAGGTATGTTCTTTCTGATCTACATAACACCTAAACTCCACACGCCCATGTATTACTTTCTTAGCTGTTTGTCATTTGTGGATGCATGGTATTCTTCAGTATTTGCCCCCAAAATGCTGCTGAACTTCTTTGCTGAAAGAGAGACCATCTCATTCTCTGCATGCATCCTGCAGTATTTTTTATTTGTATCACTGCTTACCACAGAGGGAATTTTGCTGGCTGCAATGGCTTATGACCGCTATGTAGCCATTGTGAACCCATTACTATATACCGTGTCCATGACTAAAATGGTTTGCGTTGGGCTGGTTTTGGGCTCATGCACAGGAGGTTTAATTAATTCACTTACACATACAATTGGCT
Source organism: Microtus pennsylvanicus (assembly GCF_037038515.1). Taxonomy (NCBI): domain Eukaryota; kingdom Metazoa; phylum Chordata; class Mammalia; order Rodentia; family Cricetidae; genus Microtus; species Microtus pennsylvanicus. Next base: position 222,119,563 of record NC_134579.1, on the reverse strand, counting down.
TAATGAAACTGTCTTTCTGTGGGCCAAATATCATCAGTCACTTCTTCTGTGACCTTCCTCCCCTGCTGAAGCTGTCTTGTTCCGACACCTTCATTAATGAATTGTTGCTTTTGATCTTCTCTGGAGTCATTGCAATGATAACCTTCTTGACTGTGACGATCTCCTACATCTTCATTGTTGCTGCTATCCTGAGGATCCGCTCTGCAGCAGGCAGACACAAAGCATTCTCCACCTGTGCTTCCCATCTGACGGCTGTGACTTTGTTCTATGGTTCCATCAGCTTCAGTTATATTCAGCCAAGCTCCCAGTACTCCTTAGAACAAGAGAAGGTGGTTTCTGTATTTTACACCCTGGTGATTCCCATGTTGAACCCACTGATTTACAGTTTAAGGAACAAGGAAGTGAAGGATGCTGTGAAAAGGGTGATGGAGATGAAACCTTTATCTTGTTGATTTAAGACAAGGATGCAGAAGATATTGATTTAAGTAATAGTGTTTATAAAAATTCAATAAAAGTTAAAATAACTGAATTATAGTATTGCTTTAAGTTGAACATTGTTATACAGTGCTAAAAACTCACTAAATAATATACTGTAAATGCATGGGTCATATTTTGTTGTTTAACATAAACCCTAGGCTCTGACCTAGGATATTTATATGATATAATTGACAATATTTTTATTCCTTCATACGAACTGAAATTCATGTAAATATGTTATTTCTGACATATATGTGTGTGTGTAAAATATAGATATTCATAGATACCATGAAGGGATACCATAAATGAAAAAAAATAAAATTTAAGATACATCTCAGCTTATTCATTTTTTGAGCAATATAAATAACAGTCCAATACCAAAATGTTGTCTTACAAGAATTTAGGCACTTTAATTTTTTAAATTTTTTTCCTTGGAAATTTATAATAGTACTTTAAAGTAAATGTGCATCCTTAAAATACCTTGAATATTCCTCCTCCATTCAAGATAATACTTGTAATTAATCCATGCTGGCAAAGAGAAAATAATTATTCTCCAATAAAGTGTCACTGAATATCTCAACCACACTCCAGAGATGGATACTTTTTAACAAATCACAAAATAATTATTTTATAAGATTTTTATTTATTTGGGTATATTTTTGTCTCAATGTTTTTATTGTTTTGTTTGTTTGTTTTTGTGTTTTCTTTTATTTTTGATTTTTTTTATCTACTTTTTGGATTGGGGGATTATGTGATAGAGAGAACATGAGTTTGGGTATTTAGGGGAAATCTACGAGAAGTAGAAAGGAAATATTTGAATAAAATCTTATAGAAAATTTCATTTAGAACTGTTTTGAAAAATAACTTGTTTGCAGATCACATTTGCCTCTGTGGGAGTGATATAAGTATCTCCTATCCATGGGGTTGGGTCCCACTTTCATATGTGAAATTTGACATAGAGGAAGAGCTCAGTGTTGAAATTCCTCTGTGTTGAAGGATTTCTGAAAGCAAGTGAGTAAGTTAAAAATCTCCCAAACATTCAGGAAGCAGTTTATGATGAAGGATGTGAGTCATTAGCAGGAAGTAAAAGTAGATTGTGTCAACATTTAAGGTTTGCTTTAGATGCATTCTACATTCTAGGTCATCTTGGTTACAGGAGACATTGTTTCTCAAAACCAAATAAAAACAAATATGCCTTTGCCTGAATTAAACATTGACGTCTTTAAATTTAATAATATATTTTTATATTAGAACTTACACTTATTTTTGAAGTATAGTATAAATATATTCTTACTCTTAATTCCTATAAATTTTATGTGTTAAATCTGATACCTAATAATTTCTATATGAAAATTTAGACAATCTCTCTAATAATTTGGGGTCATCTGTGATGTAAATTATATGAAGTCATTTTTTTTATGGGAGGATGGTAAAGATGAAAATCAAGATGCAATTGATCTAATAGGGAAAAAGAGAGGAATAGAGGTTCCTATATGGTTTAATAGATATGGGTTAAATTAATGTGTAAGAGTTAGTCAATAAGAATCCAGAGCTAATGGGCCAAGCAGTTACTTAATTAATACAGTTTTGGTGTGGTATTTTGGAGCTGACCAGCCAGGAACAAGCAAGCAACTTCCTTACAACAAATTGGTGCACCAAAGTGTGCTAGGTACATCTACGTAAAACCTAAAGGCTTATTTCTGAGCTGAGCAGTGGGAAACGAACAAGTGACCTGCAACAACATACCATGACTGCTTAAACATGAACTGAACAAGGATAATAATAATGGAAATGCCATACTGGCTGTAGAAATGCCATTGATGTCTCAAATCCAAAGGGATACAAACATTGAAAAAAGCTTGGAGAGGGCGATGTGCTCTTCCAAGACATGCTGTTTCCAAGGGAGGAGCACATCAGTCAGTTGTCCAGTGCTAAATGATCAGCCTTGAAGACATACAGGTAAAATTATATAAACTCATCAGGTTATATTTGCAAATATGTATGTATGTAAAAAATTACATATGCAAGCAATTACCACTGAGGGAAAAGAGGCCACGAATTTGAAGGAGTGGAGGGTAGGGTATATACAAAGTTTTTGAAGTAAGGAAAGAGAAGGAAGAAATAATGCAATTTAAATCCATAAATAAACAATATTATGAAATGATATTATGTTGATTAAAGACCCTATCAGGAGTGCCAATAGCATAACAAGCATTTAGTAAATAGAAATATTTTTTGACCTCCTACCTGAAAGAAAAATAATCATTTTAGCAAAACTGATTATATTATTCACCTTATATTGGTGTATTTAAATTATTATAAATATTGAAGATATTATTCTAAGTTTACTGACACTTTGGAAACAGTTGCTTTATTTATTTATTTGGGTTTTGAAGGACTTATGCTAGTGACTTATTTATGCACATGATTTTTCAATTAATAGTATTTATAATATTATTTGAGCTTGCAATGAGTTTTAAAATATTTTTATTATATTATTCAATTATACAGGCTAATCAGTATTCTAATGTAAAAAATGTTGATTAAGTGTCCTAATTAGCTATATTACCAATATCCACAGTACCAAATATATGAAAATAGACAGAGGAACATAACTACACAGACACACTTCAAATTAAATAATATTCATGTCTTCTGTGCTTTCACATTGAATATATATATATGTGTAATATGTACAAATAAAATTGATGAATATACTATAATTTCAAAACAGAAAATATTTTTTACTGCTTTTCTTTGTACTGTCACATTCTTTGGAAACATAGCAAAGTCCTTAACTTCCTCAGGGCTACCTAAAACATTTTTTTAATGAATCCCAGTGTTTGCAGTGCTCTGGGGATTCTATCCTCCAAAGAGAAAAAGCCAAATATAAACTCAATGGTAAGGAAATTTAGAAACAGCACTATTTTGTTTCTTCACGCCAGGTAAGTGTCCTGCTTGTTTATTACAGTGCTTCTTTTATTAGTATCTACACAGGTTTACAAAATGAGCAATATCCCCAACACATAAAAATAACCTTATTTAAGGTCACACAACTCTAGTCCTTCTGATTATGAGTTCAGGAAACAGAGTCAAGAAAATGCAACAGTCAATTGTCACTCCCCATCCAAACGGTAGGCATGTTCTACATTTCATCAAGTAGTTGTGTTTCATGCTGTATAGCTTTACTTTTTGCAAATTAAAAAGAGAAAGTAGTTGAAGACATCTTTGAAAATCTAAAGGATTCCTGTAAACAGTTGATGTTTGTTACACTGAGTAAAGGAACAATAAACTAAACTTTTCCTTCATTAGCCGAAATAAGTTTTAGACTCAGATAAAAATTTACTGAAATATAACTTATTTTAAGCAAAAGAGAAAACAATCTAGACAAAATATTACTATTAGATAAATTAAAATATCAGCTAAAAATCACTGAATTTAATAAGACAAAGGAAATATCATAAATTCAGTTTTCTTAAAGTAAAACTCATTAAGGGAAAATGCTAAGAACTATTATTAAACCAATAGCTATTTTAAAATAGATTAATCCAAAATGCCATTGTGAAGTTTCTCAGAACAAACTTAATTTGTCTTTATTTTCCTTTATTTTCTGTGTTTATTAGTCATATATCTGTAAGAAATATTTTGGCACCCTATGTTAGGTGTGACAATTTTTCCAGATGTTTCTAGATTGTATGAACAACTTCCAATTGAGATAACTTTGTAGGTAGATCTACTTCATTACAAAAATCTGAGTACTCTGATAGGAAACAAACCATCATTTAATTCGTAGAATCGTCAGTGAAGCATAGAAAGTCAATGCTAATTTGCAATATTTGCCTTGTTTTAAATAGCTGGAGAGAATTTGAGCCCCTACATTTAACTTATCAGAAATGTCAGGGAAATGTCTTTCAGGTAATTAAGTTACAACAATTGTGAAAAATCATATTTATGAATGTTCAGTTAAAATGACATTTTCTATCATATTTATGTGACATGTTCTCTAAATTTTCTTACTGAAAACTCTTGTGCCCCGGCATATTATATATTCTAAACACTTGTACATTAAAAGCCTCCTATAATCATCAATTTCTCAGTTATTAAATATGTTACAAATCAACAAATGACATTATTTATTTGATTTTTATATATTGAAATCAAATTAGTGCATTTTTGTAACTCTTGTGAATTAAAAGTGAGATCTATAGGTCATCAAATGGGTAAGAGGAATATAAATTCTTTCTAAAATAGATCTGTCTCCTTGACTTCAGGGATTAAAAGACAAAAGAAAATAGTCAAAACATTGTGAGAAATGTCTGACTTTGGCTAATCCACACTGAAGAATGAACATTGCAAAAAGTCTGAGAAGGGCTATTTACTGTCTCAATATTGTATAAGATGAAACACAGTTAATTGAAGGAAATTCATCTCATTATGATATTATCTTTTTTCATAATAAATGAAAAGGCAACAGTCTCATTTTTCGCTATTAGTCACTTTATGTTAATTAGATGTTATTGTATATGCTTACTTATATTTATGAAATATGTATGTATGCACATTATATTTAATACACCCATATTGTATTTTACTTTTTAACTTATGTGATAGAGAACAGTTTTTAGATGTCCTAACTTACATGGTTAATTTTGATAAAACTTTTGTTTGCTTGCTTTTTTATTCATCCACAGTAGTTATTAACCCTTGGGAGGTGAAGCTCATCTTTCTCATTCTGGAAATTTAGAATATTCTGTTACCCATTACCCATCGACTGAACTCTCTACTGGGAAAAAAAAATTAAAGACCTGATTCTTACTCTGTCTTCCAAAGAGTACTGCACTTTCCCTACGTCTTCCTTCTTATGACACGTAATGCTAATTTCAATTCCTTGATGAGAGTCAATTTAATGTTTTTAAAAGCTAACTTATACTCAGCTAATTTTAATGTAATTTGAATTATTATAGCTGATGATGAATATTTTGACATTCTTAAAAGATGTGAATAGGATGATTTCATGATTATGAACTGTGCCCTCTGGTCATCTATTTTTTTCCTCTGGTTCTTTACAGATCCCCCATAAAGGAATCATATCAATGGCTGACAGAAATTTGAGTGTGACGACTGAATTTATCCTCCTAGGACTAACGGACGATCCTGCACTGAATACTCTACTCTCTGTGCTGTTCTTCTTTCTCTATGTCATTACTGTTGCAGGCAACTTGTGGATTATCTTAATAATTTTAGCTACTGCCCAGCTTCATTCCCCCAAGTACTTTTTCCTTAGCCATTTGGCTTTCTTGGATTTCTGCTATTCATCGGTCTTTATTCCCAAAATGCTGATAAACTACTTGTCGGGTCAAAAAACGATTTCGTACCATGGTTGCCTCCTACAGTATTCCTTTGTCAACCTGTTTCTGACTGCAGAATGCTTCCTCCTGGCTGCAATGGCCTATGATAGGTATCTTGCCATCAGCAGTCCGCTTCACTACAGAGGTCTCATGACCCCCACGTTTTGCATCTATCTGGTGTCTGCCTCTTACCTGCTAGGCTGTGCCAACTCACTCACCCACTTGAGGAGCCTTCTCAAGCTAAATTTCTGTGGGCCCAATGCCATTGACCACTATTTCTGTGACATTCCATTGCTCTTTCAGCTCTCCTGCTCTGATACCCGCCACAGTGAGATTTTATTCATTGTTCTTTCTGGGGCTACATCTGTAATTACATTTTTGATAGTAATTAGCTCCTACCTAGGGATTCTTATTACTGTCCTGAAAATACATTCTGCCAGGGGAAGTTATAGGGCTTTATCTACATGTGCCTCCCACCTGACGGTAGTAATGCTCTTCTACGGAACAGTAATATCCACTTACATGGGAACCAGCTCAAGCTTCCCACGGGATATAGAAAAGATCATATCTGTGTTTTACACACTTTTGCTGCCAGTACTGAATCTCTTGATATATAGCATGAGAAACAGAGAGGCCAAAGAAGCCATGAGAAGAATGATTAAAAGAAAAGTGTTTTCTCAGTGATGTGGATTTCCAGACAGATGTTTAAGACACACTTCTTGATTCTGTAGACTAAGATGTCGTAAGTTCCCACAGGGTTTCAAGTAGGGGCAAGTCAGTAATTTTGAAAGCAGGTTTTTTTTTTCAAATACCCATTCATGGTAGTCCTTTAATATTTAATAATTTAATATTTAATGCTTTTATTAGCATTAACTAAATACTCATCATGTTTTTCTTATTACATATGTACATGGCACACATACCATATGTATGTTTATTATATACATTTAATATAACAAGATTTCAGATCGCCCTTTCCTAATAACACAGGAACCCTTTCTTCCCCAGCTTTTCCCAGTCCCTGGTGATTGTAAGTTCTTTGGAGACATATGTGAGTAGCTCCAAGAACTGCACTATGGTTACTGATGGGACATAGACAAAGATGTATTTCTGCATTAATTTCAAACTCATAAAAGATCCACTTTGTCCACAGCTATACACAAATCTGTATACCTAGTTTAATGGTGGAAGGGAAGACAGAAGAAGGAATTTGTATGTGAAAAAAAAATGACATTTAGTACATCACTAGAAGCCGATTGGATGATTCTAATGTGTTTGTTTTATTCAAGACTTGAGCTTGTCCTTCTTGTTCTCTAACAACAATAAAACCTTGCATGGAAAGGTCTCATGGTAGTTTCTCTCTTCATTAAGTGAAGATGCCACAAAGAATGGATTAGCACCATTCTTGTTTTCACAAACTCGGCCTTTAATATAGCTAAGAACAGTCAAACAGGTTTTTTTTTCCCCTTGAAGAATCTTAGAAATCCTCTCTTCAGTAATTTCCTGTCAATGGTATCTACATTTCATTCTTAAATGATGTTCTGAAACATCTGATATTCTCTGTAATTGATTGACTCCATTTTCCAGCACTGGCTATTTTAAAATAGGATTGGCACTTTTCTTTAAGAACAGAGTTGAAGAGGAGAATAAAAATCATATAAAAATTCATAATTGAGAAGAACTGATTGCAGAAGTAACCTGTATTTATATTTCTTTATTAGAGCTGCTCATGGCTAGACAATTTTACAGATGAAACAACTCAAGTCAAAGGATGTGAGCACAGACCACAGGTCAAACATTCCAGAAGTCTGACAGATGAAAATCAAAGACACAATATTTTATGCTTATAAATAAGCCTTCTTCCACTTAACATTAATAAATAGCACTTATTTTATATTTTTATGCCATCACTCATTTAGAACAATAGAAATTTCAATATTTAGTAAACAATAGATTCCCCCCTTTTACCTTTAACAGTTTAATGTAGGCATAGACTTCATTGTAATCTTATGAATTCCCTAATTACTTTCACTTATTGGCTACCACTATTACTAACTCTATTACAAAAATCCTACAACTGTTCTTAACTTCTCCCAAATTTCTTCTTGTCTATTTTGTGCTATTTTTGCACAGATCGCCGCTTCTTCTCCGTGTGCATGATTGCAGCACTATGTCATGTCCGGTAGAAAGTAATCTGTAGTCCTCTTCTCTGTCTTCCTACCCTTGTCTTTTCATTCTATTTTATCTGATGTTCCTTGAACATTAGAGGAGGTGCAAGGTTTTCCACCTCTATCTCCATTTCTGGATACTTATTATTGTGATAAAATTACTTTATCTTGTTCAACTCTATTGTCCCTGCATTTATAAGAAAATCTCCATCATATAAAAGGTATTTAGTATTTCTTTATTGAAGAAATCAGTGATATGGAATAACTTCTCACCTTCTTTTAAATTGTTTCTTTTGTTGTTTAAATTATAACATAATTACTTTATTCTCCCTTCCATTTATGTGGTGAGCCCACAAGTATTTACTGTACAAGTATTATTCAGTAAATGAACAGTTGACAGATCTATTGAACTAATCCACGGGAGTTTGGACACTTCATATGGAGAAACACGTTTTGCAGAACTGTGGGAACACCGTTTTTTTGGATAAGTCATTGTCAATTCTGTAGAAATATTGTGAAGTCATGGCATTTCTTCCTTCTATAGTATCCGAGCAGTGTATAAACCTGACTTTTTATGAGGGCAACAGAGTACCTTTTCCACACAGTGAAGCCCTGGCATGAAAGCACTTGAGCAGTCAAACCTTTGTTCTCAGAGACCAAATCCACATAAAATTAGTTTTCCACAACTTTCTTTATTGACAGTACTCACTGATAAGGAAGAAGCCCCAAACAGGAGGGAGTATATTTGCTCTAATAGCAAACTCAGGAAGGTGTAATCTACTGGTTTTCTGTTTTAACTTAACAAATTACTAATATTCTGTATTTACCCTTCACATTGGTTTCAGTTAGCATAAGATCATAACCCAGGAAATTAACTGTTTATACAGTAAAAAACCTGAGTCACTAAAATTAGCATCAGAGAGAAAAATTGTCACTTGGGCACTCTGCTGGAGTCAAAAGAAAAATCCCCCAAAGAGATCTCCTTTCACTCAACCAACCAGACACTAATACATCAAGCCTATAGGTCACCATGGATACCAAGGCTGTGCTCCCAGCCATTGGGAAGCTTCACAGTCACACCCACTCTGGGATATAAGGTGACTCCTTGTCAGATCCACTGGTTTTCTGTGTCTTTGTGCAAATGCATGCTTGATATGAATGTTACCTCCTGTGGAATTGCTAACTTGTCTGTATGCCTTTATAAACTGAGAGTTTTGTTGAGAAAGGCCTCTATTTCTTCACTTCTTCCTTTCATTCCCTTTTTCTCCCAAGGAATACAGAAACACCTAGGATGTGCTCGAATCAGTCAGTTTGTTTTACCCCTCAGATCCCTTTCTTCAGCCAGTTTTCACCTGCCATAGTGAATCTTTCTGAACCCTAAGAGGTTTAATGGGCTTATCTCTAAAATAAACCTTGATACATCCCCTCCGTCAAAACTCTCCCTTAGACTCCACCTTGCTCTGTTTCAAATTCATAATTTTTAAAATTTTGTTACATGTATGTATGTATTCCTACATGCATGAGTATATAGTTTTCAAAACATTATAGGTTATAGGAATGGAGGAAGAAGAAACTGTGGTTGGGATGTATTATAGGAGAGAATAATAATTTTAAAAAAATGTTTAAGCAGCCAATTCATGAAAGGAATACTTGTAACAGTTTTTAAATATTGGGATATTAATACTATGCAAAGATATGAGGATATATTCTTTAGTAAGAAAATTAAGAATTAAGCTTTGAGCCTTGTGCAATGTGGCATTCTGTATGTGATAATGCATTTGTGGTTTTAAGGAAACTATTTGGAGCAATACCAGTAAGATTAAAAACTTCCCCACTCACTCATAGCGATATGCAGTAGAAAGTCATAGCTTCGAGTCTTAGAATACTATGTTTGGTTATATAGCTGAAAAGTAAATTATTATTAAATCTTTGCATTGCTTTCTTTTATAATTGACAGAAACTGTGATTCTCCTGATAGTAAATATCACACTTGGAGAAAACTGTATAAATATTTATACATGTGTGTGTATAAAATATTTCACAAGCAAATCAGATTAAGGATTGAAGTGAATAGTCATTAAATATCTGTGTTAGTCACAACATTGTGCTAAATCTTCATCTATGATATATCATCAAATGTAATTTTCATAAAAAAGCAAGGTATTTGTCTATGTTGTCATAGGACAATCATACACAACATGGATCAGAGAGGATAAGACATACTCCCAAAGTTAATGCATACCAATCTAAACAAGTCCATATTCATGTTTTCTAAATAATTAAATAATCTTTATCAGCTTAGTTTCCATATAAAAATGTTTAAGTTAACAAAAAGGTTAATTTCTGAGTATAATTAACATACTGTAAGAGTTGTGACATTTCAGTGTCGCTCAGTCCTGACTTTTAAATGCCACAGATGAACGACACCAAAATCTAGTGTTGTAATAATGTCTCCACTGAACATATTTTCTTCGATTTAGGTTTAGACCTTAGAGTGCAATTAAAACATAAGCCTCAGGAGATCAAATGTGGCAAATTGAAAGCTCCTTTATTATGTGAGCTTAAGCATCTGAAAAGGTCCATATATAAAAAGTCTCCATAGCAAAATCACAGATTGCTGCAGGCCATCCTTTGTTTTACAACTTTTTTTAGAAATATACTGCCAATAAAACATTTTGAATATGAATAAAGGTTTAAGGGAAACTAAGAACTTTTAATTTGCTGGAAGTCATATAAAGTAAATGACAGTTAATTTAGCTTTTATTTCTTCTTCATCAGGGAAAGGTAAATAAATAGAACAATTAGAAATATTATATTATCAAAGGCACTAGCAGTTATAAATATCATGGCATGTGTAAGGGCTCACAATTGATGAAAATAACTTCGTGTGAAATAATCACACGAAGACCAGTAATCACAGACCCAAAGAACTGCATTGATGAGTCCTGGAACGCAGACAGCCAAGGAGGTAAAAGTAATGGATATAAAAGTAAATGAACGGGTACAGAAAGAGAAATAGATTTCTTGGGCAAGTGTATGTAAACTTCATAATTTTTCCATGAGATTCTTGGGCAAGTATATCTGTAGATATAGCTATATTATGCCTATTCTTCTCACACTGGATTGCTTTTTCCTTTTACAAATTTGCATGTTTCAGTAGGTATAAGAAAGTTATTTTAGTGACAGACAAGAAACATGCTGCCATTGTAAAACTTCATACTAAATAAGCAAATAAATACATAGGAACACTGTGATAAGGAGGCGCATTATTAAATGATTAGGTAGGTGCAATAGGAATCAAGACCCTTTGGCATGGTGTGTTAAATATAAAAACAAATCGGCGTTAACTGGGTGAGCGACTTTCACTTTTACTTATTTATTTGTCAGTGAATTGAAGAAGAAGCTTCTCCTGCTTGCATGAGATCATCTTACAATGTTTTGGTTTAAATTTTTTTTTCAGATTTTTCATCACTGTTTTGGGAACTACTCATGAACAAAGAACTTGTTCCTTCATGATGTCATGTGTAAATGTAAACTGGATATAGTTATGCTCTCAACATTCTCAGGTGAAAGAATTGGGACTATGTTATACATTCTAGTCTGCCACTTCTGAAATCATCAACAGGAAAAATAAGTGACTGAAAATAGAGAAGCATGAACAAATTTTTTATGAAAATGAAATGTGGGCTGTGTGTTTATAGTTTTCCATCATGAAAGCTATCCGAAATGTACTGAGTCTGAGACAATATCAGCTGTGCTCATCTTGTCCATAAGTTGGAAGTTAAACGTTAAAAATTTATTAACCAAAAGTTAAATTATAATTAAGTACATGAATTACAGTTTCTTTTTAAAAGTAGGCTAAGACTGTAATAAATAAATCTATTTAATGATCGATTCCAATAAATAAATTGCTAGGGGTAAAATTTTGTCCCAGTGATAGAGTTTGATAGAAAACAGTAAATTTAGCAGGAGTATCTTGTAACTATTATAGGTATGAGGCAGTAAAACATTCAAACCTCTACATAAACCTTCATTTGGATATCCATTAGCATTTTCCATTTGCTTTAAAATAAGTCAAAGGCTAGAGATGGAGCTCAGAGGGTAAGAGCACCTTCTGCTCCTTCAGAGGAGACTGGTGAATGTCACCCATATTAGACTGCTCTTCAACTCACACATTTCCGACATTTCCTTCTGGACTTTACAGATACCTGAATTTAGTTAGATACATGCACATACACACACAAATAATGAATTAAAATATATTAAAAATAACAAAAACCATAACATCTTTCAACATTTACTACCTTTTCATTTTGATCTCAATGCTGGAGGCGAAGATAACACTGATCCTAGGACCTTCTGTCTTGAATGTTTCTTTAAATTTTCCTATTGTTTATTCAAGGTAAATCAATAGTTGAGTTGTCAAAAATGGCAGAGAATAATTTCACAGAAGTGACACTCTTCATATTCAGTGGATTTTCAGATCATCCAGAATTGCAAGTCAGTCTGTTCTTAATTTTCCTCTTCATCTATCTCTTCACTGTCTTGGGCAATATTGGGCTAATCCTGTTAATAAGGATTGACTCTCAGCTTCACACGCCTATGTACTTTTTCCTCAGCAATTTAGCATTCATTGACATATTTTACTCCTCCACGGTAACACCAAAGTCACTTGTCGATTTCCAATCCACACAGAAATCAATTTCCTTTGTAGGCTGCTTTGTTCAAATGTACTTCTTTGTTGGTTTGGTGTGCAGTGAGTGTTTCCTTCTGGGTTCCATGGCCTATGATCGCTATGTAGCAATCTGCAATCCCTTGCTATATTCTGTGATCATGTCCCAGAAGGTGTGTAACTGGCTGGGGCTGATACCATATGTGATTGGATTCACAAATTCCCTGATCTCCATCTGTGTGATAAGCAGTTTGCCGTTCTGTGATTCCTACATCAATCATTTCTTCTGTGACACCACAGCTCTTTTAGCCCTGTCCTGTGTAGATGCCTTCAGCACAGAAATGGTGATCTTTGTTTTAGCTGGTTTCACGCTCCTCAGTTCTCTCCTCATAATCGCTTCTACGTACCTCATCATCATCTCAGCCATCCTGAGGATCCAGTCAGCCGCTGGCAGGTGGAAGGCCTTTTCTACCTGTGCCTCCCACCTCACAGGGGTCACTGTCTTCTATGGCTCCTTGATTTTCACCTATTTGCAACCTGATAACACATCCTCACTCACCCAGGCACAGGTGGCTTCTGTGTTCTACACTATTGTAATTCCAATGCTAAATCCACTGATCTACAGTTTGAGGAACAAAGATGTGAAAAATGCTCTCTTGAGAGTCATCCACAGGAAACTTTTTCTATGACAAATCATGCGCATTGCAAATAAGAAAAGATCTTGGCCATTTGAAATAGTTACTTCAATGGAAATTGTAGAGTGACTTTAAAAGATAACATTAGTTTACTGAGAGATTAGTTTTATAATTTGTGATATGGATCATTATTTTATTTGTTCATGGGATATACCAAATACATCAGAAGGTCATTTAACTCATAATTATTCATGTAATAAAAATATATAAGGCGATTAAAAGACATATTTCAGTAAGCACACTATCACACTAAGGCATAAGCCTTCTTTTTTATAGATTATTTTATATGCGAGTGTTTTACCTATTTGAGTATAAGTGCACCACCATGTATGTTCCTGGTGCACATGGAGGCCAGAGGAGGACATCCCATCTCCAGGCAATGGAGTTACGGATAGTTGTGAGCTACCATATGGATGCTGTGTCTTTGAGGAACAGAATTTTGACCATTTGAACATAACAGTTATAGTTTTTCTCCATTTAGCTGTAAAACATTCTTGTGCTTCAGTCACAGACTCAGTTGAATTGCAACCTTTCTACTTTGTTATTGTGCAGAGTGATGTACATTTAGTAAAATTCTACCTATATTTATTTTTATATTTATTTGGCATGATTATAGACCTCTATAACATTGTTTAATTGTGTTAAAATTGCATTTCTAGGATAGTCTTGAAATACTTTACTGACGCAATGCATTTGGCAAAACTCTATATAAATATATTTCTTCTGCCATTGTAGCTTCAATTTGTTCTTCCTCTGTGAAGGAATAAAATGAGGGATTGTGTGAACAAATAATTATATGCTATGTTTATCATCTGAATTATAGACATTTCTTTCGTAGTTATTGCAATATTATATTTCAAATGAGTATCTCACAAAGAGAATTTATTTTCATTTAAAAAAACAATGTTGGTATTCATGTGTATTGTTGCATGTGCAAATAATTTCAAATATTAATTTGTATTAATAAATGTCTATGTCTATAATTCTGCTTCTTGTGATTGACATTATACCATCTGTCTGTACCCAGGAGTGAAAGACATAGTTGTTTTATTTCTATTCATGAGAGTAGCATGTTTTAACTATCAAAATTATATTTAAATATCCATATATGGTCTTTTAAGATATTTAGCTTCTTTAGGCACTTTCCAGCCATTTGTATTCCATTTTTTTTAACCTTTGTACCCTGCGGTACTTTCACAAGTTTGTTTATTTCTATTACAATCACTTCTTTTGCTTTACTACTCCACATCTCTTGCTCTTTCCCATACTAGATGATGAAGATGACAATATTTACACGGTGTGCCACACCACTAGGATGTTAGATTTCTTCTAGTTGTTGAACAGTGAGAAAAGACACTCAATTTAAAAGATGTTGCGTCAAAATTCAAAACAATACTACTTTTCCACTCAGTGTGATAGATGTAGAATAACTTAGTGATATTGCTGTTAGCCATAGATATTCTTGGAGTTTGCATTATTCATATATTACATTTCTATTAAAAAACTTACCAAATTGCAAAAATTTAAACGCAATTTAGGACATATTAAAATGGTAAAGGTATAAGACTATAATAGTTGCCCCGAGTTGCTTACTCCTTACTATAGTGATTACTATATAAATATTACTCTATAAATACTATAGAAGCTGCTTCCTACTATATAAATAAATGTATATATCACATACTTTGCATACAAAATTATTCTGTACTATTCAAAACTCTTACAATATTTACTAATTTTTTTTGTAATTTTAAATATAAATTGAGGTTATAATATTGGTTATAGTATAATAAAATTAAGTAAATAGCCAGGCGGTGGTGGTATACGCCTTTTATCGCAGCACTTGGTAAACAGATGCTGGGTGATTTTTGTGAGTTCTAGCTCAGCATGGTCAACAAAGTAGATGCCAGGACAGCCAGGAGGACTGTTACACAGAGAAAGTCTGTCTCAAGAAACAAAAACAAACAAAAAATTTAAGAAAATATATAAATGTGTGCTCCATTAGTATTATGTACCCACAAAGAGAAAATAATTGAGGCAAATTAAAATTATGTTAGAAAAATATCAAGAATGAATTTGAATTTCTTACTTTTGAGAAATCTTTTGTACTTTAGTTTTTTCTGATTAATGTGTCTACTCTTATGAGAAAAAATATGTTTTTAAATCCTCACAATAAAGAATTATATTTATTTTACATGAAGTTTAAAATAATTATTTCTAGAACATTTCTTCTCATCCTAAAACAGAACCTTATTTAATTATTATGCAATGTAAAAACTCTATTATATCAGTTAACTTTATGATTGAAAGTATGAGGAAAGAAGACCAATAGAGAGTGAAGTTCATAATAGAGATTCTGAGAGAACAAACCATTGCTCATTTGCCCTTGAACTTTTGACATGGAAAGTATGCCAAGCACATTCCCCTGGAAATTGTTCCCTAAGGACAGTCTCTTGTTGAATGATCTTCCGTGTTGGTTATATGAGGTGCTTTGTCACAACAGGATGAGAGGCAATGCATTACGCTATTCTGAGTTTAAGTATTTGACATATCTTAAAGACCAGTTTCTAATTAAAAATTTCATTTGCCCAGAATAAAACAAAATTTCACTGTAGGTTGTTTTCATTGAAAATTTTTAATTAAAATAAATGCACAAAAATCTAAAAATAACCACTCCAAGAAAAACAAACATTATGTTATGGAAAAGTACAAGGCATTTAAAAGCTTTTATAATTTATACACTAGAAAATTTTAATGTTGAAACATTTCTCAACTATAGTTGAGGAAGACATATCCTGACAATCCTTCACTCACAGTAAGTATCCTCAAGTTTAGATGTTTCTAGAAAATTTTATTTAGATCTTATAATGAACAGCATTGGTATTTGCAAAATAGAAATGTAGTGTTGTCAAAGTTAGGGTTTGCACTCAATGTAAATGTATTGTAGTATAGTTTATTAGGTTTAGATTGGTCAAGTATTATAATATCTATAATTCTAATTTACCACAATAATTAAATGAAAATTGAAGTTTATATATAATGTGTTCAATGGTTTTGTGAATAAAAAGGAGCTAAATTATATGCTATAAATGTTACCCACTATTATTGATTAGTTATCAAGTCTGATTATGATTTCTTTAAAATGATATAAAGTACTTGGTTAAGAATCTGGGAAGAATCACAGTGCTTTAATTGTTCTTCCTTGAAGCAACTTTTCTAAGCTCCGTTTTTTTTAAAAAATGAAACATGTAGGTAACTATAATATTTGTGGTGTCACATATACATGAATATTAAAACTGATCGGCAAGGATAGCACTGTGAACAAAAACTTTCTTCTAATTTTGGGATATATCATATTTATACTTCAAAATGCTTAATTCAAATTATTAGCTTTAGCTTCATAAAAGTATTTATTAAGATTTTAATTAAAGAGATAAAGTGATAGATTGGTTGTTAAGAACACTGGTTGTTCTTCTTCTCACAAACTTGAGTTTAATTCAGAGTACCCACGTAGCAGATCATAACTAACAATAACTACGGTTCCAGAGGATCTGACATACTTCTCTCCCTTCCCTACAAACTGCACTAACATGGTGCATAAAATAAAACTACATCCAGGCAAAACACTCATAAGCATAAAATAACAATGGAAACTTTAATTAATATACCACATTGACAAACAAATAATATGTCCTATATTAAATGTCTAGAGAATGAAATAATCTTTTGTGATTGATTTTCTTCTGAGCTCACAATTTTCGACTTTATAATGTGAAAACTGTTTCCCCTCATAGTTATGAGGTAACTGAAAAGAAAGAGCATAAAAAAGAGAAAAGATGTATAAATTCACTAGGTGAACAGTTATATGTTGTACCATTTCAATTGTATTTCAACTTTTAAAATTTTAAGTTCAAATTTTAAGTAAAAGGAAGTAGAACAGAGATGATGAAGTGAAATGCCATCTTCTATCATTTCAAACTCAAATATTAAATGTTGGTGTTTTCTATCATACACTGAAAAATTTGTGTTTGTGATAAGGAATGATTTCTTTTATCTTCTTCACCTTGTAAAAATATAATGCTAATATTCTACCCCTCCTTCAACACACACACACTTTACAACTTGTGTGTACACAAAGGTCCTGTTATATCCTAGGAACTTTTAAGTAGACAAACCCTCCTTGTTTTCCTTCATTTTTCTAGGCAAGAATTCTTTAAACCTAAGTAATCTTGAAAGACTGTGATTTCAGGCCCCCACCAATGGTGAAAATATCAGAGGCCACCTGTTTTAGATCAAGTTCACCTTCTTCCTTGGGCTGCTTTGTTCTTCCAAGCACAGATTCTTGATTAAGAGGATATTAACCCAAACACAGCTATTACTAAAATCACTTTTGATTTCTCATCAGTTTAGGATCGTCCACCATGAACACCTGGAATCACACAAATGAGCCTGACTTCATCCTCACAGGATTGACGAGTTCCAAGGAAATTCAACTGGTACTCTTTCCCCTGTTTCTCCTGATATACTTGGTCACTGTCCTGGGAAACACAGGCATGATATGTACCATTCATCTAGATGCCCAGCTTCACACTCCAATGTATTTCTTCCTCACCCATCTATCATTTCTTGATCTCAGCTACTCAACTGTCATCACACCTAAAACCTTAGAGAACTTACTGACTTCCGTAAAGAAAATTTCCTTCATGGGTTGTTTTACTCAGTTGTACTTTTTCGTCTTGTTTGCTGGTGCTGAGTGTTTTCTTCTTTCTTCCATGTCCTATGACCGCTATGTAGCTATATGCAGCCCTCTACACTACCCAGTTATTATGTCTAAAAGACGCTGCCGTGCCCTCCTTACTTGTTCCTATATGATAGGAGTTTTTGATTCATCTGTCAACATGCTCTGTCTAAGCAGGTTGAGTTTCTGCGGCTCTCATGTCATCAATCACTTTTTCTGTGACACACCTGCAATACTCGCCCTGTCCTGCACTGACACCCATGCCATTGAAATGATAATAATCATTGTCTCTAGTTCAACTCTATTGGTGTCTCTTCTCACCATATCAATGTCTTATACATCCATTCTCTCTGCCATATTGAAAATCAGTTCCACTGCAGGAAAGCGAAAAGCCTTCTCCACTTGTGCCTCTCATCTTCTGGCAGTCACCATATTTTATAGCACTACCATCTTTACTTATTTAAAACCAAAGAAGTCTTACTCCTTGGGAAAGGATCAAGTGGCTTCTGTTTTCTACACCATTGTGATCCCCATGCTGAATCCACTCATCTATAGTCTCAGAAACAAAGAAGTAAAAAGTGCTGTCAGGAGAGTTATCAAGAAGAAGGAGGACCCCATGGAGATAAGATAGCAGTTGGTACTTATATTTAGACTCTTCTCTTTCTATTTTTCCTGTTATATCTTTCCTTGGTCTTTGTGGAAAACTTATTGAATGTTTTATTTAAATTTTTGTGGTGTTTTTCTTATGTAATACAACTTTATGCTAAATATTATTAAGGAATTGTTTTTGAAATCTACATTATAATAAAGTGAAATATACGGTGAATCTGTGGTATAAATATGTGTGTTTTAAAGACAACTGATTTAAAAATTATATTATGTGATACTTTGTATATCCTCTGATTTTTGCATAATTATGAAGCTATAACTTTTGTGTAATGAAAATAAAGCATTTGATTTTTAATCTCAAGAAGGAATTCACAGAATGGCTAAGTACTCCTGTTTTGGATCAAAAATTGTGTGTTTTGAACTCTAGATTCAGCATGTTTTAGTTTTGATTATTAGGATGCTAATAGTTTAAGACTTATTTCCTTTCGGACAGGAGGCTCAGTCTTTAGGAACATGTGTTGCTACGGTAAAAAAGCTTACAATCCACCCTGTTGTAACTCCAATGCCCTTTTATGATCTCCTAATTTCAAGTGCCCTCAGCTACACACACACACACACACACACAGATGCAGAGACACACACAGACAATTAAGAGTAAATATAAAATTTAAGACATTATTTCTTTTATTGTACAAGATCAAGTATAACTTTAATTTCATCTGATTAGGTGATAGGCTGAGGAGATTTAAGATAATAATCATGAAACATGGCATTGTCATTACAGAGCTTACAATCATGTAATGTTTTCAATGTTCATTGCATTTGTTGAGGAATATTGTCTTGTGTCTCCCAAATTAATTACAAATATTTTAATAGAAAAATGCATAAATAGGCAAAATGAAAAGAAAACACATTTTTAGTTCTCATTTTGAATTGAAAAAATATCGATAAGCATAATTAAACTGCAAGAAATTGTTTATGTTAATTTTGCAATGTGGAAAATATTAAAAATCAATAAAAAGGAGCAATGGTTTTGTAATTTTTAGCAATTTTGTGCATGTTCTACTTTGTCACCTACAAATATATGTCTATATATACAACAATTACAAATTTCTTTCCTTTTTTCTAGGCTGTTATAGAACGTCCTTTCTTCATCGAAAGTTTTAATATTTGAGAATTACTTTGTCACTGAAACTTCATATCTATGAGTTCATAGTGCATGGATAACAATCAAGATTCTCATAACCCCTTTGACCTAAAGTGTTGCAAATTTATGGTTAGGAGATGGCATCCTTGCATCATAAGCATGATGTCTACTTCAGGTCTTCATGTGGCCATGTATATGTTTATATGCATACACACAAACATACGAACACACATACACACATATACAAACACAGTCCATACACAGACTTAAATAAAATAAACCTTCTTGCAAGATGACTCTAATATGTGTGCATAGGAAGCATTTGAATGATGTGCTCTGCTGTGACATATTAAGCCATAGCAAACTGCCTTATTCTCTTTTTTTTTTTAGACTTGAGTTCTATTTTACTAAAAAGCTTTTATAATAGAGGTATGCCAGCTCCAGACAGCTCCTCTGTTTTCTCCAGAGAAGACAGATGGGCACAGAAGAAGATCTACTCAAAACTTGCACAAAAGTGGCATCCCTAGCCACTGAGAAAACCTGTCTTTCACTTCATCTACTGCAAAGACTCTCTTCAGATAGTGGAGAAAACAGGACACTGGGAAACTGACTACCCTGAGTTGCCTAAGGCAAATGGTAGGCTTGTCCTCCCACTGGTTCTTACTCCAAAGAAGCCTATGGGATCTTCTGGGACCTCTGCCAGTCAGAAACCAGAAGTTATCCTACCATCTGCCGTCAATGACCACGAAGGACCCTGGAGTAGCTGTCTAGGCAGCCAGCAAGTAAGTCTCTGTCAATTTTTAAATCAATAACTTAGATAAAATTTATTCCTCTCAGAACTAAGAAATGACTAATAGCTTTGTCAGTTTAAAAGCAGCAAAAGAGGCCTCAGCTGTCTTCTCAGCTCCCTGTAAGATTTAGGTCACAGGTCTCACTCTCTTAGAGCCAATAAAAAGTCTAGACACAGTTCAGCTTGTTACCAGACTCAAAGAGAGAGAGAGAGAGAGAGAGAGAGAGAGAGAGAGAGAGAGAGAGACAGAGAGAGAGAGAGAGACAGACAGAGAGAGAGAGAGACAGAGAGAGAGAGAGAGAGAGAGAGACAGAGAGAGAGAGAGAGACAGACAGAGAGAGAGACAGAGAGACAGACAGAGAGAGAGAGAGAGAGAGAGAGAGAGAGAAATTCACAAAACAGATTTCAGTATAACATCTTACCACTCCTTTGTTTAAAGAAAATTTACAGTGACAGTGATTGCTCTCAGTTGTCAGCCACCTGTACTTACTGCTAAAATAAATGAAAAATGTTTTATGATCCAAAATTTAAGATGTAGGTTAGTTTTGTTGTTTTTGTTGTTTGTTTATTGTTTTTCACAACAGGGTTTCTCTGTAGGTTTTGAGCCTGCCATAGAACTAGCTCTTATAGACCAGACTCTATTCAGACTCACGAAGATTCATCTGGGTCTGCCAAGGATCTAATAGAATTTGAGGGTCTAAGAAAGTGCACAAAGAAAGCAACTTAAAGTATGTAAATAAGAATGCTTCCAGGAACAAGAAGGTGACTTGAGATGTGTAAATGCAAGTTATGAAGGTCTGAGGATAAAAAGCTTAAATGTTGATTTTTAAAAAAGTGATTTGAGATGTTTAAAAAATAAAACATGTTTAATATTTCTCTCATTATGCTGCTGTTATAATTAAGACTCCAAAATTTCATAGTCTTAACATTAATTGGCAGAATTCTGATAAGCTATTAACTGAGCTCTGGCTATCATCATAGCCACAAGCTCAAGATTTCAAATTCCCTTTGGCTATTTCCTAACTATAGACCTCAAAGATGCATTTCATTGTGCAGAAAACATCTGTCACAGTTTTCTGGACAAAGAAAATAATTTAATATTTTTAACCAGATTCATTTCTGGCAAGAGTATATTCTGCCATTTCTACAATGTAAATATCAGTACAGATTATAAACAGGGGGGATATTAATAAGACTAAAACATATATTTTCACAATGTTAAAAAATTTATATAAACTTTATAGAAAAAGTCTTGAGACTTAAATCCACTTCTCACAGATCAAAAAGACTCCAGAAAATACAACCTAAAGTTCCCTACCTGCCTATTCCTAAGGATGTTTCTCTCCTTTTCCTCTCTTGAGACTTTGTCCCTTCCCTGAGAGTTTCCATTGTAATTTTTCCTTTAAATTCCTAAATTTTAATGTTTGTCTCTCATCTATATCCGTTTTAGCTGGGTTCCACTTGGCTGGCAGGCATGTCCAGTCATCAGCTTCTGACTGTACAAGCCAGCCATGATAAGCTGAATAGAAACCGACCTCCAAAAAGGATGTTCTTTACTTCCAACCATTATCACCTGCTAGTGCAGGACTCAGCCATGATAAATTTAAGAGAGGCCTGAGTTTCAGTAGTTTACTCTGCAAAATACCTGTTTTTTGGAGGGATCACAAACTGAGATTACCTGAGCATCATCCAAGAACAGACCATCCAAAGGAAATGCTTAACATTCCAACTGTTGTACATAAGATCACCCTCCAGCAAACATTCACCAGGACAGCCCTAGACAAATGTCAGCCAATCGGGGCTCTTGAACCATAGAAATCCCTCATCGCCAGCTTTACTACTATAAAAACCCAACTCTAACTGAGTTCAAGTTTCTTTGATTATTCCAGTACAGGACACATGGAGATACCGAGTTTGCAAACTTGTATTAAATAGATTCTTGCATTTGTTAAGTTTCTTTTTCTTTGGCCTGGTAAGCTTCTCTACCAATGGAATAATCCAAATCAGACCAAATCAAACCAAATTAAATGAATCTCAGTTTAATGGATGCCATCACTCCTGGCTGGCCCTCTGAGAAAACACGGTGAAGGGGACTGAGAACTGGGGAGACCACCAGAGGGGGAAAAAGAAGACCATGTGTTTGTTCTCTGGGGCACAGTTTAAATAGCCTGTGGGAGTGTTCTTGACCCTCCCTGGGGAAGAGTCATTGTTTGGCAGGCTTTCTTGGAGGAGGAATCTGGACTGTAGCCACTGCAGGCGGGCACAGTTTTGTAGCTTAGTCTGTTTGTGGGACTCCTATAGTGGGACCATGATCTATATCTGGTGCATGAACAGACTTTTTATAAACCTATTCCATATGATGGAATGCCTTTCTCAGCCTTGATGCTGCAGGTAAAGCTTGGTCCTATTTCAATTGAATATGCCAGGTCTTCTTGACTCCCTGCAACCTTTATGAGAAGTGGATGTTGGTGGTATGGGGGAAGAATGGGAGAAGCAGGTGGAAGCGGGGAGAGGAAACTTTGATTGGTATGCAAAATCAATAAGAAAGTAAATTTAAAAAATAATTCATTATGTAAACCAATTTGGAATAAAAATAAATAAAGCAAAATAAATATGGCAGGTGTATTCTTGAGTTTAAGTGAATATTTTCTCCATATTACGGGGCTTTTTATTGAGTATGAATGTGCTTTGTGGAATTGTAACAAAAGCACAATTATTTCTCATACATACAGTAAAAGATAGGATTGGGAACTGAGCAAGAACTTTGAGCATAAGGAAATATTGTTCATTAAAGCACTACAACTGTACAGATAAACAAATGCCAATTCGTTCTACAGAAACCAATTTAAAAACCCTGTCTTGAAAAGCCAAAAAATAAAAGAAGTCAATTTAAGGTTATTATTTTTCATCTATTCTTTATTTGTATAGCATATAAAGAGAAATCTCAATAACATCACTAAATAGTATCGGTTATATTTTAGAGTATCTATTCTATCTCTATGATTGAAGAGTTAAAAGAAAAGACTTTATAGGAACAAACCTACAATTTAAAGTCAATAGCACAATATAATGTACACATGATGAGTGTGAGGAATACAAGAAAATATCATGCCAGTGCAGCAAACATTTCTTAGGAAGAAAAAAGAAAAAGAAATTAAGCCAATGTTGTGTTTCAATAATCAATATGAGAAATTGCAAACCAAATATCCCTAATGTAAATAATTTCTGACATATACAGCAAAGGTGGAGTTATTTGAAGACTATCAGTAGGATCTTAAGTATATCAATAATTAATTGACATTTCAATTTAAACATAGTTAGATATAGAAATCATATGCGAACATTCCTACATGTTATATTCAAATTAATTAATGCTATTTTGGGATAGTGTTAGGAATATAAGGCACAGGACATTCATATATTATGTAAATATAAGCCAATGTGAGCTTTAGGTTTGCTCAAATCAGTTTTTAAAATATATTTTTTTTCATGAAGCAATTTCTCTTGAGCAACTTTCTCATTGCCTCTTTTACATCTTTGTTTCTCAAGCTGTAGATGATGGGATTCAGCATGGGAATCACAATGGTGTAAAATATTGACACTATCATGTCATGTTCAAGGGTGTAATTGGAACTTGGTCTCACATACATAAAGAGGATTGTCCCATGGAAAATGGACACTCCTGTTAGGTGAGCCCCACATGTAGAAAAACTATCCTCCTCCCTTCAGCTGAATTAATCTTCAGAATGGCAAACAGAATGAAACCATAGGAGACTAGGATAATGAAGATGGTGACTAGCTCAATGGAGCCGGCACAGTAGAAGAGAAGAAGTTGATTTACGTGAGTGTCAGAACAAGAAATTGTGAGTAGTGGAGGAATATCACAGAAGACATGCCTAATCTCATTGGATCCACAGAAAGAAAGGCTAAAAGTAGCCACTGTGTGTATAGTAGCATGTAAAATTCCACCAGCATATGAAGCAATAATGAGTGTCACATAGACCCTGGGTGACATCCTTACTGTATACAGAAGTGGGTTGTAGATTGCCAAGTAGCGGTCATAAGCCATTGCTGCCAAAAGGAAACATTCTGTGGTTCCAAAGGTAACAAAAAGAAGCATCTGTGTTGCACATCCGACAAGTGAAATGGATTTAGTTTTTGAAAAAAAATTTACCAACATTTTGGGAGTCAGTACTGTAGAAAAGCAAGCGTCCAACAATGACAAAACAGTTAGAAAATAGTACATGGGGGTGTGGAGCCGTGAATCCTCAATTACCAATGTAACCAATCCCAGATTTCCAATCAAAGTTACAAGGTATATTGCAAGAAATAATATAAATAAGAATATTTTCATGTCAAAATCATCTGTGAATCCAAGGAGTATAAACACTGTGATTTCAGTCACATTGTTCATCTGAATGTTTTCTGCATTCTTATCTGATGGAGTCCTTGTCATTTCTGGTTTGACTTGCAGATTTTAAAAGCAACACCCTGTAAATTTTAAGTGAACAAAATCATGCACTGATGGTCATATTTTGA
The DNA here is from genome assembly GCF_037038515.1 of Microtus pennsylvanicus. NCBI lineage: Eukaryota > Metazoa > Chordata > Mammalia > Rodentia > Cricetidae > Microtus > Microtus pennsylvanicus. The sequence continues at coordinate 222,094,380 of NC_134579.1, read as the reverse complement.
AATGTCATTTGTCTTAATTGAGACAGTTATTAAATACAATGAGTCTGAGTAGATGCATTCCTTTGCTTAAATAAATTGAAGGAAGGTGATTTTTCTCTTATTGAATAAATTTATCAGGTTAAAAAATAGCCAGTGCAATTTTGTGAACTCCAATTGCCTCCACCATACAAACAGCTTCATCATTATATTTTATTAAAATTCAGAGAGCCTCGGTATAACCATATATGATCGATAGAGGGAATTTTCATAATATTCTTATTTTTGAAAGGTAATGACGTTTATATCATAGCAATGAGTTGAGATTAACTTACGAAATAAAATGAGACTCATTTAGTAACTATTCTCGGTTAACTAGAAGTGAAGTAGTATGTATTCTCATTTCTGTAGTTTGTGCCACTTTTCTCACTGAAGCATCTGCACTTTTGTTTTCTTACACTTATTCCTCCCCGTTAGCACAGGAGGCTCAGTGATGGACAGAGAATGAATGTTCTTTGAAAGTTTCTTGCTATAAATTGTTGTTATCACAATTTATCCTGTCTTTCAAATTAATACTAATGTCAGATTTATTGGTTCATATGCTAATTATTATTAGTGAAAAGTCCTTGAAATACTTGTGTTAAAAATTAATTCACAGCCACATGGCAAAAAAATATGGCTTTGATGGGTTTCTGAAACACTATGAATAATCATTTACTCAATAAATACCAAGAGAATTTATTCACACAAAGTAATTTGTTCTTGAGGTAAGAAAACCAAAATATATGGCACAAACATGTTGCTAGTGAAATGTTAATCACTCTTCTCTGAAGAGAATATGTCTGATGTTGGAATGAAGCTATTAAATCCCACATCATTTCCAACAAGACTTTCACATGAAGAATGACAATGCAGATCAGTGGTAGAATGTTTAGCCAGGAATCAGGATCCCAGATTCAGTTCCTAGTACGATTTTCCTGGTAGAAAGAAGCTATTCTAAAGAGATGTTTGTGTTTCTCAATCTATCAATCTAGTAAAACAAGGGACCTCAAAGAACTGGTTCTTGGAAAAGGAAAATGTACCAGCTAAAGAGAGAACCTGTTACCATGAAATCAATCTCTTACATCGCTAACAACCTGTCACAGTAGGATGAGCCTACAGCCCTAACAGTGATATAACCATAGCTTTTGGAGACCACTTAGACATGACTGTACTTCTGGCTCTCTGTTCAAGTTATGCAGGACTCTGAGGAAGGTTGGAGGGAGGGGTCACAGCATCTCTTTGTTTTTCTTCCCAGTGTGGCCACAATGAATGCATTTCCTTTTCCAGCTTTTTTTTTTTTTGTTATTAATTTAGCTCTCTAGAATGGGTAGCTGAACTTGACTACTTTAGCCACATTCTGTGATACCAAATTTGGTAACACCAATTCTGAAAAAGGAAAGTCAAAAAGAACAATGAAGAAATGTTCAGAACTTTTCTTTTAGCAAGACATACTCACCTACATTTATTTATCAGAAAAACTGTCTACTATTCATTCCAAATATATACTATTTAATTTAATACTAAACATACTGTATTTTTGTCACACAGAGGCTTAAAAAGGAAAAGAAGAGAGTTAAAAAAGCAATTGAAATTTATTCCTGGCTTCTAAAGGAACTTCTTTCGTACAATATTTTTCTAATAACTTTTCTAATACATGTAATCAATAGATTTATAAGTGTAGGGTTATGAATGAAGAAATAAAGCACTAATTATTTCTCATCGATTGTCAGAGCTCTTAACTTTAAAATGTAAACAAAATTCTAATTTCATTAAATATTAAGACAACGCATGCATTATACATAGTCATATATAAATAATTTTTAAATAAATATGCACATGTACACACACACACACACACACACACACACACACACATCTTTGAGCGGATGTGATCTGGCAACCAGGATCCCAGAGTTGGATCTGTTGGAGCTGGTTGTGCTTTAACTTGTGTTAGCATTATGAATTGAACTCTGTAATATCAGTAAGCAATCTTAAAAATAAAAACATCTCTCCAATCCCTGAATGCTTATATTAATAAAAGAACTTACATGATATCAATTAAATACATGTATTGGTGTGTGTGTTTGTGCATGCATGTGTGTATGTACATGAATGTGTGTGTTTTTAAAGAACATTCTAAAGAAGATTGCATTTATTCTTAATAATTTATACTTCTTAACACTATAGTTTTAAAAATGTGAATTTTATATTTTTTGAGATACAGAACAGTATGCATTAGGTGAATAAAAATACATGAAAATATAAACTATGTGTGTGTTTTTTTAAAGTGTCCTTAGTTAAAAGGTGACTAATCGGTGGGAATCTCTAGAAAGTACTCTTGGACATGTTGATTGATATGAAGAGGAGAAATTTTTAATGTATCAGTCGTCTTCAATTTTTACTTTTCAGAGAAGTAACTATTATGAAATCTGCAATATGTAATATTGTAGGAAATATGTAATCCATTGTAAGGCAACAGAGGGAGGCATGACTGTAATAATTGAGGAGTTCAGGTACTTCTCCAATGAACTCCAAACACAAACACAAAGTTTCTACCAAATATTTTAAAAAGCTAGAATGTGTGTATGTGTGTGTCTGTGTGTGTAACATTTTCAGAAATGGCTTGATGAAAAAGATTTTAGAGAATTTTTTTTTACAAAATATGATGAATTAGAAAACAGAAAACACTGGGCATAAGAAAAGACAGTATTCCTATGGTATTATGCAAGAGTGAGATAACTCATGACAGCAGCTACTGTCACTAGGAAAAGACATGCAATATTCATTTTTTTCTTTTATTTTCGAGATAGGGTTTCTCCGTAGCTTTTGGTTCCTGTCCTGGAACTAGCTCTTCTAGACCAGGCTTCCCTCGAACTCACAGAGATCCGCCTGCCTCTGTCTCCTGAGTGCTGAGATTAAAGGCGTGTGCCACCACCGCCCGGCACAATATTCATTTTCATGTATATATTTAGGTAAAATCATGCTAAGGAAATGATTCATTAGGGTTTAATAGTTGAGAAAAGCTTAGTTACAGAACCTGAGAAGGCCACATATTTTACAGCAAAGTCAGGAATCATGTCCATTTTTTCCATGACTACACTTAAACCTCTCATAACATAGGAATATTATTTCACTAGAAGCAGCATAAAATAAAACTTCCACATATTTTAATTATTTTGCAACTGGACAAAAACTTCAAACTTGATTTAAGTCCTCAATTAATAGAAATAATATTAAAAATCTCACTGGCTAGAAACCAAAGATTGGTTTGTTGTTTCTCTAAATTATGCATATATCCTTTAATATCTTTCTCATTCTGCAATGCTTTCTCAAGTGTATCAAAGGAAATCTCTAACTTATATCTGTGCTAGCAATGTATATGGGACATCTTGCCTTCTGCTTGGCTACAGTTCCTTACTGTAGCCCTCTATCTATACTTCAAAGATAGCACACATACTTCAATTTTATATGAAGGGTCATGTCTTCAAAATGTTTAACATGCAATAGGGAATTTTTCTTCTTACCTTCAGATTGTAATTTCTCAGTCAAGGGAGGCAAGGTATAAACACTACATTATCCCTCCTTATACCAGGCCTTTGAGCTCCTCCAAAGTCCTCAGGGACTTCACTAGGAAGAACACATTGAAGGCATTAGGGACAGAACAGTACCCAAGTGTCATCATTGTTTCCCCCACAGTAAGCAAATGAATAACATTCAAAAATAAAATTTCATTATAGAGGGATACAAATGCCTATAAGACTGCAAATTAGACATTGATACCAACTAACCCTCAATGCAAAGAGAATATGCTAAGAACAGAAAAATAAATTTAATGATTTAAAACATAATTATAGCTCTGGTTCTGCATCATGCATGGACTCAATAACTTTAAAAATCCAACTTCCTCTCTGGAAAAGAATATTTATCTCTCAATATCCTGTAAACATCTACAAAGATATTATATAAGTATGGTTTTATTTTATTTTTACTTAAAAATAAAATTTCCACCTCCTCCCCTCCTTTCATTTCCCTCCCATTTCCCTCAGAGAGTCTGGTTTGATCATATGCTCCATCAGTCCCAGTCCAGCTGGCTTTGATGAGCTCTTATTGGATCAACCCCACCGTCTCAGTGGGTGGCCGCACCCCTTGCGGTCCTGACTTTCTTGCTCATGTTCTTATGAGAGAATATATAGCCTTTCAATAAAGATTATTAATTAAACATGTAAATTTAAAAATATATCTCTAAGTCATATGAGAAAGATTTTTTTGTTTCCCTTTTATCTTGAACTTTTTTAAGACTTGGCATCATTTTCTTCTTATTCTTGGCTTCTTAGGATCTGCCCTTCACCCATCCGCCACACAACTGCTTACAAATGTGAATCTTTCCATCTGTGTATTTTACTTATACAAGGGATATTATTTTAATATTACTGAAGAAATATGAGCTACCTATTTTGGGTTAGTCATGAGAACAAAGGAACAGACATGTAAGGGGACTCAAGACAAAGTTATTAAATCTGCAGAGAGATTCAGTACAGCAGACAATTACAAATTCTGTCAATTATCTGTAGGTGAAAATGAAGAGAGGAAGTAGCCAGGCTTAGCAAAGTCAAATGATGGTGGCACAATAAACAGCTGCCCTGAAGGAAAGGTTTCTGGAAAGACAAGCATGTTACCCCTTTAACATTCTTCCTATCTCCTTACCACAGTTTTAGTCAAATCAGTCATCATGATGGTATCTCTTGGCCACAGGATTGATGGTCCAAACTGGATTATCTCTTAGAGGGTAGAATGTTAGGTATTGTTCTAATCTTAGAACCAGTTCAAACTGTCGAGTTTCTACCTAGGGTCATATATGGATTCTATTCTCTGATGAGGAGAACATAGCATTTCCTCAGAGGGTGTCGATGTGGAGCTGATATCCATTCCGAATAGCCTCTAAAACTAGTGTTACAAAATAGTTTTTAAATTTATCAACTAAAAAACAAGACTCAAACAGCAGAAAATAACTATTAGCAAAATGCATAGTAGTTAAGGGACTGAATTCCAAAACATAGAACATAACATTTAAAACTTAACAAGAGCAAATAAGCTTCATAAGTAAAATACAAACTTATGGAAACTTATAACCTGGAAGACCTTAAGAGAAAAGATGTACAGAAGAATCGAAGGCACATGAAATCAAACATAAAACCCCGAACTATAACTACAACATTTGAGCAATTAAGAGAAGAAAACACACAGTTCACAGACAGACCATGCCACAAAAAACACAACAAGACATAAACAAACAGAAGTGCATACAAATATGTTTCAAATATCAGAGGGTAATAAAATACTAATTAAAATAGCAAAAATATCACTGCATAATAATCAGAACTAACAAGTCCATGCTACCTGTAATGTGCCGATGTTGACATTGTAAAACAGTATGGACTTTCATGTATAGCTTGTGAGAATGAAAAATTATGAAAGGATTTGAAAAAAAATGAGTTTTTAACCAAGTTGACCAGTTTTACTTGTGGTCCAGTAATAGCAGTATTTTACATAAAGGACTGTGAATTTCTTGTACCAGTTGTTTCTATTGCTGTAGTAGAACACCACAACCAAAAGCAACTTGCAGAGGAAAAGGTTTATTTAGCTTATGTATCCTGAAACTGGGCAGGAAGATGGTAGGAGGTGCTGCTGCAGAAGCCTAGGAGAAGTATTATTACTTATTTGCTCATCATCCCTTACTCAGCCTCCTTTCTTCCAGAACCCAGAGCCCAAGTGTGGCACCATGTACAATGGGCTGGGATCTCCATCATCAATGATGAATTAAGAAAAGTCCTTGCAGGCTTGCCTTCTTAGAGCCCAAGCTTCTGGAAGCAAATCCTCATTTAAAGTTTCATCCTCTCAGATGACTATAGCACACATGTTACCAGGAGGGTGACATGTGCTTATAAACCCAGCACTGGGAAGCGGATTCTGTCAGATCTTGAGGTTTGTTGGGCAGCTGACCTACTGGTTGAGTGAGTCCTAAGCCACTGAGAGACCGTGCCTCTTAAAAGCAAGAGGACAGCTGGTCTGACTTCTTACTTATGCAGCCCCATGAAACACATGCAGATATGTACTACCTATGTCTACTTCCCAAACACAAAGATTCTAGATGGGTACCTCCATGCCTCACTTTGGAAAAAAATATTATATTTTCCTAATTTACAAATGTCAAATTCTTCTATTATAGCTCTAAGAGCGTGGTGTTCTCTTTCTACATCCATGTGCTAGTGTGTCAATTACTGATGGTATTTGTTCATGGGAGCATATACATATATATGTGTATGAGGGATTCTGCAAGCATATTTCAAATGAGTACTCTATAAGTTATAGTCATGATCCATAACATACCAAGCTTTACAAAATCTTAAGGAGTGTTATATTGATTTTGTCTCCTTAATATTGCTAGCATTTCTCTGGTTTTGCTCTTTGCTTTTTAGATAGGGATACTCTGTGTAGCCCTAGATGTTTGGATACTCACTCTATAGACCAAGGTGACTTCTAACTCATAGGAAATCTGTCTGACTCTGTCTCCCAAGTGCTGGGATTAAAGGTGTGCACCACCACTACCCTGCAACTAGAATTTATTTGTATTTTATTTGTAAATAATAATCCCCTGATACTCTCAAGTTTTGTTCTTTGTTCATTTTAAAATAAGAGCTTAAACAGACAAGAATAGTGTGTAAAGGGCCTGAATGATTTTGGTCATCTCTTCCTTCCTTTGGAAGATATTTTGTGATTATATATTACTGCAGTGTATCATAAGCATTGACTTATCACAATATAAACAGCCTTGCCCTCGCACCATAAAACTTCTAATATAACTCCATATCAAAGATGTGCTGTAAGATTTTAGTCTTGTATTTTAAAATCTCTTATCTCATATTGAAATACTTGTTTTTCTAGTTCATGATTTTTCATCATTAATGTTTTCTCCTCATGGCATATATACTAATCAGCATGTGCTGCATTGTTTCCAGCCACGTAGGTTCTATTGACAAGTTATCACTTTGCTTACTGAAGCAGAAAATAATTAGAACCATCCACCCAGGAGAATTTCCTGTGGGCTTCACAGCAAAGTCAGTATATATATATATATATATAATTTCAGTAAACCATTTGTGTCATGCAATTAAACCTGTATTTGATCTTCCACAGGTAAGGTTGATTTCTAGGCTTAGGCATAGAACATTTTAAGAAACCTAAATATAAAATATGCTGTTTTGCACTAGACAGCTTCATTATTAAACATGGAGGACAATTATTAATTACTGCCTATTAAAAAGTGACTAAAATATATTTACTGAAATCTTGTTTATACAGAACTCTGCCTAAGTCAGTGTAACCACATGTGGGACACAACAAAGAAAATATCTTAATTCTATAATTTATTCTTGTAGTAATAAACAGGATGTGTGCCTCATTTTCACAATGAAGAGGGAAGGGCACATTGAAGTACAAGGAATGAGGAATTTGTCAAGAGTAGAGATAACACATCTAGCTGAAAAGGTTATAGGAAACTGTATTTGGATATAATGAGAAGAACGTAATGTTTTTCCAGTTAGACATGTAATTTTGAAGTTGCTCATATAATGCTTATTTTATGCTTTGTTTCCTTTCACTGTGGTGGATGGTATTGGAAGAATTTCAGTTATAAATTGGACCTCTTCATCAATCCCCTTACCTTTGGGCTCCGGGAATCATGCAGAAGAGGACACAGAAATATTTTTAAGAGAGAGATCATTGGGTGTCAAACCGAAATAGTGTCTTAGAGACACAATAGGACTGGGGCCCATATGATCTCATAGAGTATGTAAAAGCATTCACTGGACTTGCACATGTTCAAACTAGATGTGTTTTCAACACTTAGAGGGACGAGTGGGCACAATCTTGCATCCTTAACCAAGAAGCTATCTCCAGTTAACAAGCACTTGCAAAGGCATTATTAGTTTTCTCCAATCTCAGAGTCTCCATGCATGTATATGTGTGTGTGTGTGTGTGTGTGTGTTATGTACATATGTATGTATAAACTGCACTAAGTGCAGGCCATATGCCCAGCATTAGATAGCCAACACATTACAAATTCAATGGTGTTTTTGTACTATTTTTTCTTATACTGCCTTTGGAGGACATTATTTTAAGTCGCCTCTCTCTTCCCATTTCTGCAGTTCCTTCCCCCAATGTCCCCCAGATCCATCACTTCCTCTTTCCTCTTCCAAGTGCAGTTCTTCCTTGTACAATAGCCAGTTATGGCACACCAAGCCTCAGCAGGAGTAGGTACCCACACAACTGCCCACATAAATACCAGAGTCGGAGAAAACAACACACTAGGAGGAAAGGGTTCTGAAAGTAGATGAAAGAGTCAGAGACAGTCCGTTCTTCCTCTGTTAGGACTTCCACAAAAAGAACAATCGGAAGAAATATAACATGTGCAGAGAGCCAAGATCAGTCCCATGGAAGTTCTCTGGTAGGTTGATCAGTGAGATTAAGCCTAGCCTCTGACCCTTAGCCTTTAGAATCTCTATAGAGCAGTGTTACCCCAGAGATCATTCCTGCCACAGTGCTTAAAGATCACAGTTATGTCACCTCTCCTTCACCAGCTCCGTGAATTAGCATCAAAGACCGTCTAACAGGTGGATTCATGCTCATTCCGGAAGGACCTGCTAGAACTGTGACAACACAAACTAAAATCATACAAAAGAAATACTTGGAAATATGTCTCCATTGAAATTATGGTTATATAGGAATTTATGTCTATTTAAAATGTTTACTCTATATTGTTTTTTTGTAGTAGTGCTTTTAGAAATAATATAATTCTCTACATGGAAATCATGATCAAAAAATAGATTTACTTCATTTTACTCAACACTGATTGTTTCTTTTAATTTTGTTTTCACAAAGAATATTACATGGAAATTTTTCTTTGTTTCCATTACTTTACATTTAATCCATGTTTGCCACAGAAATTTATATTTTATGGAACTAAAACTTGAATAATTCTTGTTCTTCTTATTGAAAATGGTCCTGACCCTATCAATTTCTAGTTTTAAAAAGAAGTAACCCTGTGTCCAAGTCACTACTCACATACAATGTGTCATTTAATTATGTATGTATGTAGCCATTAAACTTTTCCATCATAATTATTCAAATATTTTAAATGGATTACTACCACAGATGCTGCACTTTTCACTTAGCTTGTTTTGGACTCATGCATGGTAATTCATTGGGTTATAGTTTTTTTCCCATTAATCTATAGGTTTTTAAGTACTAACACATTATTTTTCAGGGTCTGTAAATTAATACTACTAAGCAACATGATATGAATTTTGCTTTACTCATTCATAATTTGTGAATTGCTTATTTTAAGATTCTGTGACTTTTTGAACATTTGTGGTAATTTTATATCATTTTTAATTTACAAATTTCAGATCACCAATAAAGTGATAGATAATGTGTGTGAACTGAAAAGAAGGCTTCTTTTATTGCCAGTTCTCTGTACTTAAATATTTTGTTTTTTGTGTAGTTTTAGTATATTATTTTCTCAACTTATTTATGTATCTAATCCTCAGTCTCTTGGTCATCCTTTCATTTCTTCAACGATTTTGTTTTCATTCAATGAACTTTTCTATAAGAAACAATCCCCATATTTTCATTTGAATGAAAGAATTTCAAAAATTGAAAATATATGGTCTCATGACAGTTTTGTCACTTGAAGAAAGCAACTGTACAAATACCAAACTGAAAAGCAACATGCATTACCAAATAAACATCCACATCAAAATTTTGAGGGTGGGATATGTTGTGTTAAGAAATAATATAATAAAGGATGAAGGGAATGAGTAATGGAAAGAGAACTGAGTGGGAAGGGGAAGAAAAGAATTAAGAGAGGGAAAAAAGGAGAGAGAAGAGAGAGGGGACAATGGAAATGAGGGAAAGAGATGAATGGTATTTTATAATTAATTTGATTATATTATATTTAAAAATGCTACCACAATAATTTTTTATGATACTGATAGTTTATACAACCTGGAATTTTGTCCCAGAGATTGTTGATATGTGGCTCCACTCTTCATTTCTCACTAGTTCAAGTCCAAAGCCTCTTCTAGAATGGATGACACCAATATTTAGAAATATGCCTTTCATAAATCTAATTAATTTACTAATTATCATTATTAAAAGATAATGCACCAAAATTTTGAGAGGTCTGTCATATATATGTGATCATCTTGTTCAATCTTCACTTTCAATGGTTTTTCAGTTTTATTAATCAATTCATTCACATAAAATACATGCACGTTTTGTTTATTTAGGGAAATACATCACACATGTGGCAAGGCATCCATGTGGAGACCAGAGGACAGCTTGAAGGGTTTGTTTGTCTCCTTCCTGAATGTGAGTTTCCAGTGATTAAACTCAAGTTGTCAGCTTGGCTGCAACAACTTTACTTCATGAGCCACCTCACCAGTCACAATTTTATTACAACATTTAATAAGATCTAAGAGAGTTAGAATTGCTTAAGAGGTCATGTAATATTATAACGCATGAAGATTTTATTCTGTACCATTAACTTACTTTAGCATGCTGTATAACCAAAACATCTTTGTAGAACAATACTCTTACCATGTTTTTCCTCAAAATATACTTTTGCTGTGAAATCAAGTTCACATTCTACAAGTGAAAGATTATAAATGATGTTGCCCAAATGCTGAAAGATGTAAGTATCTGTATTTGTATCTTGTTTGTTGCCACTAATAGAAAGTTTGTCTCAAGTACCAGAGAAAATTTTACCTCTTCAATTTTTTGCTTGTTTCTTTTAACAGTCTCATGTGCTTCAAGCTAGCTTCGCTCTTGTGAGGATCATTTCCAGCTTTTGACAATCCTGCTTTCAATTCTCAAGACAAAACTACCACTCTTGATTGTAAATGTGAAATTTAATACAATTTAAAATGAAAATAAGTGATTGAATGCAGGGATAAATTGGCTAGCAGAGCTGGTGGTTTTATATGCAACATAAGGCATCAGGTCATGAACATGTTCCATCCACTGTATTATTTATTCATGCTTAGGTATTTTACACCATCAGCATGTCTTATTCTTGACTCGATAAGTCTACTATTTTCTTAGTACTACGAATGCTTATCTTCTGAGTGAATTTAGGATGGCTGTAATTGATTTCAGGATGGAGAATGTCACTGAAGTGTCTCTGTTCATCCTGAGGGGTCTAACGGACAATGCTGAACTTCAGATTATCCTGTTCTTCCTGTTTCTAGTTATTTACCTTTTCACACTAATGGGAAACTTGGGACTGATTACAATAGTCATTGGGGACTCACAGCTGCATGTCCCAATGTACTATTTCCTGAGTGTTTTATCATTCATAGATGCCTCCTTTTCTACCATTATCACCCCTAAAATGTTAATAGATTTTATGTCAGAGAAGAAAGTCATATCTTTCCTTGGATGTACAACCCAGATGTTTCTTGCTGTCAGTTGTGGAACCACAGAATGCTTTCTCTTGGCTGCAATGGCTTACGACCGCTATGTAGCTATCTATAACCCACTTCTTTATGCAGTGAGCATGTCACCTAGAGTCTACATGTCCCTCATCATTACCTCCTACATTGGTGGAATTCTGCATGCTTCTATCCACACAGGAGCCACTTCTAGCCTATCTTTTTGTGGATCCAATGAAATTAAGCATTTTTTCTGTGATATTCCTCCTTTACTGGCTATTTCTTGCTCTGACACAAAGGTGAATGAGCTTCTACTCTTCATCTTTGTGAGCTCCATTGAGGTATTCACTATCTTAATTATCATAATCTCCTATAGTTTCATCCTTTCTGCCATTCTGAAGATGCATTCTCCTGAAGGGAGGCAAAAAGTATTTTCTACATGCGGCTCTCACCTCACTGGAGTGTCCATCTATTATGGAACAATTTTCTTCATGTATATGCGGCCAAGTTCCAATTATGCCTTGGAACATGACATGATAGTGTCCACGTTTTATGCCATTGTGATTCCCATGCTGAATCCCATCATCTACAGTCTCAGGAACAAAGATGTAAAAGAAGCAGTGAAAAGACTATTAGGAAAAAAAATTATGTCTACATAATGAATTTTTCACTTTAAACAACCAATAAAACACAGATTAATTTTCAGTGCCTTCTTCAATTTCTATTAGTAATTTATTATTTAATTTTAATTGAGCTTTTCTATCCTCAGTTAACATTTTAATGTAAAGAAAAAGACTCAAGTCCAAGTGGATCAAAGCCTTAATAAAAACAGACACAATGAACCTGACAGAGGAGAAAGGAGAAAGCAGCCATAAACACACTGGCACAGGAGACAGCTTTCTGAACAGAACACCAATAGAACAGAAACTAAGATCAAAAATTAATAATTGGGACAACGTGAAATTGAAAGATGTCTGAAAGGCAAAGACACTGTGAATTGAACAAAGCAATAACCTACAAAATATGGAAAGATTTCTACCAAATTGACATGTGACAGAGGACTAATATCCAAAATATGTAGAGAACTCTAAAAATTAGGCATCAAGAATCAAATAGCCTAATTGAAACTAGGGTACAGATATAAACAGCTAAACATTAGAAGAAACTCAAATGGCTGAGAAACACTGAATTTTCAGCATCCTCAGTTATCAGGAAAATGCCATTCAAATGTACTTTGATATTCCATTTTAGACCTTTCAAAATAATGAAGGTCAATTATACAAATGATTTCTCTCTCTTATTGGTGAGGATGTGGAGCAAGGGGGACACTCCTGCATTTCTCGTGGAATTTCCAGTGACTATGGAAATCATTATAGCAGTGACTCAGAAAATTGTGAATCAATCTACCTCAAGATCCATTTATACTACCACTCGTTAGCATACCCTCAAAGGACACTTGGGCATACCCATCCTACCACAGACCCCTTATTCAACTATGTTCATTGTAGCTTTATTCATAATAGCCAGAAATTGAAAATAACCTTGATATCCCTCAACCAAACATGTGGTTTATTTGTATTTATATAATGAAATATTATTCACTTCTTATAAAATTAATATCATGAAATTTACAGACAAATGATGCAATTAGAAAAAATCATCCGAAGTGAGGCAACCAAAACCCCCAAAGGCAAATATTGTATGTATTCACTTATGAGTGGACATTAATTGTTAAGTAAATTATTATTATGTTATAATCCACTGACCGAGAGAGATGACAGCTCTAAGGAGATTGCATGAATCTCTCTAGGAAGAGGAAAGAGAAAAAAATTTACAGGTCAATTGGAGGCTTGTGGGGTAAGAAGCAAGAGAGTTTGGGTTGATGTGAAGAAAGAGTATAGGGAGAGACACCTGGAACTGAGGAGTATTTGAGGGGTGGTGTGGAAGTCTAGTCCAATGGAAATTTCCTGGAACCTATGAGTGTTACTAGTAATAGAGGATAAACAGCCCGAAACAGATATCTTCTGTTGCCAGTGAAAATAGTTTCCAATAGCCAGAATGAGTTGCTTTCAGGTGAGTTGTTCTCAAACAGGGTTCCATGGAGATGCCAAAGCAACCTAGGCAGATACTAGGACAGAGGATTTCTCTCCAAAAATGAATAATCAGAGGCCATTTGCAAGGACAAAATGCACGTAGCTTATTGAATGTAGAGAGGTTGAGTTGGTGCCTGCAGAGAGCTTTTACTCCTAGCTCCTTGTCTCTTTCATGGGGAACATAGTTTGCAGATTTTTACATTAAAAAGAAAATGGACATAAGCCAAGCTACAAAATCCTCAAGCAACAAATACTTCTTCCTGAAAGATGTTCTGGGACACTATTGGCACAGAACTTTGTGGGAGTGGTCAACCAATGTCTGATTTAACTTGAGGCCCACCGCACAGGTGGGTGATCATGACCTACCTTGCCTCGATAGCCATAAAATGGAGACTGGATAGCCCAGAGACTTAGGGTCTTAGGGTGGAACTAAATATGACTTTGCAAACAACAAAGCAAAAGAAACAAACAAAATAGGAGAATAGTGATATTTTACTTTACTCATAGATTGTTGTCTTGTTGTTAATCATCAGAAAGACTTCCCTAGGCATCAGATGGTGTGTGTACAGAGATTCACCGACAGACATGTGAAAAGAATCTGAATTGAAAGTCTTCAGCGTTCCTACCCCATTAGAGATCGTAGAAACCAGCAGAAGAAGTAAATAAAAGACTGTAGGAGTCAGAGGCAATGGAATCAATTACGGGAACATGGCTCATTGAATCAACTAAGCAGGGTTCACATGGGCTCGTAGAGACTTGCAAAGCAGCACAGGGCCTGTAAGGATCTGTACCAGGTCCTCTATGTATGTTATGGCTATTAGTTTGGTGGTTTTGAGGGACACTTAACAGTGGGAACTCATCCATCTCTTTTTGCCACTTTTCTTCTTATCGGGTTCCATTCTCTAGAGAAGGGTCTTTGCCTTGCCTTGTTGTATCTTGTTTTATAGTTTGTTGTATCTTGGAAGCCTGTTCTCTTTTCTAATAGAAAATGGAGGGAAAGTGGATCTGTGGGCACGGGGTAATGTGAAGAACTGGGAGGAGTCGAGGGAGGGAAAGCTGTGCTTGATATGTGTTCCACAAGGGAATAATTTATTTAAAGTACAAAGATGAAGATCACAGATATCACTAAAGTTGTTTCATTTTTACAAGTGGCAAAAAACATTCCCTATTTTTATCTTATTTAGTTCATGCGCACACCTACATCCATACACATATATATGCACATATTGATATTAATGGTATTCATTTGCTGTGTTTGAAGTAAGTGAATGACATCTAACAAACTACTTAAACAATAGAAATAATCTTAACACACTTCCAGATGATAGATATGGCAAACTGGTTTGTAAACTGATTTCTTCTGAGGATATTCTCTGTCATTTACAATACCAAACAGTTTCGATTGTCTCCATATAGTCTTCTCTCTATAAATGCCTACACATTAATCTACCTTGTGCAGATACTAAACAATTAAATAAAGGCTTCTATAGATATACTCATTTTATCCCACTGATACTTTAAGTAATAACCTTATATAACCATAAAAGCAAAATTTTATAAAGCACATAGTTGTAATATATGTTTATAGTACCATATTTATATCTTACCAGACTTAGAACATCTTGTCAAACTAATGGTAAAATATATAAGCCACCAGAGTAGTTTATATTTTTATTTACTCAGTAGTGTTCAGCTGATGGAGGAAGGTCATTGGTTAAAAAATAAAGAAACTGTCTTGGCCCATTTCATTGGTTAGAACATAGGTGGGTGAAGTAAACAGAACAGAATACTGGCAGGAAGAGGAAGTGAGCTCAGAGAGACACCATGCTCCCCTCTCACGGGGAGACGCATGCGATGAAGCAAGCCGCTAGGTCAGACATGCTGAATCTTTCCCTGTAAGACCGGTGCTACACAGTTTATTAGAGATGGGTTGATCGAGATATCAGAATTAGCCAGTAAGGGCTAGAGTTAATGGGCCAAGCAGTGTTTAAAAGAATACAGTGTCTGTGTAATTATTTCGGGGCATAAGCTAGCAGGTGGCCGGGGTGCTGGGGACAGATTCCCGCCACCCTTATTACAACATTCAGCTGAAAACTATCTCCTGCTTCATTTTATCTATGAATTTGCAGCAGTCTAAGCATAAATAGAGATTTTGACACCTCATATTAAATACTCACTTCCCTGAATTTTATTATCATTGTGCTAATTTGGGAAGATGTATTTCTTCATGATTTGTTTAATTGTCCATTACACTGACAATCCATACATTGATGAGCCAGGCAGAGGTTTGTGCCTGTGTTCTCATCACTTATGAGGCTGATGCAAGAAAATGTTTAGTCTGAGAACAGTGTTTTCTCCATGGTAAGATCTTGTAATGACAGTAAGTAATACAAAATGCTTGAATTCTGCACAAAAGTAGTGGTAATTACAAATGTTTTATTTATATCACACACACATGCACACACACACACACACACACACACACACACACACACACACACACACAAATCCATAGAATGCCATTCTAAAAGTAAGATTCAGCTGGCTTTAAGATACAGTCCTTCTTAGGCTAAGGCCTCTTCCATTTTTATGTGAGTCTCCAAAGTATGATTCTCAGTTACCACCCAGGCTTAGGTTCTATTTCATTTCGAAATCTCACACTCTGAAGTGTTACTATACATGACAGCACTCTTGTGATCCAACCAAACGAGTCATTTTTAATTACTCGGGAATAATGATTTTGTTATGAATTAAGACAATACTCATAAGAATCTTTCATTTTGATTCTCACTTTAATACTTCATTTACCAGCAAAAAAAATCTTAAACAAAATATTTAGCTATTTTAAAATCATGCATACATCATTTCACTTTTATTAAAGAGCCCGTTTGACTTGATTATGAATATATGAAATGAGTTTCATTTCTCTCAATTTTTTGTAGAATTTTATTAGCTTCAGAATAGACTGTGTCTATATATTTCCATAGTATGGTGTTATAAAATAAATCTAACATCAAAATTCACTGAGAAAATTGTTCATGTATAGTATGCTGCTAAGGCAGGTCAAATCCCCAAATCAAAGTGGAGGACCGGTCATCCTTGTGATGCTAAAATGTGTTTATCAGCTTGAGGATGTTCAGGTCACTTAGCGAAGACTGATGCCCATCCAATATAAAACTAATGAAATTAAGGGTTTTGTAAAATATAAGCACAAGACAGGCCATGGTGCATGAATCTCTAATGGTAAAATAGCAAAAAATGAGTATATAATAATTATGAAAATATGCAATTGAGACAAAAACTGTACAGAAGAGAAAATGATTGTAAAACAATAAAAGAGTGTAAAACTGGTCATTATATCTCAGTGCATTTTCATAAACACAAAAATATTTATAAAACTATACTATGAATATATATATATATATATATATATATATATATATATATATATAAAATCAATGTTTTATCTTAACAAGAAGCAGGGATTGTCTGAATTGACTTATATCAAAGTTTCATAATCTACTGCTTTTATTGAAAACAGTTTATTCAGGAAAGGATCACTCTTTTAAATGTAAATTTTCCCTCGTGTAAAAATTCACCACTTCATCCTTGAGATTGTCACCAATAATGTCATTTAGAAAGTGCATATGAAAAATTTGTTGTTATGTTCCATAGTAGTGAGAAATTATCTGATACTTAATATGTTCCAAAAAATCTATGCATTCTTGTAATTATTAACTATTAATTTCAAATGTGTGTTCTAAATTTTAGTTCATAAAAATAAAACTAGACATACTTCTGTTCTAAAGCTAATAAAATTCTACAATTAATTGAGAGAAATGAAACTTATTTCATGTATTCATAATCAAGTCAAATGGGCTCTTTAATAAAAATGAAATAATGAATGCATGATTTTAAAATAGCTACATATTTTATTTAATATTTATTTTTTCTTCAATCTCCTTGGGAGGAAACAAAACATTGAACTTTGGTCTTTGAAAGCAGGCCAAGTAATCTTGCTAGAAAATTGATCCCTGAGGAAGATCACGTGGTAGATGATGCTCAGGGCCCCGATGCTGGCACAGAGAAAAGTCCTGTACTACTCTGCTTACATTCACAGTAGTTCCCTGCAATGTTCTTAAATCAAATCTGCCTGAGAAAATTTCCCTTTTGTAGAGACCAAAGAATAATTTCCAGGGTGACTTAACTCTATATTATAAGAATGTTTGGGAAAATAAATGGAAGCATTGATCGCTTGCTAAATAAATTCTGCAGCGCAGAAATGTTCATGTCATTAAATGGATTTCATATATTCTTTGTGAGAAATATTGACAACTAGCATCATTTTACATGCATGATATTAATAGGTTTATTCATTTACTTTGGTTGGTGTTGTTTTCCATTCACAAACTTTGGCTCACAGTAAGTATTCTTAAAATCGGCAAAGTTTAGATCTGTTAGGATGAAATAAGGGATCTATGGAAGAACCAAGAAGGCTCCTAGCATTTATGCCTTATCCAAGTAAATATCAAGTTATGTTCAGAACAACAGAGTTGATAGAGTAGAAGTCTCTGAATGATGAATGTAATTTTAGAAGATACTTGCTGATGCATTGACAGGAAGAGAAAGCATGCCATCTCCATTCGTGTTTAAACATTTTCAAGTGTCCTATATACATCTATAAAGAGTAAAATCTAAAATATAAACAAAAGATAATATATGTTATTTTGTCCTTTCATTATATCTAGTAAGTAATCAGAGTTTAATGACTAGCCTTGTACCAGACACACTATCAATATTCATGCTCCTCTGAGCAAAACTTTACAGAAAACAAAACAGGCAACATCAATAAATTGAGTTCTGACAAGTAACTTGATTTTTGCTAGATTCTTCATTTAAAATGAATGCATACCAATACAACCTTTAAAATATTCTAAAACAATCAAGGTACTATTAAAGGAAATACTACCATGATAATTGAAAAAAAACAGTATGCCTTTTATCATATTCTAGCCAAATATGAGTTGTTACCTATTTCTACCTGTCAATTTTACTTTATCCTTATGCTGTAAAAGAAACATCAACATTAAGCCAACTGAAGTTATAACAATACTATCATGTACATTTAAACAAAACTCTTTTTAAAGTTGTACAAGCTGAGACCACGTTTTATTTATTATCTGTTTTAGGGTCGTTCACTATGTATGCTTGGAATTACCCAAATGAGACTGACTTCATCCTCATGGGACTGACAGATTCCAAGGAGATGGAGCTACCCCTTGCTGTGCTGTTTCTCCTAATATACCTGGTCACTGTGCTGGGGAACATAGGCATGATGCTGATCATTCGCCTCGATGCCCAGCTTCACACTCCAATGTATTTCTTCCTAAGCCACCTGTCATTCCTTGACCTCAGTTATTCAACTGCCATCACACCTAAAACCTTAGAGAACCTGCTGACTTCCACCAAGATTATTTCCTTTGCTGGCTGCCTTACTCAGATGTATGTTTTTGTCCTCTTAGCTGCTGCTGAGTGTTTCCTTCTTGCGTCAATGGCCTATGATAGGTATGTAGCTATCTGCAACCCTCTACAATACCCAGTTGTCATGTCCACAAGAATCTGCAGTGCCCTTGTTACTGCCTCGTATATGATTGGAACTATAGACTCCACTGTTAATATGCTTTTTATGAGCACCATCCACTTCTGCAGATCCAAAGTAATCCGTCACTTTTTTTGTGACACATCCCCAATTTTAGCACTGTCTTGCAATGACACACATAACATTGAACTTATGATAGTCATCTTTTCTAGCTTCACCTTAATGGTGTCTCTTATTACAATATCTGCATCTTATGTGTCCATTCTCTGTACTATTTTGAAGATCAATTCCACTTCAGGAAAGCATAAAGCCTTCTCCACCTGTGCCTCTCATCTCCTGGGAGTCACTATCTTTTATGGGACTTTAATCTTTACTTATATGAAACCAAGTAAGTCCTATTCCCTGGGAAAGGATCAAGTAGCTTCTGTGTTTTACACCATTGTGATCCCTATGTTGAACCCACTCATTTATAGTCTCAGAAACAAAGAAGTGAAAAATGCTGTCATTAGAGTTATCAAGAAGAGGGAAAACTCAAGGCAGATAATTTCACACTGGCGCTAAGTAACTAATCTATTATTTCTTTTTTATATTATATCTCTTTTGTCACTGTAAGAAAAATGACACTGACAGCCAAATTGTCATGTATATTTAGCTTCCTTTACACAAACACTATTTTGGCCATTTTCAGGATTGTGGTTTCCAAACTCCATCTTCAGGAAACATATCAGTCATGGTTAAAATAAGTATGTGTTTTTGAAGGCATGTAGGGTAGAAATTAATAGAATAAATATGTAACCCTTAAAAGTAAACCTAATGTACTAAATTTTATTTATACCATGGAAAAGATAACTTTGAGAAAATATCAATAGAATTTGAATCATTCTTGTGTATTATATTAACTAGCTGTCTAGGAAATAAATAATGATTCTCTGAATGTTTAATCCTCATTTTCATCAGCTTCTGAATATACATAGTAACCTTACATGCATGCGATGGAACAATAGCTGAAATATGTTCAAATATAGGCATAGTAAATATGATATTATTAATTATCATTAATACTTTCTAATATTTTATCATCATAATGTCCTTTCCTGAAGAATATCCACTATTTGCAAATAATTTTCAATTAGCTCAGGAAAACACAATTAAATGAGAAGGAATACAGTCAGTAATTTTGGAACACTGATTTTGTAACATACGTTCCATTGTAAATTGTTAGGTATTATTTATGCTCACTGAAGTTGCCTTTGAAAGTGTTGTAAGACTGTCTCATTTCAGAGACAAACATGTTTGTCTCAATGTATTTGCCAAGATCCCTAAGATAGTCTTGCTCTCCTAACACTGCAACATGGATGTAAGAGAAAGTAAATAGTCACATTGTGTCCTTTTCCATTTCCAACAGACTTTACCCCTACTCTTACCATGAAAGAAATGTGCCTGTAGTTGTAAAAGGAAGCTAAAAGCTGATCCATGGAAAGAAAATTCAATTGAAAACTCCATATAACAAACAAAAAAAATATTGCAGCACAAAAAAAACTGTAGTATGTTTTGTTTTCTAAATGTTGCCTAGGCAGCATTCAATAGTCATTTATATGTGTGTGTCTCTGTATGTGTGTGTATTATTTACATTCAAATTGGAGACTAAGAAATAGCAAAAAAGCCCTAACTAATTAATTTACAATTTCATTAACAAACTTCCTCTTTTTTTGATTTGTTTGGTTTTGCCTTTTTATTTCTTTGTTATTATTTATACTCTGAGAATTTTATACAATACATTTTATCATCTGTATTTTTACAAAACTCCTCCTAGAGACTACCTTTTCCTATTCACCAAGGTTGGTGTTCCTGTTGTTTCTTAAAAGAAAGCAAATGAAAATAAAAATTCTAAGAAGCTGTTCACAAATTACACTTACTGACAGAGGGAAAACAAGTTTTCTTAAGTGGAATGAGACTAAGTGAATCCAACACACTACATGCAGGTAGGCCCCATGTAAAAGAGCAGATGTAATTTGTGTTTTGATACAGTGTCCCTTTAGGTGAGGGTGGCCTCACCTGCTTTGCCAACATGACCTTGGAATCCTGATATTCAGTCTTTAATATTCCAAATGCTGGGTTTGCAGGCTTCTGTAATCATATACAGTTGGCCAAACTAAGTCTTGATAATCTTATTGATTACAATATCATCATATTTACCGAATTTTATCCATTTTGAGCTTCTGTTGATTTGTCCTTTAGAACAAATTTGGACTCTGTTTTATAACTTCTTAACAAAAGATATAAATTTTTTAATCACATATAGATTACTCCCCAATCTTACAATTGAAAACCAGTAAAATATGATCTCCTTGCCCATTCAATAAAAGAGTCATGCTATGTGGCTTTGATTACATGAGGTCCTATGTTAGTCCAAATATTTATTAAATTTGTACATTTTATTTCTTTTTGAATATTTATTGAATATTGTTATACACAAATAATTAAAAATATTTTTCTCTTTTGTTCATGAAATTACCCTTCCTTAGTGCATTTGAAGTGATATCTGATGACATCCCTCTATTGTGATTCATTTCTATTTTAGAGAAGATATTAGCAGCATTATTTTATGTTTTTCCATAATATTTTGTTTTATTTTAGTGTGATTAAGTAGTGATGATAATAATTATTCTTCCAGCTCAGTGAAGCAT
Organism: Microtus pennsylvanicus; assembly: GCF_037038515.1. Taxonomy (NCBI): domain Eukaryota; kingdom Metazoa; phylum Chordata; class Mammalia; order Rodentia; family Cricetidae; genus Microtus; species Microtus pennsylvanicus. The sequence goes on along the minus strand of NC_134579.1, from coordinate 222,072,494 downwards.
CTCATTAATTGTATTTTAATTGTATTTAGTGGATCTCTGATACTGATGAGTCTGCTTCATACGGAGAATAAGTAGCGCGATCACCATTAAACTACCAGTTCCAAAATGCCTCATATTTTAATTCTAGCATATTGACATTAGTCCTAATCCCAGTTACATCATATAACATTCATGCGCATGACCATCAGGCAGTCTACAAATTTATTTCTGATTTCCATGAAATAAAACATGAAATAAATATTAAAAACAGCAGACACAGAGAAGTCTATGTTAATGTCAAATATTCTCTAGAGCTGCTGAAAAGAGCTAGTGTGAATTTCACAGCAATGTATTATATGCCTCAAATATATATATATACACAAGCACTTTGTTACACACAGAGAAGTGAACCTTCTAGTAATAGAAGCAGTGGGGCTATGTCCTGCCACCCAGCTAGCTTTACCCAAAATAATTACACGGAAACTGTATTCTTTTAAACACTGCCTGGCCCATTAGTTCCAGCCTCTTATTGGCTAGCTCTTACATATTGATCTAACCCATTTCTAATATTCTGTGTAGCACCACGAGCTGGCTTACCAGGAAAGATCTTAAACTGAGTCTGTCTGGAGTGGGAGAATCATGGCAACTCCCTGATTCGGCTTCTTTCTCCCAGCATTCTGTTCTCTCTACTCCACCTACTTAATTATCTGTCCTATTATGCCAAGCAGTTTTCTTTATTAGTTAATCAATAAAATTAACACAAAATAGAAGACTCTCCCCCATCATTTCCCCTTTTTCTGTTTAAACAAAAAAGAAAGGCTTTCACTTTAATATAGTAAGATTACATATAACAAAACAGTTATCAAGCAAGAATTACAGTTACAATACTTATATCTACTTTATCTTTTATCATAACTAAGGAAAACTATAACTATCCATTCTTCAACTCCATCAAAGACTCCAGAAGGATATAATACTACCTAAGTAAACAAAAAATCAAACTCTAGAAATGACAGAGACATCTCGCTGCCTGTACAGTCACCCAAAATTTCTCTGTACCGTTGGGGCATCCATCTTCGGCCTTCAGGCCCATAGTATCCAGCAGACTTTTCCATGAAGCAGGAAATTTTAAAGACAGTTCAGTCACTTTTTGCTGTGTCCTGTAGAATGTCTCGTAGACTTTTTCATAGATCAGGAACCCCAAAAGACCATCTCACCTTTTGGCAAGTTTAGCAGTCCTCTCTCTGTGGGTTCTCTGTGTCCAGTTTATGCAACAGTCCAGGCAATAGCAGTTTCTTGCCCAAATGGCTAACCAACTCCCTAAGAAGCCTCTTCAATGCCCATCTTCCTCTTGAAGTAGATTGGTACTTGAAGTAGAAGGAGCAGATGTGTCTCATTGTCATGAAAAGCCCTAAGTTATTAAAACATTCAATGCCATATTCTGCAGTCTTTGAAAGATATGAAGAATGTCTATCTAATTGAAATTTATCTCTATATATCTAGAAAATCTAACAAACATGACTATAAGCTTTACTATTATAGATGATTATCCATTAGCAACCTATATTTTCTAATTATACATTACATTTTTAAATGAACTACACAATCACAGTACCTTAATTAAGATCAGAAATACATATACATATAACAAAATTGACCTTAAAATCCATACCAATGCAAATTATTCATATCTATATCATATCCCCCTTTAAGTATAAAAGAACATTTATAAACAATATTTGGGAACATGGGCGCAGTTTTTTCTCTCCAAATGGCTTCCTGCTGAATGAAGGTGCTGTTATTTAGGTCTTTTATGGGATAACTTGTGTGCCAGGTTCATCTCAATCAGCAGTTGAGTGAAGTAATTTTTTGAGGGTGTTTACAGCAACCTTTCAGGAGGATGTGGTCTATCATACCGTATTGGGATAGAAACAATCCACAAGGTCTTATCCTCTGTGAAAACAAAAGAAGACTCTCTCCAAAGCATCATATCCTTAGACCAAAATTTTGAAGTCATAATACCCTCATGAAATCCATTCTGGTTTAGCTTGGCAGCCCATATAATGAAATGTCTCTCTGTACTTAGCTCCTTCACAGTCAAAAACTTTAAAGAAAACACAATAATACAAAGAATCCAGACTCTCTGCGAATTTTCCATTTTTACGTGGCTTATTTTTACTCTATCACTTTATTTTTTCTCTTTAAAGACTTTTCCCTTTTTTTAAACGGCATTAACTTTATTCTCTATATTTTTTATTCCTCTCTCAAGCCTACGTACATTCATCCAACATTGTGATCCATTTGGTGGTCTGAATCTGTCCTATTGTGAATCTGTAATTTTTTTACTATCCAGGAGCACTTTTGATTTGAGCCTTTAAAGCACTAATCACTTAAGAATCTATGCTGTGACATTCCTAGGTCAAAAACAGCTACTGCCTGCTTGCCCTGCACGGTCCAACATGGCAGAGCCGCCTGTGCCTCTGATCCTTGCACATTGCACCAGTAGCATGGTGGAGCTGCTTGTGCCTCTGAGCCGCAGCATGCAATGACTTCCTTTTAGGCACACAGCGATTCTAGTTGCCATCAAACAAATCATAACACTTTACTCCAAATGCTCCATCAAAAGCTCTGTCTCCCGCAGGAGCCAGACAGAGATCGCGACAGCAGCACAGCCCAGAAAGCTGGCATTTTAAAACAGCCAGGTTTTCCTGCTGCTGAGTCAGGAAAATTTCTTTGCAGCAAGCCACCCACAAACAGCCAAAAGCTGTGTTAAAATCTCTCTTCATTTTTTTAAAGCCCTCTCAGGTTTTTAAGTGGATTTAGTCCATCACGTTGGAGCACCACTCTGTAGTAATAGGAGTGGTGGGGATGTGTCCTGCCACCCGACTAGCTTTACCCGAAATAATTACATGGAAACTTTTAAACACTGCCTGGCCCATTAGTTCCAGCCTCTTATTGGCTAGCTCTTACATATTGATCTAACCCATTTCTAATATTCTGTGTAGCACCACGAGCTGGCTTACCAGGAAAGATCTTAACCTGCATCTATCTGGAGTGGGAGAATCATGGCGACTCCCTGATTTGGCTTCTTTCTCCCAACATTCTGTTCTGTCTACTCCCCCTACCTAATTTTCTGTCCTATTAGGCCAAGCAGTTTTCTTTATTAGTTAACCAATAAAATTAACACAAAACAGAAGACTCTCCCCCATCAGAACCTAATAACAGAAAAGGGAGATCATAAGGCAACTTTATTCAGGAGATCAGACTGATGCCAGGAAATAAATTTCAGTGGACAACATAAAAGCCCAGAATGAGATTGGTTCACAAAAGTCAAAAATGTCCTTGGATGTAGCCCACAGGTTTGTTTTATCCTCGTTTCTCCTGAACTGACTTAAGTGTGAGTCACAAATACTTGCATGTGATGCTATTGTTCTGCTGCTCTGATTTCCTGTCCCTGGTTAAAATAGGTCCATCTAACATCCTATCAGATTTCACACAAGCACCAAAACCTTGCAGCCTTATTGGAGGCTAGACTGGTCCTGGTTCCCAAATAAGACACCACCCACTGTCCATTAAATCCTCTTAAGCCCCTCCCATCAACTCAGACTGCTTTCCCTCACCTGGGCTCTAAACAAGACCCATAGCAAAGTTTAGAATGATCCTAGGGACTGCAGGCAAGATATTTCCCACTGTCTCTTAACAGTCCTTAAAGATGACCCAATAACCTCAGACTTCACCCTCTCTCCTGGTCTCCACATTGATGCCCAAAGTCTTGGGAGCTTTATTGGAGGACAGGCTCAACCTAGGCACCACAGGTAAGATACCACTAACCACCCACTTAATCCCTTTAAGCCTTCCAAGCAACTCCAGACTCATTTCCCTCCCCTGGGCTCCTTATCTGGGCCTACAACATCTGAAGAGGATTTCATCTTTATCAGAGAAAAGGCTGCATCTAAGAATCCCAGGTCAGAAGATCAAAGAGGAAAAAGAAACCAAGGAACAAAACACTCATCCATAAAACCACAAATGCAGGAATAAACACCTAGAACTATAATCATCAAAAATCTAGACGCCAAAATGCCAGTGTAAGAACACAATAACAGAAAGGAAAATATTGCAACACTTGAGCCCAGCTGTCTTACGACAGGAAGGCCTGAATAATCCAACACAGCTGAAGCATAAGAAATAGATCTTCAAAATGGTTTTTTGAAGATGACTGAGGTGCTTTGTTGTGGGAGCTATGGGCTGCATTCCTGCCACCTAGCTCCTAGCCACCTGGCTAGCTTATGCCCCAAAATAACAACACACAAACTGTATTCATATAAACACTGCTTGGCCCATTTCTATTAATGTGTGTAGCACTACACGGTGGTGATTTACCAGGGAGATTCTAGCCTACGTCCATCTTGAGTGGGAGCTTCATTGCATTTGCCCTGGAGAGAAGAGGCATGGCGTCTGAGCTCACTTCCTCTTCCTCCCAGCATTCTGTTCTGTTTACTCCACCCACCTATGTTCTAACCTATCAGGCCAAGCAGCTTTATTAATTAGCCAATGACCTTCCTCCATCAGTGCCTAAGGAGGAAATGAAGGAAATCCCTTAAAGAAATTGAGGAAAAAATAAAATGAAATAATAACAAAAAGTCCAAGCAAAAACAAACAAATGAAGGAAACTGTTTAAGAGCTAAAAATGGAAATGGAAAAAAATAAATAAAACTCAAACAAAGGGAATTCAGGAAATGGAAAGTCTGGGTATTGAAACAAGAACTACAGATGGGAGCATCACCAACAGAATACAGAGATGGAAGAGAGAATCTCAGGCATTGAAGAAATGATAGAAGAAATAAATTCATCAGTCAAAGAATATACTAAGAATAAAAAAAATCCTAACACAAAACGCCAAGGAAATCTGGGATAATATGAAAAAACAAACCTAAGAATAACAGAAATATATGTTATAGTGAGCCTAGCCTTTAACAGCTGAGGTATGTCTTCAGCATAGAGCCCCTCAACTGAAGAATGAATAAGAAAATGTGGTATACTATATAAACAAACTGAAAAATAAAAACCACATGATCATCTCTCTCATTAGATGCTGAAAAAGCTTTTGACATAATACAATATCCCTTCATGATAAAGGTCTTGAAGAGAACAGGGATAAAAGTAACATACCTAAACATAATAAAGGCAATATACAGCTAGCCAACAGTCAACATCAAACTAAATGGAGTGAAACTCAAAGTGATCCTACTGAAATCAGGAACAAGACAATGTTGCCCACTCTCACCATATCTATTCAATATGGTTTTTGAGGTCTTAGCTAGAGCAATAAGACAACAAATGTAGATCAAGGGGATACAAATTAGAAAAGAAATCAAATACTCACTATTTGCTGATGATAAGATGGTTTACATAAGCGACCCCAAAAATTCTATCAAGAAACTTCTACAACTTATAAACACTTTTAGTTATGTAACAGGATATTAGTTTAACTAAAATAAAAAATCAGTAGCTGTCCTTTACAAAGATGATAAATGGGCTAAGAAATAAATAAGAGAAACATTTCCCTTCAGAATAGCCACAGATAGCATAAAATATCTCAGAGTAACTCTAACCAAAGAAGTGGAAGACTTGTATGGCAAGAACTTTAAATCTTTGAAGAAGGAAATTGAAGAAGACAGGAGAAAGTGGAAAGATCTCCCATGCTCTTGGGTAGGCAGAATTAACAAGTAAAAATGACAATCTTAATGAAAGCAATCTATGGACTCAATGCAATGCACATCAAAATCCCAGCAAAATTATTCGCAGACCTCGAAAATACAGTACTCCACTTCTTAAGGAAAAGCAAAAATCTTGGAAAAGCCAAAACAATCCTGTGCAATAAAGGAACTTCTGGAGTCACACAATTCCTGACTTCAAACTTTACAACAAAACTACAGTATTGAAAGCAGCCTGGTATTGGCATAAAAACAGACAGGAGTACCAATGGAAACAAATCAAAGACTGAAATATTAGTCCACACACCTATGAACACCTGATTTTTGACAAAGAAGCAAGAAATACAAAATAAAAAAAGCATATTTAACAAATAGTGCTGGCATAACTGGATATAAGCATGTATAAGAATGAAAATATATCTATACTAAGATTCATGTAGAAAGATGTAGAATTCCAACCTTAGCTTCTCAGTTGTCTGAAATCATTAAGGTGACCTGCTTGCCCCATAGTTAAATGCTGGTTTCTACAAACTACATTGTCTAGACAGTAATAGATAAGATACATTTAACAAATAGCATTGGTCATAGAAAGTTCATTCAAAATATAATACACACAAAAATGTCTCTAAGGGGAAATGGGGTGAAAAACGTGAGAAGGGGAGGATGGGGGGAGCTTGGGGGAAAGGGATGGTTGAGATAAAGAAAGGGTGGATACGGGAGCAAAGAAATATATATCCTAATTTAGGGAGCCATCTTAGGGTTGGCAAGAGACTTGACTCTAGAGCGGCTCGCAGGTGTCCAGGGAGATGTCCCCAGATAGTACCTTGGGCAACTGAGGAGAGGGAACCTGAAATGACCCTATCCTATAGCCATACTGATGAATATCTTGCATATCACCTTAGAACGTTCATCTGGCGATGGATCGAGATAGAGACAGAGACCCAAATTGGAGCACCGGACTGAGCTTCTAAGGTCCAAATGAGGAGCAGAAGGAGGGAGAACATGAGCAAGGAAGTCAGGACCACGAGGGGTGCACCCACCCACTGTGATAGTGGAACTGATCTATTGGGAGCTCACCAAAGCCAGCTGGACTGGGACTGAATAAGCATGAAATGAGACCGGACTCTCTGAACGTGGCTGACAATGAAGGCTGATGAGAATCCAAGGATAATGGCACTAGGTTTCGATCCTAATGCATGAACTGGCCTTGTGGGAGCCTAGCCTGTTTGGATGCTCACCTTCCTGGACCTGGATAGAAGTGGGAGGACCTTGGACTTCCTGCAGGACAGGGAATCTGGACTGCTCTTCATTCTCGAGAGGGAGGGGGAATGGAGTGTGGAGAGGGGGAGGGGAGTGGGGGGGGATGTGTGGGAGGAGGGGGAGGGAAATGGGAAATGGGGAGGAGGCGGAAATTTTTTTCAACAAATAAAAAAATAATAAACAAAAAAAGTATTTAAAAAAGTCTCTATTGATAATATTAAAATATTACCTGATTCTGTGGTATGTTTACCTCCCCTTCTAAAGGACTCAATGTTACATATAAAGAATTTTATTTCACCAACACTTGATGACAAATTAGCAGAAGTCTTTTACTCCAGTTTTCTTTGAGTAAAATGACTTATTCTCATTTTTATTCTTCACTCTGGGAAAATATTCTTCAAAAACTATTTAGCTTTATTTAAATCATAGTTTACATTTACATCAGTTTATTCTCATTTAAGACAGAATATAACCTGATCCCATCAAATTAAATATGTGGTTTTTAATGGTTAGTAATTCTTATTTTGTGTCTCATCTGTTATATTTAATGAAATGAAAATAAATCATAAGCAGGAGTTAGAAGTGAGGCATGCTGAAATTGTACTGTAGCTTATAGATTTTAATGAACACAGTTTATTTTTATAGAATCATTCCAATAAACACTTATAACAGTGAAATTCTTTTTTCTTCTGAATTAATAAAAGATGACTGCATACATACACTAAACATTGCTTATGTATCATTAGAAGAGAAGAATTGCTCGTTTTATTCATTGTGGGGCTTCTAAAAATGCAAACATTGGCTCAATTACTCAATGAGCATTCTTTCTCAAAGGCATGCCAAACTTGCTTAAGAACTGGATTGGCCCCTGAGGACGATCACGGGCTACATGATGCTCAGCACTCTTCTATAAATTTCTGTATGGTTATTGGGTAGAGAGGAAGGGCACTGACTGCTCTACTGAGGCTCATCAGAGATTCTAGCACTCATGTTGTTCTAGTTCGACAAGACTGCATAAGACAGTTTGACTGACTTCCCTTACCCTTTAAAGAAGATGGATCTACAGATATTTGGAAATATCAAGGAAAATTTTGAAAGTTGTCAAAATTTTAGGCATATGATATTGAAATCTCTGTCTGTGGTTGTTTCACAACAGCTTGACTCACAGTAAGTATTCTGATATTTATAAGAAATTAGTTAAACTGTTAAAAAAAGGTTCTTAATGTATGACTCTTTGCACACCCTGAGATTAGAACTTTCACAAAGACTGTCAGGATTTCTGTCAAAACAGATAATGATATGATATTCTAAAAGTAAACATCATATTTTGAAACTCTACTTTTAGTGTAACTTTGATTTTGAATTTCTCGGGCAGATAATCTTTTCATGGATAGTCATATGTCTTAGTGCTGTCAAAAGACTTCTGGAAAAAGGATAAAATGGAGATTTATTAGTAATGAGAGATGATTCATATTTTAAGAAAATGAAATATTGTTGAAATGTTTTTCAACCTTTGTTTATTGAATAGTCATAATTTTGTTTAGATTTCAAACACTAAGTGTAAGGAACAGAATAGAATAACAAGGACGTCCTGTAGTCAGAATACATACAGATAACCAAGAGCATTTGAACCAAATCCTCAGTAGTTATTTAATATTTTGCACTTTGTTCCTCATTGCAAATAAGATGAGTTTCATTGAAATCATAAAGAAGTCCATTATCTTTATTACGTAATTAACAAATGTCATGCTTATTTCTTTTGACACTTTTTATAAAAATAACATCATAAAATATATATCAATTTGACACAAGAAAAATCAATTATAGAAATATTTAAACATGCATAAAATATTTTATTGACAGTCATTCAACATAAGTATGATTTTTAATTCCTGAACAGTTTACGGTAGCTGACAATGAATACCTGGAATTATACACATAAGCCTGATTTCATCCTCATGGGGCTGACAGATTCCAAGGAGATCCAGCTGGTCATCTCTGTGATTTTTCTCCTGATATACCTGCTCACTGTGCTGGGGAACATAGGCATGATACTGATCATTCGCCTAGATGTCCAACTTCACACTCCGATGTATTTCTTTCTCACCCACCTGTCATTCCTTGACCTCAGTTACTCAACTGCCATCACACCTAAAACCTTAGAGAACCTGCTGACTTCTTCTAAGAATATTTCCTACGTGGGCTGCTTCACTCAAATGTACTTTTTCGTCCTTTTGGCCGCTACTGAGTGTTTCCTTCTGTCTTCCATGGCCTATGATCGGTACGTAGCTATCTGTAACCCTCTGCACTATTCAGTCGTTATGTCCAGTCGATTCTGCAGTACCCTTCTTGGTGGGTCATATGTGCTTGGAGCTCTGGATGCCACTGTCAATATGTTATGTATGGCTACATTGGATTTCTGCAACTCTAATGTCATCCAGGACTTTTTTTGTGACACATCCCCACTTATAGCCCTGTCTTGCAGCAACACAGATGATATTGAATTCATTATATTCATTTTTGCTGGTTGCACTCTATTGATGTCCCTTATCACAATATCTGCATCTTACATGTCCATTCTTTCTACTATTTTGAAGATCAATTCCACTTTAGGAAAACAAAAAGCCTTCTCAACTTGTGCCTCTCATATCCTGGCAGTCACCATATTTTATGGGACCATGATCTTCACTCATTTAAAGTCAAATAAGTCTTTCTCTTTGGGAAAGGATCAAGTGGCTTCTGTGTTTTACACCATTGTAAGCCCCATGCTGAACCCACTCATTTATAGTCTTCGGAACAAAGAAGTAAAGTGTGCTGTCAGTAGAGTTATGAAGAAGAGAGAGAGAACTCTGGACACCTAAGAAAACAATTACACTAAGAATTTAACTTTCTTTTATTTGAATTATCACCCTGGCCTCTCCATCTAAAAATAAAAAAAAAAGTTTTACTTCCTTATTTTTGTAGATTTTTAGTTATACAAACATTTCTTGGCAATTTCTTGGTATGTGTTTTGAAAAGTACATTTTATAATGGCAAATGTACTTTTTTTAATTTTTTAATGGCAAAATGAAATACTTGCTATACACATGGTTTAATTACCTTTTTGTCAACTAATATAAAAAAATAAAATGTGATTACAGTTCTTAAAATTCTACCCTGAACAAATCTTATCATTACATAATGATTAAGACAATTTTCAAAGTGACCACAATGTCAGGTGGCATCCTTTCTAATATGATTCAGCAAATTTCACAGATCATTTAATTCTCAATTTCATCAGCAACAGAGGAGAATAATTCTAAAACAATATTTTATGATGATGTTTGAAATCCATTTGAGGAAACAATCACTAATGACATTATAAGCATATTGATTTACATGAAGCAAGTTTGCTTGTATATAAAGTCTTTTGCCCTATGTTTTTAAAATTATATCTAGTTATGCTTAATCACAAAGAATTATCTGAAAAGAAATACAATCTGTATTTTCAAAGTTTGAGTTCAAACTAAATTAATAAATACAACTAAGTTACAGACAAATATGGGTGGCAATTCAGAACTGACACTTTCCTGAATAGAAAACCTCTAACAGCCGGGTGGTGATGGCGCATGTCCTTTAATCCCAGCACTCAGGAGGCAGAGGCAGGCGGATCTCTGTGAGTTCAAGGACAGCCTGGTCTAGAAGAGCTAGTTCCAGGACAGGAACCAAAATAAATAAATAAATAATATAAGAAGAAAACCTGTAACAATTATGAACGTTCTGGCACGGGGTCTTCTCAGTCCAATAATGAGCATGTGTGTCTCTCTCTGTATGATAGACAGACACGAAATTCTCATTGCCATCTCCATCCTTTGCTTCAGCCTTCTTCATCCATTGTTTAAGGACCATTGTAATTGGACTGCTAATTTATTTTTAAAACATCTAATATTTTGTAATCCATTTGCCACCATGTGTTTTCCATGAATGTGGAGTCAACACACTATTCTTACATTATTTTGAATATGACATATCAAAAATTTATCAGGTCAGAAATCTGCATGTTATAATACCCTCATGTAATCTTTCTGTTAACTCTTTTGGAAACAAAATCATTCTCAAAATATCAAATAGTTTATTATTTACTCATCTTCCTTGATCTAATTTAAATAATTTTCAAAGTTATTTAAAAATAAACTTTTGAGAGTAGAGTTGAGAAATGCAATTTCTGGACAAAACACAGCTCTAGAGACCACAATAAAATAACAGCAGTGGATGTCTTCACTTGCCTGCCATTGAATGGTCTCCTCAGTCTTCACACATTGAGAGAGGAAGAGGTCAGCGTGGTCTGTTCATAGCGTTGTGTCCAGTCTTCAGTAGGCTGTCTTAGTGGTACTTTCGCAACCTGCAAGACCTCTCTGGATTTGGATATCAATATTGCTTATACAGTTCAAATTAACAATGTGACCTTTGGGTCCTGGATAACTATTTTGTCTCTGGGATTCCTAGTATGGCATGGCTTCCAGTACAGCAGAAGTTTTCTGCCAAGTTGTGGGATGTGAATGGAACTCAGTGGAGGAGTTGCTCTTGGCAACTGTCGTGTCAGCTCTAGGAAGTGTTAGCTATCTATGGTTAGTGGTCTACTTGGGTCCCTAAAATTGACCTGGTAAGAAAAGCAAAAGTTTTCTGTTGTCACTGTGGAACAGAATATGGCGCTGTTTGAGGATGATGGGAGTGCTTTAAGAACGATCACCTTGGGGTTCTAGATCTTCCATCTACTAAACCTATTGGAGTTTCTGGTTGAAATAATGGGCACAGTGGAGTGGTTGCAGTTTGGGGCTATTGCTTGGTCTTTAAGGGATTTTAGCTGACATTGGATGGTGTCTTAACTTAGGTCTCAAGGATCAGTTTCGTCTGTGCTAAAGTAGGTCCTGGAGGTGTGTTCTGGGATACGGAGTCCAAGGGGTGGGATTCTTTAGTACTGAGACCCAGCCTGGTTTCCAGTAGAGTAGGAGTTGTTTGCCTAAATATAGAGCACAGGAAGGGAATACAGTCTGGGTTGTTGGATGGGCTTTAATGGTGCTAGTCATGGTAAGAGATGTCTTATGTTTCAACCCTAGAACTAGCCTGGTCCCTGGTGAAGTATCCAGAAGGGTGATTCCGGATATGCTTCATATATGTATGTATATAATTTGATTTTGCATTTTGTGTTTTTTTTTATTTTGTTTTGGCTTGTTGAAAGAGAAGTCTTCATGATCATGGTTGAGTTCTACACTTACCTGATGATATAAGAAAAAACAATTAGGATGTATTTAAATATTATCCTGATTTATTAAAGTTTCAGCTATAGATGCTTCTCGAAAATCCATAACTTCATTAAACCTTAATAGATGTCTAGGTGTTCAGTACCAGGCAAATGTTCACTATTGTTGAATCAATTTTAAATCCAATTTAAGAGGTTTCGGTTACTATCAAGATACATGTGCCACTAATAAACTCTTGGTTTTATGGTCTCCTTTTTTTTCCAGTTTATTTGTTTGCTTGTTTTGTTTTTGCCATTCTGTTACTTGGTGTGGTTCATAAATATTATATGTATATAGGAGTGTTGGTAGTTTCTTTTTATTGGAAACTTGCATGAAACTTATGGGACCATAAAACCTACTATGCAGTGAGAAGCCATTCTGGTCAGTTTTAGTTCTTGACTTCTTGGTCCTGTATCTGAAATGCATGGTTTGTTTGACGATGGAGACTTTCCCTACTAATGGAAACAGATGGCGATAGTAATAAATGTTAATATATGATTGTCACCTGGAAACTCTGATCAATAAGTCAAGTGACTTCTTGTGCTTGATGTTGTAATTTTTGCTAGATGACCTTTGCCTATTGGAAGGAGCATTTTTACCAAGATGAAAAAAATTAATCTTAAATATATATGTTTATTTATAGAGGTTTACATATCGTATACGTGTTTTTAGGTAAATATTTAGAAGTATGATTTCTTATGACATTTTAAGTACCCATCTGTTATTTTACCTTCCTATTCTTCTTCAATATTTACCTTTTACAAGTGCCCAGTTAGAGCCTGTTTCCCCCAATAGGTTACTTTTCCCTGCTATTTCCCTCTCTATAGTTTCATACTGCCCCAGACTCTGAATAGTTTATTTTTTTCTTTATATACCCATAAATAAACTAAATTTAAAATACATTTAGACAACACTCTATTCACATCAGGGCATTTTTAAAAACTGTGGCTAGAGGAAATTATTTTTAATTTGAAAATGCTTACTTTGACAATGAAACTGTGATTATAGAATAGTAAATTTTAAATTGAAGAAGTGATTCTGCTGGACTTAAAAATGTTTTGTAAAAACAATAGAATATGTCTCCATATATTCACTGATAAGTGCGGTTCTCTCTTCTCATCAAGGAACTTCCCTTTGCAGTAGAAAAAAAATACCATAACAAAATCTACAATAAAATAATTGCACAGTTGAGGAGCCCTAGCATTTTTTTCATTTAGTCAAAGATATGTATTATTATCTAATGTTTTGGAGTTAGTAGACTCAGATGAGAAAGAACATGAAGGATTGGTCTTTGAGGGTCTCTGTTGCATTTCTCAAGATGATCTTTTCTAGTTCCTGACATTTACCTGCAAAATTTATGACTTCATTTTCTTATAGATGAATTGTAGCCCATTGTGAATATGTATCACATTTTATTATCCACTTCCAGTTGAAGTACATTTATTTTTTATTTTTTATTGTATGTATGGGTATATAAATAAATGTAGTACATCAGAAAAAATAACACAGCTTTATGTTCTTCTTTGTGGGCTCTCAGGGAAAAGGAAAAACTTTTCTAAATTAGTCCTTTGACCTCTGTTCTTGACTCTTTGCCAAGAAATCTGTCTTAGAAATTTCCTCCTGAGAATGACCACATTATATGATGCTCATAACACTATATGAGTTGTCCTGGAGTTAAGAATTAGAGACAAAAGGCATATATTGCGCTGCTCAGATTCACAATTGTTCATGGAATAAATTTCGGCCATAAATTCCAATGAAACTTGATTTTGGCAAAGACCCGAGGAAAATATCAAGAATAACCTAATTTACTTCTGAAGTTCTAAAAACGAGTTTACAAAAAAGTGGAAAAAATAGTCAAAGAGAAAACAAAAGCTCTAAGACTAACATATTCAAATCTTTAAATAAATTTTCTCTTTAATTTGTAAGAAAATTTGGGAATTGAATATTTCCAGTCAAATGCTATAGGAAGTATTTTGACTTCATTTTTTTCTATCAAGGTTGGTATTCAGAGTAAGTATTTTCAAAACTGTAAAGACTTAAAGTAATTAAAATAAAGATTATATTAAAAATATAAGTATACATACCATTTGGTGCTTTTAAAGGTAACATCAGGATTGTGTCAAACAGAATAGGTAGAAGAAGAGAACCCCGGATATGATTCATACTTCATGAATAATTTTATTTTAAAACTGTTTTGAATATTCAAAACTTACTCCATTTTTATTGATAATTATTTTTATTAATGCAGGCTATTAAAATTCTGTAAAAAATCAATTAGACTTAAATGATATTGGAAAAAGCAGGAAATGATGTATCAAAGTTGATTTCTATCTTTGTTAACTAAATGTGTGACATTTCATTTAGACTTAACTGGAAAAAGATTATGACTAACATCTTTGGTATCTTACATTTTTACAGTGATCCAAAACTCTAAATGAATTCTTCTCTATTCACATAAATTAACTGAATTTTTGCCTCTTATATGCCTATAAAATAAGGGGATAATTATTATCACATACATAATAACATTTCCTGTGTATTAAATTCATAAAAGGATATTATTTAAACTAGTATCAAGTTTTTAAATTATAGCACATTTTATTACAGATGATAACATTATCAATGCCACTTTGTACTTATAATTGGTAATTGAATTATTTGCTGTTATATGCTATAGGTATAAAAACTACAATAGCAAAATGCACAAGAATCTCTATGCCATTCTAAAAACAATACATAATCTTTGACTTCTTGTCATTTAGGGATATTCACTATGAACACCTGGAATCGGACAAATAAACCTGACTTCATCCTGTTGGGACTGACAGATTCCAAAGAGATCCAGTTAGTCCTCTCTGTGCTGTTTCTCCTGATATACATGGTCACTGTGCTAGGGAACATAGGCATGATACTGATCATTTGTGTTGATAGCCAGCTTCACACTCCAATGTATTTCTTCCTCATACATTTGTCATTCCTTGACCTCAGTTACTCGACTGCCATCACACCTAAAACCTTAGAGAACCTGCTGACTTCAAACAAGAGCATTTCCTTTGTAGGATGTTTCACCCAACTGTACATTTTCATCCTCTTGGCAGCTACTGAATGCCTTCTGCTTTGCTCAATGGCCTATGACCGCTACATAGCTATCTGCAAACCTTTACATTATCCTATCATTATGTCTTCACAATGCTGTCTTGTCCTGCTCACTGGATCCTACATGATTGGAACTGTGGATTCCTCTGTCACTGTGTTTGCCATGATTACACTACATTTCTGCAAGTCCAGTGTAATCCATCATTTTTACTGTGACTCATCTCCACTTTTATATCTGTCCTGCAGTGACACAAATAGTGCTGAAATAATTATATTCATTTTTGCAGGTTCCACCATTCTGGGTTCCCTTATCACAATATCTGTATCCTATGTGTCTATTCTTTCTACTATTTTGAAGATCAATTCCACTTCAGGAATGCAAAAAGCCTTTTCCACTTGTGCCTCTCACCTCCTTGGAGTCACTGTCTTTTACAGTTCTCTGATCTTTACTTATTTAAAACCGAGTAAGTCCTACTCCCTGGGAAAGGACCAAGTAGCTTCTGTGTTTTACACAATTGTGATCCCCATGCTGAACCCACTCATTTACAGTCTCAGGAACAAAGAAGTGAAAGGTGCTGTTGTTAGATTAGTGAAGACAAGATAAGGATTCAGGAAGTTGAATGAGGGTAAGTGGTGAGTCACATTGTTTCCTACTATCTTGTTCTCCACATTAGCATTTCAGGCAGGTTGACTTATTGAAGCCAGTACTCACCTCTTGCTAGGCTGGCTGCTCAGAGCCTTTGGGGGATGTGACTGTCACTGCTAGCTGGCACTAGGCTTTCAGATCTGTTTATCTGCTAGGATACTTACGTTGTTCTGGGACCTAAACTCACATCCTTATGCTTGTGTTGCAGGAACTTATCAGTTGTGTAAGCCTCCAGTTTCACATTCAAAACAGATGACACACTAAGACATATATTTAACAATAAATTTCTATTTTCATGAATTATGTAGTCTTTATTAGACATAGAATTAAAATTTTCTTCATTTAAAATCTCCTAATGTGTATGCAATGCCCCTAATTTCAGAAGCTATTCCATGGACTGGCTGTATTATATATAAGTACTATAAAAGGAGTTCATGTTTTATTTATCTTCTGCTTTCTGTGCTTTCTAGAATCTTTATTACATTACAATTAGCTTAATTTTGTTATTAGAAGTAGTGATTTGCAAACATTTGTAGGTTATGCATTTATTGTTTTTTGTCATTTTTGACCCTGAGTCTGTCATATAACATTTCAGGTTTTATGGCCTTTTTCTTTTTTTCCATTCACTTAACTTGTGGTTTTACCTTTCTTTCATGTATTTTTGTTTCTATAATTACAAAACGTCTAGTGCCTGTGTTTGCCACACAGGTGAACAGTATCTGTAGCATTATAGATAACACTGAGACACATGCATTGATGCATATAGAAAATCAGAAATCACAATACATAAGCAAAAGACGAGTAAGGTAAAAAACAAAAATGTCCAGATTAAACACCATGATACAAAATACCTCTAAAAATATAGTTGAGTTTACTTTGTGTTTGTCATCTTTTGGCTTGTAAGTGTGGTTCGATGGCAATCGAAACTCTGTTAAGAGATTTAATTTTCCTTTGAAGATAGTGTTTTTGCCAGTTGGAGATAGCTTCTCACTTAAGAATAAAATTTGTGCCCATTTACCGTCTGAGATCTGGGACCCTACCTGACTTAGATATTTGCAGGCCATGTGCTTGCTGCCACAATCTCTGTGAATTCATATGTACATCTGTTCTGCTGTGTCTGAATGGTCTTGAGTTCTTGATGTCTTACATTTCCACTGGCTCTTAAAATCTTTATGTTTCTATTTCCATAAAATTCTCAGAATCCTGACGTGATGGGATCTGTAGAGGTAGCAGGGACTAATACTTATTATGCTTATATTCTCAATCCTCTAATTAATATAGGAGTAAGTTGGAGAGACATTGGTATTCTTGTGGTGGTCAAAGAATATGCTTTCCTACAGGGTCCTAGGACTATTGTGCTTCAACTTAACTTGCGGAGAAGGGTAGGGAAGTTATAAATTATACTGTGGGAATAAAAGGAATCCCTCTTTGTACTGGTAATGAAAATCATTGTTTAAATATAATGTCTGAAATTTTATTTTATATATAATTAATGATTGGAGCACCAAGAATTCTTATAGAAAACTTGCTATGTTTAGTGCATTTAGATTTGAGGAACAAAAACTTAATGCCATTACTTCTATAAATTTACATCTTGCAAATTATGGCTACTAACAAGGAATCTGATACATAGGCAGCAATGTATAGTTAAGAATCTTCAGGTGCCTGCTAATATATCCCAAGGAAAATTCATTGATTGAAACCTTTATGATGCCACTCAAGAACTATATTCTTACTTAGTATTGTTTTATCAATGATCAAATTCAAATAAAACTATGGAATTTGCCTCTCCTTTTATTAGAAACTTTTTAGTGGCATGAACTTGGAATATCGAGCTCTGTGTTGCAGTTTGGTAAACCATTCAGACTAATTTGTGGAAACTGGCAAGTGCTTTCCACACACTTAAAGAAAGGAACAGAAATTCAAACTTTGATTGTGAAAAATTTCATTTTCCTTTAATTTAGATAAGATTTATTCCTTTGTGGCTTGTATACCATGACCTTATTTGTTACTGAAAGACTTTTGCAATGGTACTCTAATAATTATCGCATAACTTTAGTATGATGTACTCTTCATACTTGTGTCGATGCTAGTGTGTGTTTAGATGTGAAATTTGAAAATCTATTTTCTCAGAGCAAGACCAGCAGTCTGGATACCTATAAAGTTGTTATGACCATGTCAAGACTCATCTGCTTGATGCTAGTGCAGGAGTTGCTAAAAGAATATTAAGAAAAACTCAGTGCATTGATAATTGCTGTGGTCCTGGGAATCATTTCATTAATTGCTACTACTACCTCAGCTGGAGCTGTTCTTCAAAAAGAAATGCAAACTGATGAATTTATTAAAGAGTAGCATATATTTTCTCCTGAACTTTGAACTCAACAAAATAAGATTGATAGAAAATAGTGGTTGAGAGAGCCTGATGTAATTGGGATGGATGTTGTAGAATGTCTTGAAGATATTGTAGCTTTATTTAATCCCATGAATCTTTTTTCTTTTTTTTTCTGTGTAGTACTTTTTTTTACTGATAAAAGGAGAATAAAAAAAAAAAAAACAAATTTCCACCTCCTCCCAGCCTCCCATTTCCTTCCCCCTCCTTCCGCTCTTCTCCCCCTCCTCCCACCCTTCTCCCTCTCCCCCCACTCCTCGCCCCCTCCCTCTCCAGTCCAAAGAGCAGTCAGGGTTCCCTGCCCTGTGGTAAGTCCTAGGTCCTCCCCACTCCATCCATATCTAGGAAGGTGAACATCCAAACTGGCTAGGTTCCCACCAAGCCAGCACATTGCCTAGGATCAAAACCCCGTGCCATTGTTTTTGGCGTCTCATCAGCCCTCATTGTTCGCCATATTCAGAGAGTCCAGTTTTAACCCATGCTTTTTCAGTCACAGTCCAGCTGGCCTTGGTGAGCTCCCAGTAGATCAGCTCCACTGTCTCAGTGGGTGGGTGCACCCCTCGTGGTCCCGACTTCTTTGCTCATGATCTCCCTCCTTCTGCTCCTCATTGGGACCTTGGGAGCTCAGTCCAGTGCTCCAGTGTGGGTCTCTGTCTCTATCTCCATCCATCACCAGATGAAGGTTCTATGATGATTTGCAAGATATTCGTCAGTATTGCTATAGGATAGGGTCATTTCAGGTTCCCTATCCTCAGCTGCCCAAGGAACTAACTGGGGACCTCAGCTTGGGCACCTGGGAGCCCCTCTAGGGTGAAGTCTCTTGCCCACCCTAAAGTGGGTCCCTTAACTAAGAATTGTGGTTCCATGCTCCCCTATCCAACCTTCCTTTATCCCAATCCTCCTGTTTTCCCAAGTCCCCCCCTCCTTCCCTTCTCCCTTTTCTCTCCCCATCTCCCCTAATTCCCATCCCACCCCACCCCCAAGATCCCAATTTTCTCCCCGGCAATTTTGTCTACTTCCCTTAGCCAAGAGGATAACTATATGTTTTTCCTTGGGTTCACCTTCTTACTTAGCTTCTTTAGGTTCACCTATTGTAGACTCCGTGACCCCTATTTATGGCTAGAAACCAATTATGAGTGAGTATATCCCATGTTCATCTTTTTGGGTCTGGGATACCTCACTCAGGATAGTGTTTTCTATTTCCATCCATTTGCATGCAAAATTCAAGAAGTCATTGTTTTTTACCGCAGCGTAGTACTCTAGTGTGTATATATTCGCTTCATCCCATGAATCTTTTTGATAAGTTCCTTGTTCTTGTGGGTTTTATAAATCTCTTTGTTAGGAAAGCTTTATTGGCTTTGAAATGCATATTGATTTATTTTCCTGAAACTGTACTACAACTAGACAAAAGGCCATATTTACTGTATAGCTTCATAGTCTTGGACATAAACGCCATCTCTAAGAATCTCTTAAACAAAAAGAGGGACAATGTAGTGATATGTAAAATAAAGACTTTGTGTCAGGCTTTGAGTGTAATTTGTAGTAAAGTCTTTGGGTTTGGTTTGAGTGAAATATTTCAGAAAAGCCTGTGCTATGTTGGATTAATCAGTAGAGGCTGAGAAACTGTTTCCAGAATGTTTAAACTTTGAAGAAATGTCTTTCTGGGCATATGCACTTGGTATTATGAGTGTTTATAGCTGTGCTGACCTTGGTTCTAAGACACCCCTTCCTGCAAACCTAGAATTCTTACATTTGATTATGGTTGGGTTTAATCAAAAGGTAATGAGGTTTTGTCGGCTGTCTGCTCTTATAGGCAGTAAGAGCAAAAGGTCTTTGATAGCTGGAATCTTTCCCAACCCAAATTAACCTTGTATATGTTTTAATAAAGTAACAGAAATGATCTTGTTGGGTGTCAATCTTTTCCAAGAAAACTAAATCTCTCTGCTCCTTTGGAAAATGAAGGCCTCATGGTGATCTTCTGTCTCTACTGTGGCACATTAGGGTGAAATCAAATTATAGGATTCAGTGAAGAAATCATCCTGTTTAGAATTGAGTATTCCAAGGTGTTTTTTTTTTCTGTAAATTTTTCAGTTTGGGGTCTCTGAATTTGTCCCCATTTGCTATATGAGGAAGATTCTCTGATGAATTTGTAAGACATTAATATGCGGGTACAGGAGAATTTCATTAGAAGTAACTTTTATTGCTCTGTTCCTCAGAACAATAGTATTTACTGTTCTCCTAAGTCCCTGTCCTATTAAATGTCAAGAACTTTGCCACTGGAGCCGAGCCATGGATGGATTCCCTCTCATGGAGTAGCCCTTAAATCCAATCAGACAGTGGACGGTTCTGCCTACAACTTTTGTGCCACTATGGCACTGTGTCACCATTGCAGATAGAAGGGTTTGCAGCTCAGTTGGTGTTTGCCATTGTCCTCTGGTAGCATGCATAGTACATGCAAGTACCATAAACACTAGATGGTATGTGTGAAGTCTCTAGCTAGACACTAGCTTGACTCCATTGTTGCAATTAGATGCATGGGTGTTTTCTTCAGCAATAGAGCCTTGCTGTCAGCTTGTGGAGAGCAACCAACAGTCTTGGCAATAGCTGAGTCATTTGGGAGTTTCCATGTGGCCACTTAGGTCAAAGACTTAATTAGACACAGTTCATTTTTGTTACTGGATGTTTTACTTGTTGGTGAATTATATTTAACTTGGGATTTCTTTCTTCTGTCTTTTATTTGACGATTCCATTCATGTGTGTATATATGTTAAGGAGCTTCTACTCTGAAGGGTTCTAAATACCTCTGTAAATCTTTTAGTTTAGGCATCTCTCCCTGTGTTCTTTCACTCATCCCCTCTTCCCTCATCTTTTCTGTTTATTCATCCCATTCCAAATACCTATCCACGTGCACCCATAATTTGGCTACTTCTCCTCTTGAAGCTGATTACTAAGGTTCAGCTAAGTATTAACATTCAGCAATAAAATGTGTCCTTTGGCAATTCCAATTAAACCCCTCATTCCAACACATCGTTTCACATTTTACCTTTATACACCAGTTGCCCATGGGATGTGTCTGTCTCCTCCTCTATCCTTAGGTAGTTCTTTGCATAATTTTGCCTCTCTTCCCACAAAAATATTCCTGCACCCTTTTTTTTGTTCCCTTCCCCTTCTCTTTCCTTCTTATCTTCTGTCTCCTGGGTTTGTTCCAGATCCCTGGCCTGGGTTACTCTGGGGCAGAAAAACCTTTGTTCTGAGAACTTGGCAGCTGAGAAATAGAAAAACAAACAAACAAAAAGTCCTAATTAATTACAATTTTATTTGTCGAGCTCAGTCATTTATTTCTTGATAAGTTTAGCTTTGTCTTTTCATTTCTTCGTTGTTATTATCTGAGAATTTCATATAACATATTTTATCATTCTAATTTTTCTAAAACTCCCCCCAGAGCTGACCTTTTCCTATTCACCAAACTTGATGTTCTTGTTGTTTCTTAAAACAAAGCAAATGAAAATAAAATATCCAAGAAGCTGTTCACAAATTACACTTACTGAGAGAAAGAAAACAAGTTTTCTTAAGTGGAATGAGACTAAATGAATCCAACACACTACATGCCACATGATCAAGAGCAGATTTAATTTGTGTTTTGATACAGAGTCCCTATAGGTGAGGGTGGTCCCACCTGTGTTGCCAACATGACCTTGGAATTTTGATATTGATTCCTTCATCTTCCAAATGCTGGGTTTGCAGGCTTCTGTAATCATATACAGTTGTTCTCACTAAGTCTTGATAATCTTATTGAAACTTTGTTTTATATAGCGATTTTTTTTAACCATTCTGTGAGCTTAAATCGATTTTCCCTGAGAATAAATTTGGACTCTGCTTTTTAACTTATTAAAAAATGATATAAATCATACATGTAGAGTAACTCCCCAATCTTTATAACTGACAATCAGTAAAACATGATGTCTTCACCCAAAACTCATCTATTAAATGTGTCATGTCATGTAAATTAGAAGATAGGAAGTCTTGTAATTTCTCTCTAAAGGTTAGTCCAAATATTTATTGGATATTTTTCTTTGTATTTCTCTATTGAATATTGCTTTATGGAAATAATTGAAAATATTGTTTCTTCTATTAATAAAATCTTTCTTCCTTGGTATATTTGAAGTGGTATTTGATGGTAGACGTCCCCCTTTTGTGATTAATATCTATTTCACAGAAGTTATTAGCTGTATTATTTGTATGTTTTATGTTTACTGTTTTTTTTTTATTTTAGTGTGATTAAGTAAGTGACCATATTTGTTCTTCAGGCTCAGTGCAGCATCTCACTAGCTGTGTTAAGAGGGCCTCTTATACTGATGAGTCTGCTTCAGACAGGGAATAAGTAACATGATCACTATTAAACTACCAGTTCCAAAATCCCTCATATTTTAACTCTAGCATATTGACATTGGTCCCCACCACAGATATATCATGTAGCTTTTATGCACATGATCATCTGGCAGTCTACAAATTCATTTCTGGTTTATATTAAATAAAACATCAAATAACTATTAAAAATGGCAGGCTCTGAGAAGTCTATGTTAATGTCAAATATTCTCTGATGTGCTGGCAAGAGATAGTGTGAATTTCACAGTAACATCTAAGATGTGTCAAATATAAAAAGATAGTACTTTCTTAACACAGAAACTAAGCTTCATAAAGGAAAGGGGAAGGTCTAAAACACCTTTATTTAGGAGATGGGATGGATACTAGGAAATAACTTTCAGAGGACAACAAAGAAGCCCAGAATGAGACTGGCTCCCAAAAGTCAAAAATGTCCTTGGATGTAGCCCACAGGTTTGTTTTATCCTAGTTTCTCCTGAATTGTCCTAAGTGTGAGTCACAAAGAGTTGCAAGTGATGCTGTTGTTCTGCTGCTCTAGCTGTTGTCATTTGTATGGTCAGAGGGGGTTCATCCAATATCCTGTCAATTTTACTCTTTTGGAAAACTAAATTTTATACTAAAAAATGCCTCTCTTTTCTGCAGAAGTTTTTGTTAAATACCTAATGCTCTAAATAGATAAATGAATATTTACATCACGTATATCTTGTGTGCTATGTCTAAAAATGTATCCTTTATGCAAATATCAAAGGTATTAGAAACATGTATAATGTTTTCTAATATCTGCCTGTTTGCAAGACCGATAGTGGCATTCCTTATTTCATTCCTGTTATCAGCAGTGCTTGTTTTCTCTTAATAGTTGTGACCTCAGACTAAGGGCTTAAATTAAGGTTTGGAACGATTCAGCAGATAAAAGTACTTGCTGGTTTTGCAACAAACCTGGCCTTGATTCTTAGCATGTACTTGTCTACTCACAACTGTACATAACTATATTTCCAAGGGATCTAACACCCTCTTCTATTCTTCTTGGGTACTGTAAACTCATGGTACATATAAACTTATGTAAGTACTCACATATAAAATAAAATAAATCGACTTCCTTTCCTGGGCTCCCAACGAGGCATCATAACATGCAGACTTATGGGAGGCCAGGCTGGTCCTGGGCACCCCAGGTAAGGATATACCCACTGTATACTAAACCACTTTAAGCCCCACCCATCAACTCCAGACTGTATCTTCCCCTGGTTTCCATACAAGTCCCACAGCCCTAGCAGCTTTAACAGAGGTTAGAGTGGGCCTAACGACTACAGGCAACATACTTCACACTGCCTGCTAACACTCTTAAAGACAACCCAATAACTTCTTCAAAATTTATTTAGCTTTATTAAAATCATACTTTAAATCAGTTTATTCTCATTTAAGAAAGTATATAACATGATCCCATACAAATTTAGTAAGTTTTTCACCACTATGTGTTTTTTTAATTGTTAGTAATTTTTAATTTTTGTGTCTAATCGGTCATGTTTAATGAAATGAAAATAAATATTAAGCAGGCTGTAGAAGTGAGGCATGCTGATATTATATTGTATAGCTTATTGTTTTTAATAAACACAAATTATTTTTTATAGAATCAATCTGATAAACTCCTATAACTGTGAACATCTCTCTCTTCTGAATTAATGAAAAAATGAATGAATATGACCACTCTACATTGCAAATGTATCATTAGAGGGAAGAATTGCTTGCATTATTCATTGTGGAGCTTCTAGAGAAAATGCAAACTTTGGCTCAATTACTCGATGAGCTTTCTTTCTCAAAGGCATGCCAAACTTGCTTAAAAACTGGATTGGCCCCTGAGGACGACCACGGGCTACATGATGCTCAGCACTCTTCTATAAATTTCTGTATGGTTATTGGGTAGAGAGGAAGGGCACTGACTGCTCTACTGAAGCTCATCAGAGATTCTAGCACTCATGTTGTTCTAGTTCGACAAGACTGCATAAGATGGTTTGACTGACTTCCCTTACCCTTTAAAGAAAATGAATATTCAGATACTTGGAAAGCTCAAGAAAAAATTTGAAAGTTGTCAGAATTTTAGGCATTCATATTACAAGTTCTGTCTGTGGTTGTTTCTCAACAACTTGTCTCACAGTAATATTGTGGCATTTATAAGAACTTAGAACTGTTAAAACAAGGTATTTACTGTAACACTGTTTCAACACACTAAGATTGGGACTTTAACAAGGCTGTCAGAATTTCTGACAAAACATATACAGCTAATGATATGATATTCTAAAAGTAAGCATCATATTTCGAAACTATACTTTCAGCAGAACTTTGGATTTTGAACTGCTTGGGCAGATAATCTTTTCATGAATAGTCCTACGTCTCATTGCAGTCAAAAAACTTATGGAAATAGGATAATAGGAAGATTTATTAGTAATGAGAGATGATTCATGTTTTAAGAATATGAAGAGCAAATAACACCTTGAAATGGTGTTCTGCCTTTGTTTATTATATAGTCAAGAGTTTAGTTCTTAAACACAAAGTGTAAAGAACAAAGGAGAATGACAAGCATGTCCTGTAATCAGAATACATACAGATAATCAACAGGCATTTGAACCAAATCCTCAGTAGTTATTTAATATTCTGCACTTTGTTCTTCATTGCAAATGGGATGAGTTTCATTGAAAACATAAAGAAATCCATTAACTTTATTACATAATTAACAAATGTCATGCTTATTTCTTTTGACACTTTTTATAAAAATAACATCATAAAATATATATCAATTTGACACAAGAAAAATCAATTATAGAAATATTTAAACATGCATAAAATATTTTATTGACAGTCATTCAACATAAGTATGATTTTTAATTCTTGAACAGTTTACGGTAGCTCACAATGAATACCTGGAATTATACACGTAAGCCTGATTTCATCCTCATTGGGCTGACAGATTCCAAGGAGATCCAGCCGGTCATCTCTGTGATTTTTCTCCTGATATACCTGCTTACTGTGCTGGGGAACATAGGCATGATACTGATCATTCGTCTAGATGTCCAGCTTCACACTCCGATGTATTTCTTTCTCACCCACCTGTCATTCCTTGACCTCAGTTACTCAACTGCCATCACACCTAAAACCTTAGAGAACCTGCTGACTTCTTCTAAGAATATTTCCTACGTGGGCTGCTTCACTCAAATGTACTTTTTCGTCCTTTTGGCCGCTACTGAGTGTTTCCTTCTGTCTTCCATGGCCTATGATCGGTACGTAGCTATCTGTAACCCTCTGCACTATTCAGTTGTTATGTCCAGTCGATTCTGCAGTACCCTTCTTGGTGGGTCATATGTGCTTGGAGCTCTGGATGCCACTGTCAATATGTTATGTATGGCTACATTGGATTTCTGCAACTCTAATGTCATCCAGGACTTTTTTTGTGACGCATCCCCACTTATAGCCCTGTCTTGCAGCAACACAGATGATATTGAATTCATTATATTCATTTTTGCGGGTTTCACACTACTGTTGTCCCTTATCACAATATCTGCATCTTACATGTCCATTCTTTCTACTATTTTGAAGATCAATTCCTCTTCAGGGAAACAAAAAGCCTTCTCAACTTGTGCCTCTCATATCCTGGCGGTCACCATGTTTTATAGTACCATTATCTTTACTCATTTAAAGTCAAATAAGTCCTCATTGGGAAAGGATCAAGTGGCTTCTGTGTTTTACACCATTGTAAGCCCTATGCTGAACCCACTCATCTATAGTCTTCGGAACAAAGAAGTAAAATGTGCTGTCAACAGAGTTATAAAGAAGAGAGAGAGAACTCTGGGCAACTAAGATAACAATTATGCTAAGAATTTAATTCTCCTTTATTTGTATTATCGCCTTGGCCTGTCCATCTAAAAAAGGAGCAAAAGCTTTTACTTCTTTATTTTTGTGGAATTTTAATTATATAAACATTTCTTGGCAACCAATACAAAAAATAAAATGTGATTACAGTTCTTAAAATTCTACTCTGCACAAATCTTATCATTATCTAATGTGTAAGACAATTTTCACAGTGATCACAGTGTCAGATGCCATCCTTTCTAATATGATTCAGCAAATTTCATCAGCAACATGGGAGAATAATTCCAAAACAAAGATTTAAGATGACATATGAAATCCATTTGAGGAAACAATCACTAATGATAGTTATTAACATTATAATCATATTAGTTTACATGAGGCAATTTTGCTTGTATATGAAGTCTATTGGCTGATGTTTTAGAAATTATTTTCAGTTATACTCAATCACAAACACAATTTTTTGTAAAGGAATACAATCTGTATTTTCAAAGTTTGGGTTAAAATAAATCATTCACGAGAACTCAGTTACAGAAGAATATTTGTTGCGATTCAGAACTGACATTTTCCTGAATAGAAAACCTGTAACAATTGTTGATTTCCTGGCTCTTGTTCTTTCAGTCTACTAATGAGCACGTGTGTCTCTGTATGATGGACAGATAGATAATTCTTGTTGTTGTCCCATTCTTTGCTTCAGCCTTCTTCATCCATTGTTTATGGGCAACTGTAAGTGGATTGCTAGTTTATTTTTAATAAGTCTCACATTTTGTAATCTCTTTGCCACCGTGTGTTTTCCATGAATTTGGAGTCAGCACACTATTCTCTTCTTACATTGTTTTGAACATGACATTTCAGAAATTTATTAAGTCAGAAATCTGCATGTTATAATACCCTTGTGTAATCTTTCTGTTAACTCTTTTGGAACCAAAATCATTCTTAAAATATCAAATAGTTTATTATTTACTCATCTTCCTTGATCTAATTTAATGAGCTTTCAAAGTTACTATAAAAAAAACCATGAGAGTAGAGCTGAGGAATGCAATTTCTGGACAAAACACAGCCCTTGAGACCACAATATAATAACAGCAGTGGATGTGTACACTTGCCTGCCATCGAATGGTCTCCTCAGTCTTCACACATTGAGAGAGGAAGAGCTCAGGGTGGTCTAAACTTCAACCCTGAACTAGTTGTTTCTGACGTATTCAGGAAGCAGAAAATCATTGCCTGTAATATAATACACACCTGTGAACCTACTGAGCTCAAATGTGTAACCCCAATGGCAGTGATTACATTGAGTCGATCACAAAAGAAAAACAAAAGACATGTTTAGGAAGTAAACTCACAGAGAAAAGACAGAATGACAGAGAAGGGAGAGAAATAAACAAATTGTGGGGAGACAGCATAATCAGAGTATATATATATATATATATATATATATATATATATATATGTGTGTGTGTGTGTGTGTATGTGTGTATACAAAATGCAAAAATGCAATTCAATGACTGAAATTTTTATTGTATCTAGTAATAATTGAATTTTAACATAAAATTGAAAATTAATTTATATTTTGTTACACACTCTAAATATTTTCCATTAAAGTGCTATCATTTCCACTATTAGTATAGTTTTATGTTTTTATTCTACAATAGTCAGAATTGTCTTTCTTATAATTATACATTATTTTAGAAAGTATATTTTCAATTTTTTTTCTAATCACCAGTTTTGAATACTTTAAAACTGTTTTCAAAACGTATAAATCATCTGATTAACTCATGAATTATTAATTTGTATTCCAATATTGATTAGTAATGAAAAGCTACATTTAGTTTTTAAATTGTTCTGCTTTAAGCCAAGTGCAAATTTTACAATTGTTGACGTATTCAAATTACTGCTGAATTTAATTAAATCCATATATATATATATATATATATATATATATATATATATACCTTAATTATCACTTTTAAATATTGGCTTTACTCTAGAGAAATCACAGGAAATTATTCTTATTTAGATTTCTTACAATTTCTTATAATCTTCAAATATTATTTCCCAATTCGCTTATGTTTGTAATCAAAAATAAGAATTAAATAAGCATTTGTTGTTTCCTCATTATTTTGACCCCTCTCTACTAATTAATCAGTTGTCTTCCTTAATACTCTCCATCTTACGTTTTGCGAAAAGTTGTCTCACTGAACCTGCAACTCACCAGGATGGCTAGACTAATTGGCAAGCAATCACCAGTTTCCTTCACATCATTGGTGTTATTAATATGTGGGTAACATACATAATCCTGGCACAGTTTGGAACATGAATAGTGGAATCCATACTTGACCCTGCATGTTTATGTGGGAAACAATTAACAGACTGAGCAATCTCTCAGTCTTTCATATATGTTATTTATGACCAATCAAACTTTTGATTTCAATTTATCAAACAGAATCTATAATTTGTAGATAAATGCTAACTCTTTAGTATTATTATATTATAATGAAAATAAAACTCTCTTAACTTCTTTATTATAAGACAAGAACATTTTATTTTGTTGTTATATAATTATAGCTGCTACTAAATTTGAAATATGTATATTTTTCCCATATCATTATTACCTTTATATGCTCTGCTCCTTATCAAATGCTAAAATATTCTTAGCATAGCAGTTAATGTCACTATATCATCAAAATGTTTATATATTATAAGCATAATTTTTAGAAAGACTGTAATATATCTGAGAAAATATTGTTCTTGCTTCTTAAAATCCCTGTGTAAGTTGTTTGTGGTGTGACATGTTTGTAATACCAGCACTTATATTTGTGAGGCAGGAGGATTGTCACTCATATGATAACATGCTAGACAATATAAAGAGAAATAGGAGATCCACGTTCAGGGCAAGTTCATGTTTAAAAACTAATCAATAATATAGCAATTGCAATAAAAAACAAGGAAATAAAATATGTTTGTGATTAGATCATCATTTTGAAATATATTTGGTGGGCTGGCAAGATGTCTGATCAAAAGTAAAATGCTAATCACAAGCCTGGCATCAAGTCTGATGCTCTTAACTCACACGATGGAGGAATGACACTGCCATATGTTTTTTCCTAACTTTCCTACGCGTGAAGTGGTGTGGTTCTGCACATCAAACCACGAAACAAAAACTTCTAGTACAAATATGGGGACAGGGAATATTATGTATTGCTAATAGGAGTATAAGTATAGCCACAATAAGAATTGAAATATGTTTGTAATTTAAAAAGAAAAATTATTATATAGTCCATGTTATATGATAATGCTGAATTACCTGAAGCAATTGATCATCAAACACCATAGCCAAGTTG
Source organism: Microtus pennsylvanicus (assembly GCF_037038515.1). Classification (NCBI taxonomy): domain Eukaryota; kingdom Metazoa; phylum Chordata; class Mammalia; order Rodentia; family Cricetidae; genus Microtus; species Microtus pennsylvanicus. Next base: position 222,042,549 of record NC_134579.1, on the reverse strand, counting down.
GAACTAGATTAGAAATGGATAAAGATATTCTGATATATATATACAGAGAAATATTCTACAGATATTAGATGGACCAAATCCCATAATTTCCTTAAAAAGGAATAAAAGAAGTCTTAAAGATATAAATGCTACATGGTATATAGATTTTCATTGTAAAGTGATCATAAGATAAATTGTACTGTACCAATGAAAATATATGAGAGTACAGAAAGCATTTGAGAACATAAGATTAGATTTTGGATAATAAAATGTTAACAGGAGTTAATTACTTTCATTTACTTCTTTGAACTTTGAATGTATTCTATCTTTCATGAAGACATTTGACAGGATCATATTTTTTTTTACTTAATTTTTTCTTACTTTCTTTTTTATTTTTTTCTTTAATACAGTAAATCCAGACAGCAGTTTGCCCTTCCTCCCCTCTTCTCAGTCTCTCCCTCCACATATCCTTTCTCCCCCAAATCCATTCCTCTTCTGTTCCAATCTAACCCCCCCACCCCAACAAAAGAGCATCCATCCCAGGAATATCAACCCATCATGGCATAAAAAGTTACAATAAGACTAGTCACAAACCATCACTTCCCATTCCATTTTATATTTATTGAAAAAAAATTATTTTTGTGTTTAAAAATCCATCCCTATCACGCTACTTCAAAATGCCCTACGTTCATCTGCAGGTGACCTTAAAATTATATCCCTTGTATTCTTTTAGTTGCTGTCAAAGTGTATTAAGTGTCACCTTAGCAGGAATGATGTCACTTTATTTTCAGGCTACCAGGCATGGCCTCCAGTACAGCAGAGGTTTGCCGCCAAGTTTGTGGGCTGTGATGTGGAACTCAGGGGAGGAGCTGTATTTGGGGACTGTCATGTCAGCTTTAGGGAGTGTTAGCTGACTGTGGTTAGTGTTTTACCTTGGGTCCCTAAAACCAGCCTTGCCTTGGTTAAAGCAAAAATCTTCAGCTGATACTATGGGAAAGAATTTGGAGGCCAGAGAAGAGGGTGCTGTATGGGGGTGTTGGCATGACTTTAAAAAAGTTAACTTTGGTTTCTAGATCTAACCCCTGGTAAAGTATTGGAGATGCAGGACAGAATAAAGGGAAAAGGAGAAGTGTTGTAGTTTGGACTCTCGGATGGACTTTAAAAAGACTTAACTGGCAGAGGATGGTGTCTTAACTTAGGTTCCTATGATCAGCCTGACCTCTATTAAAGCAGCTGAAGGAGGTGTGATCTGGAATATGGAGTCCAAGGAGTGGGTTCTTTGGTCCCTAGATCCACCCTGCCCTTTAGTAAAGCAGAAGTTTTGCTGGAATATGGAGCAGAGGGAAGAGAATGTTGTCTGGGGTTGTTGGGTGGACTTTGAAGGGTTGCAGTAGGAGTCGTCTTACCTTGGATCCCTTGGACCAGAGTGGTCTCTGGTAAAGTATCAAAGGAGTGATCCAGGATATGCCCAAATTTATATAGCTTGATTGTGTTTAAGCTTTTTAATTTTGTTTTGTCTTTAATGATATATGACTGTTGAAAAGTGAAGTCTTCATGATGAGGATTGAATTCTATATTTATGTGATAGTAGAAGAAAATTAATTAGGATGCTGTTATGAATTATGCTGGTTTATTAAAGTTTCAACTGTAGACTCTTCTCCAAAATTAACAACTTCACTAGACCTGAGTAGCTCTCTAGGTGTCCAGTACCAGGTATAGGTTCTTTATTGTTGAACCAATTTTAAATACAGTTCAAGAGCTTTTGATTACTGTCAAGATATATGTGCCACTAATGCATCCTTGGGTTTTTTCAGTCTGTTAATTTGCTTGATTTGTTTTGTTTTAGACAATCTATTACTTGTCATTCACAGAAATCTTAGATATGTAGTACTGTTGGTTGTTTCTATTCATTAGAAACTTGCATGGAACCTTCTGGGACCATAAAACCCAATCTTCAGTGAGAAGTCATTCTGGTCAGTTTCAGCTCCAAGACTTCGGGGTCCTGTGTCTAAATGCATGGTGTCTTCAGTAATAGAGTCTTTTCACTTCTAGGGGAAATAAGTGACAATAGGAATTGACTTTAATGTTCTGGGTGTCTCCTGGACAACACTGATCATCAAGAAAAAGACATACTTCTGGTGCTTTATATTGTACTTTTTGCTATATGGTCTTTGACAACTGGAAGGAATATTTTCAGGGAGACGGGAAATTTTAATTTTAAATATATATATGTTTACATATTATATATGTATTTTACATAAGTAATTAGAAGTGTGATTTCTTATGACATTTTCAGAACCTGTTATCTCACCCTCCTCTCTTCTGAATTTACCTTTTACACTTGTGCAATTAGAGACTGTTTTCTTCAATAGATTAATTGTACCCTGCTATTTCCCTCTCTATTGTTCCTTACTGCTCCAGAGTCTCAATTTCTTTTTTCCTATTTTTTTTATTTAGTCAAGGATATGTATTATCATCTTGATGATTTCAAATTAAAAGATTCGGATGAGAAAGAACATGAAGGATCGGGCTTTCAGGGTCTCTGTTACCTTTCTCAACATGATCTTTTCTAGTTCCATACATTTTTCTGTAAAGTTTATGATTTTATTTTCATATAGATGAATTGTAGCCCATTGTGAATATGTATCACATTTTATTATCCACTGCCACTTGAAGAACATTTAGCTTTTATTTATTTTTTATTTCATTGTATTGCCAATAGAGCTATAATAAAAGTGGTTGTGCAAGTGTCTGTATGGCATCATGTCAAGCGCTTAGAATATGCATGCCAAGAAGTGGTATGGCTGTCCCTGTCCAGTATTAGATGTCAGTTGGTCAGTTCAGGTTTAAGCAGTTATTTTGGTGAATGTGTATGAATGTAGCTCCTTATATCTAATTTGACACCATCTCACAGCCAAACACTACTACTATGGCTCTTCTAACCTTTCTTCACTCACTTCTAAAATGATCTTTGAGTCTTAAGCACTGGAGTTGTTTTGTAAATGTATTAGTTAGACCTTGGCTCCCAACTGTGCAATTTGATTTGGTATAGTTTTCTGTTATGGCATTTTTTGCTGCTGCAAAGGTAAGTTCTTTGAAAGAGCAGAAAAACACACCTATCAGTGCATATAGGGATACATAATCTATTGTTTTTACCTATTTTATTAACTACACCAGAATCCATTTCTTCAACTTAAAATTTTTACTTCTGAAAATTTACTATTCTATAATCACAGTCTCATTGTCCAATTAAGCACTTTTTAATTGAAAATAATTCCACTAGCCACACTACTTATAAATGCCCTGATATGAATAGTGTGATCTAAATACATTATAAATTTAATATCTTAATGAGCATATGAATAAATGTTATGCATCAGAAAATAACATAGTTATCATGTTCTTTATAGGGCTCACAGGGAAAAGCAAAACCTTTGCTGATTTTTTTCTTTGACCTCAGTCCTTGAAACTTTGCCAAGAAACCCATTTCAGAAACCTCCCCCCGAGAATGACCATGTTACGTGATGCTCATGGCTTTATGTGATTCATCCTGGCATATGAAATAGAGACAAAAGACATATATTGCTTTGCTCAGATTCACAATTGTTCATGGAATAAATTTGGGTCATAAATTCCATTAAAACTTGATTTTGACTAAGACCTGAGGGAAATATCCAGAATAACCTAACTTATTCTGAATTTTTGAAAAATGAGTTTACAAAAATCTGGAAAAAATACTCAAAGGGAAAACAGAAGCTCTAAGACTGACAGGTTCAAATCCTTAAAGAAATTTTTTGTTTCATTTGTGAGAAAATTTGGGAGTTGAATATTTTCAGTCAGATGATTTTGGAAATATTTTGCCTCCATTTTTCTACCATCTTTGCCACTCAGAGTAAGTACTTTTAAAACCGTAAAGGCCTAAAGTAATTAAAATAGAGATTATTTATAAAAATATAAGTATATCATTTGGCACTTACAAAAGTAACATCAGGATTCTGACAAATAGAATTGGTGGGAGAATGATATAACAGAAATAATTCTTATTTCAATGAAATAATTTTACTTTAAAACTGTTTTGAAATGTCAGAAAAAGTACTCCATGTTTATTCATAGTTATTTGACTTATTGCAGCCTATTAAAATTCTGTAAAATGGAATTAAGCTTAACTAATATTGAAAAAAACAGGAAATTATACATTAAAGTTGTTTTCTACCTTTGTTACTTAAATATGATATTTCATTTATATGTACTAGAATAAGGGTATAGCTAACATCTTTGGTATCTTGCATTTTTACCATGATCCTAGACTGTATATGAGTTTGTAGTAAGTTTACATAAATTAACATGATTTTTTGCATTTTATATGTGTGTATAATAAGGGGATCATATTGCCACATACATGATGTTTCCTCTGTATTAAATTCATTAAATCTAATTAATTATACTGGCACCAATTTCTTTGAATTGTAGTACATAGTAACACATGCAATATCATAATCAAATTACTCTTTGTACTTTATTTGGCAATTGATTTACTGTTATGTATAACATATTGGTATAAAAGTACAATGACAAAAATACAGGAGAAATTCTATGCCATCATGAAACCAATGCATTATCTTTGGTTTCTTATCATTTAGGGACATTCACTATGAACACCTGGAATCACACAAATAAACCAGACTTCATCCTCTTGGGACTGACAGATTCCAAAGATATCCAGTTAGTCCTCTCTGTGCTGTTTCTCCTGATATACATGGTCACTGTGCTAGGGAACATAGGCATGATACTGATCATTTGTGTTGATAGCCAGCTTCACACTCCAATGTATTTCTTCCTCATACATTTGTTGTTCCTTGACCTCATTTACTCGACTGCCATCACACCTAAAACCTTAGAGAACCTGATGACTTCAAACAAGAGCATTTCCTTTACAGGTTGTTTCACCCAACTGTACATTTTTATCCTCTTGGCAGCTACTGAATGTCTTCTGCTTTGCTCAATGGCCTATGACCGCTACATAGCTATCTGCAAACCTTTACATTATCCTACCATTATGTCTTCACGATGCTGCCTTGCTCTGCTCACTGGATCCTACATGATTGGAACTGTGGATTCCTCTGTCACTGTGTTTTCCATGATTACACTACATTTCTGCAAGTCCAGTGTAATCCATCATTTTTACTGTGACTCATCTCCACTTTTATATCTGTCCTGCAGTGACACAAATAGTGCTGAAATAATTATATTCATTTTTGCAGGTTCCACCATTCTGGGTTCCCTTATCACAATATCTGTATCCTATGTGTCTATTCTTTCTACTATTTTAAAGATCAATTCCACTTCAGGAAAGCAAAAAGCCTTCTCCACCTGTGCCTCTCACCTCCTTGGAGTCATTGTCTTTTACAGTTCTCTGATCTTTACTTATTTAAAACCAAGTAAGTCCTACTCCCTGGGAAAGGATCAAGTAGCTTCTGTGTTTTACACAATTGTGATCCCCATGCTGAACCCACTCATTTACAGTCTCAGGAACAAAGAAGTGAAAGGTGCTGTTGTTAGATTAGTGAAGAAGAGACAAGGATCCAGGAATTTAAGGTAATGTTGAGAGTAAGTGGTCATTCACATTGCTTCTATCTGCATGCCATCTTGGTGACTGTCCTATGAAAACTGCAGTTAATTTTGCTCTATTTCTATGGGTCTTTCATACAAACATAGGTTGGTAATTCCCAGGAATGTGTTTTTAGATTTCAGTTTCGCTGGGTAAATTTTATGGAACAAATATTAAACACATATGTCATTTTTTTTAAGAAATAATAATTTTCAACTCAAGAAAATGTGTTTGAAATTCTTAGAGCTAAAATTTCATATGTATAGAACATTTAGATTAATATAATGGAAAGATATCTTGGCCAATTACTACAATTTCTGATATTACTCATTGTATAATATGAAATTTTCTATCTCTTCATTCTTGACAAGAAGTGAAATTTAGTATCCAATTTCTCTAGCAATATAAGACAAACAATAATTCAAAATACATGTGATAAGTTGATGGAAGTAATGTACTTAAGGAACTAATAAAAATACTCTTTATTAGTAATAAAAATGATTTCTTGAAGAATAATGACTTGTGTGTTATTTACATTCAGATAATTAATTCACAAACATGTAACTACCTTAAAATAATATATTCAAAAGTTTCCAAATTTGTGTTTTGCATAAGAATTTGAAGTAATTGTTAAGTAATAAGAAAAGTATATTGTGCTCTAATTCATAACATGACAATATTGAAAGCACTAAAAATTTCTCTTCAGAAAGGAAAGTAATTTATTGATGCTCAAGAGCATTTTCTTCTCAGTCAGTTACTGTTTGTCAGTGTAGTTGCAGGAACGTATTAGCTGTGTAAGCCTCCAGTTTCACATTCAAAAAAGATGACACACATATATTTTCTTCATTTAAAATCTCTTAATGTGTATGCAATGCCCCTAATTTCAGAAGCTATTCCATGTACTGGCTGTATTATATAAGTACTATGAAAGGAGTTCATGATTTATTTATCTTCTGCTCTCTGTGCTTTCTAGAATCTTTATTACATTACAATTAGCTTAATTTTGTTATTAGAAGTAGTGATTTGCAAACATTTGTAGGTTACTCATTTACTGGTTTTTGTCATTTCTGATCCTGAGTCTGTCATATAACATTTCAGGTTTTATGGCCTTTTTCTTTTTTCCATTCACTTAACTTGTGGTTTTACCTTTCTTTCATGTATTTTTGTTTCTATAATTACAAAATTTCTAGTGCCTGTGTTTGCCACACAGGTGAACAGTATCTGTAGCATTATAGATAACAATGAGAAACATGCATTGATTCATACAGAAAATCAGAAATCACAATACATAAGCAAAAGACCAGTGAGGTAAAAACAAAAATGCCCAGATTAAACACCATGATACAAAATACCTCTAAAAATATAGTTGAGTTTACTTTGTATTTGTCATCTTTTGGTGGACAGCAGATTCTCATTAGGAGTCATTTTTAATTAATTATTTCTTTCAAAAAACTGTCTTTTCTCATTTTATATCCGAATTTCAGTTCACACTTCCTTCCCTCCTCCAGCTCCCACCACTGTCCTCTTCTAAGCCGCCTATTCACTCCTCAAATTGGGTAAGGCTTCCGATAGGAAGTCACCAAAGTCTAGCACATTGCTTTGATGCAGGACCAAGACCCTCCCCACAAAATCTAGGCTTAGAAAGGCGTCCCTCCAAAGAGAATGGGTTCCAAAAAGTCAGTACAAGCTATAGGGATACATTTTGGTCTCGCTGCCAGTGGACCCACAATCTGCCCCAGCCATACAGCTGTCACCCGCAATTAGAGAGCTTGGGGGAATGGTATGATTGGCTATGGATGGAGATAGAGACAGAGACCCACATCGGACCACCGGACTGAGCTCCCAAGGTCCATCTGAGGAAGAGAAGGAGGGAGAACATGAGCAAGGAAGTCAGGACCGCAAGGGGTGCTCCCACCCACTGAGACGGTGGGGCTGATCTGGTGGGAGCTCACCAAGGCCGGCTGGATTGGGACTGAAAAACATGGGATCAAACAGGACTCCCTGTAAGTGGTGGACAATGAGGGCTGACTGAGAAGCCAAGGACAGTGGCACTGGGTTTTGATCCTACTGCATGTACTGGCTTTGTGGGAGCCTAGTCTGTTTGGATGTTCACCTTCCTAGACCTGGATGGAGGGGAGAGGACCTTGGACTTCCTACAGGAAAGGCAACCCTGACTGATTTTTGGACTGGAGAGGGAGAGGAAAGGGAATAGGGGGAGGGAGATGGAAATGGAAGGCGGGGAGGAGGGATAAATTTTTAATAAAAAATAAATAAATAATAATAATAAAGAAGGAGAAATAATGAAAAAAGAATGATTGAATGATGCAGAGATTGTGATGGTCAAGTGAAGAAAGAGCTTAAAGAGTTATATTTGTTTAACACTATGCTATCCATGAATCTTTCATTATTCAACAGTTTAATTTCTAGTCTTCCATAAAATAAATGAACTAAGAATAAATCTATATGAAACTAAGGTAAACATGCTGATACAATTAAACCCTTGGTGGCTGACATTTTTAAATGAAGAACCCAGGAGGCAGAGGTGGGCAGACCTCTGTGAGTTTGAGGCTAGCTTCATTCACAAAGTCATAGCCTCAGCAGCCAGAAATATGTAGAGGATTAAGTTGAACATTGCTTAAAACTCCTTATGGGATTAGATTAATTTGTTCTGAATATGTTAGCAGATAGCAATTGCATTAAAGCTATGAAAGAAGAAAACTTTCATATTCAATTTAGAGTGTGTAAAGAGCGATTATTATAACCCATATGATAAAATTCCAAAGAATAGACTCCTGGTGATATGAATGTTGCAGAAAAATCAAATAAATGAATGACAAAAACATTTGTATCAATAGTGCTTTAATATTCCTGAGTTTTAATTTATCCATAACTATATAAGTGATGGTATTTTTTCCTATCTTTGACAATCAGAAAGAGAGATACTATTAACATGTTAGCTCTAACATTTTGGAACATATAGACTATTAACAAAATCTCAGGAGATTTCTTTCTCTGTAAAATATAGACATAAAACAGGTGATATTTTTAGGGTTATTATCTTTTAAAAATGAACTTTATTGATGAATGAATTTCTCTGCAAAATTCTTTTCATTGCATTTTTTACATCTTTGTTTCTCAGACTGTATATGATGGGATTCAACATTGGAATCACAATAGTGTAAAATGTGGACACTATCATGTCATGTTCCAAGGCATAGTTTGAACTGGGTCTCACATACATGAAAAGAATTGTCCCATGATAAATGGACACTCCTGTGAGGTGAGATCCACATGTCGAGAAGATTTTTCTCCTTCCTTCAGTAGACCGCATCTTAAGAATTGCAAAGAGTATGAAACTATAAGATACCAGGACAATGAGAATGGTAATGATCTCAATGGAACCCACACAATAGAAAAGCAGAAGCTGGTTTATATGTGTGTTAGAACACGAAATAGCAAGCAATGGAGGAATATCACAGAAGACATGTCTAACTACATTGGATGCACAGAAAGAAAGGCTAAAAGTAGCCACTGTGTGTGTAGTAGCATGCATAATTCCACCTGCATAGGAAGCTAAGATGAGAGGTAAGTAAACTCTAGGTGACATGCTCACTGCATAAAGAAGTGGGTTGTAAATAGCAACGTAACGGTCATATGCCATTGCTGCCAACAGGAAGCATTCCGTGGTTCCAAAAGTAACAAAGAGAAACATCTCTGTCACACACCCAATAAATGAAATGGATTTATCTTTTGAAAGAAAATTGACTAACATCTTTGGGGTGACAACTGTGGAATAACAGGCATCTAGGAAAGATAAAACACTTAAAAAATAGTACATGGGGTTGTGGAGCCTGGAATCTCCAATGACTAGCAAAACAAGTCCCAGGTTGCCTATAACAGTAAAAATGTAGACAGCAAGAAACAAGAGAAATAAGAAGACTTCCAGGTGAGCATCATTTGTGAAGCCTGAGAGAATAAACATGGTGACGTCTGTAGCATTTTTCATGGGAATGTTTTGTACATCATACCGCAGTTCACTTCGTGACATTTCTGACTGTCACATGTTAGAAAGTCATTGCCCTTTGGAAATTGTGTCCAGCTATCACATCCGTGGACTCATGTTTCAGAAATTCATAACAAAGTTTTGCTCCTTTGTGGCAGTAGAAGACATAGAGATGTTGAGAGCAAGTAAATCCATTACTCTGTTAAAAATAAAATGAAAAATTATTGTCATATTTTGCTGTGCTTTTTATATTCAGAATGATCCAATTTAATCTTGAAAATATCTACTTTTCTCTATTAATTTTTTTACCAACTTTTATACTACATTGTATTCATAATTATAAACCTCAGGATGCTTCCTAGATTATACACAGGTTCAATGTAATCGTTTTCCTCAATTTTTGATTATAAAATCAGCCATATGCAGATGAAATTATTTGAATTCAAATGAGGAAAACTGTGTGGGTATCAGTTAGTGAATATAAGATAATGGAACATGACATGAATTTGTCTTACATTTCAAACTCAGGTTTGCCTTTATTTATTTTAACAATTCCTCATTTCTTTAATTCACAATTTACTATTATGAGCATAATATTTCATTTAGGCATAGATGAGTCTGTTTTGAAAATGAAAAACACAACTAGAGGCAACAACAAAAAATTTGAAATGTATTTTAGTTCTTTACTTTTCTTTATTGAAATAAACATGACCAAAAACTTATTTTTGAGTTTTAGGCTTTTCCTTTATTTTTAAAACTATTAATTTTTAAGTTATTCACACAATCATAATATGAGAGATCTCAATGTATATGGCCATGCTGTGTGCATATGAAAAACAAATGTATCTTTGGAGAAGACTTGGTGGCTCATGCCTGTAATCCTAGTAGAAGCTAGAATTATACTCCATAAATTTACATAAACCTGGTCTGGATTATCACGTTCGTACCAGCAAGGATCATAATGTGACTCCAAAAATTTAAAGAAAAAATGTATCTTAGCCGGGCGGTGGTGGCACACGCCTTTAATCCCAGCACTCGGGAGGCAGAGACAGGCAGATCTCTGGGAGTTCGAGGCCAGCCTGGACTACAAGAGCTAGTTCCGGGACAGGCACCAAAGCTACAGAGAAATCCTGTCTCAAAAAACCAAAAAAAAAAAAAAAAAAAGATGTATCTTTAAGATGCATTTGTTTCAGAAATAATGCTTCATTATTCTCTTAGTATCTGTGCCATGGAATTGATAAATTACTGTAGGAGAAATTTCCCTTAGCAATAATGAGCATAATTGTCACAGAAATATTTCTCAAAAGAAAAATCTATGACATGAACCAAAAACATGTAGCAACAAAAAATTCTAACAAGATTTCTGGATCAGGTGTGAACCTTCCGTGATTGAAATCCAAAATTTAATGTAAGTGGCAGCAAGTGGTCAGTATGAGGACCTTTTATGTAACCTTCTTCCTGAAGGGAACTAGCTCACATTAGCATATGACTCTGGCAGGCCTTGTCTTTCTGCCCCATTTCCTCTGCCTTGCTAAAAAGCCACTAGATTATATTCTTGAAGCTAGTTCCCAAAGTCTATTCCCTTATTTGGCCACTTCCTCCTTTTGAGGCGGATTACTAAGTTTCAGTTTTCAAAGTATTAATGTTCAGCAGTCAAGATCCCCATCAGAGACCAACTTCAACAAGGATACCATTTACCAGGCTAGAGGCATGGGAATTAGTATAATAAGTAAAGAGAATGAAGACATGAGTGATAATGATAAACAGAGGCATAGGATAGTATCTGGAGGGAGTTCCAGTGAATACTGAAATCACCACATTTAATTTCCATTAGCTTAAATACCCTAACCCCAAAAACTTAGAGCAATATAAAAAGTTGCATTAACATGATACAAGGAAATTAACAGACTAGCTGAAGGATTGCTGACTACATTCTTAGTTAAATATTTTGTTGCCAGAACAAGACTTATAACACTTACAAAATAGACTAAAACATTCTGTAGGCAAATCGCTCCCTGGGTAGAATACATCATTATCTCCTGAGGGAGTAAGAAATTAGTTGGATCCTTAGACTTTTGCTAGAGGTAGAAAACAGACCTACTTCGCAATACCAGAAATACCAGCTCTGCATATTAGCCACACCTGTTGACAAGAACCTTGAGCAAGCAGAACTCAAGGAGGATCCTTTGTTTGAGGTAGAAACAGACGTTGAAGGAACAGAAGAGGAACAAAAGTAAGTACCAACTTTGTGACTTTTAGTAAAGATAGAATGGACCCCTGTATATATGAACCCTATCAGATCCTCTTTTGGCAATTGTAATTCAACATCGTATTTTAGACAGGCTTTCACATTTGACTATGGACCACATCTGTCTCCCATCTATCCAGAGGAAGTACTTTGCATCTTTCTCCCCACTTTTTCCAGAAAAGAATCCCTGCCCCCTTTCTTTTTTCCCTTCTCCTTCTCCCTGTTTCTTTATCCTTTGTCTCCTATGTTTGTCCCTTATCACTGCCCTCTGTCTCCCTGGAGTAGAAAAGTCCTCTTTATTCTGAGAATGTGGCCTTGGGGGTCATAGGTCAATACTTCTTTCACTTTGGTATAGTGAACGAGCCCTGGTTTCAATTTCTAAAATTAGAAAAACAAATCATGAATCTTTCTTTCTTTGAAGGATTTCAGACAGATCAACTTGCTTAGTTTATGAACAGCCTTCTCACAGAAGACATGGCTGAACCATTTGTGACCGACTGATTACATTTAATAGGAGACACATGGTGATTTTTGTATTGAAACCTCCGTCTGTCAACAGTACAATAGTTGGAAGCTATTCTTAAAAAAGAAAACCATTTGTTTTTGTATTCCAAAAAAAGTCTCAGATCTGTGATAGAGATATTTTTAGAGTCAATATTGAGGGTAGGGTTAAAAAATATTTACTGAGTGCTTACACATAATTTCACAAGGCTAAAATCAAATAAAATAAAAGCATCCAGGTTTTCTGTAATGACAAACAATGCAATTTTCATAAACATACACAAATCTAAAGCCTCCTATTTAAATTATATTAATGAAAATTTTGTAGACATGAATTAATAGGTACAAATAAATGAAAAAGTAATGTGTTTATCATAAATATATGAATCAGCTCAGTTATGTTCATTGTCTTTTTTTCCATTTCTCCTACTTAAGGAATCCTTGACATACATGTACAAATGACCTCTGCACAGTATCAGGAATACCATCTGAGGTAAGTATGTCAAACTACACAACGTGGCATGAGACAGTGGACGGTTCAGACTCTAGGAAACTCATCTGCAATAGCTGACTCACACAGCTGCAGAAGACAACTCAGCTACATCCCCCTTTTAACTTCACATCTCTGACAAAGCTGAGAAAGGATGATTGTAAGGAATTAGGAACAATATATTTCGAATGAAACTTTCATGTTAATATCTCAGATTTATTACTTATTTACAGGGTGATCTGGGAAAACATGATTCTTTTGTATAAAGTAAAAATAAGATTGAATAAAATTACTGATGCCATTATACATTGTTCCATTTTAAGAGCAAAATTTTGTGGAATGTTTGTGATATTTACTAAGACTGTAATATAAAGCCTGAATAAACATACAATAAATTAAAATTTCCTTCAAATCCATAATAGTATTCATCTATTAATGAGTCACACCAAGTTAACTATTAATATTTACATACTATATATGATATGTATATATCATATATAGTATGTAAATATATATATCTATCTATATATATATAGATATAAAATGACAGCATATCTTAAAATGAAGTCCCATGAGATTATAATCCTTAGTTGCAGTCACATACGTTTTTGATCTTATATGTATACTGTTTAGTCACATCTACTTGCATTTGGGTAATAATGGTATTTAGTTAAATTTCCACTACACTTTGATAAAAAAGTCCTTCATTGACAGATCAATTTGTATCACTCATTTGATCATAAGTTCACTTATAATTTTTTCAGTTGATCAGACTCTTGGTTTTAAAACAAAGATAGTTTGAAACTTGCCAATATACTTTGTTCTACATTAAATTCCACAGAAACCATTGTCCAATTTTAGTTATCTGGTAAGAGACCCTATAGTAAAAATTAACTGTATTGTTTAGATAGTTTATCACACATGTTCACAACACAACATTTCTGTATAATATTGAAAAATTTTGATGGATTATAATTACATCTATTCAATTTTACTAGAAGGAATTGCAAAGGTTAAAATGTAGATCCAATATTTTTAACAAATCATGAACAATATTGAAGACAGGCATAAAAATCAATCCCTCAGCTCTCAGAACAAATACATTATTCCAGTAGCATCAGAAATACAGAGCTCACAGGAAGAAAACAGTGACTTCAGTTTATTATTATAATGCTAATAGAAGGGAGGGATGTGTGTGCTTGTGTGTGATGTGTATTGTCTTCTATAGTCGATATGTTAATATGTATAATAAATGATTCAGTTTACTTTTCTTGAACGTAGAATTGAGACTTAGCCAGACCATGCCAGAGTTAGCAAAGCTAGGATTCAAGCTCAAGCCTCCCTCTTCCTTGATATATACCTTGATATTTCCAGGGAATTTGTGAACTTACAATGTCAATACTCAAAAATCCCTACTTCCTAGAAATAACACAGAATCATATTATTACATATCTGATTGACTTTATGAAGTAGCTAAGTTTATGTAAGAAATTTCAATATAAAGACTGAATGCTTCAATATGGAATCCTTAACATTTAGAAATAAGTATGAACTTTTAAAAAATCATTTAATAACAATAAGATCCCCAGAAAGCATAAACCAACTTTTAGTTTGAGGTCATTAAGTTTTTTATGCATTTTTCCTAATTTGAGTTATACACCTCATTTTTACTTCTCTTAATCTCACTTGTCTTGTGTAAATAAAAGTAGATTTCCAATCAATGATTTTTTGACCAAAGTAAGACACAATAAGTTTCCTAGGAGACATATGCTTCAATTACAATATACATTTTCTTAAGTAGAATCTTACCAAATTATCTGTTAAAGTAACTTATAAGTTCTTTGCAAAATACCACTCTTCCTGTTATTACAGTGCCAAATGATCATCCTGAAAATGTAAATACAGTATTATATGGATTGAACTTGTTATATTTAGGAACATATGTACATCTATATACATATATGCATTGAATAAAATTAGTAAAGAAAGAGGCCATTAATTTGGAGGGGGCAGGGATGGGTATATGAAAAGGAATGGAGGGAAGACAAGGAGAAAGAAATGTTGTAATTATGATCTCAAAAATAAAATTTTAAATTTTTACCAAATTTTAAAATAAAAGAAAAATTTCATGTTAAAGCCTATAGTATAATTTCAAATTCAAGAATACAGTTTTTAAACAAATTGTATATGATAGATTCTCCTCTTACTTTGGAAATGATTGTCTCAGTCACACATGGAAAGAAATGAATATTCTTCTTCTTACACCAGACTATGGAACTATTCTTGAAGTATACAGGATGCCCAGGGGAGAGAACAGACTGATTCTCTCAGGATAGATAGAAAAGTACCCAGGTGATTTAATTTTCCCATAATAATCAGGTGAATGATTTGCAAGTGAATATGAGATAAAATGATTGGCATTGAATAATCTCTCAAAGAAAGTAGAATTTACGTAGTGTAATAAAATAAATATGATAGAAGAAAGTTGCAACTTCAATACTGATGTACTTAGAAAATTGTGTTCAGAAAGTTTATCTGAAATTTAGTTTATTTACTTTGAAAATATAATCTATATTGCTCAATATTCTATAAAAATTATACATTAAAATCATATGAAACCACCACATGACAAAATTAAATATGCTTTACAAACTAAGCTTGCTTGAGACTAATTATGCTTCAGTTTTAGGTGTTGTGCAAGACAGATTTAAGCTTAATGAAAATAAAGTACGGGGCAACAAAGGGATGCAGATAAGGTATTTAAGCTTAATGAAAATGAAATGGGGAGTTAACAAAGGGATGCTTATATAAATATATATTTTAGTAGAAGAATAGAAAATACATAAACATATATTACATGATAAATAGAACCATAATATTAATTATTAGTTTACTATTTTGCATCTTTTTATTTTCTTGGATATCAGTCTTAGTTAGGCTTTTATTGGGGTAAAGAGATACCGTGAGCATGGATACTCATAAAATTGAAAATTTTTTTCTGCTGTGTAGTAATCCATTGTGTAAATGCACCACATTTTTTTTTAATCCAGTCCTCAGTCGACGGACATTTAGGTTGTTTGTCATTTCCAGGTTCTGGCTATGACAAACAATGCTGCTATGAACATAGTTGAGAACATATCCTTGTGGTATGACTGAACATTCTTTGGGTTTATGCCCAAAAGTGGTATTACTGGGTCTTGAGGAAGGTCGTTTCCTAATTTTCTGAGAAATCACCACACTGACATCCAAAAAGGCTGTACCAGCTTGCAGTCCCACCAGCAATGCAGACGTGGTCCCTTTATCCCACAACCTCTCCAGCATAAGTTGTCATCAGTATTTTTGATCTTGACCATTCTAACAGGTGTAAGATGGAATCTCAGAATTGTTTTGGTTTGCATTTTTCTAATGACTAAGGATGCTGAGCATTTCCTTAAGTGTCTTTCAGTTATTTTAGATTCCTCTGTTCAGAGTTCTCTGTTTAGGTCTGTGCTCTATTTTGTTATTTTATTATTTGTTATTTTGATGACCAATTTTTTGAGTTCTTTGTATATTTTGGAGATCAGAACTAAACAGTATGGTATATAATAATACTCATAGCTGTAGTTTGAACATCGGAAGACGAGGCAGAAAAGGCCACCAAAATTAAAAAAGAAAATGTACAATAAAAGTAACAAAGTGCAAATGCAATCTACATAAATCAATAACTTTGCTAGATGCTATTAACAATTTATTATGTGCCTTATTAAGACTTAATTTTGTATTTTATCACCTTTATGGGTTGCAGTTTTCTAATTATTTTGTATAATAATCCACTATTTAACTTTCTATTTATGCTTGTCTTATATGAAATAGTTTAGGGTATAACTTCAACAAAGTAAAAGTACTGAGTTTTAAAAGCCCATAAACCCCTTCATTAAATTTAAGAAAAATGATGATTTGTAGATTACTTTAGCTTACCTGTAATTAGCAATTGATTACAACACTGAGCATATGTTATTACAAGTTTGAGGAAATCAAGATTCAGGGAAGTGAAATTTACAACAAAGTTTCAATGCCATCTCATATATTTTTTCCATATCTAAAAATTTTTATGGTAGTAATCCACTATTTTTAAAGCTTATGACATCATTCTATATTAGATACTACATAGGTTTTTATATTTTAAAATAATTATTATAATGGAAACTGTGGTGATTTTCTAAGATATTATCTAACTTACTATGAAATCCTGCATCATGTTGTTATTTTTAACCAAAAGCTAATTGGTATATATTCCCAAAGCATCCTCTCCTGGGACTTTCATCAACGTTTGTTTTAATACATATAAATACTATAAATTAACCATATTTTCTTGCACAAATAAACATGAATTTTCTAGTTCCACAGGTAAGAGAAATCTTAGGTCACTTGCAAAACATTTTTAAGAATTACAATATAGGATCAGAAATTTTCGTACCATAATTTTGGCTATTTTACACAGGGCAAAGCCCTTTAGTTACTGATTATTTCGCGGATTGATAAATTGCTTTCATCCATGTCTCATTTATATAAAATTTCTTCTAAGGGATGAAAAGCAAGACCCTTTAGTAAATATATAAGATAACAAGTATTTATTATATACTTGGGCATAAATAAGAATGTTCCAAATTTAATAGTCTGTGCTTTTATTCCCTCAAAGAAGACTTACCATTTCAAAGAATGAAAAGGGATAGCAGAAATGCTCAGAAAAGTTACACTTAATCTATCTGCTGTCAAGGTAACCTATACTTTGATAAATAAAGTATCAGTAGTCTTACAAAAAATAGAAGCCACTTTGGTTCATCATCTGTTGCTTATGTTTATTTCACCTCAATAATCTTAAGTAATTCAATTAAAACAACAATAATGCTTTCCTTAATTCCACGGTGAAAGATGGGAAATTTTATGTAATTTGTAGAATGAGTTTTCTGCTTCCTAATAACTTGGGTTTTACTGGTTTGGATTGCAACATTTTTAAAAATCATTTCTTTCCCTTTGTTTTTATACTCAAAACTCTCCCAAATAACCTCCCATAAGGTTTGTAGTATTAATGGCCTATTTTTCATTGGTTGCTGTTATATCTACAGATTTTTATGTTTACATATACACATACATGTAAAAGGATATATTCCTATATACATAAGTATAACCCACTGAGTCTGTATGCATGTCTTCAAGAATGACCATTTGATAATGGTTTACCATAGTTTGAAACATTGTCCTTGTATTTGTAGGCCAGGGTAGGTAACCTGCCACCCACTGTGCTGTCAATGATGACTTCAAACTTACAATAATCATCCTGCTTTATCCTTACAGCACTAGGGTGACAGACAAAGGAAGGACAGCTCACACTCAGCATTATTAAATGATTCAAGGATTGGTTGTTTTTATTTTTATAAATTTCAGTAACTTACCTTTGTATTCATACTGGTCAGCACACTTAGACCTGTCTTAGGTCAGATGCAGCACGATATTTACAATTATAATACTAAAAACAAGTGGAACTCACTATAATGTACCAAACTAAATTGTGGTGATCTGGACCCAGGAATAATGGTTGTGATAATAGCAATAAACCACATATTTTTAAAATTATATTCTTCAATAAACAATGTAAAAATAAAGAGAGAATAAGATTAATAAATAAAATAGAGTATTTAAAATATTTTGGATCTAATTTTGATAAAGCAATATTGGAATATACATTAATAATCAGCATATTCATGTATTGTAAAAGAATTAAATATTTGACTTTGTTTTTTGCTCACATATTTTATGATATCTTTTTAATATTTGTATTTTGTATTTAATGTTAGATAATTGATAAATTAACACATACCACTATAAAACCCCATTTCATATTAATCTTGATTCATCACTCTATCAGGTATGTAACAGGCCCTTCTTTGCAAATTTATCCCCTAATTTAGTCCTTCTGCTTGGCCATCCAACATCACATAGGTTAGTTATTGAAAAACATTGATAATTTAATGAGAAGCAAATTTTGAGAACTTATGTTCATGAAGTATTAAAAGAAGGCACACTTTGAATTATTATGTTCTATAATTATATTTCTAGGTAGATATTTCAGAGAATCCCTGGAATGTTTATTACTGAGATGATAATTTCTTGTGATTTCTGGTTAGACTGAAAACTATAGTTCATACCAATTATCAGGGATTTGTTGTCAAAATATGCTTGTTCATTAGCAATGCAAGTATATTTTGGTAAAAATTCTGGGTAAAGTATTCACAAAAATGTACATATAAAGTCATGAAAATAAACATTTTTAATGTAGATATAATTCCATTATAGACATCATGTTTTTAATCACTGTCATTAAGAAGTAATTTTGGCATCAATGAATTCTACATTTTAAAGTTTACATGTGGACTGAAATGCAATTGCTCCAGTCTCTGTAAATCTCATCACTTTTTCTTTCTTACAAAAACAATATTGACATATTTCATGAATTTCCAAAGAAATTTTTATGCAATTGTCACTTGCAGGTCTTCTTTGTTACCTCAATAATATACCTTGCTATTTTCTTGTCACTTGAATTATTTTCTAGCTACACACACACAATTTTCTAGCTACACACACACACACACACACACAATTTATATCCACATTATGAAAAGAAATGTGAGTGTTCATCTTTCAAAATATAGCTGATTTTGATAAGCATAACAATATCCATCTCCATCCATTTTTCACATATGATTTTACTTTTAGTTGTTGAAGAATGCAATTTTATTTTATATATACACCATATTTTCTTTATCCATTTATATAGTGATATATGTTTAGGCTGATTCCACTTTTTTGCTTTTATGAATAGTAAATCAAGAAACATAAATATTCAGTTATCTCTATGGCAGGACAAGGAGACCTTTGAGAAATTTGAACAGGGATAGTATATTAGATCATATGTCAATCAGCATTCAAATTTTACAAAAACATCATACAAATTTTCATTGTAGTTGCAAGTGTTTCTTCACCTACTAGATTTTTTAAGTATTCTTTCTCTAGTTCCTGCTGTCATCTATTTTCTTCTTGATAGCCATCTGACCGTGTCGAGACAGAATCTCAAATCAATTTAAATTTGCATCTTCCTTCCTGCCTAAAATATTGAACAGTGTTTTAACTCATTTTGATCATTTATATTTCTTTCTTTCAGAACTATCTATTCCTTGGCTCGTTTATTTTATGTAAGGCTTGATTCATTGACATATTGTGGATATTCTGTATAATTTTTAGATATTAATAATCACTTATGTAACAAATAAAGGATGTAGATGTTCTTCATTCTGATTATTATTTCCATTGTTGAACAAAGCTATTTAACTTCCTATGATTCTGTCAGTTACATAGATTATATTCTATGCTATGAGAGCTCTTTTCAGAATGTTTTTGACTGAATCTTGAAGCATTTCCCCTGCATTTTCCTTTAACATTTTCTGTATTTATTATATTATTCTGTATTTATTTCAAATATTATATTATAATACCTGATGCATTTAGAATTATTTTTGAGTTAAGTAAGATTGGTGTATAATTTCATTCTATTTACATGTGACTGTCACTTTCTCCTATCACCACCCGCAGAAGAATATTGGTTCTTATATTTTTGGATGTCTTTGTTAAAAGTTTCAATATGTTTTATTGAACACACACATATATATATATATATGTATATATATTCTATGTCTTTTTCTATTCAGTTAATTTATATACATATAATGTAGTGGTACACACTGTCTTTGATTTTTATGATTTTGTAATACAGTTTGAGATCATGTATTGTGATAAATTCACCCTTGTTTTTTGGGAGAACATCTTAGTGTTGTTCAGAGAGAGAGTTTTGTTCCCCCTTTTAATTTAGGATTGTTTTGTTTTAGTCTGTGAAGAATGTCACTTAAATTTTGATGGTGATGGCCTTGTGCCAATAGAAAACTTTAAGTAATGTGTCCATCACCACAATATTAAAAATATTATATTCTATTTCATTGTGTATAAGTGGCATATAATATCACTGTGTAACCATTTTCTTCTAGACTCTGAGTATATGAAGACATGATCTATGATCATTAACTCCCGTTACTATCTGTTGTTTTCATTGGACTGTGAACAGTAAACCGAGTATCTTCAATATTGCTTTATGAGATTCCAACATGAACACCACAGGAGCAACTACATTTATTCTCAAGGGACTCACTGACAACACTGAACTACAGATCATTTTCTTTTTCCTCTTTCTAGCGATATACCTCTTTACCCTAATAGGAAATGTAGGAATAATTGTTTTAGTCATTGGAGATCCACAACTCCACACTCCCATGTACTGCTTCCTCAGTGTACTGTCTTCTGTGGATGCCTGCTATTCCTCAGATATCACGCCAAATATGTTAGTAGGTTTTATGTCAAAAAACAAAATTATTTCATTCCACGGCTGTGCAACACAGATGTTCTTTGCTGTTACATTTGGAACGACAGAATGCTTTCTTTTAGCAGCAATGGCTTACGATCGCTATGTAGCCATTCACAGCCCACTCATGTATGCAGCGAGCATGTCTCCTAGAGTCTATGTGTCACTCATCATTGCTTCCTATGCTGGTGGGATTCTGCATGCCGTTGTCCACACAGTGGCCACGTTCAGCCTGTCTTTCTGTCGCTCCAATGAAATTAGACACATATTTTGTGATATACCTCCTCTACTTGCCATTTCCTGCTCTGACACGTATGTTAATGAGCTCCTGCTCTTCTTCTTTGTGAGTTCCATAGAACTCGTCACCATCCTGGTCATTCTGGTCTCCTATGCTTTCATCTTCTTGACAATTCTAAAGATGAATTCAGCTGAAGGGAGGAGGAAAGTGTTCTCCACATGTGGAGCTCACCTCACCGCTGTTTTGATTTTTTATGGCACTATCCTCTTCATGTATGTGAGACCCAGTTCCAGTTATTCCTTGGAACATGATATGATAGTGTCATCATTTTACACCATTGGGATTCCGATGCTCAATCCCATCATCTACAGTCTCAGGAACAAAGATGTAAAAGAGGCAATGAGAAGAGTATTGAGAAAAAAATCATATTAAATATTAAATTAAAAAACTAAACTACATTTTCAGTTTATCTTTAAGACATGTTCTTAATAAACACTTTTAATATATTTTATTACTTATTTTCCATTGAATTTTTCTTCTCCCATAATACATTCTAACATAAAATCACTGTTACTTGTGACTGCTTATACCAGGTGAGCTGACCTACAAAAGTCAAGGCAATTCTCCCAACCCATCACCCATCTCAACATAGAAGCTCTGTGATTACAAATGCATGTTGTCATCTTTGGTTTTATGTGTATTTTAGGGATTCAAGTTCAGGAAAAAAAACTGAAATTAAATAAAATATTCTCTGTGATTATGGGAATTGATAGACTCACCTATGGTACACAAAAGAAGATAATGACTCACTTTCTCCCAGAATCTTTCAGTAACAAATAATTCATTATTTAAGACTAACCTAATCACTCATTCCCTGACTAAATCCAATCTCAGGACAGTTGGCTAGGTCTATAACAGTCAGAATAATATTGCACCAATGGGTACATCTTACCTAGAAGGTTGCCATTGTAATTTTCAGAGTTAACAGCTGTTTAATAATGTCAATGCCTATTCTCCCTTATTAGCCTGCATAGATAGATCTCTTGCAATAATTAAGTTATGAAGTAGAGAGAAGCTATTCAGAACAACTATAGCTTGATTTTTCCATATGATATATTGTGGGTCCTAGGTTGCCTTCAGGAATTGGGTCTTATTGTATAATTCTGGTGTGTAAGCAAGAGGAATAACAAGAACCTATGTTCTTTTGGAGCCTCTGTGTCCTTTGTAACCAATGACTCTTTTTGGGGGGGGTATTTTATTTATTTATTTATTTTGTTACTTTTTTTATTGAGAAAAGGAAAAAAAAAAGTTTCTGCCTCCTACCAGCCTCACATTTCACTCCCCCTCCTCCCAGCCTTCTCCTCCTCCCCCCACTCCTCTCCCCCTCCCTCTCCAGTCCAAAGAGCAGTCAGGGTTCCCTGCCCTGTGGAAAGTCCAAGGTCCTCCCCCCTCCGTCCATGTCTAGGAATGTGAACATCCAAACTGGCTAGACTCCCACAAATCCAGAACGTGTAGAAGGATCAAAACCCTGTGCCATTGTCCTTGGCTTCTCATCAGCCCTCATTGTTTGCCATGTTCAGAGAGTCCGGTTTTATCCCATGCTTTTTCAGTCACAGTCCAGCTGGCCTTGGTGAGCTCCCAATAAATCAGGCCCACTGTCTCAGTGGGTGGGTGCACCCCTCGTGGTCTTGACTTCCTTGCTCATCTCCTTCCTTCTATTCCTCATTGGGACCTTGGGAGCTCAGTCCAGTGCTCCAGTGTGGGTCTCTGTCTCTATCTCCATCCATCAGCAGATAAAGGTTCTATGGTGATATGCAAGATATTAGTCAGTATTAAAAGGGTCACGGAGTCTACAATTGGTGAACCTAAAGAAGCTAAATAAGAAGGTGAACCCAAGGAAAAACATATAGTTATCCTCTTGGCTATGGGAAGTAGACAAAATTGCCGGGGAGAAAATTGGGATCTTGGGGGTGGTGTGGGATGGGGATTAGGGGAGATGGGGAGAGAAAAGCGAGAAGGGGAGGATGGGGGAAACTTAGGGAAACAGGTTGATTGGGATAAAGGAAGGTTGGATAGGAGAGCAGGGAAGCACAATTCTAAGTTAAGGGAGCCACCTTAAGGTTGGCAAGAGACTTGAACCTAGAGTGGCTCCCAGGAGCCCAAGGCGATGTCCCCAGTTAGTTCCTTGGGCAGCTGAGGATAGGGAACCTGAAATGACCCTATCCTATGTAACCAATGACTCTTATGTGTGTATCCCACATCTGACTATAATAACCCAAAGCTTATAGAAACATCATTATCCAGCTATGCAGGATCCCTTTGTTCTAATTATTTTTAAATGTGTATTAGCTGGATATTGGCTTTAGGTTTCCATATTGGCTTTTCCTACACCACTTAGGTACAGCACCCTCAATCCATGCCTACTGGTTTTTCTCATTTGCCAAATTTCCTCCTACATTTAATTTTACCTTCATTCTTTCATATCTTCTTTGCTCAATGCATTCCTCCTAACTGGCTTCTTTCCAATTTCCTCTCATGCACATCCGTGTTTACACTCAAAGTAGAACCCACATGCTAGAGTTAACATGTAGCAATTGTCTTTCTAGGACTGGGTCAACTCACTCAGTACACTTTTCTGAGCAAAACTTTCTTGTCAGTGGAAATAAATGGGCTGTTCCTGCATGATAGATCAAAGGAAAAGCGAAACTGATGTCAAGTAATTGTTTTCATGGATCTCAAAAAAAGGGGGCTGGAGAGATGGCTCAGAGGTTAAGAGCACTGACTGCTCTTCCAAAGGTCCTGAGTTCAGTTCCCAGCAACCACATGGTGGCTCACAAACCATCTGTAATGAGGTCTGGTGCCCTCTTCTGGCTTGCAGGCATACACACAGACAGAATATTGTATACATAATAAACACATATTTAAAAAAAATCACACTTTAGCTTTCAATAGGAATATTCCATTACATATAAAATATATATGTGAGCATATAAATATGTGTGTATGTGCGAGTGTGGTTTTGTAGCAAAAGGCCATGAATTTGGAAGAGTGAGGAAGAACAATAGGAGGGTTTGTTGGGAGGAAAGGTAAGGGATAGTGGTATAATTATACTACATATCAAAAAGCAGAAGAAACAGATTTAAAAATGAAGATAATCATAGTCCACGGAGAAACAACCAACAAAAATATAGAAAAAAAACAGTATGGGTTTATGAAATGACTAAGTAGATAAAGGTGCTTGATAACAGAAAGATATTGGCACTGACCACATGAGTTTTATCTCTGTGATATCAATGGTGGAGGGAAAGAATAGATCCCTGTCCCCAAGCTGTCTTCTGACTTTTCCCCATGTACCATGGCATGCAAACACACACAAACACACAATGAATAAATGTAACAAATGACTTTTCAAGTCATGTTGTTTAATTAAAATGTTGTACTCAGATTTTTGGTTTATTTGAAAGAAAAAATAAAGCTGGAGGCAAAGAAGTGTTTCATTGCAAGAAATGTGAATTTATTCACAAAATCACTTCTCAAGTAGTCATCCTATGAAAAAGTTTTCTTTCTGGTTAAAAAAAATATGCTTTGAGAATCCCTACATGAGGACTCTGCATTTGGGATTGTTACATAGTGCTTGCTACCAGTTTATCATAAGTTACACAAGAATCATTTAATCACAGGGTCCTGTATACCCAGTTTCTTCTTAAGTATAGCAAAATTAACCATGTTTTTCTGACCAAGAACAATATTCACATAAAAATATTTATTTAAATTTATCAAAATTATTTGGTATGCAGGAGAAAGAATTCGTTTTTAAAAAAATGTTACCTGAGAAAGAGAAAGATAATTGATGTCTTAAAATAATTTCTAATACATAACATACTACTAATTAAAGTCATGACATGTTTGTAATTTGTAACTATGCACATTTCATGCAAACATGGATTAACGACTAAATTTTATGTTTTTAAATATATATATATATATATATATATATTAATTATGAACCAAATTTTTTGACAATTTCTTCATTGCTGCTTTTACATCTTTGTTCCTTAGGCTGTAGATGATGGGATTCAGCATGGGAATCACAATTGTGTAGAATATTGACACTACCATGTTATGGTTTGACGCAGAGCTGGAACTTGGCCTCATGTAACTAAAGAGGATTGTACCATGGTAAATAGACACTCCAGTGAGGTGGGAGCCACATGTAGAGAACACTTTTCTTCTACTCTCAGCAGAGTGCATGTTCAGAATGGCAAAGAGAATGAATCCATAGGAGATGAGAACAATCAGGATGGTAATGATCTCAATCAAGCCCACCAAGTATAAGAGTAGAAGCTCATTGATATGTGTATCAGAACAAGAGAGAGCAAGCAGTGGTGGAATGTCACAGAAGACATGCCTAATTTCATTAGATCTGCAGAAGGACAGACTGAAAGTGGCCACTGTGTGTGTAGCACCGTGCAGAGCTCCAATGGCATAGGAAGCAACAATAAGTGTCACATAGACTCTGGGTGACATGGTTACGGCATACAGAAGTGGATTGTAGATGGCTACATAGCGGTCATAAGCCATTGCTGCCAGCAGAAGGGATTCTGTGGTCCCTAAAGTAACAAAGAGAAACATCTGTGTTGCACATCCAAGGAATGAGATGGATTTATCTTCTTCCAGGAAGTTGACCAACATTTTGGGGGTAACAGCTGTAGAATAGCAGGCATCCAAGAAGGACAAAACACTAAGGAAGTAGTACATGGGGTTGTGTAATCGAGAATCCCCAATGACCAAAACCACCAGTCCAAAGTTTCCTATCAGAGTGAAAAGATAGATAGCAAGAAACAGTAAAAATAGGAGGACCTGCAGTTCAACATCTTCTGTGAAGCCCAAGAGTATAAAGATGGTAGCTTCTGTCACATTCTGTAAGGGAATCTTGAGGACATCCATTGCTGATTCCAATCATTCCATTTTGGTTTCTGTTTATATATTGCACATATAAAAAATCCCATATAAAAAACTGTCTCATTGTATCTATGTTTGGTTCTTAGGGCATAGTGACATCGTTGGTAATAATGGCATGGGAAACGTCAAGTAAATTTTATGAAAGCAGACAGATCTCACTATATGAGGTAAAAAAAAGAATTAAACTTACTAGTTAAATATAAATTTATAAAGTTAAAGGTCCAGCAGTTAAAACAGATTTTTATCCAAATAATTGTCCATTTGTCTCTTCAAATTATAGTTTTACATTTTGTGTTTTATTACGCTACATTTTTATTTTAAAATACTATATATATGTACATGTGCATGATTTCAATATCTTGAATTGAAATAGAACTGTATCACACCCCCAACCTTTTTTTCCAAGCCACTTTCAGGTATTTTACCTCCAAAGTTCTCAATGTCCTCCAACCCTCACGCTAGACTTGAGAGCCTATTTTTTTATTGTTTATACAAATGTAAATATGTATGCATAAGTATATAAATACAACCTCTGAGCCCATTTTTGTTGTTTGTATATATATATATGCTTTCTGGGATGGTCACTCAGCTTTGGACAACCTATGTGGGCCTATTAACAGGGAAAGGCTAATCCTTCTTCCTGCATTAATAGGCCAGTTGTAGATCTGTCTAGGAGAAGCATCCTATGAAAATTTAGCCTCTTCCATTTAACATGTCCATTGATATTATCATTGGCTATGTCCTGTTTGTGCAGCTATTTTGATTATCAAAGACACACAAAAAAAGGAGTAAATTCAAACTACTACAATGGAAAGTAGACAGCTGCGTAATAGTCCTTATTCTGCTGCAAATACACCTAACATTATTTGTTAACATGTCAGGTTTTTAAACACGAGAATCCACACTCTATCACAGTTAAATTTTAAAATAAAAATTTATAGTAAAATTATAAATAATAATTTAAAACAATCCCTTGGCTCTCTATTAAAAATCTCAAGAAAACACAACCCATTGAGCCTAGTAAACATTCCTGGGCTGATTTCTGCATAGTCACCCTGTTTTTATTTTTGTTTTTGTTTTTTTTTCAGCCTGTTACAGGTTAAGAGTTTATAAAATATTAAAAGCACGTGCAGAGGGTAGAGGAGTGATTTAGCCAGGTACATTAAAAATCTGAAGTGTGGTAAAGCTTGCCAATTTTACTGAACTTTCATATCAATTTGAGGAAAAATAGAATTCTTATAATTTAGATCAAACCAGAAATCATGTAGGTATATTTTCCCAGATATATCTTCAGAGTCTACATAAATATTTTGTTCTAGTCCATAGAGTACTTTTGTAAATGTGTTTTACTAAACAATAACTGTTTATTCTCTTCTTAGAAGATTACAGAGTAACATATAAACATGTAATCAGTCTATGTAAACACAGATAATTTAAATATTAACATAAGAATACATGGAGGTAGTTTAATACAAAATGTTGTTATTGATAGTAATTTTAATAATTATTTAATTGTACAAATATGCTAGGTATACATTCATGGACTCAGAAAATGAGACAAAATATTCTTGTTATCTCTCCTTTCTCCCTTTTCTTTATCTCTCAAAATTGGTAAAGGAATTTATTCACAAATGTTTACTTAGTAGGTAAGATACAAATAAGAAGTTATCAAATTAATAGAAGTATAGTGAAAATAATTGTTAATGTAAATGAGGTTTCCAAATTTATTAATAGTTTTAATAAGCATAAGAAAATACATGTTAATTGCTATGCACTAGAGGAATGCCATCTATACTGTAATGCTATGATTTTATTTCTCCTCTAAGGTCTAAAATAAAGAGACTGTAAAGGATTAAGAACTGCATTTAGAGTCTACTTCCTGATGTTAAAGTCTCATAGATAGGTCCCACTGATCAACAATGTGTGCTTCAAAAATTCTGATTTCATAGTCTCACTTGACTCTTTACCGCATGGACACAGACAATTGCAGTGAAAGGTTTTATGAATCCATTACAACATATTTTCCAGAATAAAAATTAATATTTGCAGTACACATAACTCTAAATTTTAAATCTGAAATTTCATTCATATAGTGAAATGCTAAGGGCAAATAAAGTAACTTTTCAAATAAAACATTAAATAATTAAGGAAACACATGCATTAAAAACATATATATCATATCTTATTTTGACATTAAATATAATGACTGTCTAAATTATTGTGTAAGAAGCCTCATCTATCTCAGTCACATTTTTGGCCTGGGAATATGTCAGTTAAATAATATGGATTTCCTTATTGCAATATTTTGACCAAAATATTTTTAGTTAGTATTGTTTTCATATTGATTGGAAAACAAGAATATGGGGTCTGCAACCTTTATTTCCAAACATAATTTATTAGAGAATTTAGTGAGAAACTATAAGAAATTTAGACATAATTGACAATACTAAAGCATGCTAGTTTTTCCCAGGATTAAATTTGAAAAATTTATTTCTCTCAAGTTACATTTAAGGATAGTAATAATTTTTATACCTTACATTTGCAAATAGTCTCTCTAATTTCTTTTATTATAGGTGAAAAACTTATGTAGAAGGCATTTTAACTACAATATCCTTAATTACATATAATTTAAAAATGTTTCTCAATTCTCATGATCATATTCATGGCAATAATATTGGAAATACTAAAACGAAGTGAATATAAGAGCAAAATGTATCTACATGATGTGGAACTATTGTAATATGTTACAAAATATGTGTTCATTTTTATTTTGTCTACTTAAGAACTTATGAAAACATAGTGAAATATAAGCTTATACAAAAGGATACTACGTATCAACTAAATGTACAATGAACCTTATCAGACCTTATCTAATAGACAAAGTAGCATTCAATTTTTCAGTTCCCTGAAACAGACTTTCTTCATGACCATACTATGTCTTCATCATCTACTGCTATACTTGAAATACCACTCTATAAAAATAAAAGAAGATAGCATTTCTCTTTGGCTTATTAAATGGAGGATACTACATTTAAATAAACTGCACAGTTTAGAAATAAATAGCTAAAAGTACATTTAAATATATAGCCAGTAAAAATGCACAAGATTCATATAACGAGGTTAGAAATCAAAATAAAAGAAAACTGAATCAGAAAAAAAGATTCTACACATAAAAACTCATATAAAGCTCATTTTTGTCCTAATTGGTTTCATTCATTAAAAATATGTAGCTTCTAATGTATAGCAAAATATAAGTAGTAATTTAGCTCTTTCCCTTTCTCTTCTCAGAAGACTGATTCAGTTTTCAACACAACTCTGTTTAATTTGGTTTTCCATATCATAGTTACATATTTAGACTCGTTCTAGAATTTGAAACCAATTGTAACATTTAAAACATTTTATGTTTTAAATTTATTGTTACCAATTTTAAAATTTAAAACTCTTTGCTTACTTACAAAAATGAACTGCTTGGTCAATTAGAAAGTGCTCTGGATGCAATGCATATGAGGTTTTAAGTCATCTTGTCCATCTCTTAAGGGCCATGGTAATGCCCCTGGGATGATCCATGTACTTATGGTTTAGAAACTTACAATTTAGTCAATAGTAAACAAGTTGAATGTTCCTAGAAAAACAGACTAAGTCCTGAAAATGATGACTTAGAGGCAATTTGGTCAATGTTTAAATTAAATATTCTATCAAATGGGAAAATTGAGTAATTCATAAAAGCCAAATTTTCAACTTTAACTCTAATAACCTGTGACACTTTGTTATTATTATTAACATATTATAATTCTCATAGAATATTAAGAAAATAACTCAGAAATAAAAGTACATTGATTAAACTTAGTGAAGAAGTGAAGGACATGCAAACTATATAATACAAAGCATGGCTGAAATAAATACAAAACAGGAACGGTGGAACCCATCCATGAATCAATTTGGGTTCAGTGATACCAAGAATCATTATACAACTTTTATTAAATATATTTTAATGTAAATATTTTAATCTATTTGAAACAGGTGACAGTTTCTCCTGCCTCGTGTCCTCCATGTCCTTGCCCTGCCCTGACTCCCCACAAATCAACCTCTCTTATTTTTTCTGTTCTGGAAAGGACAGGATTCAGTGGATATCACAAAACATAGCATATAAAGATGCAGTAAGTCTAAGCACCTCCCCATGCATTAGGATTTGACAAAGAAATCCAATATGAGGAATAGGGTCCCAAAAACCTTTAAAAGAGAGAGACAGCCCTTGCTTCCACACGAAGACTAAGCTATACAACTGTAACATACATGCAGACTGTCTATCAGTACCATACAGGATCCTTGGTGGTCAGTTCAGTCACTTTGAGCCCCTGTGAGCCCCTGTGAGCCCCTGTGAGCCCCTGTGAGCCCCTGTGAGCCCCTGTGAGCCCAGGTTAGATTGTGTTGGTTTTCTTCTGGTGTCCTAGACCCTCTTGTTTTTACAATCTGTGTTCCCCTCTTGTACAGGATCCCTAAACTCCACCTAATGTTTGGCTGTGGGTCTGCACTCTTTTCAATCAGTTACTGGATGGAGGCGCTCCATGACAATAGACCTAAACACCAATCTATGAGTATACCAGAGAATCGTTAGACATTATGACAATAACATTTTTTTTCTCCAGTCATGTTTGGTTATATCCTAGGCGATGGGTTATCCAGCCTCTAGTTTTTTGTGCTTCAGAAAATGTCAGGGCTGAGATTACTCTGTTGGCATGGGTTTCAGTCTAGACCAGTTGATGGTTGACTATTCCCTCAACCTGCAGACTACCCTTACCCCAGCAAAATCAATAAGCAGGACAGAATATATGTTGAAGATTATGTGGATTGGTTGGTTTTCCTTCCCCAAAGCAATATATCTTACCCTCTCTGACGAGTGAATGAGGGTTGGGTGGAAAGAATTAGGTGGAGGGAATAGGAGGAAGGGAGGAAGTGAGAACTGAAATTGGTATGTAAAATGGAAAAAAAGAGAGTTTAAGCCAGCTACACTGAACATTATAGAAGAGAATGTGGGAAGTACACTTGAACACATTGGCACAGGAGACTGCTTCCTAAATTTAAGCCCAGCAGTACAGACACTGATAGAAACAGTTAGTAAATGGGACCTCCTGAAACTGAAAAGCTTTTGTAAAGCAAAGGACATGGTCAACAAGACAAAATGGCAGCCTACAGAATTGGAAAAGATCTTCACTAAACCCATATCAGACAAAGGTCTGATCTCCAAAATATACAAAGAACTCAAGAAATTGGTCATAAAATAAACACATAATCCAATAATTTAAAAAAAAATGGAGCACAGACCTAAACAGAGAACAAAGGAATCTAAAATGGCTGAAAGACACTTAAGGAAATGTTCAAAATCCTTAGTCATCAGAGAAATGCAAATCAAAGCAACTCTGAGATTCCATCTTACTCCTGTAAGAATGGCCAAGATCAAAAATACTGATGACAACTTATGCTGGAGAGGTTGTGGAGAAAAGGGAACACTTCTGCATTGCTGATGGGAATTCAAGCTGGTTCAACCCCTTTGGATGTCAGTGGCATTTCTCAGAAAATTAGGAAACAACCTTCCTCAACACCACTTTGGGTATATATCCAAAGGATGCCTAATTGAGCCACAAGTACATATCCTCAACTATGTTCATGGCAGCTTTATTTGTCATAGCCAGAACCTGGAAACAACCTAAATGCCCTTCAACCAAAGAATGGATAAAAGAAAAATGTGGTACATTTATGCAATGGAGTACCTCACAGCAAATAAAATAAAAACATTTTGAATTTAGCAGGAAAATGGATGGAGCTAAAAAAAACATTATTTTGAGTGATGTAACCCAGACACAGAAAGACAATTATCATATATACTCACTCATAGGTGGTTTTAAACATAAAGCAAAGAAAACCAGCCTACAAAACACAATCCCAGAGAACCTAGACAACAATGACTACACTAAGAGAGCCTTACATAGATCTAATCTACATGGGAAGTAGAAAAAGACAAGATCTCCTGAATAAAATGGGAGGATGGGAACCTTTGGGGAGGGTTGAAGTGGGGAGGGGAGAGGCAGGGAGTGGGGCAGAGAAAGATGTAGAGTCCAATAAAAATCAATATAAAAGAAATTATATAAACAAGAAGTAAAAGGGGGAGGATTCATTTGGAAGTATTGAAAAACATACATTTTAGACTGTAGATTTTAGTTTCTTCTATAGTTACTTGTCCATTTCAAATAAATATATTATCTGAAAAAAACAAACAACAAACACAGACATAGAATACAGAAAATTATTAGGATACATACATGTGTGTCTTTGAAAAAATTGGAAACAAAAAAGAACAAATGATCATTTATTAAAGAATTTATTTTAAAATTATTTTACACACAAATATTTATACTATAAAAAGAAACTTAACTGTAGGTATTGCATTTAAGTGTAAGAATTGTAAGGATGTCAAAAGTTTAATAGCTGCACACAAAAGCAACAGTACTGCAGGCATATTTTGAGTTGATCGATTTACAGTATACCATGTCTAAGAAACCTAAGTAGGCAGTACTGATCTTCCCCATTAATTGAGAAGACAGTCGTCTCAGTTTGCTGTGGTAAAGAGGGCATCAAATAACACAATTTCAAATTAATAGATAATGCTACAAAACAGTACAGAGGAATCTTGCTTCTGTGTGACTCATACTGACAAAGCCTCATTTATTGACTAGACTAAAAAAATGCTTTAGTCAGTAACTTTTAGTGTTTCTGTCTTTAAAAGTTTTTAAGATTGTGGCCTACACATTTCAATTTAAAGCACAATAATTTCAGCTATACCTTAACACTACTTCATAATTTTGTATAAATTTCAAAATTTGAAACAATGGAATATATTCTTTTTAGGGTAACAACATGATTGTGAATTAAATAATCTGAAAGTAATTTATAAAATTCCAGTAGATATTCTTCAAAAACCTATATTGAACATTTAAAATATGTCAGGAATCGAGTCTCTTAATGATGATAAACACCATTTTATTGGTTCCTTAAGTACATTACTTCCATTATCTTATCACATATATCCGGAGTGATATATTTATCTCTTACTGTTGAAAAAATTGAAAACTAATTTAGCTTCTTATCAAGAAGCTTTTAACAAACAGGATCTTGCACATTATAAGATGTATGATTTATGAAACTATAGCTTTGTTGAAATTATGTTTACATCATATCTATAGAAATGCTCAATGAGTGTGTATATTTATATGATATGACTCTAAGAATTTGAAACACATTTTCATCCTATACAAACTAGTATTCTTTAAAAATAAAAAAATAGACATGTTAGTATATGGTCCTTGAAATTCAAGGAACTAAAATTTAAAACATCAGTCCCGCCAGTTCCCCACTTATGTACAAGAAAAGACACAAAGAAATAGAAATAGAAAGTTAATTGTAACTGTTTAAAGACAGTCACAGTCGAAAACAATGTGATGACCACTTACTTTCAGTCTTATTTTATCTTCCTGGATCCTTGTCTCTTCTTCACTAATCTAACAACAGCACCTTTCACTTCTTTGTTCCTGAGACTGTAAATGAGTGGGTTCAGCATGGGGATCACAATTGTATAGAAAACAGAAGCTACTTGATCCTTTCCCAGGGAGTAGGACTTACTGGGCTTCATATAAGTAAAGACCAAAGTGCTGTAAAAGACAGTTACTCCGAGGAGGTGAGAAGCACAAGTGGAGAAGGCCTTTTGCTTTCCTGGAGTGGAATTGATCTTCAAAATAGTAGAAAGAACAAACATGTAGGATACAAATATTGTGATAAGGGAAACAAGAAGGGTTGAACCGGCAAAGATGAATATAATTATTTCCACTACATTTGTGTCACTGCAGGACAGAGATAAAAGTGGAGATGAGTCACAGTAAAAATGGTAGATGACGTTGGACTTGCAGAAATGTAGTGTAATCATGGAAAACACGCCAGCAGAGGAATCCACAGTTCCAATCATGTAGGATCCAGTGAGCAGGACAAGGCAGCATCGTGAAGACATAATGGTAGGATAATGTAAAGGTTTGCAGATAGCTAAGTAGCGGTCATAGGCCATTGAAGAAAGCAGAAAACATTCAGTAGCTGCCAAGAGGATGAAAATGTACAGTTGGGTGAAACATCCTATAAAGGAAATGCTCTTGTTTGAAGTCATCAGGTTCTCTAAGGTTTTAGGTGTGATGGCAGTCGAGTAACTAAGGTCAACAAATGACAGATGGATGAGGAAGAAATACATGGGAGTGTGAAGCTGGACATCAACACAAATGGTCAGCATCATGCCTGTGTTCCCCAGCACAGTGACCATGTATATCAGGAGAAACAGCACAGAGAGGACTAACTGGATCTCTTTGGAATCTGTCAGTCCCAAGAGGATGAAGTCTGGTTTACTTGTGTGATTCCAGGTGTTCATAGTCAATGACCCTAAATGATGAGAAATCAAAGGTAATGCATAGTTTCTGATGACATAGAAGTTTTTCTGTGTGTTTGTCACTGTACTTTTATAATATTTCATAGAACTGTAAACAGATTTTCAAAAAGAAGTACAAAGTGACAATCATTTATATCATAAGTGATAATATGTGTTATAATTCCAAGAAAACTAGTGCTAGTCTAAACTTCCTTTTATATGTTTAACCTGCATGAACTGTTATCGTGGAAATGGTAATAATATCCCCTCACTTTGCACAAGATCTAAGTGGCAGAACTCAGATAATTAATGTGAACCCAGCACAAATTCATGTAGAGTCTAGGATCATGTCCAAAATGTAAGACATTAAAGGATCTTAGCCATACCCTTATTCCAGTAAGTCTAAATGAAATGTCACATTTAATGAAGAAGGACAGAAAACAACTTTAATGCATCATTTCATGGATTTTTCAGTATCAATTAACCTTAATTGATATTACTGAATATTATTAGGCTACAATAAGACAAATAACTATTAAGAAATATGGTGTACTGTTTCTGACTATTTAAGACAATTTTAAGCAAAATCATTTTACTGAAATATAAATAATTACTGGTTTTATCTCCTTCCACTGATTCTTTTTGTCACAATCCGAATGCACTTTTGTAAGTACCAAATGATATGTGCACTCTAACTTTTAAATATAATCTCTATTTTAACAGCTTCAAGCCTTCACAATTTAAAAAAAATACTTACTCTGAGTGCCAAAGTTGCTAGAAAAAATTGGAGGCAAAATATTTCCAGTAGCATTGGAGTGAAAATATTCAACTCCCAAATTTTCTTACAAATGAAAGAAAAAATATATTTATGGTTTTGAACCTGTCAGTCTTTGAGCTTTCATTTTCCCTTTGGATATTTTTCTTATTTTGTGAACTCATTTGAAAAAAATGCAGATGTTAATTGAATTATCCTTGACACTTTCCTCTGTTCTTTGTGAAAAGCAATTTTAAAGGAAGTTATGCTGCACATTTATTCCAAGAGAAATTGTGAATATGAACAGAGCATTCTATGACTTTTATCTCTAATCCATAACACCAGAATTTGCCTTGTAATGTCAAAAGCTCACATGACGTGGTCAGTCTCCAGTGTTAGTTCCTATGACAGTGTTCTTGGCAAGTTTTCAGGAACTGAGGGCAAAGGAGTAATTCAGCAAAGGAATTGTTTTTCCCTGGGAGCCCTATAAAAAAGAAAATGATAAATATGTTATCATTCTAATGCAACATTTAATTCATATGCCAATTAGTTCATTAAATTTATAAAGTATAATATTTAAATAACATTCAATTCATACCGGTGAATTTTTAAATAGTGTGGGTAGATGGAGATTTTTTTTTAATTTGAAGGTTTTACTTCATTAATGCAACTGTGATTGTAGAATACTAAAATTTCCAAAAATAAAAATTTTAAGTTGGTTGAACAATTCTGAAAGAGTTAAAATCTGTTAAGTAAAAACAAAGGAATATGTGTTCCTTTATTAACTTATAATTGTGGTTCTCGCTTCTCATCAAAAAAATTCTCTTCACAGTAGAAACATACCATTCTAGAAAATTATAACCAATCAAATTGCACAGATAGGGAGCCCAGGCCCAACAGATGCATCTACAAAAAAAAGAAAGGAAGGAAGGAAGGAAGGAAGGAAGGAAAGAAGGAAGGAAAGAAGAAAGAAAAATGAAAAAAAAAAAACCCTCCAGCTCTCAGAATCATTTCAGAAGAGAGAACACAAATGTTGCAGTAGCCAGAGGAACAGGGGATTGGCTGTGAAGTGGCACCACCTTAGATGTCCGAAGTTACACTCATAAAGTCTCAACAAAATGACTGCTTGAACATGATCTGAACAAGACAATAGAAATCCTATTTTGGACAGATTTAGCCATACCCTGCTTTGATATGAACTATGGACTTGACATGATGCCACACAGACAGTTACTAAGCCATATTCGTTATAGTTGTTCTGGCTATATCTATAAAAATAAATGTTCTTAAACTGCTTAGTAGATAATGAAAATGGAACACAAGTTCACTATAGGATATAATTCAGTTATACAAAAATGAAACCATGAATTTTCAGGAAAAAAGATCAAACTAGAAAATATAAAGTTTCCTGCAGCAACTCAGACCCTGAAAGACTAGTGTCTCTTGTTCTTTCTAATCCAATTCTCCTAACCTCAAAGCATCCTATGTTACTACACATGCTTAAGTACTCAATGAAGCCAAGAAATAAGAAGGGACCTTTCGGGTCTGGGGGATAGTGAGCAAGGAAAGGTAGGGAAAATAATAGGATAGTATAATCTCAAAATGTAAGATATATTACTATTTATTAGGGTATTTATTATTCAACTTCTCTTAACTTCAACCGAAAATAAAGAATTTCATATTTGCATGTAAATTTCATTAGTTCTATGTTAATTAATATATAGAAGTTAATATTTCAATACTTGTTATTGTATTGGATATGTTGTATATATTATGTACAATGAACTATGTAAAATGCCGTTACTTAGTGAAATTGTTCAAAATCCTTTCTTCCACCTTTTGAAATTTATGGTTTATAGTTATTATGTATAGTCACCTTACAGTGCAGCTGCATACCAGAAATTATTTTTATCATGGAAAATTCAGTTATATTCAGATTTCAAAAGTGGTTTTCCTTGTTTTGTCTCTTGTCAGATCATCACACCTCCCCAACCATTCCATTTCATTCCTTCTTTCTCTTTCTTTTGAAAATAAAGCTACAAATATAAAAGAAAACAGATAAGAAATTTAAAGAAACAGAGGGAAACAACATAGAACACACATGAAAAAAATTCCATAAAGACACAAAATTGGAAAATTATATATAAAATTAAAAAAAATAATATAAAAATGCTCCAAAACCACTAATGACACACAAAATCAAAAAAGTAAGCAAAAGAACCTCAAACAAATAAACAAAAACAACAAGAGAAACAATACCACCCTGAGTGTGTAATGTGTTTAGAGTGTGTAATATGTTTGCTTTTTAATGTTATGCATGTGGCCTGCACATGTCTAAACCAGATAGGGTCCTAGGTCAGAGAGGGCAATTTTGCACAAGTCCTCATTCTAAATGCAGAATCTAACTGTAATTAACTATTGCTCACAAAAAGAAAATTATATTTCTACAACAGTGTGTCCTTTGTATAAAAACCACACTTAAGTGCAGAGCTTATTCTTAGCTGTTGGGACCAATTGGAGTCCTGGCCTTCAGCTGCTCTTCCCTGCTAGAGCCTTCTGATTGAAGTTACTAAAAGCTGTGCCTTGGCCTAGATGATCAGAGGATAGGATTTTCACCTGTTGGCCATTGACTGCTGGGTATTTAAGCCTCCATGGTGCTATTAAAGAAGGGCTTTTGTACCAGTGATTAGACGTCCGTGTGTCTGTCTGTCTCTGTGTATGTTTGTGTATTTCAACCTCCAGCCCCTTGCCCGAAGCTCGCGAACTGGATTGTATCGCATGGAGCGCAGACGGGGGCCCCGGTGCACGGCACTTAGCAAAGAAAATTCAGCTCAAAATTAACTCAATATTATTTTTGACAGTTTGATATTTTTTTTCTCATGATGTTCTCTTATAAGAAATATTTCATGGATTTTATGTTCTAGGTCATTTGTTTATATATTATAATTTCTAATTTTCTGTGTGAATGTGTGTGTGTGTGTGTTTATGTGTATGTGTTTCGTGGACTTTTTCTTTAGTTTATTTTTTTTTGTCCAACTCTGCTTTTGTTGCTGTTATTGTTGTCATCATTCCTTGCTTTTTTTTCCTAATGAGAAGGAAAAAAATGGAGTGTATTTGTGTGAGTGTGATGGTCAGAAGATATGTGAGAGATTAAGGATAGGGAAAAACTGAAAAGAATATTTTATGAAAGAAATCTACTTTCAATATAAAGAAAACACAAAAGTAAATAAGCTTCTGAACCACTGAAAAAAACTAATTAAAATAAATATTTGTATCCCCCAGTTTGATGGATTATGTAATTTTAAAGCATGTCATTAGGATTGGAGACAATTTGTATGAATTTCTATGTTAACTTATTTTCCATCCAGACCAATATTTTTCATGATATATTGAAGACTTTTAAATTTGTGTCTAGGGATGGGAAAATGGAAAACTGTAATCAGAATGTACTGGATGAAAAAAATTCAATGCAAAACCCTATGTTCATGTTAATACTCAAACACAAGTAGGTATGGCATGGTTGTCTAAAATATCATAGCTTAACGTTGTTCACAAGTATGTGAAGAATGGTATGTATGATCAAATTTTATAAAAAGGCTAACATTTCATATTAATTGTAGGTTGTAAATATATAACTACATACGTCCTTTTGTCACCCCTAATGTGAAAACATTAGGTAGCTTGGTATTTATTTTATTTAAAATGCAAGATTGTTTTCCATTCATATTTTATTTGTAACACTAAATATACTAATGTGGACAACAATAGAGGAGCACCTAACACTAACCTTCCCACACACCCTCAAGTACACACAAAACAAACAAACACAAACAGACACTGCTTGCACTGGCTTTTTGGAAAACTATTCTCTTTGGATGATACCTTGTTCAGTCTAGATAGTAGGGAAGGCCTTGAACCTTCCCCAAAGCAATGTGCCTTGCCCTCTCTGAGTAGTGAATATGGGGTAGGGTGGAGAGAATAGGTGGAGGAAATGGTAGGAGGGGAGGAAGTGGGAACTGAAGTTGGTATGTAAAATGAAAAACAGGTAGTTGTTTCATTTTTTGAAAAAAAAAGAAAACAAATTATAAAAAAGAGAAGTAAAGGGGGGAGGCTTCATTTGAAAGTGTTGAAAAAAATACATTTTAGACTGGAGATTTCAGATTCTTCTATAGTTACTTTTCCATTTAAAATATATTATCTGAAAAAACAAACAAACAAGCAAACACAGACATAGAATACAGAAACTTATTAGGACACATACAAGTCTGTAGATGGTGAAAGCAAACAAAAAACCCACAAATGTTCATGTAATTAAAGAATTTATTTTAAAAGAATTTTACACACAAAAATTTACACTGTAAAAGACAATTAACTGTAGGTATTAGAATTGTAAGGGTTTCAAAAGTTCAATAGATGCACACAAAAGCAGCAGTACTGTATGCAGATTTTGAGTTGATAGATTTATGGTATATCATGTCTATAACAACCTAAAGAGGCAGTACTTATCTTCCCCTATCACTGAGAAGACAATTGTCTCATTTTGCTGTTGTAAAGAGAGGATCAAATAACACACTTTCAAATCAATGGCTAATGCTACAAAACAGTACTGAGGAGTTTTGCTTTAGTGTGACTCACACTGACAAACCCTCATGTATTGATTAGATTAAGAAAATGCTTTGGTCAATAACTTTTAGTGTTTCTCATCTTTCTGCCTTTAAAAGTTTTTAAGATTGTTACCAACACATTAATTTTAAGTATAACTTAATACTACATCATAATTTTATTTGAAATTCAAAGTGAAGCAATGGAATATATTCTTTTTAGGGCAATAACATGATTGTGAATTAAATAATCTGAAGGTAATTTATACAATAAGAGTCAATATTCTTCAAGAAATGACATTGAACATTTAAAATATGTCAGGAATAGAGTCTCTTATTGATGATAAACACCATTTTATTGGTTCTTTAAGTGCATTACTCCCATTATCTTATCACACATATCTGCGGTTACTATTTATGTTATACTGTTGAAAAACTGAATACTAATTTAGCTTCTTATCAAGAAGTATTTAACAAATAGGACCTTGCACAGTATAAAATCCATGATGTCTGAAAGTATAGCCTTTGTGGAAATTATCTTTACATTATATCTAATGAAATGTTCAATGAGTATGAAATTTTATATGATATGACTGTAAGAATTAAAAACACATTCTCATCTCTTACAAAATAATTTTCCATAAAAATGAAAAAAATAGATGTGTTAGTATATGTTCCTCAAAATTCAGTGAGGGAAACTGAAGTTTAAAACTGCATTACTGCCAATGTATGTATTAGAAAAGACACACAGAAATAGAAAGAGTAAAATTAATTGTAGCTTTTTACAGACAGTCACAATTGGAAACAATGTGAATGACCACTTACTTTCAGTCTTATTTTATCTTCCTGGATCCTTGTCTCTTCTTCACTAATCTAACAACAGCACCTTTCACTTCTTTGTTCCTGAGACTGTAAATGAGTGGGTTCAGCATGGGGATCACAATTGTGTAAAACACAGAAGCTACTTGGTCCTTTCCCAGGGAGTAGGACTTACTCGGTTTTAAATAAGTAAAGATCAGAGAACTGTAAAATACAGTGACTCCAAGGAGGTGAGAGGCACAAGTGGAGAAGGCTTTTTGCTTTCCTGAAGTGGAATTGATCTTCAAAATAGTAGAAAGAACAAACATATAGGATACAGATATTGTGATGAGGGACCCAAGAACAGTGGAACCTGCAAAAATGAATATAATTATTTCAACTCCATTTGTGTCACTGCAGGACAGATATAAAAGTGGAGATGTATCACAATAAAAATGATAGATGACGTTGGACTTGCAGAAATGTAGTGTAATCATGGCAAACACAGTGACAGAGGAATCCACAGTTCCAATCATGTAGGACCCAGTAAGGAGGGCAAGACAGCATCGTGAAGACATAATGGTAGGATAATGTAAAGGTTTGCAGATGGCTATGTAGCGGTCATAGGCCATTGAGCAAAGCAGAAAACATTCAGTGCCTGCCAAAAGGATAAAAATGTACATTTGGGCAAAACAATCTCTGAAGGAAATACTCTTGTTTGAAGTCAGCAGGTTCTCTAAGGTTTTAGGTGTGATGTCAGTAGAGTAACTGAGGTCAACAAATGACAGATGGATGAGGAAGAAATACATTGGAGTGTGCAGCTGGACATCTAGACAAATAATCAGCATCATGCCTATGTTCCCCAGGACAGTGACTATGTATATCAGGAGAAACACCACAGAGAGTACCAGCTGGAGATCTTTGGAATCTGTCAGTCCTAAGAGGATGAAGTCTGTTTTACTTGTGTGATTCCAGGTGTTCATAGTGAATGACCCTAAATGATGAGAAATCAAAGGTAATGCATAGTTTCTGATGTCATAGAAGTTTTCTGTATATTTGTCACTGTACTTTTATATATTATATATAACCTATATTTTATATACATATTATAACTTTTATAATATGTTATAGAACTGTAAAAAGATTTCCAAATAGATGTGCAAAGTGACCATTATTTATATCATAAGTGAAAATGTGTGTTGTAATTCCAAAAAAAAACTGGTG
This sequence comes from Microtus pennsylvanicus, assembly GCF_037038515.1. NCBI lineage: Eukaryota > Metazoa > Chordata > Mammalia > Rodentia > Cricetidae > Microtus > Microtus pennsylvanicus. The sequence continues at coordinate 222,000,239 of NC_134579.1, read as the reverse complement.
CTAGTAGGAATAATTTCCTTTCATATGTTTAACCTGCATGCGTTGTTATAATGGACATGATATTACTATCCCCTCAGTTTACACAAGATCTAAGTTGCAAAACACAGGTAATGTGAACTTAGCATAAATTCATGTAGAGTCAAGGATTATTTTTAAAATCAAAGACATTAAAGGATCTTAGCCACACCCTTATTCCAGTAAGTCTAAATGAAATTTCACATTTAATGAAGAAGTATAGAAGACAACTTTGAATCATAATTTAATGGCTTTTACAATAGCAATTAACCATATTTGTTTTTACTGAACTTTAATAGGCTACGTTAAGAAAAATAACTATTAATAATTATTGGATAGTGTTTTTCACTATTGAAAACAATTTTAAGTAAATTTATTTTATTGAAAGATGAATAATCCCTGATGCAATCTCCTTCCACCGATTCTGTTTGTCACAATCACAATGTACCTTTGTAAGTACCAAATGATATGTGCACTCTAATTTTTAAATATAATCTCTATTTTGACAGCTTCAAAATTTCACAATTTAAAAAAATACTTACTCTGAGTGCCAAAGTGGGTAGAAAAAAACGGAGGCAAAATATTTCCAATAGCATTGGACTGAAAATATTCAACTCCCAAATTTTCTCACAAATGAAGAAAAAAATATATTTATGGATTTGAGCCTGTCAGTCTTAGAGCTTTTATTTTCCTTTTGATTGGTTTTCTTTTTTTGTGAACTCATTTGAAAATTTTCAGAAGTTAACTGAATTATCCTTGACGCTTTCCTAAGTTCTTAGTCAAAGTCAATTTTAAAGGAAGTTATACCACAAATTTATACAAAGAAAAACTATGAAAATGAACAAAGCATTCTATGTCTTTTATCTCTGTCCATGACACCAGAATTTATGTTGAAATGTCATGAGCATCACGTGACGTGGTCATCCTCCGGGGGCACTTCCTAAGATAGACTTCTTGGCAAGTTTTCAAGAACTTAGGTCAAAGGAGTAATTCCGCAAAGGTATTGCTGTTCCCTGAGAGCTCTATAAAGAAGAAAATGATAAATGTCTTATCTTTTTTATCCACTATGTTTATTTATATGACCACTAGTTTACTAAATTTATTAAGTATAATCTTTAGATGACACTCTATTCACAACAGTGCATTTTTAAGTTGTGTGGCTAGACAGTGTTATTATTTTAATTTGAAAGTTAATGTGATTATAAATAATAACATTTCCAGCAATAAAATATAAATCAAAGGAACAGTTCTGCAATTATTAAAATCTATTAAGTAAAAACAATGGAATATGTGTCCCTATATTAACTGACAGTTGTGTTTCTCCCTTCTCATCAAAAAATTTCTCTTGGTAGTATCAGGATACCATTCTAGAAAACTACAACCAATCAAATTGTACATTTAGGGAGCCCAGGCCCAACAGATGCATTTACAAAATAAGAGAGAGAGAGAGAGAGAGACAGAGAGAGAGAGAGAGAGAGACAGAGACAGAGACAGAGAGAGAGACAGAGAGAGAGAGACAGAGACAGAGAGAGAGACAGAGAGAGAGACAGAGAGAGACAGAGACAGAGAGAGAGACAGAGACAGAGACAGAGACAGGGATAGAAATGGAAAAAACCTTCCAGCCCCTAAGTCTCAGAATCATTTCAGAAGAGAGAGGACACAAAGGTTGCAGGAGCCAGAGGAAGAGTGGATTGGCTGTGAAAAGCTATTTTCAGAGAAACTTCTCTCTACAATAGTTGGGAACAGATCCACCACTGAACAATGTGCAGAAAGAGAGAAGCTTTGGTACACTCGGTTCTAAATGGGATGCCCGCATCAAACCCCTGTCTTCTCAGATTTTATAGAACGTTGTGGAGTGGAGGCAGAAAGACTGTAAGACTCAGTGGGAGATGGAAGACAACCAATAAAACAAGTTCTATACACAAAGGAACTGATGCACATAAAAACTCATATAGATCTGGGCAACATGCACAGGGCCTGCAAATGTCTAAGCCAGATAGGGTCCTAGGTCAGAGAGGGCAAATGTACACAAGGCCCCATTCTTTTGTTGTTGTTGTTTGTTTGTTTATTTCTTTAGTTGTTGAAAAAAAATTCCGCCTCCTCCCCATTTCCCTTTTCCCTCCCCCTCCTTCCACACATCGCCCCTCCCTCCACTCCCCTCCCCCTCTCCACACTACATTCCCCCTCCCTCTCAAGAATGAAGAGCAGTCCAGATTTCCTGCCCTGCGGGAAGTCCAAGGTCCTCCCACTTCTATCCAGGACCAGGAAGGTGAGCATCCAGACAATCTAGGTTCCCACAAAGCCAGTTCATGTATAAGGATTGAAACCTAGTGCCATTGTCCTTGGCTTCTCATCAGCCCTCATTGTTCGCCATGTTCAGAGAGTCCAGTTTTATCCCATGCTTATTCAGTCCCAGTCCCGCTGGCCTTGGTGAGCTCCCAATAGATCAGTTCCACTGTCTCAGTGGGTGGGTGCACCCCTCGTGGTCCTGACTTCGTTGCTCATGTTCTCCCTCCTTCTGCTCCTCATTTGGACCTTGAGAGCTCAGTCCAGTGCTCCAATGTGGGTCTGTGTCTCTATCTCGATCCATCGCCAGATAAAGGTTCTAAGGTGATATGCAAGATATTCATCAGTATGGCTATAGGATAGGGTCATTTTAGGTTCCCTCTCCTCAGTTGCCCAAGGTACTATCTGGGAACATCTCCCTGGACACCTGCGAGCCCCTCTAGAGTCAAGTCTCTTGCCAACCCGAAGATGGCTCCCTTAATTAGGATATATATTTCTCTGCTCCCGTATCCACCCTTCCTTTATCCCAACCATCCCATTCCCCCAAACTCCCCCCTCATCCTCCCCTTCTCACATTTCTCACCCCATTTCCCCTTAGCTCCATGCCACCTCACTCCCAAGTTCCCAGTTTTTGCCCGGCAATCTTGTCTACTTCCCATATCCAGGTGGATGACTATATGTTTTTCTTTGGGTTGACCTTCTTATTTAGCTTCTATAGGATCACAAATTATATGCTCATTGTCCTTTATTTATGGCTAGAAACCAATTATGAGTGAGTACATCCCATGTTCATCTTTTTGGGTCTGGGATACCTCACTCAGGATAGTGTTTTCTATTTCCATCCATTTGCATGCAAAATTCACGAAGTCATTGTTTTTTTTACCGCTGAGTAGTACTCTAATATGTATATATTCCACACTTTCTTCATCCATTCTTCCATTGAAGGGCATCTAGGTTGTTTCAAGGTTCTGGCTATTACAAATAATGCTGCTATGAATATAGTTGAACAAATGCTTTTGTCATATGATAGGGCATCTCTTGGGCATATTCCCAGGAATGGTATTACTGGATCTTGGGCTAGGTTGATCCCGAATTTTGTGAGAAATCACCACACTGATTTCCAAAGTGGTTGCACAAGTTTGCATTAAAATCCCATCTAAATTTTTCACAGATCTTGAGAGGACATTAATCAACTTCATATGGAAAAACAAAAAACCCAGGATAGCCAAAACAATCTTATACAATAAAGGATCTTCTGGAGGCATTACCATCCCTGACTTCAAACTCTATTACAGAGCTTAAATATTGAAAACAGCTTGGTTTGGGCATAAAAACAGAGAAGTCGATCAATGGAATAGAGTAGAAGACCCGGATTTTAACCCAAAAACCTATGAACACCTGATTTTTGATAAAGGAGCTAAAAGTATTCAATGGAAGAAAGAAAGCATCTTCAACAAATGGTGGTGGCAGAACTGGTTGTCAACCTGTAGAAGAATGAAAATAGATCCATATCTATCACCATGCACAAAACTCAAGTCCAAATGGATTAAAGACCTCAATATCAGGCTGAACACACTGAACCTGATAGAAGAGAAAGTGGGAAGTACTCTACAACACATGGGCAGAGGAGATCACTTCCTACGTATAACCCCAGCAGCACAGACATTAAAGACAACATTGAATAAATGGGAGCTTCTGAAACTGAGAAGCTTTTGTAAAGCAAAGGACACTGTCACTAAGACAAAAAGGCAACCCACTGACTGGGAGAAGATCTTCACCAACCCTGCAACAAGGGTCTGATCTCCAAAATATATAAAGAACTCAAGAAACTAGACTTTAAATAGCTAATTAACCCAATTAAAAAATGGGGCACTGAACTGAACAGAGAATTCTCAACAGAAGAAATTCAAATGGCCAAAAGACACTTAAGGTCATGCTCAACCTCCTTGGAGATCAGGGAAATGCAAATTAAAACAACTTTGAGATACCATCTTACACCTGTCAGAATGGCTAAAATCAAAAACACCAATGATAGCCTTTGCTGGAGAGCTTGTGGAGTAAGGGGCACAAGGCCCCATTCTTAACTCAGAAACTACCTCCAATAAACAACTGCTCACAAAAAGAAAATTAAATTTCTTCACCAGTGTCTCCTTTGCTACATAAACCACACTTAAGTATAGGGCCTATTCTATTCTATTCTATTCTATTCTATTCTATTCTATTCTATTCTATTCTATTCTATTCTATTCTATTCTATTCTATTCTATTCTATTCTATTCTTGAAGGTGTCACAAACAATGCCACACCAGTTTGGAATTATGATTAATAGGGTGGTATTTATTAAAAGGGAAAAAACTTACAGATAACTGTCCCAGACAACAGCCCTCTGAGCAATCAGAAAGAAGTCTAGTCCCCGGAACTGGAGTGGGAAGTAAAAAAGAGTGAAAAGGGAAGTAGCCGCTTTTTTAAAGGGAGAGAGACCACGCCCCAATGGGCTGGTATCTCAGTGGCTATAGGCTGGAGGAGCAGAAGGACCTCCCGCAACATATTCTATTCTATTCTATTCTATTCTATTCTATTCTATTCTATTCTATTCTATTCTATCCTATCCCATCCCATCCCATCCCACCCCACCCCACCCCACCCCACCCCACCCCATCCCATCCCATCCCATCCCATCCCATCCCATCCCATCCTATCCTATCCTTAGCAAAGAAATGTCAGGTCAAAGTTAACTCAAGGTTGTTTTTGACACTATGATGTTTTTCTCATGCTGTTCTTTCTGGACATTTTATGGTTTTTATGTTCTAGGTCTTTTGTTTATATATTATAATTTCTAATATTCTGTGTAAATGTATGTGTATGTTTCTTTGTGTGTATGTGTTTCCTGAGGTTTATTTTAGTTTGTTTGTATTTGTTTTCGTTCAACTCTGCATTTGTTGCCGTTGTTATCATTGTTCCCTGCTATTTTTCCTAATGAGAGAAATAAATATAGTTGATTTGTGTGAGTGTGATGGTCAGGAAGATATGGGAAGGATTAAAGAAGGGGAAAAACTGAATAGAATATTTTATGAAAGAAATCTACTTTCCATATAAAGGATAAAATTAAATAAGCAGCTGAAACACAGGAAAAATAACCAAGATAAATAAAATTTGCGTTTCCAAGTTTGATGGATTGTATAACTTTAAAATATGTTCTTAGGATGGGGGACAATTTGTATGAATTCATAAGTTAACTTATTTGGCATCAAGAAGAATATTTTTCATGATACATTTTAAATTTGTGTTTAGGGATGGGAAAATGGAAAACTGTAATCAGAGTATACTGGATGAAAATACAGTTCAATGAAAATCCCCATGTTCATGTTAATTCACAAACACATGTAGTGATGGACTAATTGTCTAAGGTATCATAGCTTAAAGTTGTTCACAAGTATATGAAGAATGATGTGTATGATCAAATTTTAGAAAAAGGCTAATTAAGAAGTTAGGACGTTTAGTATTTATTTTATTTAAAATGCAAGATTATTTTCCATTCAGATTTTATCTGTAACATAAAATATACTGTTGTCTTTTGTAATCAACACAAAGAGATATTAGCAGTTTTTGAAATTGTGGTAAAAAAATATACATGAAAGAAAGGTAAAATAATAAACCAAATGAATGGAAAAAAGAAAGAACCCATAAGTACAAAATGTAAGTATTCAGGGTCAGAAAAGACAAAAGTCAAAAAAAGAAAACCTATGAATATTTTTATTTACTGTTTCTAATAACAACACTAAACTAATGGGAATATATAATACATATTATAGAAAATACAGATACCAGAAGAAAACTAAAAGGAAATATTTCTATAGCATTTTGATATAATGTAGGCACTATGTGAAATATTTATGAAAATAGGGGATTATATGCATATTAGAAAATTTTAGTAAAGAAAATGTTAATCCTGTGTTTTTCAAAGTTCCTGTTATTAAAGAAAATATGAATTCACTATTAATTATTTGTTTTTGTGTGTTACCTTTTTAAATATGAAAATGGACATTTGCTCAGCTGGTAATTTCTGCCACACAAGCATAAGGATGTCAATTCATTCCCAAATCAACATAAGATTCCTAGCAAGCAGATTTATATCTAAAAGCAGAATATGGGATAGCAAAGATAGTTGCATCCCCAGAAGTCCCTGACCAGCCAGCATAGCAATAGGTGAGTACCAGGTTCAATAAGAGAACCTGTCTCAAAAACCAATGTGGAAAACAATAGAGAAGGACACCTAACACTAACCTCTGGTCCTCCCCTTCCCATGAACTCTCAAGTATACAAGAAACAAACAAACACAAACACAGGCCCTGCCTGAACTGGCTTTGGGGTAACCTATTCTCTTTGGAAGGATACATTGCTCAGTCTAGATATAGTAATGAGGGCCTTGGACCTTTCCCAAAGCAATGTACCTTACTTTCTCTGAGGAGTGAATGGAGGGTTGGGTGGAAAGAATAGATGGAGGGGATGGGAGGACGGGAGGAAGTGGGAACTGAGGTTGGTATGTAAATAAAAAAGATAGTTTGTTTTTTGAAAAAAGAAAAGAAATTATAAAAAATAGAAGTAAAAGGAAGAGGGTTCATTTGTAAGTATTGAAAAAACATACATTTTAGACGGGAGATTTCAGTTTAGTCTCTAGTTACTTTTCCATTTCAAATAAATACATTATCTGACAAATCAAACAACAAAACTGTCATAGAATACAGAAAATTATTATGACACATATATGTGGGTAGGTGGAGAAAATATAAACAAAAAATGAATGCTCATTTATTTAAAGAGTTTATTTTAAAATTGTTTTGCACACAAATATTTATAATATAAAAGAAAATTAACTGTAGGTATTGCAATTAAATGTAACAATTGTATGGGTTTCAAAAGTTCAATAGATGCACACAAAAACAGCAGCACTGCATGCAGATTTTGAGTGATAGATTTACAGTATACTATGTCTAAAACAACATAAATAGGCAGTACTGATCTTCCCCAAACATTGAGAAGACAGTCGTCTTAGTTTGCTGTGGTAAAGAGAGCATCAAATAACACAATATCAAATTAATGGATAATGCTACAAAAAATGTGCAGAGAAATTTTGCTTCTGAGTGAGAAACACTGACAAACACTCCTAATTTATTGACTAGAATGAAGAATTGATTTGGTCAATAACTTTTAGTGTTTCTGTCTTTAAAATTTTTGAGATTGTTACCAACACATTTCAATTTAAAGCACAATAATTTTAACTATAACATAAAACTACTTCAGAATTTTATACAAAATTCAAAGTTTGAATCAATAGACTATATTCTTTTAAGTGTAATAACATGATTGTGAATTAAATAATCTGAAAGTAATTTATAAAATACCAGTGATTATTCTTCAAGAAATGACATTGAATATTTAAAATATGTCAAGAATTTAGTCTCTTACTGATAATAAACACCACTTTATTGTTTCCCTTAAGTAAATTATTTCCACTATGTTATCACATGAATCTGGGATTATTATTTATCTTGTACTGTTGAAAAAAATTGAATACTAATATGTTCTTATCAAGAAGTATTTAACAAATAGATTGCATATTATAAAATGCATGATTTCTGAAAGTATAGCTTTATAAAAATTATCTTTATGTTATATCTAATGAAATGTTCAAGTAGTATGAAATTTTACATAAAATGACTCTAAGAATTTCAAACTCATTTTCATCCTTTGCAAACTACTATTACTTAAAAATGGCAAAAAAATAGATGTGTTAGTATGTGTTCCTAGAAATTCAGTGAGGAAAGCTGAAATCTAAAACCTCATTTCTGCCATTCCTCACTTATGTATCAGAAAAGACACACAGTAATAGAAATAGAAAATTAATTGTAATTTTTTACATTCAGTCACAATCAGAAACAATGTGAATGACCGCTTACCCTCACTCAACTACCTGGATCCTTGTCTCTTCTTCACTAATCTAACAACAGCACCTTTCACTTCTTTGTTCCTGAGACTGTAAATGATTGGGTTCAGCATGGGGATCACAATGGTGTAAAACACAGAAGCTACTTGATCGTTTCCCAGGGAATATGATTTACTTGGTTTTAAATAAGTAAAGATCAGAGAACTGTAAAATACAGTGACTCCAAGGAGGTGAGAGGCACAGGTGGAGAAGGCTTTTTGCTTTCCTGAAGTGGAATTGATCTTCAAAATAGTAGAAAGAACAAACAGATAGGATGTAGATATTGTGATGAAGGAACAAAGAAGGGTTGAACCTGCAAAAATGAATTTAATTATTTCCACTACATTTGTGTCACTGCAGGACAGAGATAAAAGTGGAGATGTGTCACAGTAAAAATGATGGATGATGTTGGACTTGCAGAAATGTAGTGTAATCATGGCAATCACACCGGCAGAGGAATCCACAGTTCCAATCATGTAGGACCCAATAAGAAGAACAAGGCAGCATCGTGAAGACATAATGGTAGGATAATGTAAAGGTTTGCAGATGGCTATGTAGCGGTCATAGGCCATTGAGGAAAGCAGAAAACATTCAGTGCCTGCCAAAAAGATAAAAATGTACATTTGGGCAAAACAATCTCTGAAGGAAATACTCTTGTTTGAAGTCAGCAGGTTCTCTAAGGTTTTAGGTGTGATGTCAGTAGAGTAACTGAGGTCAACAAATGACAGATGGATGAGGAAGAAATACATTGGAGTGTGCAGCTGGACATCTAGACAAATAATCAGCATCATGCCTATGTTCCCCAGGACAGTGACCAGGTATATCAGGAGAAACACCACAGAGAGTACCAGCTGGAGATCTTTGGAATCTGTTAGTCCCATAAGGATGAAGTCAGGTTTATTTGTGTGATTCCAGGTGTTCATAGTGAGTTACCCTAAATGATGAGAAATCAAAGGTAATGCATAGGTTTATGATGCCATAAAATTTCTTGTGACTGTCACTGTACCTTTTTGAAAATATTGTAGAACTATAAATAGTTTTTCAAATAGAAGTACAAGGTGACAGTAATGATATCATAAATGAAAATATGTTTGGTAATTCCAAGAAAACTGGTTCTAGTCTGGCTGACTTCTTTTGTATGTTTAACCTGCATGAACATGGACATGATAATGATATCCCCTTATATTTTATAATATCTAAGTTGAAGAACTCAGTTCATTTGAAACCAGAAATAATTCATGTAGAGTCTAGGATTATGTTTAAAATCAAAGACACTAAAGGATCTTAGCCACACCCTTATTCCAGTAAGTCTAAATGAAATTTCACATTTAATGAAGAAGTATAAGAAACAACTTTGAATCATAATTTAATGGCTTTTACAATAGCAATTAACCATATTTGTTTTACTGAACTTTAACAGGCTATGTTAAGAAAAATAACTACTAATAACTATGGGATATTGTTTCTCACTATTCAAAACAATTTTAAGTAAAATTATTTTATTGAAAGATGAATGAACCCCGGTGCAACCTCCTTCCACCGATTCTATTTGTCATAATCACAATGTACCTTTGTAAGTACCAAATGATATGCGCACTTTAACTTTTAAATTTAGTCTCTACTTTGACAGTTTCAAACTTTCACAATTTAAAAAATACTTACTCTGAGTGCCAAAGTGGGTAGAAAAAAACGGAGGCAAAATATTTCCAATAGCACTGGACCGAAAATACTCAACTCCAATTTTCTCACAAATGAAGGAGAAAATATATTTATGGATTTGAACCTGTCAGTCTTAGAGCTTTTATTTTCCTTTTGATAATTTTTCCTTTTTTGTGAACTCATTTGAACCAAATTCAGATGTTAATTGAAAATGCCTTTACACTTTTCTAAGTTCTCAAAGCCACAATATAATAGAAAGAAAAATTGTGAACATGAACAGAACAATCTATGACATTTATCTCTTTCCATGACACCAGAATTTATCTTGAAATATCATGAGCATGACATAATGTGGTCATTCTCCAGTGGCTCTTCCTAAGATAGATTTCTTGGCAAGTTTTCAAGAGCTTAGGTCAAAGGAATAATTCAGCAAAGGTATTGCTGTTCCATGAGCCCTACAATGAAGAAAATGATAAATGTGTTTTTATTTTTATTCACTATGTTTATTTATATGCCTACTAGTTACTAAATTTATTAAGTATAATATTTAGATGACACTCTATTCACACCAGTTCATTTTAATGTAATGTGGCTAGACAGAGTTATTTTTTTAATTTGAAAGTTCTTAATTAATGAGACTGTGATTATAAATAATAACATTTCCAGAAATAAATAAAATCGAAGGAACAATTCTGCAAGAGTTAAAATCTGTTAAGTAGGAACAATGGAAGATGTGTCCCTATATTAACTGACAGTTGTGGTTCTCCTTTCTCATCAAAAAATTTCTCTTCGCAGTATAAGGTCGCATTCTAGAAAACTACAACCAATCAAATTGCACAGTTAGGGAGCCCAGGCCCAAGAGATGCATATACAAAATAAGAAAGAGAGAGAGGGGGAGAGAGAGAGAGACAGAGAGAGAGAGGGAGGGAGAGAGGGAGAGAGAAAGAGAGAACCCTTCAGCACCTAAGTCTCAGAATCATTTCAGAAGAGAGAGAACACAAAGGACAGATATGGGAACAGAGAAGATATCTTAATTGAGGGAGCCATTTTGGGGTTGGCAAGAAGCTTGGCTATGGCGGAGTTCCCAGAAGTCCACGGGGATGACCCCAGGTAGGACCCTGGGCAGTGTAGGAGAGCGTGTCTCATAGTCAGATTGATGACTATGTTGAATATCACCATACGACCTTTGTCCGGTAACAGATGGAGACAGAGAGACCCACATTGGAGCACTGGACTGAGCTCCCAAGGTCCAGTTGAAGAGCAGAAGGAGGGGGAATATGAACAAGGAAGTCAGGACCAGGAGGGGTTGGTTCACCCACTGAGATAGTGTGTCTGAGCTAATGGGAGCTCATCAACTCCAGCTGGACTGGGAATGAACAAACATTCAAACCGGATCAAACTGCACCCTCTGAATGTGGTTGACAGTTGCTGCAGACAGAGGGGCCAAGGATAATGGCACTGGGATTTATCTCCACTGCATGTACTGGATTTTTGGGATCATATTCTCTTTGGATGCACACCTTCCTATGCCTGGACATAGTGGGGATGGCCTTGAACTTCCACAGGGTAGGATGCAATGCCCCCCCTTGGGACTGGAGGGGGTGTGGAGGAGCACGTGTCGGGGAGCAGGATGAAAGTGGGAGGAGGGGAGGAAGTTGGAATTTTGATTGGTATTATTTATAAAGTAATACAATATTCAATAGAAAAAGAAAAGAAAAATAATCAGAAAAAGAAATCTTCATCATGGTTGTGCCTTTATCTTTAGGATTTCAGACAAGTCAAGGTGTTTTATTTTCTTTCAGCTTCTTTGCAGTATACTTGGTTGAATCACCTGTGACAGAATGATTTATACTCACTATGAAACATACAGTAACTTTGTGTTGAAATCTCCATATGTCTGGGCAGAGCAGTTGGAAACTATTCCTGAAGCTGGTAACTACTTCTTTTATATTCCAAGAAAAGTCATAGATGTGATTTTGAGCTATATTCTTTTTAGTCAATAGCATGGGATTAAACAAAGTAAACTTCCATTGAGTTCTTATGAATAATTTAATAAACCTAAGATAAAAATTCCAGGTTAGTGTAAAAACAATTAAGCAATTTTTCATAGATAAATATACATACACGATTAGAATAATTTCTACTTTATTTTGACTATATTAGTGAAATTGATCATTAAGACTTAAATAAGTATTTACATATATATATAAAATGTGGTGTGATATCAAGCAACATAAAAGTGAGTCAACTCAGTAATATTCACTGCCTTATTTCCATCCTTCATTACTTTAAAGAATTATTGGAATATTGGAATGCAAATTTTCACTGAAACATATGAGGAACATATTCTAATTTAGATAGGCCAAATTGCACCATGAGACACTAGATGGTCCACCATTCAGACTTTTATGAAACACATCTGCACGTGTTCACAGACACACACACACACACATACACACACACACACACACACACATAAAAATTCAGAAACATCCCAATTTTTACCTTTACATTCTTCACATAGCTGAGAAAATATGCTTATGAACTATAAGGAATACTATACTTTGAATAAAGCTTTGGTGATAAAACCCCAGATTTATTATTTATTGATAACCTTGTTTCTTCTGCTGCAAAGTATAAGTAAGATTGAATATATATAAGATTGAAAATATAAGTAAGATTGAATATTATAGGTGATAGTATGCTTTGTTCACTATTAATAGCAAAATATGACAGGGTGTTGATTATGATTTACAAAATATGTAATGCAAAACCTGAAAAAACATAAATATAAATGTATATTTTATTCAACTCCAATAAAATAAATCGCACAGTTTCCTTTGCCTTTCAGAAGCTATTTGGGTTCATGTGATCTCATTTACCAATTTTTGATCTCAGTGTCTGTGCTTCTGGTGTTATATTTAAGAGTTGTCCCCTGTTCTAATGCTATCGAAGCTACTTCCCATATTCTCATCTATCATGATCAATGTTGATGCCTTCGATCTGCTTGAGGGAAGTAGATGAGGAAATAACCAAGTCTTAATTTACAAAATTTACCAAAATCCAGAGGATTCAAATCATGACTATTGGTTGTTAAATCACACTGAGCCCTAATTCTGAAGGGATGGGACTTACAAAATAGAAGATGGGTGGGGGAGAGAAGAGAAGTCATAAAGAGGGGAGGGTAGCACTAGAATGCAGTATGCACCAAATGTTAGATCAAGATTAACCTATTAGAACCAAAAGAAACAGAATGTTGACAGACATGAGCAGAAGCAGAGTTGTTCGTTAATCAGATCAACTGATGGATCACTGTCTCTCTGAGAAAACAGAGACTGTGTAAGCATGTCTTTGAGGTTGCGAGATTATAGAACCTTAAAAGTTAAGGATGAAAGGTTCCATAGGCAGGTCAGTTTCCTACAGTTCTCTATAGTCTTAAAGTAGAAGATATCAGCAGAAGGAAGATTGTGGGTCCTAACAGCCACCAGGTGTCAAGGATGAAGCCAACTTTCCTGTCTAGATCTTCTCAGTCCACCTAGGCTTTCAGTTCTTTAACTCTTCCAGAATTAATATTAACATTCCCTTAATGATTTTAAATTTTATGTACACATCATGAAATTGCATCTCTAGTTGCCTTTCTCCCATTCAATCTTAATTTACAAATAAATTTCTATTTTACAAGTTTGAAATTTCTTTACTATACATTTACACACAATTCCTAATGAGATTATTTGAGTCTCATCAGTACAATTTCATGAATTATTAAAATTTAGAATCATATATTTTGTTATATAAAAATTAAACTTAATTTTTGTTTCCTAAATGTTCTCTTCATATTTAAAGTTAAGTGTTCTGATTCCACCTTAGTATTTAACTATTTAATGATTTTTCACAAATACAAAATTGACAATTTTCATATCTTTTAAATGAGTTTAATATTTCCCTACACTTTAAATCTACTTAGATATGGGCGTTATCCTCAACTAAAAAGTATTATGACTTAGTTTTTTATATAGTACATTTGTTGTCTAAGATATGTTTCTGGTATATTTCTTATCTAGAATCCACATTTTTTTAGTGTTTCTGTATATTTTCCAAATGTAATTATTTATTGTTTTATGTTTAGGATATTTGGATTATATGTGCACCAAGTGCCCAAATAGTACAAAAGATCCATTTAAATTGGCGTTATACATGATTTTCCTCTACCACATAGTTTTGGGTAATTGAACCTAAGTCCTCAAGATTAGTTAGCACTGAGCAACTCTTTAGCCCTGGGGTCCCTTTTTTTTGTTGTTTATAAATAAATTAAAAAATGTTTATAGTGTACACATAGACCTTGAACCATCTTTGATCCTGAATTTCTTATACTTAATCAGGTGATGTGTCTATAAGTGCTCTGGTTATATAATTCAAGGTCATATCCAGGAGTGTGGTGCCCGCCTCAACCAGCAAGGATGATGCGACCTCGGAGCTCTTCTTGCAAGCAGTTTATTCAGGACCTTGTTCTCTCTCTCTCTCTCTCTCTCTCTCTCTCTCTCTCTCTCTCTCTCTCTCTCTCTCTCTCTCTCTCCTCTCCCTCCCTTTCCCTCCCTCCCTCCCTCCCTCCCTCCCTCCCTCCCTCCCTCCCTCCCTCTCTCTCTCTCTCTGGGCAAACCTCTCCCAGCCTTTAAAAAGGCACAGGCCGCCAACCCCGGATTGCCATGTGGGCACTGTTCATAGGTCCACGATATGCAAGGAGCTGACAATCATTGCTTGATAATAGAATGAGTCAGGCCTTAGCCATAATAGGAGTTGATTATCACAGAGAGCACTCGCTTTGGGGATCGCGGAGGGCAGGAGCCAGCACCATCAGGTGCAGCTCCACGCAGCTCTCTACATCGCCATCAGGTGTGGCTCCATGCAGCTCTCTACACAGGAGATAGTTTTTAGTGACACTGTTCCTTATCGTTTGATCTTTACATTCTTTCTGCCCCTTTTCTGAGATATCTGCTGAGTCTCGAAGAGGGTTATGACCAATATTCATTACCAATGTTCAGTCTAACCCTGAGCACTAAATAATCACTTACTTTTGGTACCTCTGCTTGTTAGGAGTCTCAGCACTCACAGCACCTACTGTAAAAGAGCTTCTCTGACAAAGGCTCCCAGCATAGCTACCCATATTTCAATATAATTAACTCTTGAGTATCAGTGAATTATAAAGTTTAATCCTAAAGAAGGAAAAGCTTATTTTATTTAGTAAATAAAACTTTCAAGATTTTTTGGAAATTTTTTTAAATCTGACATAACTCATTAATTCAGTTGATATTAATTTTATACATAGATAAATATGTAGCTTTTCTACAAATCAACACACATAAAAAGAAATCAGGAAAATAATTATGTTTGTAATTGTAGAAATGGAAGCTAAAGCTAACAATGAATATATGAAAGTATACAGAAAAAATATAATAGAATGTACAACATGCTTATAAACAAAATTGAAACTATATGTAAAAATGAAAGACCTTCCATGCTCATAGATCAAAAGAATTAATATTTTGAAAATAGCCATAATGTAAAAATAATTCATCTCCATCAAGTTTCTGTTGACACTTACTAAAACAAAGAAAAAATGTCTAAAAATTATGTAGAAGAAAAGAATCCTCAATAAAATCTTGAGGAGACGGGTAAAGCAACGTTGGAGGCATAAGCATATCCCACTTAAAAGTATGAACATAGATTTATGAAAACAGCATAATGATATTGGAGCAACTGGGAGAAAACTATGAACTGACCTTGACCTATGAATGGGACAGAGTGTAGACTGTTTTTCCAGTGAGGCGTCTTTCTAGAAGAATTGTACAAGCATGGCAATTCAGTATACTTGAAAGCAAAGACATGATAGGAATGCCCTGTCATTTCCCCATCCTCTCAGTGGGAAATATAGAAGCCTAGGAGGAATATTCATGGCTCTTTTCAGGTGATCAGAGTTGACAAGAGATAACACCTGGTGTATTTTTTTTCACTGTTCTTTCATTTGCTTCCTATTACTGTGAATGACACCTTAAAGTATACTTTCTTTCATATAAAAATGAGGAGATCGTTGTATACGCTGCTCAAACACACAGAGTACCTGGTTTTACCACATAGATCATTTTTAACATGCCTTTCTACATACAAAGATTTTTCGCTTGGATAGGGTGGATCAACACAATGTATAATCAAAAAAATCCAGAAAAAAATAATGATGGAAAGAAAATAGAGATTAAGCACAAAGTTACATATTTCATCCACTGCAATTCCCCAAAGCTTTTAAAAATAATTACTTCATATAGTTGGTGGTGCTGTTTTCATGTGTGGCTTTGACTATTTCAAAAGATAGCAAGACAAAACAAACAACTGTATCCAGATTCACAAAAGAATATGGAACAGAAATTTAACAATTATAAATTGTCGAAGAACATATTTGTACTCTTAAAAAAATGAGATACAAAAACAACACATGAGTTACCAATATAGGACCTTCTGAAAAGAGCAGGCACTTCTCCAAAGAGATACAAGCACTGTATAACAACATAAAAAAAAATGTTTCACACCGTATATGTTGGAAATGTAATTTCAAATCTCTACTAAGGACCAGTCTCAGCATGGCATAGTGACTGTTATCAAAAAATAAAACATCAAATGTTTGGTAAAAGAGGAAAATAGATACTACTATATGCATGGCTAATTAGAATTGGAATGTCAATTAGTCAAATTATGTTATGAACAGATATGTAGTTTACATATTAAAAATAAAGACAATTAGCAAATGATCACTGTACTGTTACGGCATACGCACATAAGACTACATGTATTATACAGTGGAGATCCTGGTACTCCTATGTGCTAAACAAAGAGTGGAAGGTGGAAATAATTTCAGCTTCTAACTAGAAATGAAAGAATAAATAAAATCTGGTATATGTCACGTTTACTTCTCAGAGATTGGATGGACCAAAGCATATTGCTTATCACAAAATGAATGCAATTGGGGAATATTCACATTGTGATTACAATATCAAATACTACCTTTTTCTACAATATGTAGAATTTAGAAAGAATGAAATATGAAGCAAGGGAACTATGATCAAGGAGAGAGATGACCACTAAGTGGGAGGAGGCAGGACAAGAGAGGGAATTAGGAAGCACCAATATGATCAAAGTTCATTATACACCTGTGTTAAGACTATTCATAAAACTTTAGTGTGTACAATAAATATATGCTTATGTAATTAAATGAAACTAAGTAAAAATGGAAAGAACAGTAAAAGAAAAGAAAATTGTTCAGAAATAAAGAAATAAGAAGAAAGAAAGGGAGGCAGTAAAGGTAAATAAATGCATGAAAGAGAAGAAGAGAGAATAAAAATACAAAAAGGAAAGTTTTAGTGTTCCAATGTCAGAAGTGATGTATTATTATTTAATTTAAACGTCTGGACGGTTTTGAGTTACTGCTGTAATACCACACTGGTACAATTATGCATGGGCATTGTGAACATTTCTTCACTTTCTCACTGCTGAAATGATTGTAAAAACAAAATGAGTGATATGATGAAATAGTTGATATATGACAGAAAAAATCAACTTTCCAAAGTAGATGAAATATACTTAATTGATTATTGTCATATACAAATGTAAATTATGAAATTATTTAGCAATTGAGCCAAATTAACATGCACACTACATAAAATGTGTGCACATAGATTTAATTTGGTGCATCAGAAAGAATAGAGTGATCATGATCATGCTTTTCCTGAGATAATTTGTTCTGGCACTTTAGTTCTGAAACTGTGCCAAGGAATCTTGCTTGGAAATTGGCCCCTGTAGATGACCACATGTTGGGTGATGTTCATTGTTATTACATATGAAGAACCTGGATTCATAACACAGGAAGGCAAGACAGCCACTCACCTATTTATGCCACAACAATTCCTGGGCTTCATTTGGGCCGTACTTTACCAAGAAAATTTTCATTTCACAGAGAACTGCATACAATATCTAGGGTGTTAAATTTATCTACACAATACAAATAATAAATTCAGAGAAAATATTGGATCAAATACGTAAAGGAAAAATTGATTTAGTACAGATGATTTCCAATCCTTATGTAAATTTTCTATGTTATTTTGAAAAAAGAAGAACAGGTAAATATTTTTAAGCATAGAATCTTATAAGAGGTTTTGTTTGGTTGCTTATTCTTCACTAATTTTGGTTCACAGTAAGTATCTTTAAAAGCAGAATGGATTAGATGAGTTAAAGTGAAACAGAAGCTCCAAAAAAAATCTGTGTACACATATCATTTGTTAATTTTATAAGTAAGCAGGAATTAATATCGACAAAGATGTGTAGTTGTTGGAATGAGATTTTCTAATAAACAAATATTCCTATTAGAGGTGAATTTATTTGTAATCAGACTTAATTGACATTATGAAGAATTAAGGAATTAATCATGTAAAAGATTTGATTTACATCTTTCTTTACTATTTATGCAATATTTAAACTGGGCTTATTTATCTCACACAATAAAAATTAGGGAAACAGAATCATAAGTATAATTTGGTCTCAAAAATCTATTTATATAGATAGACAGAACTGTATTAAATTCTCTTCATTTATTTGAAATTCTTGCATTATTTCTCTAATATAAAAGAAAAAGATAAGTAGTAGTTTATAGAGGCTAATATTTGTTGTAGCCTAAATGAATTATTTCATGACAATACCAGTTCCACCAACATTGTGAAATGTGCTAACCAATATGAGCACATAAACAAGTGATGCTTTATGTATCTGTCTATTTGGGCAATTAAATTTTATACAACCTCAAACTGCAAAATACTATTGTTTGAGATAAAAAGCAATTAGAATAAAAGACTTTCAAATGCATATACACAACATATTTTAAATCATTTAGGTTAAGTATTGTGTTTAATTTCTGCAGATTTTAGAACCATTGACTATGAATGCCTGGAACCACACAAATGAGTCTAACTTCATGCTTATGGGATTGACAGATTCCAAGGAGATCCAGCTAGTCCTCTCTGTGCTCTTTCTCTTTATATACATGGCCACTGTGCTGGGGAACATAGGCATGATGCTAATCATTCGTCTAGATGTCCAGCTTCACACTCCAATGTATTTCTTCCTCACCCACTTGTCATTCCTTGACCTCATTTACTCAACTGTCATCACACCTAAAACCTTAGAGAACCTGCTGACTTCCAGAAAGAGCATTTCCTTCATGGGCTGCTTCATTCAATTATACCTTTTTGGCCTCTTGGCAGTTACTGAATGCTTTATACTCTGTTCCATGGCCTATGACCGCTATGTAGCCATCTGCAATCCCCTACACTATCCAGTTATTATGTCCACAAGGCGCTCCCATGCTCTTATCACTGTGTCCTACGTGATTGGAGCTACGGATGCCTCTGTCACTGTCTTTCACATAAGCGCACTGAACTTCTGCAAATCTAAAGTAATCCATCATTTCTTTTGTGATGCATTCCCAATTTTAGCCCTGTCCTGCAGTGATACCCACGACGCTGAAGTCTCCATATTCATTCTAGCTGGTTTTACTGTAGTGCTGTCCCTTATCCCTCTATCCTCATCCTATGTGTCCATTCTCTCTACAATTTTGAAGATAAATTCTTCTTCAGGTAAGCACAAAGCCTTTTCCACTTGTGCCTCTCATCTCCTAGGAGTCACTGTCTTCTATGGAACTGTGATCTTTACTTATATGAAGCCCAGTAAGTCCTACTCCCTGGGAAAAGATCAAGTAGCTTCTGTTTTCTATACAATTGTGATCCCTATGCTGAACCCACTCATTTATAGTCTCAGGAACAAAGAAGTGAAAAGTGCTGTCCTTAGACTTGTGAAAAAAGCAGAGGGCTCTCAGAAATTTAAATAACAATATTGTTAGATATTCAAACACTTCTCTTTTTCTAGTGATCACTTCACTTCTTTTTGCTTGTTTTTCTGTTTGTTTGTTTGTTTGTTTTTGTTTTGGAGGCAGTGTGGCCTTGGCTGTCCTGGAACTCACACTGTAGACCAGGATGGCCTCAAAAGCACAAAGGTCCTACTGCCTCTGCCTTTCCAGGGCTGGGATTAAAGGTGTGCAACACTACTGCTAGGCTATAGATCACTTCTTTACATTCTTTCTCTGCTTGTACCTGTAATATTTCTTTCTTTTTCTCTATTCATATAGAGTTTCTCTTCCATGACCAAAGTTTAGGCATTTCTCAGAATGGGACTTTAAAAGTCTTTGTCATTATTGAAAATCAGGACATGCATATGAAACCCATGCTCTAAATATTTTAGATTATCAGGTCAAATAGCAGGTAATTTGAGGAAATATACTTGAATTTCTTAAGCTTATATTGTAGATATTACTAAATGTCAGATATATGATTTAGGGCACATAACAATGACACATTAACATTTTCAAGAGTCATTCTCTTTGTGATATGGAATATTTTATTATTGGTCTTATCACTAGTAAGTGAGTGACATTTTAAACTTCATTTTCCTCAGTTGCATAAAATAAATAATAATCAGAAGACAATGTGATAACAGAATGGATATAACACATCAATGAAAAGGAAAATCTCTGCTTATTATAATTCAAAAATATTGCTAAGTTTTATCCATAGTTGGTTTGAAGAATATTTACAGATATATAAACACTTATCTGTAGTCACAATTATTAAAATAGCTTGAAATGAAATCAATAGTTCTAAAATTTAGATTGAGTTAAATAATTAAAGTAAAATTAAATTATAAGGAACTGGTATATTGTAATATTGGTGACAATATGGAAAATCTACAAGGTTGTTTAAGAAAAGAAACACTGTAATAGTTATTAACACATAGTTCCACATTCTTATCAATCAAAAGTTGATTGTACTTTTATATACTGTAACATAACAAATGCATTTCATTTCCTCTACATTTTTTGTAACTTTCTTCATTCACTTAAAATTCAAATGCTTGACCATCTTTGTGAATATAAGTTGTGTACTGAACATATTCTCAGTGTGTAGCCAAGATCTTACTTCTTATCTTCATTCCTTTAGAGCTCTTATCCTACACACACATCAAGTCAGATTTCTCGCTACAGCAATAACTCCTGTGTGTGCAGCGGCTAAACTGGAAAGCATCAGATCATATGCAATAACACAAAAGTACTTTCTAATACTGTTTCACTGACTTTTATCTTATTAATTTACCTTTGTAAAATGTTTAAATAAATCTTTGAATTAAAGGATTAACAGAGTCTTTATTGTATTATATAAAGGAAACACCCTAAGGCATAATATTGACTATAAATTTCTATTTTGTTGTAAGTCATAAACATTTTTAGATAGAGTATTAAATTTATTTTCAGAGTTAAATGCATATATTATATTATTTCTGTTTAGTGTGTATTTTATTTAAGCATTGTTTTAGAAAATGTAGTGCCACACTCATTGTATTTAACTTTGTTGATCTCTTACAGTTATAGAGATATAATTTATACATTTGTTTTTATTTTTCTTTAATATCTATCTATTAATTTATGATTATGTTTATTTACTAATTTTCCATGTATATTCTACTGTACTTATTTTCACAAATGCAAGCAGTCCAGGTCATCCATATATTATATATTTCCCTGTTTTATGTCTTTCATAGACTTGCATTGTATTAAATCAATACTTTATGAACCTTGTCTCATATTTTCTGCAGCAGGTGTATTGTCTGTAATTTGTACTATTGTTACTGCTATTGGTTTATGATTTTGATAAATTATAAAACATTTAATAAATATTTGATTTTAATATTTTCTAGTTTGTTTTACTTAGAATTTTAATATGCCTCATTCCACATATTTTCCTCATTTTCTGTCTTATTTTGTTGGTGGTATTTGATACACATTTATTTTTAAATGCACTTTTTCTTGAAATCTTTTTATGCAGATATAACTCAATAGTATGAAACCTATTTCTAAGAATATAAAGAACATTCCCGATTTCAACACTAGAATATCTTTTCACTGATATAATTCTTGTGTACAATGTATATTTATAACCATAGACCTATTTCTTCTCTTAGATTTGATCAGGGAAGTCTCTGTCATCAGTGGGATAATCGTTAACACAGTATGTAATTTACGATGAGTGCTCATCTCTGAAAAGGACATCAGTAATGCATACACAGTATTTTGACTGTATTAGCCCCTGCTATCATTGCCCTCTTATTTTTTCATCTTCCTCCAATTACTGGTAGGACTACATTTCAACTTGTGAACCTGTGTGTGTGTGTGTGTGTGTGTGTGTGTGTGTGTGTGTGTGTGTTTCTAGGACCTGAGCAAGTAGCCACAGCTGTTTTAAGTTCATCATTGTGACATCCATGACATGACAAACACCAATGTTTGTTTCATATTACTCTACTCGATCCCCCAGATGCCCGTCTTCTCCAGTGTTACCTGGACCTTGTAAAGGAATGATGTCGATGTCTTATTAGGAACAGAGCTCAGCTGTCTGTCACTTATTCTCAGCACTTTGCTCAGTTAAGAATCTTTTCATTAACTGTCACCCATGGAAATGAGGAGCTTCTCTGGAGTAAGCTGTTAGATGTGCTAATCTACGCGCAATTACACACACGTAGAAGGCAGTTCTCCAACCATAGTTTAACTTGAAAGTATACTTTACATGTCTATTTCTATGGCAAGGAACCTTACATTTTTTTGTTTTAGCAAGTGTAGTAAAAAAAAAAAACTCACTTTGTAGACTGTCAAAACTGCAAACAATATTCGATTTTAGCTGAGATGTCTTACCTACTTTACATTAAAAGTTAAAACATATACTATTAATACCAACTAAAGCTATATTTGACATAAAATAATTTATATTTACTTTTCAATTTAATTATAATGTCTTTAATATTATATCCTTTGTATATTGTTGCATACCTTACTCAATGCTGTAAAAATTATCACAACATAGCAAACTGAGGTAAAAACCAGGGACGTTTTGTCTCTTGATTCTAATCTCATCATGTTTCATGAGAAAGATAAAAGCTTGGAGGATGTATGATGTGGGAGTCCCTCTGTGTGCTGTGATTACCATTACTGAATAAACAAACTGCCTTAACCTGTTGATAGGTCAGAACTTAGGTAGGTGAGGAAGACTAGACTGAATGCTGGGAGAAAGAAGGATGTTGTCAGAGGACACCATGGATCTGCTGAAGGAGATAGATGTACTGAAATTTTGCGGGTAAGCCATGACCTCGTGGTGATATACAGATTAATAGAAATGTGTTAAATTAAGATGTAAGAGTTAGCCAATAAGAAGCTAGAGCTAATGAGCCAAGCATTGATACAATTAATACAGTTTCTGTGTGTGATTATTTTTGTTCTGGGTGGCTGGGATAAACAATCCACTCCTTGTAACAATTGGCACAACGTGACCAACTCAATCCATGTAAAACCTGAGAGGGCTTAAAAAGGAATTCTAGACACAAAAATAGAGTTTAATACTGCTTTTGGTTGTTTGCTGGCAGCGTGGCACTGCTCCTTTAAGAGAGGTTTCCTGACTCAGCCATAGCAAAAGAAAAAAAAAAAAAAGCTGTACCATTTTAAAATGTTAGATTTCTGGGCCTTGCCAGCATGAACTTTGACTCTTTCAGTCAGGAGGTCTGGCTACAGAGCATTTGACTGGGGTTTGTGAGCAGATCACTGTCGCATCACTTCGGGCAGGTACATTCTATGATTATCTTGTACACAGGAATTAGCTGCACTTAACTGATATTTCTAGTTCTTGTTTTGATTTGGTAAGTGGGGGCTTTTCTATTTTTATGAAACACCAATGATAACCTATGCTGGAGAGGATGTGGAGTAAAAGGAACACTCATCCAATGCTAATGGAATGTAAACTTGTGCAACCACTTTGGAATTCAGTGTGGTGGTTTCTCAGAAAATTGGGAGTCAACCTACCTCAGGATCCAGCAATACCACTCTTGGGAATATACCCAAGAGATTCCCAATCAGGATGGCCATAGCAGTGGTGGAAGACGATCTCCACCCAGTGGATAACTGCTGCATCAAAGGTTCTACTTGCTGACCACTGGACCTTGAAGGTGGGCCACTCAGCTCAACAAAAAGTGACCCATTTCTTCTTGACAATCACAATGTTGTTGCTGGCAGTATCCTGGACGTCCTGCCAGTGAGCAAGAGTTAAATCTAGGGGTGTTGATGGGGTATTCCCCTTTGCTGAAGAGGAGAGCTGAAGATAGAATTAAGGAAAAAAAGATAACTAAGCAACAATTACCACAACAATATACAAAAGGACTTTGACAATTTCCTGGGACAAAACACAAGGTGGCACTTCCTCCCGTGGTGGAGGAAGATACCCAAACACACTCTTAATGGGCCATTGAACATACAGGAATGTCTCCTTATTGCTTCCCGAAGGAGGTTTCCAAAACCAAATTGCTGCTTCTGAGGTGGCCTGAAATGGCTTGGAACTCGGGGTCCCTTGCCCAAACTGGTGAATGAAACGTCTTTCTTCTCCTCCGGGTTCACTGTTCAGAAACATCTATCCCAGTGAGAGCCCGCAAAATCCCAGATCAGTTGACCAGTACAAAACGAAAGTTACCAGACAAAGACACAGAGGAGACAAAAAGACAGATGGCACTCTTACCGGTAGATGCTAATGAACCTCCGGACTCTCAAGGATCCCAGTGGGGTCCCTGGAGTTACAAGCCAATGCACCAAATGTGCCTAGATTATGACTCCCAGATATCACAACTGAAGTCAAAGAAGTCCAGACTGCAACAGCAAAATTCATTGTTATTTTAAGCATGCTAGCATGGAACTCTTCTCCAGCACTGGTCACAGCAAGGCAGGGAGGAGTTAGAGTTCTTCTGTGGGGTTAACTTTTTAAAGTAAAAAATCACAAGCCCTTCAGGGTGGTCGGGGGTTTTGGCATGGATGCAATTTTTACTACTTTTAGGTCTTTGCTTTTTCCCATCCTGATTTGTCAACTTGTTTTGTCTTTAGAGTCAGGTTATGTTGTCCTTGAGTTGGGGCATCTTGTGCTTTATCAGTCACCACCAGACGGTCAGGAGTCCTGACTCTTGTGCTTTGGAATTTCCAATAAAGAGAAGGTGAGGGGCACCATCAACTCTGGGAACATGAAGTTAGTCTGGAGCTTTTGATTTTAAAACACTCTGTTAGGAAATTTCTTTGAGAATAAGAGGTGAGGGTCTTACAGTATTGGAGCAACTGGGAGAAAACTATGAACTGACTGTAACCTATGAATGGGACAGAGCTTCCAATAACATGTCCTTCTAGAAAAATTGCACAATCATGGGTAGTCAATGTGCTTGAAAGCAAGGATATGATAGGATGCCCTGCCATTTCCCCATAATATCAGCAGGAGATATAAAAGCCTAGGAGGAATATTCTTGGCTCTTTCCATATAATCAGAGATGATAAGACATAACACCTGGTGTATTTCTTCACTTTTCTTACATTTGCTTCATCTTACAGTGAATGACACCTCATACTATACTTGCTTTCATATTAAAAATGAGGAGTGTTTTGTTTGCACTGCTTAAATACACAGAGTCTCCTGGTTTTACCGCATGGATTCTTTTAGCATGTCATTCTCGCTGCAAAGATTTTGTCCCTTGATAGAGTGGATCAAAACATTGTAAAATCACAAAAATCCAGAAAAAAGAATAATGGAAAGAAAATGGAGATTAAACACAAACTCACACATTTCATCCACTTGAATTCCCCGAATCGTTCAAAAATAATTACTTTATATTGTTGGTGGTGCTCTTCTCATGTTTGGCTTTAACTATTTCAAAAGATAGCAAGACAAAACAAATAACAGAATCCAGATTCACAAATGAGTTTGGGAGGAAAACAACAATTACATATGTGTCTGAGGACATATTTATAGAATTAAATAAATTAGATGCAAAAACACCACATGAGCTACCAATATAGGACCTACTAAAAAGAGTAGGCACTTCTCCAACGAAATATTAGTGTATAACAACATAAAAAATGTTTAACACCCTATATGTTGTTATTGTAAATTAAATCTCTACTGAGTATCACTCTCAGTGTGTAACTGTCGTCAAGAAATGCTTGGTAAAAAAAAGTAAATAGATACTCCTATATGCATGGCTATTTAGAATTGGAATGTCAGTTAGTTCAATTATGTTATGAACTGATAAGTAGTTTACATATTAAAAAATCTATCAAGTGATCACTGTACTGTTACTGTATACACACACATAAAGACTACAGATATCATACAATAGAGATACTGGTATACCCATATGCTAATCAAATAGTGAAAGGTGGACATAATTTCAGCTTCTGAGAGAGTACATAAAATCTGGCATATATCACATTTTCTTCTCAGAGATTGGATGGACCAAAGCCTATTTCTTCTTACAAAATGAATGCAAATGGAGAATCATCACATTGTGATAACAACATCAAATACTACATTTTCTACAATACATAGAATTTAGAAAGAATGAAATATGAAGCAAGGGAACTATGATAAAGGAGAGAGAGATGACCACTAAGAGAGAGGAGGCTGGGTAGGAGAGGGATTTAGGAAACACCAATATGATCTGTGTGAAAACTTCTCTTAAAACTTTAATTAGTGTGTACAATAAATATATGCTAATGTAATTAAATTAAACTAAGTAAAAATGGAAATAAGAGTAAAAGAAAAGAAATAGAGAAAGAAGAGGAAAGAAAGGAAAACACTGAACGTATATAAATGTGTGAGAGAGAAGAAGAGAGAATAAAAATATAAAAAGCGATGTTTTAGTTCCCCAGTTTCAGAAGTGATGTGCATTATTATTTAAATTTAAATGTCTGAACATTTTTGGATTACTGCTGTGATACTTTACCTACAATAATGTGTGGGCATTGTGAACATTTCTGCACTTTCTCACTGCTTAAATGATTGTAAAAAAAAAAGAGTGATACTGACGAAATAACTAACATATGTCAGAAAAATTCAACATCCAAAGTGGATAAAATATACTTGATTGATTATTGTCCTATACAAATGTAAATTATGAAATTATTTAGTAATTGAGTCAATTTAATATGCACACGACATAAAAATATGCGCACATAGATTTAATTTGGTGCATCAGAAAGAACAGAGTGATCATGACCATGCTTTTCCTGACTCAATTTGTTCTTGAACTTTATTTCTGAAACTGTGCCAAGTAATCATTCCTGGAAATTGGCGCCTGTAGATGACCATATGTTGCATGATGCTCATTGTTCTTAGATAAGAAGAACCTGGAATCATAAGGCAGAAGGGCAAGGAAGCCACTCGCCTATTTTTACCACAATAATTCCTGGGCTTCATTTGGGCCATACTTTACTAAGAAAATTTTCATTTCACATAGAACAGCATAAAATTTCTAGGGTGTTAAAATTATCTTCACAATATGAATAATGAATTCAGAGAAAATGTAGGAACAAATACCTAAAAAATAATAAATGATTTAGTACAGATGTTTTCCAATCCTTATGTACATTTCATACATTATTTTGAAAAATAGAAGAGCAAATAAAATTTGGGGGGCATAGAATATTAAAAGAGCCATTTCTTTGTTTGCTTATTCCTCACGAATTTTGGTTCAAAGTAAGTATTTTTAAAATCAGAATGAATTAGATAAGTTAAAGTGAAACAGAAGTTCCATTAAGAAAATCTGTGTACACGTATCATTTGTTAATCTTATAAGTAACCCAGAATTTTTGTCGACAGAGATGTGTGGTTCGTTGAATGAGATTCTCTAATAAAAAAAAAATCATCTGATACTGCAGTTATAGAAAACTTTGACTTTGGACTATCAGGTAATAGGAACATCTTATCACCATTAATATTCCTATTAGAAGTGAAATTTATTTGTAATCAGAGTTAATTGACATTATTAAGAATTGAGGAATTAATCATGTATTAGGTTTGCTATGCATCTTTGTTTACAATTTATGCAAAATTTAAATCGTGCTTAATTAACTCATATAATAAAAATTAGGGACACAGAATCCTAAGTAGAATTTGGTCTCAAAATCTATTTATATACATAGACACAATTGTATTAAATTCTCTTCATTTATTTGATCTTTTTGCATTATTTCTCTAATATAAAAAGGGATAAGTAGTAGTTAATAGAGGCTAATATTTGTTGTAGCCTAAATGAATTACTTAATGACAGTACTAATTCCACCAACGTTCTGAAGTATGCTAACCAATATGAGCGCATAAAAAGCAATGCTTTATATATCTGTCTATTTGGGCAATTAAATTTTATAAACCTCAAACTGTAAAATAATTTTGTTTGAGAGAAAACACAATTATAATAAAGGACTTTTAAATGCATATACACAAAACATGTTAAATCACTCAGGTTAAGTATTGTCTTTAATTTCTGCAGATTTTAGAACCATTAACTATGAATGCCTGGAACCACACAGATGAGTCTAACTTTATACTTATGGGATTGACAGATTCCAAGGAGATCCAGCTAGTCCTCTCTGTGCTCTTTCTCTTTATATACATGGCTACTGTGCTGGGGAACATAGGCATGATGCTAATCATTCGTCTAGATGTCCAGCTTCACACTCCAATGTATTTCTTCCTCACCCACTTGTCATTCCTTGACCTCATTTACTCAACTGTCATCACACCTAAAACCTTAGAGAACCTGCTGACTTCCAAAAGGAGCATTTCCTTCATGGGCTGCTTCATTCAAATGTACTTTTTTGGCGTCTTGGCAGGTACTGAATGCTTTATACTCTCCTCAATGGCCTATGACCGCTATGTAGCCATCTGCAATCCCCTACACTATCCAGTTATTATGTCCTCAAGGCGCTGCCATGCTCTTATCACTGTGTCCTACGTGATTGGAGCTATGGATTCCTCTAGCACTGTCTTTCCCATGAGCACATTGAATTTCTGCAAATCTAAGGTAATCAATCATTTCTTCTGTGATGCATTCCCAATTTTAGCCTTGTCCTGCAGTGATACCCACGATGCTGAATTCTCCATATTCATTCTAGCTGGTATTACTGTAGTGCTATCTCTTCTCACTATATCCTCATCCTATGCGTCCATTCTCTCTACAATTTTGAAGATAAATTCTTCTTCAGGTAAGCACAAAGCCTTTTCCACTTGTGCCTCTCATCTCCTGGGAGTCACTGTCTTCTATGGAACTGTGATCTTTACTTATATGAAGCCCAGTAAGTCCTACTCCCTGGGAAAGGATCAAGTAGCTTCTGTTTTCTATACAATTGTGATCCCTATGCTGAACCCACTCATTTATAGTCTCAGGAACAAAGAAGTGAAAGGTGCTGTCCTTAGACTTGTGAAAAAAGGAGAGGACTCACAAAATTTTAAATAATAATGCTGCTAGATATTTAAACATTTCTCTTTTCTTACTGATCACATCACTTTTTTGTTTGCTTGGTTTTTTGTTTTTTTGTTAGCGTGTTTAATTTTGTTTTGGAGGCAGTGTGGCCCTGGCTCTCCTGGAACTGACACTGTAGACCAGGATGGCCTCTAACACACAAAGTTCCTACTGCCTCTGCCTTTCAATGGCTGGCATTAAAGGTGTGCAGCACCACTGCTAGGCTATAGATCACTTCTTTACATTCTCTCTCTGCTTGAACCTTTAAGATTTGTTTCTTTTTCTCTTTTTATGTAGAGTTTCCCTTCCACGACCAAAGTTTAGGCATTTCTCAGAATGAGACTTTAAAAGTCTTTGTCATTATTGAAAATCAAGACATGCATATGAAACCCATGCTCTAAATATTTTAGATTATCAGGTCAAATAGCAGGTAATTTGAGGAAATATACTTGAATTTCTTAAGCTTATAAAGTAGTTAATATATTACTAAATGTCAGATATATGATTTAGGGCACATAACACTGACACTTTAACATTTTTCAAAAGTCATTCTCTTTGTGATATGGAAGATTTTATTATTGGTCTTATCACTAGTAAGTGAGTGACATTTTAAACTTCATTTTCCTCAGTTGCATAAAATCAATAATAATCAGATGACAATGTGATAACAGAATGGATATAACACATCAATGAAAAGGAAAATCTCTGCTTATTATAATTCAAAAATATAGTTAAATTTCATCCATAGTTGGTTTGAAGAATGTTTACAGATATTTAAACACTTATTTCTTAGTAAAAATATTAAAATAGCTTGAAATGAAATCAATAGTTCTAAAATTTAGATTGAGTTAAATAATTAAAGTAAAATTAAATGATAAGCAACTGGTATATTGTAATATTGGTGACAATATGGAAAATCTACAATGTTGTTAAGGAAAAGAAGCACTGTAATAGTTATTAACACATAGTTCCACATTCTTATCAATCAATAAGTTGATTATACTTTTATATACTCTAACATGACAAATGTATGTCATTTTCTCTACATTTTTTGTAACAAATGCTTGACCATCTTTGTGAATATATGTTGTGTACTGAACATATTCTCAGTGTGTGGCCAAGATCTTACTTCTTATCTTCATTCCTTTAGAGCTCTTATCCTACACACACATCAAGTCAGATTTCTCGGTACAGTAATAACTCCTGTGTGGCAGCTGCTAAATTTTAAAGCATCAGATCATATGCAATAACACAAAAATACTTTCCTAATACTGTTTCACTGACTTTTATCTTATTAATTTACCTTTGTAAAATGTTTAAATAAATCTTTGAATTAAAGGATTAGAGTCTTTATTGTATTATATAAAGGAAACACCCTAAGGCATAATATTGACTATAAATTTATATTTTGTTGTAGGACATAAACATTTTTAGATAGAGTATTAAATTTATTTTCAGAGTTAAATGCATATATTATATTATTTCTGTTTAATGTATATTTTATTTAAGAAAATATTTATTTTAGAAAAATGTAGTGCCACACTCATAGTATTTAACTTTGTTGATCTCTTATAATTATAGAGATATAATTTATACATTTATATTTCATGTTTCTTAAATATTTATCTATAAAATTAGGATCTTGTTTACTTACTAAATTCCCTATATATTCTTCTGTGCTTATTTTCACAAATGCAAGCATTCCAGGTCATCCATATAGTACATATTTCCCTGTTTTATCTCTTTCATAGACTTGCATTGTACTAAATCAATAACCCCATGAACCTTGTCTCATATTTTCTGCAGCACCTGTATTGTCTGTAATTTATACTTTTGTTACTGATATTGGTTTATGCTTGTGATAAATGATAAAACATTTAATAAATATTTGCTTTTAATATTTTCTAGTTTATTTAGAATTTTAATATGCCTCATTCCATATATTTTCATCATTTTCTGTCTTATTTAGTTGGTTGATATTTAATACACATTTATTTTTAAATACATTTTTATTGAAATCTTTTTAATGCAGATATTACCTAATAGTTTGTAACCTATTTCTAGGAATGTAAAGACATTCCCGATTTCAACACTAGAATATCTTTTCACTGATATATTCATCGTGTACAATGTATATTTATAACCATAGACCTATTTCTACACTTAGATTTGATCAGGGAAATCTCTGTCATAGTGGGATAATCATTAATACAGTGAGTATTTTACAATGAGTGCTCATCTCTGAAAAGGACATCAGTAATACATACACAGTATTTTGACTGGATTAGCCCCTGCTATCATTGCCCTCTTATTTTCTTCATCTTTTTTCAATTACTGGTAAGACAACGTTTCAGCTTGTGAACGTATGTATGGTCAGCCACAGCATATGCTTAATTCCACCTTGATGAGGTCAGTCTTCCAAAATGGGAAGGAAGCGCATGATAGTTTTCAAGGTGATATCCCCCATATGGTAATGCAATCCCCCTTTTCTTTTAATGCTATTTTAATTAGGCAGGGTAGTATGGGTATAGAGTTAGATGGTATTGAGGTCCTAGGTTGATAAGCCTAAAAGAGCAAAGTGGAAATAAAAAACATAAGGGTTTTCATAGTTGATGGAGGAAGGTCATTGGTTAAATAAAAAGAAACTGCTTGGCCCTAATTGGTTAGAAGATAGGTGGGAGGAGTAAACAGAACAGAACGCTGGGAGGAAGAGGAAGTGAGCTCAGACTCCACAGCTCTCCTCTCCGGAGCAGATGCCTCAGAGAGACGCCATGATCCCATCTCCAGGGCGGACACGAGAGCTCTGCTCTCTGAGGCGCACGCAATGAAGCAAGCTGTCAGGTTAGACATGCTGAATCTTTCCCGGTAAGACTGGTGCTCACAGATTATTAGAGATGGGTTGATCGGGATGTGAGAATTAGCCTGTAAGGGCTAGAGCTAAAGGGCCAAGCAGTGTTTAAATGAATACAGTTTGTGTGTTGTTATTTCGGAGCATAAGCTAGCCATGTGGGCAGCCGGGGTGCTGGGGACACAGCCCTGCCGCTCTTATCACTACACATAGTCTCAGCTCAAATGGTGTGGGCCATAGGTGAATGACAGAGTGACGTGACTCAAAGACTAGGTAGAAGACTCTCACATTGTAGAAGTGATAAAGATAACTGGAGAAATCACTCCTAAGGAATGTGAACTGCCCGGGTCCAGAATGGAGGAAAGTGTTGGATAACTTTGTCTTCCTTTTCCCCGTTGTAGCATCGAGGGGCTAGACTGCCCTGGACACTGTTTAAAGGACTTTGCTTCAGGAGTTGAAAGGTCATATTTCACCAAGGTCATGTTTCTGTTAGCTTAAACAGCACAAGAAAATTTGCTAATAATAT
The DNA here is from genome assembly GCF_037038515.1 of Microtus pennsylvanicus. Classification (NCBI taxonomy): domain Eukaryota; kingdom Metazoa; phylum Chordata; class Mammalia; order Rodentia; family Cricetidae; genus Microtus; species Microtus pennsylvanicus. The sequence continues at coordinate 221,967,470 of NC_134579.1, read as the reverse complement.
GCATTTATTTTAATAAGGAAGGGACTTATCATCTGAGAGAGAGTTTAGTGATCTAGGTTTAGAGTTGGTAAAATCTGAAGATCAGAAATGGACAAATATGGGGAGGACAGAAATAAAGATAGAAATAAGGATAAAGCAGAGACTTGACAATAGAAACATTTAGATTTCTTTTTTTTGCCATTTTATCTATTGACTTATCTAAGTTGATCAATTTTTAGAAGTAGAAAACATTGAATTTAGGCCAGGTGTGGTTTTTTAAAATCAATATTGGGCCCAGATCTGAAGAGAATGCTGCCCAAGAGTAGCAGATCTGATATTGGCAAGACATAAATTTATGAGGGTTAATATTATGCACACCAAAAGTGTCCTTGGGTGAAAACCATTTTGAACTATCTCATAAAATAAGTGGAATGTTACATTTGTTTGCCCTGTCATTATCCTGATTTTTAGTTGAGGTTGTGTCCTGGGTGTGGAAATCAGGTGGCATACATAACTTGAGAGCAAATTTGAGGAATTCCTAGAATTCAGGAGAGGACCTAAGTCTGGGGAGCTTTCAGACATTGTCTAGTCCTCGCCTTCTCAGTGAAATCCTGGAAGATTCAGTCTAAAAGACAATCAACAAAGAGTCTTTACTGATGAAGTCAGAAGATAGTGAAGAGAGGGTAGATGTGGAATTGACCCAAGCTTAACTTACATAATTCACCAAAAAATCTGGATGATTCAAATCAGGACTGCTGGTTGTTACATCACACTGAGCTCATAAACAGCCATGATTCTAAAGTGGTGAGTCTTACAAAAGAGAAGATGTGTGAGGGTAGAGAAGGAAAGTCATCAAGAAGAGAGGGATAGCATGCAGATCATACCAAAAGTTTTGTTGGAATTAACCGATTAGACCCAGGGGTAATAAAATGCTGTCAGACCTCAGCAGAAGCAGAGTGTTCCTTTGATCAGATCAACTAAAGGATCACTCTTTCTCTGAGGAAGCAGAGACTGTGTAAGCATGTCTCAGAGAGGTGGTAAGGTTATAGCACCTCAAAGAGTAGGGATGGAAGGTTCCATCTGTTGGTCTGTTTCCTACAGTTCCCTGTAGTCTTAAAGTAGAAGATATCAGCAGAAGGAAGGTTGTGGGTCCTAACAGCCACCAGGAGTCAACAGTGAAGCCAACTTTCCTGTCTAGTTATTCTCGGTATTCCTAGGCCTTCGGGTCTTTATCTCTTCAAGAATGAATAGTAACATTCTCTTTATTTTTTTAATTTTATGTACACATCATGTAATTGCCTCTTGAGTTACCTTTCTTTCATTCAATGTTACTTTAAAATATATTTACTTTTTACAAGTTTGAAATTTAGTTACTAATTATTTACAACACTTCTTAAATAGATTATTTAAGTCTCATCTTTATGATTACGTGAATCATTAAAATTTAGCAAGTTATGTATTTTGGTATTAAAAAATTTGGCTTAATTTTTGTTTCCTGAATGCTCGCTTTATATTTAAAGTTAAGTGTTCTGGCTCCACCTTAGTATTTAACTATTTAATGATTTTTTTCATGAAAACAAAGTTGACAATTTTACTCACCTTCTAAATGAGTATAATATTTACCTACATTAAAATCTATTTACATATGGGCATTTTCCTCTACTAAAAAGTATTATGGCTGAATTTTTTTTCAGTACAAATTTTGTCTAGGATATTTTTCTGGTATATTTGCTGTCTAGAATCCATATTTGTTAGGCATTTCAGTATATTTTCTAAATGTAATTATTTATTGTTTTATGTTTAGTATGCTTGGCCTATATGTGCACCAAGTGCCCAAATAATACAGAAGATTGATCTGAATAGGTGTTTCATGTGCTTTTTATCTGCCACATTGTTTTGGGAAATCAAAAGTAAGTCCTCAAAAAGAACAGTTATTGTTCTCCAGCACTGAGCAACTCTTCAACCCTGGGTCCTATTATTTATATTTTTGGTTATAAATAATTTAAAAATTGTTTAAGGTACGTATTGACTATCTTTGACCATTTTTGATCTTTAGTTTCTCATACTTAATCACATGATATGTCCGCATATGCTCTGATTATATTATTCCAAGTGATATGCAAAGAACAACTTCCAATGACACTGTTCCTTATCCTTTGTCCCTTATATTCTTTCTTCCTATTTTCCAAGATATCTGTTAAGTCTTGAAAAGGGTAATTACCAATGTTCATTCTAACAGTGATCATTTAATAACTTCTTACACATGGTACCACTGCTAGTTAAGAGTCTCATCACTAACAGCTACCTACAGTAAAAGAAGTTTCTCTGACAAAGGCTCAAAGCATAACTACCCATATTTAAAATGCGATTAACTTCAAAGTATCAGTGAATTATAAAGTTTAATCTTAAATAATAAAAAGGACTATTTCATTTGGGGAATACAAACTTTTAAGAATTTCTTGGAATTTTTGTAAAATATGACATAATTCACCTACATTTAGTTGATATTAATTTTATACATAGATAAAAAAAGTAGCTTTTCTACAATAACAGACATAGAAAATATCAGGAAAATTATCATGTTTTTAATTGTAAAACCAGAAGCTAAAATTAACACTGAATATATGAAAGTATACAAGAAACAGTTATAATGGAATGTACAGCACACTTAAGAACAAAATTGAAAATGTATGTGAAAATGAAAGACCTTCCATGCTCATAGTTCAAAAGAATTAATATTTTAAAAACAGCCATAATAGTAAAAGTGATTCAATTCTATTCAACTCCAATGACACTTATTAAAACCTAGAAGAATATCTAAAAATTATATAGAAAAAAAGAATCATCAATTAAAATCTTGAGGATAAACCCTAAAGTAATGTTGAAGGCATAAGCATATCCCATTCAAACTGATGATACATAGAGTTATGAAAACAGCATGGTGGTGTTGGAGCAACTGGGAGAAAACTAAACTCACTTTGACCTGTGAATGTGGCAAAGTGCAGAAAGTTCTTCCAATAAGGTGGCTTTCTAGAAGAATTGCACAACCATGGAAAGTCAATGTACTTGAAAGCAAGGACAGAATGGGAATGCCCTGTTATTCCCCCACAATCTCAGTGGGAAATATAAAAGCCTAGGAGAAATATCCTTGGCTCTTTTCATATGGCCAGAGAATATAAGAAATAACACCTGATGTATTTCGTCACTCTTCTGTCATTTGCTTAACTCTTTCATATTATACTTGCTTCAATTTTAAAAAAAAGAGAAGAGCTTTGCATGCACTACGCAAACACAGTTTGTGTTTTCCAATATAGACTTTTTTCTTTATTATTATTATTATTATTATTTATGTGAGACAGGGTTTCTTTGTATCTTTGGAGCTGGTCCACCTGGAACTAGCACCTTTAACATTTCCTTCTTTCTTTTTTTTTTTTTATTTTTTTTTATTGAGAAAAGGAAGGAAAAAAAAAACAAGTTTCCACCTCCTCCCAGCCTCCCATTTCCCTCCCCCTCCTCCCACCCTTCTCCCCCTCCTTCCACTCCTTTCCCCCTCCCTCTCCAGTCCAAAGAGCAGTCAGGGTTCACTGCCCTGTGGTAAGTCCTAGGTCCTCCCCCCTCTGTCCATATCTAAGAAGGTGAACATCCAAACTGGCTAGGCTCCCACAAAGCCAGCACATTGCGTAGGATCAAAACCCCGAGCCATTGTCCTTGGCTTCTCATCAGCCCTCATTGTTCGCCATGTTCAGAGAGTCCAGTTTTATCCCATGCTTTTTCAGTCACAGTCCAGCTGGCTTTGGGGAGCTCCCAGTAGATCAGCCCCACTGTCTCAGTGGATGGGTGCACCCCTCGTGGTCCCAACTTCTTTGCTCATGTTCTCCCTCCTTCTGCTCCTCATTGGGACCTTGGGAGCTCAGTCCAGTGCTCCAGTGTAACATTTCCTTCTTTCTTTAAAGTTTGAGTCTCACGATCATGGTGGGTGAACACATTGTATAATCAAAAAATTTCAGAAAAATGAGTTAAAGAAAGAGAATAGAGATTAAACACAAAGTCAGACATTTCATCCAGTTGAATTGTCCACAACATTAAAAAATAATTACCTGACATTGTTGGTGGTGCTATTTTAATGTGTGGCCTTAACTATTTCAAAAGATAGCAAGATAAATAAAACAAATAACAGAATCCAGATTTATAAAATAGTATGAGAGAAAAACTTAATATATAGGTGACTGAGGAAATATTTATAGAATTAAAAATATGAGATACAAAAACCCCACATGAGCTACCAACATAAGACCTGCTGAAACAAGCAAGCACGTCTCCAAAGAAATATAAGTAGTGTATAACTACATAAAAAAATTTAACATCCTATGTTTTGGGAATGTAAATTCAATTTCTACTGAGGATCACTCTCAGTGTGTCATAGTGACTATCTTCAAGAAGTCAAACATCAAATGCTTGGTAAAGGGGGAAATAGATACTCCTATATGCACAGCTATTTGGAATTGGAATGTAAATTAGTTCATTTAGGTTATGAACTGATATGTAATTTACATATTAAAAAGTAAAGACAATTAGCAAATGATCACTGTATTGTTATTTCGTATGCACATAAAGATATCATACACTAGAGATGCTGGTGTATCTGTATGCTAATCAAATAGTGAAAGGTGGACATAATTTCAGCTCCTAACTAGGAAAGGGTAAATAAAATCTGGCATATATCACATGAACTTCTCAGAGATTGGATGGATAAAAGCCTAATGCATATCAGAAAATAAATGTAAATGGGGAATCATCACATTGTGACTACAACATCAAATACTACATTTTTCTACAATATATAGAATTTAGAAAGAATGATATAGGAAACCAGGGAACTATGAGCAAGGACAAAGATGACCACTAAGAAGGAGAAGGCAGTACAAGAGAGGGATCTGAAAGTACTAGCATGATAAAGTACATTATACACTCATGCGAAAACATTTTATAAAACTTTAATTAGTATGTACAATAAATTAATGCTAATGTAATTAAGTGATGCAAGTAAAAATGGAAAGAACAATAAAAGAAAAGAAAAAGAAAGAAGAGGAAAGAAAGGAAGGCACTGAAAGTATATCAATGCATGAGAGAGGAGAGAGAATAAAAATATAAAAAACTAAGGTTTAGTTTCCCAGTTTGAGAAGTGATGTGCATTATTATTTAAATTTAAATGTCTGAACAGTTTTGGATTACTGCTGTGATACTATATTTACAATAATGCATGGGCATTGTGAATATTCCTGCCCTTTACCCATTCTGAAATGCTTTTAAGAAAAAAATTAGTGATAATGATGAAGTAGCTGACATAAGAGAGAAAAAGTCAAATTTCTACATTAGATAAATTATACTTAATTTATTATTGCCTGTACAAATGTAAGTCATGAAATTATTTAACAATTGAGTCAATTTAATATGCACACTACATAAAAATATGTGAACATAGATTTAATTTGGAAAGACAGAGTGAGTGATCATGCTTTTTCTGACTCAATTATTTTTGAGCTTTGGTTCTGAAAGTGTGCCAAGTAATCTTGCTTGAAAATTGGCCCCTGTAGATGGCCACATGTTGCATGATGCTCATTGTTCTTACATGAAGAACCTGGAATCCAAAGGCAGAAGGGCAAGGAAGCCGCTTACCTATTAATACCACAGTAATTCCTGGGCTTCATTTGGGCCATACTTTACCAAGAACATTTTCATTTCACAGCGAACTGCATAAAATTTCTAGGCTGTTAAATTTATCTTCACAATATGAATAATGAATTCAGAGAAAATGTAGGAAAAAATACCTAAAGAATAATAAATGATTTAGTACAGATGATTTCCAAGCCGTATGTAGATTTCCTATGTTATTTTGAAAAAAGAAGAGCAGATAAAACTTTGGGGGTATAGGATATTAAAGGAAGTTTTTGTTTGTTTGCTTATTACTCATGAATTTTGGTTCACAGTAAGTATTTTTAAAATCAGAAGGATTACATAAGTTAAAGTGAAACAGATGGTCCTATAAAAATTATCTGTGCACAGTTATCATTTGTTAATTTTATAAGTAATTCAGAAATTTATGAATAGAGATGTGTAGTTGGTGGAATGAGATTATATAATAAACAAATATCTGATTCTGCAGTTTTAGAAAACTTTGACTTTGAACTATCAGATAATAGAAACATCCTATCAACATTAATATTCCTATTATAAGCGATTAATTTTTAATCTGAGAATAATTTAAATTATTTAAATAATAAGGAATTAATGATGTATTAGGTTTGCTTTGCATCTTTGTTTACTATTTATGCAATACTTAAACTGGGCTTAATAAAACTCATATAATGAAAATCAGGGACATAAAACCCTAAGTCATATTTATGCTCAAAATCTACTTATATACAAAGAAACAATTGTATTAGATTCTCTTCATTTATTTGAATTTTTGAATAATTTACCTAATATAAAATAAATGGATAGTAAGGTGTGCTTTATAGAGGCTAATATTTGTTTTGGTGTAAAGGAATTATTTTATAACAGTACCAGATCCACTAACATTGTGAAGTATGCAAACCAATATAAACTAATACACAAGTGATGCTTTATATAACTGTCTATTTGGGCAATTAAATTTTATACAACCTCAAATTGTAAAAAAGATATTGTTTGAGAGAAAATGCAATTAGAATAAAAGACTTTAAATGCATATACGCCACACATTTTAAATCATTATGGTTAGGTTTTGTGTTTAATTTCTGCAGATTTTAAAGCAATTAACTATGAATATCTGGAACCACACAAATGAGTTTAACTTCATGCTTATGGGATTGACAGATTCCAAAGAGATCCAGATAGTCCTCTCTGTCCTCTTTCTTTTCATATACATGGCCACTGTGCTGGGGAACATAGGCATGATGCTAATCATTCGTCTAGATGTCCAGCTTCACACTCCAATGTATTTCTTCCTCACTCACTTGTCCTTTCTTGACCTCATTTACTCAACTGTCATCACACCTAAAACCTTAGAGAATCTCCTGACTTCCAGAAAGAGCATTTCTTTCATGGGCTGCTTCAGTCAATTATATCTTTTTGCCCTCTTGGCTGTTACTGAATGCTTTATACTCTCCTCAATGGCCTATGACCGCTATGTAGCCATCTGCAATCCCCTACACTATCCAGTTGTTATGTCCACAAGGCGCTGCCATGCTCTCATCTCTGTATCCTACATGATTGGAGCTATGGATTCCTCTGGCACGGTCTTTCACATAATCACCTTGAATTTCTGCAAATCCAAGGTAATCCATCATTTCTTCTGTGATGTATTCCCAATTTTAGCCCTGTCCTGCAGTGATACCCATGATGCTGAAGTCACCATATTCATTCTAGCTGGTATTACTGTAGTGCTGTCCCTTATCCCTCTATCCTCATCCTATGCGTCCATTCTCTCTACAATTTTGAAGATAAATTCTTCTTCAGGTAAGCACAAAGCCTTTTCCACTTGTGCCTCTCATCTCCTGGGAGTCACTGTCTTCTATGGAACTGTGATCTTTACTTATATGAAGCCAAGCAAGTCCTACTCCCTGGGAAAGGATCAAATAGCTTCTGTTTTCTATACAATTGTGATCCCTATGCTGAACCCACTCATTTATAGTCTCAGAAACAAAGAAGTGAAAAGTGCTGTCCTTAGACTTGTGAAAAGGAAAGAGGGCTCCCAGAAATTTAAATAACAATGTTGCTACAGATTTAAACACTTCTTTTTTCCTACTGATCACATCACTTGTTTGTTTGCTTGTTTTTATTTTCAAGGCAATGTGGCCCTGGCTGTTCTGGAACTCTCTCTGTAGCCAAGATATCCTCAAAGTCACAAAGATCCCTGTGCCTGGCTTTCCAAGGGCGGGGATTAAAGGTGTGAGCCACCACCACTGGGATATTAAGTGCTTCTTTACCTTCTCTCTCTGCATGAACCTATCAGCTTTGTGGTTTTCTGTTTGTTTGGTTGGTTGGTTGGGTTTTTTTGTATTTGTGTAGAGTTTCCCTTCCACTACCAAAGTTTTGGCATTTTTGAGAAGGGGACATATAAGTCTGTGTCATTACTGAAAATCAGGACATGCATATGAAACCCATGCTTTAAATATTTCAGTTTATCAGGACAGATAGCATTCAATGAGAAAATATTCTTGAAATGATTAAATATATAGTGAAAGACCCTACAGACCCCCTCCTCAAAACCCGCAGCTAGCATGCTCCCGGGGGAACGTCCTGTTTGTTTTAAACAAATCTCCGGATCAGCAGCCAGCCTGCTCCCGTAAGAACATCCCAGGTGCCTGAGAGAACAGGAGATAGAGATAGAAAGACTGCAAGGCAAGATGTCAATAAGATAGGATGTCAACAAAGCAGGTTAGTTATAAGATAGGAACAGGATGACTGTTGCCAGGCATCCATGCTGAGAGAGGAAACCTTTCATGCCCCCCGCCGCATTCCGATAACCACGCTTTTGCTTCTGTAAACTTGCTTCTTGCTGACACCCATGCTGAGAGGGGAAACCATTCATGCCCCCGCCTCATTCCGGTCGATCAATAACCACGCTTTTGCTTCTGTAAACTTGCTTTTTGCTCTTCCCTATAAAAAGCCCGTCCTCCAGTTGGCAGGTGCGCAAGTCCTCCGAAAGACTTGCTGCCCGCAGGTACCTGTGTTTACTCAATAAACCTCTTGCTAATTGCATCCTGTGGCCTGGTCTCGGAGTGTCCTGGTTCTGGGGTCTTCATCAGAGAGGAAAGGTCCTCTCTGAGGGTCTTTCATTTGGTGCATGGGCCGGGAAATTGAAGACCTTCACCCAGGAGCTACCGACCCACCACCGGGAGGTAAGCTGGCCAGCACCCATTCGTTAGTCTGTGTCTGTGTCATTTGTGTTCTTTGTTAAGCTCTGTACGCTCAGATCTGAGTGCTCTGAATCTGGCGAGGTAGAAAGGAACTGACGAGTTCGGACTTTCCCTCGCAGCCTTTTGGAAGACGTTCCAGGGGCGTCTGGAGCCTTCGGGGCTCAACCCGTGTCGGAAAGATACGTGGATCTGGTTGGAGAAGGGAGGTCTGGACTCCCATTGTCTCCGTCTGAAATTCTGCTTTCGGCATTACGCCGAATCCGCGCCGGCGCATCTGTATTGTCTGTGTATTTTTGTGCTTAATATGTTCTTTGTTTTGTATATCTGTTTGTACTCGAGTCTAAATCTGGTACCATGGGGCAGTAAATAACCACCTCTTTGACCCCAACTCTATGAAAATCCAAAAGGAATGCTGACAGTCTGCCCCTCCTTTACTTCTCTAGGCTGTGCCTTGCTGAGGCTGTGCTGCTGAACTGCCCTGCTTGCTATTGCAAGGGGGGAGGGAGCAGGGCTGTGATCTCCTGCGGCACAGCCTGGAGCCAGGCCTAGGCGGGCAACCAGCCTCTGAGCAAACTTCTCAGCAGGACGCAGGGCAGGGCATGGCAGCAACCCCGGCCCAAGTCAGAGAAGGGGGCAGCTGTGGGCACCCCCTGAAATCCCTGTGCTGAGAGTGACGTCCTCTCTTGCTGACCTGAAGTCCACCAGCACCGCAGGGGAGGACTGGGGGAGGAGGGCTGCCTTAGACAGTCCAAGGTGTTCCCTCCCCCTACAGCCAGTGCAAAGGTCTTCACAGCTGCTACTGACAGTGTGAGGGCTAAAGAGGAACTGAGTTGAGGTTTCCAGACGGTGGACCAATCCTGACCTCACAAGTTCCCTGGAAGGAATTCCTCCTGGGGCCTCTGGAATCCCATTCAGAGAAAAGCTGCTAGATTGCTGTGAGTACTGAGGTGGGGTATGGGAAGCTTGTGCTATACAACTAGGAGCTCACTATGGACAGAGCTGAGACTGAAGCCAGGTCCTGGGAAGATCCCCAGTGGGGTTCCCTGTGGAGAAGGCTTGTTTTCCCTGGAAAATAAGGTGCTAGAGATTGAATGGCAGCCCCCATCTGCAAATGCCATGTAAAACCTTGTGCCAAAGATCTGTGGCCCTTGCCCAGGGGAAGTAGCTGGTGCTAACGCCAGGGTCACAGAACTAAGGCCTCCTGTGGAGACACATGCCAGCCAGTTGGGTCCAAGCTGGTGCTAATTCCTCCCCACAGGACCCAGTAAGCCTGGGAACCTACAGTAGGCTATTTCTTTGGGGTTGGATACCTTATTAAAAAGCAAAGGTCCCCTAAAGAACCTGGACCTTTCCATTTTGGCAGTAGGGCAAGAGATTGCAAGTAAATATCCCTGTGGCTGTTGGTAAATGGTGAATGTGGATTCAGGAGTGGCAGGTAATGGAGTAAGCTGACATTAAAAGGGCCTACCAGCCCTGATAACATCTGTCTTCTGGGGATACTCTATACCAGTCATCATGTGCTGCATCCAGGTAAAAGCCTCTGGTTTAAAAATTGGGAAAATTAAATTAAGTCACTTTAAAATAATATGCTTATAAAAAAACCTACAGATTGTTGGTTTCTATATTTCTTACTATGCAGTGTGTCCAGAGGAAAGTAAATTCCCAGCTCTGTTTAGATGGATGCAGGACTACACTGTCTTCAAGAACTATTGCTGTAAAAGGCCTGGCACAGGGCCAGGGCCATATGAACAGCCCAGCTGAGCTTCTAAGCCAGCCCATGTTTAGATCTGAATTTAACACTTGTCTGCTCACAATGCTTGTGATAAGGTGGGGGCCCCGAGTTGCCCCACAAGGCAAAGATCTGCTAAAGCCTCTCACCCCACTACCATGGCAAAGGGGGTGTTACTGAATGATAAGGTTGAGTTAAAATGGCCCTTTTGACTCTTTATAATGTTTATGGCTATTTAAAAAAAAACATGGCAAAGATTCTCATTTATTATTAATATAAAAAAGGTGCATTTTGGGTTGTTTTCAGATTCTGTCAATGATAATATAAAGGATGTCGCCAAGTTTTTAAGGTAATATGTTATCTAATTCTGAAAATCCACCATGCTAATGTTCAAAGTAGCTGTAAGCATAAATTGTCAAATGATATTTTTAATCTTGGTCAGTTTTACAGGAATAAGATAAAATCTCAGAATTGTTTAATTTGCATTTCCCTGATGATTAAGGATGTTATATTTAAGCAACTTTTAAATATCTTTCAGTCATTTCAAGTTCATTTGTTGAGAATTTACAGTTTTGGTCTGTGACATAATTGTACTGAAATATTTGTTCTTATGAGGATTAAGTTCCTAAGTTCCTTATATGTCTCATGATACCTCCCCATTCTACAGGTTGATATTACATTCCGTTGATTATATCCTTTGCTATACAAAAAGCGTCTCAGTTTTAAAAATCTTATTTATTGATTGTTTCTCTCAATGTCTATGCCACTGAGGCTGTGTTTGAAAATGAATTTTAAACATTTTTTCCTTCTATAAAAAGTTCAATGTTGTTGGTTTTATGTTAAGGTCTTTAATTTGTTTGGATTTCAGTTTTGTGCATAGAGATAAATATGGATCTATCTTCATTCTTCTACATGATAATGTCTAATTAATTCTTAAAGGGAGAAACTGACAGTCAAAATGCTGGGCTCATGGCAAATCTCAGGGGGGGGCTGCAAGGCACCCCACTAATTCGGCCAAGGTAAGAGAGGTTCTCGAGGGGCCAGTTAAAATCTATGTTCCTTAAATGATTAATAAAAGTTTACAGGCATTTTACCCAACCTCTGAAGGTCAGCAGACAGCAGTAGCCATGGCCTACATAGGACAGGCAACATCAGATATAAGAAAAAGTTACAGCAAGTAGATAGGTCACAAGATTATACCTAGTAAAATTTGGAGAGACCAAAAAAAAAAAAATGTTAAACGAGGGACAGAGAAAGGGAAGCGAAAGAGAGAGAGGCGGGAAGCAAAAGAAAGATAGGACTCAGACAGATTAGGAGCCTGGGCAACAGAAGATCAAAGACAAATGAAGAGGAACACTGGAACTGAGTAAAGAATACAAACTGGACACCTTACGAACTAGAAATTTGGGAAAAAGACAAATAAATGACTCGTTCCTCCCTGGTCACTTCTGAATGTATGACCAAAGCCTTTTGTTGACCAAACGAGGGACTTTTGCTTTCGCTGCTGTTTTCAGTTCTGCAGGAGACGCAGGCTGCTTGTCTGCCTCTGCCTCTACCACGCCCTCCTCACCAGGATGACCACCTCTCCCTGCCATCACCGCTGAAGAAATCCTCACCTCCTAGCAACTGCCTTGGTGCTGTGCTTGCTCTAAAGCCTGCATGAGCCCTGACTGCTCACTCTACAGTCTTGCTCCCCTCACCCATGTCAGACTGTGATACAGCAGTCACCATGCTACCACAGGTGCCCTCCTGTGCCAGACTACTGCTCCTGTGCTGGGCTGACGTCGATGGACTATGGATCCTGCCAGCATCTGCATAAAGGACAGGCGAATGGCAAAATGGCAGGCTAAGCTGTGCCAGGCAGAGCCGAAAATGAGGGCGAAGCTTGCCAGGGGCACAAGGCTGGCGGTCCGAGCTAAGCAGGTACACAAGACTGAAGGTAAGCGGAAGGCGGGGGCAACATTGGTGGACAGGAAGCAAATGATCTGGGCCAGTAACCTCCCTTCAGGGATGGCGGCCCGACTGGAACGCTGAACTTGTGGCTTTGATACAAGCTCTACAGATGGCAGAGGGAACGTCTATACTAACAGCAGGTATGCTTCAAAGCAATATACAGACAAAAAGGACTGTTGACATCTGCTGAAATTTTGAGCCTCCAGGAGGCCACACATTTGCCAAAGAAGACAGCCATCATACATTGACCAATATTGAGACATCCAATGTAATGGCTAAGAAGATCATAAAAAAAAAAATCATCCTAAGGTTTGGGATGCCCAAGATAATCATGTCCCATAATAGACCTGCCTTTGTTGCCCAGGTAAGTTAGGGTGTGGCCAAGACATTGGGGATCAATTGGAACTTAAGCTTACAAACCCCAAAGCTCAGGTCAGATAGATAGGATAAATAAGATTCTAAAAGAACAAATTGACATAATTGGCCCTGGAGACCAGCAAAAATGACTGGACAGACCTCCCTCCCTCCTGTCCTGTCCTGGGTTCAAAACACCCCGGCAATCGCTGCACAGTGGCTGACCCTGGTGATGAAATCCTGAGCTCAAGGCTTACACAGGGCAGGCACATCCGCTATAAGGTGGGCTTATATCACCTTTAAGGCTCTTCTTTCCTAGAGTCAGAAACCCACAGGGCTCTGCTCATTTTTTAGGGTCTTTTGAAGCACAATATCAGACAGCAGAAGCAAAAGGCAATTCTGTTCTGTTCCTCCACTGTGTGTCTGGGACCTATTGACAGGAATTATTTTTTTACAGTTTGAGATTTTTCCGGATCAGACCGTTTTGTGCAGATAACTTCAGAGAAAAAGCAAACACACCTAAAGCTTCCTTACCTCTTGATAGGTTTTGTTTTTCTACAGGAAAATCTTGTTTTAATCTGTGGGGTTATGAAATGATATGGCTTTCAAAAGATAAACAGATATGGTTTAATATATGATAAAATAGATATCAATGGGATGTTAAAACTTTTTTTAATGCTGTACTTACAAATGTAAAGCCTGAGTAAGTCAGTCTCAAAAAGATATTTATGTCCTCATTCGCTGTCCTCTGGTTTTAGGGCTTTTTGTTTTGTTTTAAACATTTGTCATTCTGTATTGCATTTTCTCTCATTGTTTGTTAAAGTTCTCACAATGGACACAACCCTGTACATTTGGATAAAGCTGATGCTACAGGATGCAATGGAAACCTGTAGATGCCATGTGGTGCCAGCTGGACCGAAACTGACTTCTCCGGCACATTCTCTGGAGTTGAGGAACAACACTCCCGGTGTCTACAGCAAAAGAGATTTGTATTCATAATACTGAACTTGCCTCTTATGAGAAGGCATCCATGTGTTTCTTAGGGCTGAGTTAAGCTCTTTGTAGTCAATAGACTATTATTGCCACAGTGTTGGGTGCTATTCTCGGGTCTACAGTGGTTCACAATGTCTACCATATAGTTACTTTCAAGCCTCATTCAGATAATTTTGTTAAGAGCTATGCACACCCTAGAGATGTTCTACTATCTTCTCCCAATACTGCTCTGTAAAGTATAAGTTATTTTGTCCCATCAGTTGTACTAGTTTTCATATGGCTATTGTCTGAGCAAATCTTTCAGAGGTGGTGCTCCATAACAGGAGGGGCCTGGACCTGTTGCTTTTAAAGAAAGGGAGTCTTTGTGCTACACTCAGGGGAAAATGTTACTTTTATGCTGACCATACTGGATTGGTTAGAAGATCCATGACCAAGCTTAGAGAGAGGTTAAGACAGAGACAAAGCTGTTCGAATCACAACAAGGATGGTTCGACGGATGGGTTAATAAGTCTCCCTGGTTTACAACTCTATTGTCTTCTTTGATGGGTCCCTTGATTATCCTCCTTCTGCTACTCCTGTTTGGGCCTTGCATCTTAAACCGCCTGGTCCAGTTTATAAAAGATAGGCTGTCAGTCATTCAGGCCCTAGTACTGACCCATCAGTATCACATGTTACCACAACAAGATACCGAGGTTCTGTAATAGCTTTGAGTAAAAGATTTAACTCATTAACAAAAGAAAAAGGGGGAAATGAAAGACCCTACAGACCCCCTCCTCAAAACCCGCAGCTAGCATGCTCCCGGGGGAACGTCCTGTTTGTTTTAAACAAATCTCCGGATCAGCAGCCAGCCTGCTCCCGTAAGAACATCCCAGGTGCCTGAGAGAACAGGAGATAGAGATAGAAAGACTGCAAGGCAAGATGTCAATAAGATAGGATGTCAACAAAGCAGGTTAGTTATAAGATAGGAACAGGATGACTGTTGCCAGGCATCCATGCTGAGAGAGGAAACCTTTCATGCCCCCCGCCGCATTCCGATAACCACGCTTTTGCTTCTGTAAACTTGCTTCTTGCTGACACCCATGCTGAGAGGGGAAACCATTCATGCCCCCGCCTCATTCCGGTCGATCAATAACCACGCTTTTGCTTCTGTAAACTTGCTTTTTGCTCTTCCCTATAAAAAGCCCGTCCTCCAGTTGGCAGGTGCGCAAGTCCTCCGAAAGACTTGCTGCCCGCAGGTACCTGTGTTTACTCAATAAACCTCTTGCTAATTGCATCCTGTGGCCTGGTCTCGGAGTGTCCTGGTTCTGGGGTCTTCATCAGAGAGGAAAGGTCCTCTCTGAGGGTCTTTCAATAGTACTTAATATATTATTAAATGTCAGATATCTGTCTTAGTGAACATTATGCTGACACATTAAGATTTTCAAAAGTAATTCTCTTTGCAATATGAAACATTTTATTATTGGTCTTATCACTAGTAGGTGAGTGACATTTTAAGTCTCATTTTCCTCAGTTGAATAAAATAAATAATAGTTACAAATCAATGTGTTAACAAAATGGATATATAACATATTGATGAAAATGAAATCTCTGCTTATTATAATTTAAAAACACTGCTAAATTTTATATGTAGTTGGTTTGAAGAATATTTAAATATATTTAACCACATTTCAGTTAATCAAAATTATACAAATAGCCAGAAGTAAAATCAATAGTCAAAAAAATTGTGTTTGATTTAAATAATTGAAGCATAATTAAATGATAAGGTAATGTTATATTGTAATATTGGTGGGAAAATTGAAAACATTTAAAGTTATTAAGTAGAAGTACTGTAATAAATATTAAAAAAATATTTCCTCATACTTATCAATCAATAACTTAATTGTACTTTTATGTAGTGTATAAAGAATACATGCCATTCCTATATATTCTTTGTAACTTTCTTCATTCACTTAAAGGACACATATTTGACCATCTTTGTGAATATAAGTTATGCGTTGACCATATTCTCAGTATATGGCTAAGATCTTACTTCTTTATATTGCTTTAGTGCTCATAACCTGTACACACATCAAGTCAGAATTCCAGGCACATAAATAATACCTCTGGGGGCTACTGCTAAATTTTAAAAATGTCAGATCATCTGCGATATTGCAATAATTTTTTCACTGAGTTTTATCTCATTAATTTACGTTTGAAAATGTTTAAATGAATTATTTGAATTAAATAATTGACATAGTTTTTATTGTATTATAGAAAAAATACTGTAAGGTATATTATTGACTGTAATGATGTATTTTGTTGTAACTCAAAAACTTTTTCAAGTAGAGAATTAAATTTATTTTCAGAATTAGATTTAAATATATTATTTCTTTTTAATGTATATTTAATGAAGCTTTCTTTTAGAGAATGTGGTACCATTCTCCTTGGTGTTTAACTTTGTTGATCTCTTATAATTATATAGATATAAATTATATATTTATATATTAAATTTCTGAAATAGCTTACCATCTTTTTATGATTATATTTCTTTACTGCATTTCTCTGTTTTATTATGTTTATTTTTAAAAACTCAAGCGTTCTGTTTCATTCAAATATTAAATATTTTCCTATTTTATCTTTTTCAAAGACTGGCATTAGACTATATCAATATTTTGTGAACATTGTCTTACTTTTCCTCCAGTGACTGTATTATCTGTAATTTATAATTTTGTTACTCTTATTCATTTATTTTTGTGATAAATAAAACAGTTTGATAAATGTTCACAATTAATTTTTTCTAGTTTGTTTTTTTTTATTTTTAATATGCCTCATTCTGTATATATTCTTTCATATTCTGTTGCTGATATTTCATAAAAGTTTATTTTTAAATACACATTTTCTTGAATCCTTTTTAATGAAGATATAACCTAATAGTTTGTAACCTATTTATAGAAACATAAAAGCATTACAGATGTCAACATTAGAATATTTTTTCCACAGATATCATTCTTGTGTACAATGTATATTTATAACCATGAACCTATTTCTACTCTTAGATTTGATCAGGAAAGTCTCTGTCATCAGTAGGACAATTGATAAACCAGTAAGTAATTTACAATGAGTGCTCATCTCTGAAAAGGACATCAGTATTGTATACATAGTATTTTGTCTGTATTAGCCCCTGCTATCATTACATTCTTATTTTCTTAATAAGTAGGACTACTTTTCACCTTGCGAAAGTGAGTGTGTGTGTGTTTCTAGGACTTGGTCAGTAGCCACAGCTACTGGGAACTCATCCTTGTGTCATCCATGACATGAACAAACAGGAGTGTTTGTTTCATATTACTCTACTCAATCCCCCAGCTGCCTGTCTTCTTCAGTGTCACCTGGAACTTGAACGGGGTGATATCAATGTCATATTAGGACTGAGAGCTCAACTGTCACCATGATTCATGAGAAAGATAAAGCTTGGAGGATGTAGCAACAAGAATAATAATTTCTTAGGAAATGATGCTAATATGAAAAGTTTTAAAATTATAACTTAAGTTTAAATATAAATAAAATCACATTATGTGAAACCACCAGTTTACTTATTTTTTACTAAGCTCTTCCTCCCTGGAGCTTGGATACAAGGTACATACCCCAACAGTCAGGTATCCAATAATCTCTAATATGACCCCTAATATAACAGACCCAATTCTCCTTTTCTGGTATTTGTACTATATTTTCTTCAAATATAAAATTTATATAGTTTTCTATTTCCTTTTTTTTCTATATAGGTGATTGAACATAGAATCTAGGATATGTAGCAAATTCTCTGTCTTTGATCTATGTACCTAACACATTTTTTTTCTTTATTTGGGGTCAAAAAATTACAGGTAATTGTCTCCACTTGAATTGAGATTTTTTTCCCCTCATCTTACTTTCACTAGCACCTGGATTTTTGGCCAGAAGAAAGAGACAAAACACTCATTACCTTTTTCTTTTTTTTCAGTTTCAAATGTTTGAATGTTTTGCCTACATGCATATATATGCTATGCATTCCTATAACTCCCTCCATAGATGTGGGAATCAGAAACCCCTTTCATTGAAGTTATGAATGGCTTTGAGCTGCCATGTGTACTGAGAGCTGTATACAACTCTCTGCAAGAGCAATACTTAAATTCTGAGCTATCTTTAGCCCCAATACTTGGAATAAGAAATTCCTTTTTCTCTCTTATTGTGTCTTCTGACTCACTTAAGACTTAGAGTAATTCTTACAGAAGGGGCTGTTGAATGTGTTGAATGAATAACATAACTGTCATAAGGACGGTCTGTTCTTTTCTTCATTCTATTCTTAAAATGAGAGGATGCAGCCATGAAATCTAGGTTTGAATTATAGCTAGGCTAATATATATACCTAACAAAGGACAGACACTATGCCATAGAGAGAGCCATAGTCATATAACAAATCACAATAATCAAAGATTAGAAAAAGCCTAGGCATCATCAACATAGGAGTAAAGAAAAATATTTTTGTACACAGAATTCAGTATTCTTAGGAAATTTGTCTGGGCAGTGTTTGATGATCAAATACTATTGGTTGTTTAATGATAAGTAGAAGTGGAGATTATTTTATTAAGTGAAATTAACCAGACAAGAAACAATTTCACATGTTTTTACTTACATGTGAAATATGAAAACTAACCGACTTTAAATATTAAAAGGCATTATTTAGAGAAAAGAGAATTATCATCCAGGTTGAAGAATGAGGATTAGACAGAGAAGTAAAGAGTTATTCTTATTTAAATAAAAATAAACCACTATAAAATATTGATTAACTAAGTAAAAACTAGATCCAAAGGAAATGAAAATTTTCCATTTCCTAAGTTGTGGCAAAAAAAGAAGTTGAAAGACAATAGCAAAACATTATGTGGGATTCCCCTCTGTGTGTTGTGAATATGACTGGTTAATAAGGAAAGCTGGCTTGAGCCTTTGGCAGAGCAGAGCAGAGGTAGGCCGGGAAGGCAGAACTGAATTCTGGGAGAAATAAGGGCGGAGTCAGAGAGAAGCCTTGTAGTCCCAATGGAGACAGACACAGAACCTTTCTGGTAGTACACGACCTTGTGGTGGGGCACAGATTAATGGAGATGGATGAAATTAATATGTAAAATCTAGCCAGTGAGAAGTTAAAGCTAAAAGGCCAAGCAATGATTTACTTTCTGTGTGATTATTTTGGGGCTCAGTGGCTATGGACAAACAGCAGTCCTCCTCCTACACAAAAATAATTCAGGAGAGGAGGAAGGATAAAGACAAGTGATGTGGGAGTGTCATATCAATCTGTTGATTTCATTGGATAAGCAATAAAGAAACTGCTTGGCCCTCATAGGTTTAAACATAGGTGGGTAGAGAAAACAGAACAGAAGGCTGGGAGAAAGAAGCTGAGTCAGAGAGTCGCCATGTTTCTCCCACTCCAGGCAGATGCAGGTTAAGATCATTCCTGGTAAGCCAGCTCGTGGGCTACAGCAGATTATTAGAAATGGGCTAGTCCAGGTGCGAGAGCTAGCCTAGAAGAGGCTAGATAGAAATGGGCCAAGCAGTGTTTAAAAGAATACAGTTTCCGTGTAATTATTTTGGGGCATAAGCTCTACGGATTGCTTGATGGCAATGTGGACTGCTGTGTGCCTGGAACTGTGTGTGGCTCAGGGGCACCAAATGGCTCTGAGGCAGGAGCTGTTCGGCTCCGCCATGATGAACTGTGCTGGTCTCAGGCAGGAACTACCGTAATTACCATAAAAACAGCACAGTTAAGGTTTGGACTCCGCAGGAAACTGGCTGTACCTTATTACCGTATTACCTGCACATGGTGCAACTTCAGTTTTTAGAACTGCATAACATTTTAAGAAATGCTCCTGGATAGTAAAAAATTGCAGATTCACAATAGGACAGATTCAGACCACTAAATGAGTCACACTGTTGGATGAATGTACGTAGGCTTGAGAGAGAGAAGAAAAAGAATATAGACAATAAAGTTAATGGTTTAAAAAAAGGTAAAGTCTTTAAAGAGACAGATTACAGATAGTTATAGATTAAAAGAAATAAAGAAAAATAAGCCACGTAAAAATGGAAAATTCACAAAGACTCTGGATTACGTACATTGTGTTTTCTTTAAGATTTTTGACTGTGAAGGAGCTAAGTACAGAGAGACATTTCATTATATGGACTGCCAAGTGTAACCAGAACAGATATCATGAGGGTATGACTTCAAAATTTGGGTCTAAGGATATGATGCTTTGGAGAGGGTCTTCTTTTGTTTTCACAGAGGACCAGACCCTGTGGATTGCATCTATCCCAATGTGGTATGATAGACCTCGCCCTACTGAAGGGTTGCTGTGAACATCTTCAGAAAATTGCTTGGCTCAACTGCCAACTGAGATGAAACTAGCACACAGGTTATACCATGAAAGACCTAATTAACGCCGCCCCCATTCAGCAGGAAGCAATTTGGAGAGAAAAAACTGCGCCCATGTTCCCAAAATATTGTTTATAAAAGTTCTTTTACATTTAAAGGGGGAAATGATATAGGCATGAGTAATTTGCATTGATGTGGATTTTAAGGTCAATTTTGTTATATGTATATGTATTTCTGATCTTGAATAAGGTGTTGTGATTGTGTAGTTCATTTATAAAATGTACTGTATAATTAAGAAATGTAGGTTGTTAATGGATAATCATTGATAATAGTAAAGCTTGTAGTCGTGTTAGTTAGATTTTCTAGATATATAGAGATATATTTCAGATAGGCATTCTTCATATCTTTCAAAGACTGCAGAATATGGCATTTAAAATATTTTAATAACTTAGGACTTTTCATGACAATGAGACATATCTGCTCCTGGTGGCACCAATCTACTTCGAGAGGAAGATGGGCATTGAAGAGGATCCTTATGGAGTTTGATAGCCATTTGGGCAAGAAACTGCTCTTGCCTGGACTGTTGCATAAAATGGACACAGAGAACCCATAGAGAGAGGACTGCTGAACTTGCCTAAAGGTGAGATGGTCTTTTGGGGTTCCTGACTCATGAAAGAGTCTGAGAGACATTCTGCAGGATACAGCAGAAAGTGACTGAACTGTCTTTGGAATTTCCTGCTTGATGAAAATGTCTGCTGGATACTATGGGCCTGAAGGCTGAAGATGGATGCCCCAACAGTACAAAAGAACTTTGGGTGACTGTCCAGGCAGCGAGATGCCTCTGTCATTTCTAGAGTTTTCTTATTTCTTGTTTACTTAGGTAGTATTATATCCTTCTGGAGTCTTTGATGGAGTTGAAGAATGAATAGATAGTTATAGTTTTCCTTATTTATGATAAAAGTTAAAGTAGATATAAATATTGTAACTGTAATTCTTGTTGATAACTGTTTTGATATATGTAGTTTTGCTATGTTAAACTTAAAGCCTTCCTTTTTTTGTTTAAACAGAAAAAGGGGAAATGATGTGGGAGTGTCATATCAATCTGTTGATTTCATTGGATAAGCAATAAAGAAACTGCTTGGCCCTCATAGGTTAAAACATAGGTGGGCGGAGAAAACATAACAGAAGGCTGGGAGAAAGAAGCTGAGTCAGAGAATCGCCATGTTTCTCCCACTCCAGGCAGATGCAGGTTAAGATCATTCCTGGTAAGCCAGCTTGTGGGCTACAGCAGATTATTAGAAATGGGCTAGTCCAGGTGCGAGGGCTAGCCTGAAGAGGCTAGATAGAAATGGGTCAAGCGGTGTTTAAAAGAATACAGTTTCCGTGTAATTATTTCGGGTAAAGATAGCCCTGGGAGCGGCCAGGTGCCAGGGAAGCAGCCCCTTCACTTTTATTTCTACAGACAAGATAGATAGAGATCAAATAACCTTTTCTCAAGGTGAGTGGATAAACTCAGTGTCTTCTGGAGTAAAATTTACTTAGAAAGACAAGCTTAACCAATACTCAACTCTCATTTTCTTCAGTATTTTTACTTTGAGTTAGTTTGTATTAGAATTTCATACATGAATACTCAATCTATTCCAGGATTCCCTTTCCCTTCTTTGATTCTTTCTGTGTCTATAACTGGTCTCAAATATTTCTTTAATTATTTTATGGCTTATATGACTTACTGAGTTTCTTTGGTATTGTTTTTAAGCACATATGCCTAGGCCTGACATCTAGGATAGCTTAATAGTTAGCTCTGAAATATTATTAGTTAGCTAATAAAAGAGAAAGCCTATTTTCTTGTCTCGGAGCCTGTAACATTTGATCTGCTGTGGAGAAGTTGTGAAGGTGATTTGTTTGTCACAGTTTGCATGTTGTTTTAAAGTCTGTGATTATCTTATCTAATCATTATCAATTAAGTTTCTTCTTATGAATTACATTGTTCTCAGAAATTTTGATCAAGTGTATGATTCATGAAAAATAACTCCATTCACTACACAAGTAACGTATATTCTAAACTTCTGAAATAGTCATTCTTTCTGAAGAAACCTCAGGAAAAGTAATATCAGAATGAAATAAATTGAGATACATAAGAATCTCCTACTCTTCTTTGTTATTGTGAGAACATTGTATTCTGCCTTTGCTGATTTAGAGAAAAGGTCTACAGTTAAATGTTGCACCCTTTTAAAAACCATGTTATAAGTTTATTTCATACTTAGCACTTTTTAAATTTTGTTATTTTATATGACATAATTTCTACCTTCTGATTCATCCCTTCAAATCCTCCTACATACCTCTCCTTGCTGTTTCTGATTTAGACCTCTTACTTTCATTATTTTACATGTAATCATGTATATATACATACAAACATATTCCTAAATGCAATAAATTGAGTTCATATAGTATTACTTGTAGTTTTTTTTTTCTGTTAACCACTAAGTACTAGAGAACCCATTGGCGAACTCTTCTCTGAGCACGACTATATCTCCTGTTCTCCACATTATTTAATTGCCTTTAATTCATCCTATATGGTTTAAGTCTATGTGGTCTTTTTCCAGTCTATGTCGGCATGTCCCTTGTTGTCCTTATTCAGAATATGTTTAGACAGTTTAATCTGATTATGCTGTATGAATTGAGCTTTTAGCATTAACTAATCTCTAAAATGTTCAGTAATATCAAATATATTGTTCATTTGTTAGTGTTCCTTAGTGTTTTCAAATATATGAAAATAAACTTTACAAGTGTCCCAGGATATATAGTAACTTAGAGCAGTATGAAGAACTGCCATCCTTGGGATGGTTCAATGTGTTTATTATGGTGGAAATCCTAGTTCATACAATGAAAGTCTGAATCTTTGTGTTATAAATTTCATCATATTATAATATTTAAAGGGACTTACATAAGATCTATCAATGAATGTAATTTTTAATCTTAAAATGACTACTGAATATGAATATACAGAATTTTTATTTTGAAAAGTAGTGCTTGTTCACAAGAAAAATTCTTAGAGACCTTAGCAACATGCAAAGGACCTGAGTAGGTCTATGCCAGATAGGGTCCTAGGTCAGAGAGGACAAATGTACACAAGTCCCCATTCTTAACTCAGAAGCTACCTCCAACTGACAACTGCTCACAAAAGGAAAATTAAATTTCTTCAACTGTGTCTCACTTGCTATACAGACCACACTTAAGTGCAGGGCCCATTCTTAGCAAAGGAAACTCAATTCACAATAAACTCAATGGTGCTTTTGTAGGAATGATAGTTTTGTCTCATGATTTTCTCTCTGGATGTTTCCTGTTTTTTTGTCCTCTAGGTACTTGCTAGTATATTATGATTTCTAATTTTCTGTATAAATGAATGTGTGTGGTTCTGTGTGTGTATGTGTTTCTTGGTTTTTTTCTTTGTACTTATCAGAGATTGGATGGAACAAAACATATTGCTTATCACAAAATAAATGTAAATGGGGAATAATCATATTGTGACTATGACATCAAATACTACATTTTCTGCAACATGTAAAATGTAGAAAAAATGAAATATGAAGCTTACAAGGGAACTATGATCAAGGAGGAAGAAGACCACCACTAAGGGGGAGGAGGCAGGACAGGAGAGGGAATTAAGAAGCCTTAACATGATCAGAGTTCATTATATCACTGTGTGAAAACTTTCATAAAACTTTAATTAGTATGTACAATAAATATATGCTAATGTAATTAAGAGAAACTAAGTAAAAATGGAAAGAGCAATAAAAGAATAGAAAATGGTTCAGAAATGGAGAAAAGCAGGGAAAAAAGAAAGGGAGACAGTGAACGTACATAAATGCATGAGAGAGGGGGAGAATAAAATATAGAAAGGAAAGATTTGAATATACCAAATTAGGAGGTGATTGCATTATTATTTAAATTTAAACATCTGAACAGTTTTGAATTACTGCTGTGATACTATATTTACAATAATGCATGGACGTTGAGAATATTTCTGTGCTTTAATGATTCTGAAATGATTATAAGGAAAAAAATGTGTGAACTGATGAAATAGCTGACATATGACAGAAAAATTCATCTTTATACAGAAGATAAAATATACTTAATTAATCACCATCATATACAATGGAAAATTATGAAAATATTTAGCAATTTAGTCAATTTAATATGCACACTACATAAAAATATGTGAACATAGATTTAATTTCATGCAACAAAATGTAGACAAAGTGATCATGCTTTTCCTGACTCAATTTGATCTTGCACTTTAGTTCTGAAACTGTGCCAAGTAATCTTGCTTGGAAATTGGCCCCTGTAGATGACCACATGTTGCGTGATGCTCATTGTTATTACAAGAAGAACCTGGAATCCTCAAGCAGAAAGGTCAGGCATTCACTCACCTGTTCATACCATAATACTTCCTGGGCTTGATTTGGGCCATACTTCACCAAAAAGATATTCATTTACAGAGAAATGCATAAAATTTGTAGATTGTTAAATTTATCTTCACAATATGAATAATAAATTCAGAGAAAATGTTGGAAAAAATACCTAATGAAAAATAAAAATTAAGCTCAGATGTTTTCAAATCCTCATGTAGATTTTCTATGTTATTTTGAAAAAAGAAGAACAGATAAAATTTTGTGGGCATAAATTATTAAAAGAGGTTTGTGTTTGTTGCTTATTCCTCATGAATTTTGGTTCACAGTAAGTATTTTTAAAATCAGAATGGATTAGATAGGTTAAAGTGAAACAGAAGCTCCATTAAAAAATCTGTGTGCAGGTATCAATTGTTAATTTTATAAGTAATTCAGAATTTTTATGAACAGAGATGTGAAGTTGGTGGAATGAGATTCTATAATAGACATATATTATCGGATACTATAGATATAGAAAATTTTGATTTTGGACTGTCAGGTAATAGAAACATTCAGCACCTTTAATATTCTTATTAGAAGTGAATTTTATTAAAATCATACTTAAATAACATTATTAAAAGTAAGGAATTAATCATGTATTAAGTTTGCTTTGCATCGTTCACAATTAATGCAATAATTAAATTGGGCATAATTAACTCAGCGAATGAAAATTAGGAAAACAGAATCATAAGTAGAACTTGGGCTCAAAATATATTTATGCACAAAGATCCATTTGTACTAAATTCTCTTCATTTATTTTATCTACTATGAAATAAATGGATAGTAGTAGTTTATACAGCCTAACATTTGTTATAGGCTAACAGAGTTAATTCATGACAGTACCAGTTCCACTAACATTGTGAAGTATACTAACCAATATGAACACTTACTCAAGTGATGCTTCATATATCTCTCTATTTGGGCAATTAAATTTATTACCAGACCAAACTGTAAAATAATATTGTTTGTGAGAAAATGCAAGTAGAATAAAAGGCTGCTTTAAATGCATATATGCAAAACATTTTAAATTATTCACCATTGTGTTTAATTTCTGCAGATTATTGAAACACTAATTATGAAAGCCTGGAACCACACAAATGAGTCTAACTTCATGCTTATGGGATTGACAGATTCCAAGGAGATCCAGATAGTCCTCTCTGTCCTCTTTCTTTTCATATACATGGCCACTGTGCTGGGGAACATAGCCATGATGCTCATCATCCGTCTAGATGTACAGCTTCACACTCCGATGTATTTCTTCCTCACCCACTTATCATTTCTTGACCTCAGTTACTCAACTGTCATCACACCTAAAACCTTAGAGAACCTGCTGACTTCCAGAAGGAGCATTTCCTTCAATGGCTGCTTCATTCAATTGTACTTTTTTGTCCTTTTGGCAGCTACTGAATGCTTTATACTGTCTTCCATGGCCTATGACCGCTATGTAGCCATCTGCAGTCCCCTACACTATCCAGTTATTATGTCCACAAGGCGCTCCCATGCTCTCATCATTGTATCCTACATGACTGGAGCTATGGATGCCTCTGTCACTGTGTTCTGTTTAAGCACATTGAATTTCTGCAGTTCCAAGGTAATCCACCATTTCTTTTGTGACACATTCCCAATTTTAGCCCTGTCCTGCAGCAATACCTATGATGCTGAAGTCACCATATTCGTTCTAGCTGGTTCTACTCTACTGCTGTCTCTTATCACTATTTCTTTATCCTATGTATCCATTCTCTCTACAATTTTGAAGATAAATTCTTCTTCAGGTAAGCACAAAGCCTTTTCCACTTGTGCCTCTCATCTCCTAGGAGTCACTGTCTTTTATGGAACTATGATTTTTACTTATTTGAAGCCAAGCAAGTCCTACTCCCTGGGAAAGGATCAAATAGCTTCTGTTTTCTATACAATTGTGATCCCTATGCTGAACCCACTCATTTATAGTCTCAGAAATAAGGAAGTAAAAAGTGCTGCCCTTAGACTTGTGAAAAAGAAAGAGGGCTCCCAGGAATTTAAATAACAATGTTGCCAGATACTTAAACACTTCTTTTTTTTTTTTTTTGTTTGCTACTGATCATATCCCTTGTTTGTGTTTGTTTGTTTGCTTGTTTGTTTGTTTTCCATGCAGGGTACCATTAGCTATCTTGGAACTCACTCTGTAGACCAGGATGGCCTCAAACAAACTAAGAATCTCCTGCTTCTGTATTCCAAGCTGGAATTAAATGTGCCAACCACCACCACTTGGATATTGATCACTTCTTTACCCTCTCTCTCTCTCTGTATGAACCTATCAGCTTTGTTTCCTTCTTTGTGCTTGTATAGAATTTCCATTCCAAGACCAATGTTTGGACATTTCTGAGAATGGGACTTTAAAAATCTGTGTCAATTGAAAATCAAGACATTTATAGTAAACTCATGCTCTGAATTTTTGAGATTATCAGGAGAAATAACATGCAATTGAAAAAATATTCTTAAATTCTTAAGGTAATATAGTACTTAATATGTTATCAATTGTCAGATAACTGACTTAGGAAACATAACACTGACACATTAACATTTTTAAAAGTTAATCATTTGTGTTATGAAAGATTGTTTATGTTGGATGTAATAATAGTGAGTGACCTTTTTAGTCTCATCTTCCTCAGCTGAATAAAATAAATAATAATTACAAGTCAATAAGATAACAAAATGGATATAATACATTGATGAAAATAAAATTCTCTGCTTATTATAATTTAAAATCATGGCTAAATTTCATTTGTAGTTGATTTGAAGTATATTTACAGATACTTAGCCACATTTTAGTTAATCAAATTATGCAAATAGCCAGATATAAAAATCAATAGTTATAAAATATGTATTTGATTTAACTAATTGAAACATAATTAAATGACAAGAAGTGGTAAATTGTAATATTGGTGACAATATGAAAAATGGTTAATATTATAAAGCAAAAGAAACACTGTAGTATATTACACATATTTCCATATTCTTATCAATCAATAACTTATTCGTACTTTTGTATAGTGTAACATAACAAATGGATGTCCTTTTCTCTATATTCTTTTGTTACTTCCTTCATTACTGAGAAGTCAAATATTGGACCGTTGTGAATATAATTTGTGCATTGTGCATATTCTCAGTGTGTGGGTAAGATCTTACTTATTGTCCCACATTAGTTAAGAGCTCATATCCTATACACACAAGTCAGAATTCTGGGTACAGACAGAACCCTTGTGTGTGCAGCTGCTAAACTTTAAAAAGATCATCCGCATGAATACGTTCACTGACTTTTATCTTATTAATTCACATTAATAAAATGTTAAAAATAAATTATTGAATTAAATAATTGACAGAGTTTTTTGTATTATGGAAGAAAATACTCTAAGTCATATTAATGACTATATTTTGTATTTTGTGTGAGAGTGTGCGTGTGTGTGTGTCTGTGTGTGTCTTTGAGGTGTGTGTGTGTGTTGATGGAATATACATCAGTGAAGCCATTTTAGGACTTTCTATGCAGGTTCCTCAAAAGACAATATGAGAAGTTCCTTATACTACAGCGATATAAAACACACACACACACACACACACTAGCACTTTGTGTATACATCAATTACCCATTCTGAAATTTGGGAGACCTTGAGATTTTATAGATCAACGCATCCATCCCAGCTGTTGTGATTTCATGTCTGTAACAACACAGTCTTTAATGCCCTAAAAATACTTTTTTTCTACACACTTCCACTTTCTCTGGCTTTCATAATCTTTCTGCTGTTTTTCTGTGATAATCCCTCAGCCTTTAAAAAAAGAGGATTATATATATAATTCCTTTAAGAGCTGAGCATTCTTGTCTTCTCTATATATTGACCATCTCTGCATCTCTTAATTAATTGCTACCTAGAAGCTTCTCTTTTGGAGATTAATAAATTTACTAGTGTATGGTTACTAAAATAAGGATTAGGAGCTAGATTATTGCTATATCCTTTTAGGCGAAAAATAGTCATAGGTTCTACTAAAGTGGCTATAACTTATTAAGACATAAAATTTTAACACTTATCAAGATGAGTCGTAAGTTCTGAATTGTGAAGGGGATTTATATCAAATAGAATGTAGCTGGCTACTCTAAGACCATCACGAAACTATTAAAGTTGTAGCATGACTAGTCAGGATAGTCATGAATTTATCTCCCAGTATTCACAGCTAGGTAAGTCTGTTGTTGACTTTTCTTCCCTCGTAGTATGGAGAGATCCATAAATTACAACGGAAGCTGTGTTTTCTTACCACACCTATGCAGTCCATAGTCTGTGAGCATCCACTAGCTTGGGTCAGCTGTTTTCGCCATCATGTTCTTGACCCCTCCTTATTAATTTAACCTCTCATTTCTGTCTTCAATGAACTCCAGGAGCTCAGCTCAATGTTTGGCTGGGGGTCACTGCATCTGCTTCCATCAGTAACTGGATGTAGGTTCTATGATGACAATTAGAGTAGTCACTACTCTGATTAGGGGAGAAGACCCCATCAGAGACCCTCTCCATTATTGTTTGGTCAACATTGTGAATTCCTGAGAATTTCTCTAACACCAGGTGTTTCCCTATACCCATAATGCCTCACTCCATCAAGTTATCTCTTTCCTTGTTGATTAGCTCATCTAGGTTATGAATTGATATGTACTTCATGTATGAAAATTAAAGACAATTAGCAAATGATCAAGCTGTACTGTTACTGCATATGTACATAAAGAATATAGATAGCATACAATAGACATTCTAGTGTACCTATGTTCTAATTAAATAGTGAAATGTGGACAAAATTTTAGATCTTAACTAGGGATGAGAAGGTAAAGAAAATATGGCATATATCGCATGTACTTATCAGAGATTTGATGGACCAAAGCCTATTTTATATACCAAAATAAGTGCAAATGGGGAATCATCACATTGTGATTACAACATCAAATACTGCATTTTAGATAATATATATATAGTTTAGAATGAGTTAAATATAAAGCAAGGCAACTTTAATTAAGGAGAAAGATGATCACAAAGAGGGAGGAAGCAGGACAACAGAGGGAATTAAAAATCTTTAACTTGATCAAAGTTCATTATATACCTGTGTAAAAACTTTTCATAATATTTTAATTAGTTTGTACAATAAATATCTGCTATTGTAATTAAATGAAACTAAATAAAAATCAAAAGAACAGTCAAAGAAAATAAAATTGTTCAGAAATAAAGAAAGGGTGACTGTTAAATTACAAAAATGCATGAGGGAGAGGGAAAGAGAAGAAAAGTATAAAAAGCAAAGTTTTAAATGTCCAAATTTCATAAGTGATGTGTATTATTATTTAAATTTAAACATCTGAACAGTTTTAAGTTACTGCTGTGATACCGCTCTGGTACAGTAATGCATGGGCATTGTGAACATTTCTTCATTTTCTCAAAGTTCTAATGATTGTAAGAGAAAAAAATGAGTGATACTGACAAAGTAGCTGACATATTACAGAAAAATTTGTCTTCCTACAGTAGATAAAATATAGTTAATTGACCACTGTCCTTTATTAATGTAAATCATGAAATTATTTGAGTCAATTTAATATGCACACTACATAAAAACATGTGAATATAGATTTAATTTCAAGCAACAGAGAGAGGAGAAGGTGATCATGTTTTTCCTGACTCAATTTGTTCTCGAACTTTAGGTCTGAGTGTGTGCCAAGTAATCTTTCTGGGAAATTGGCCCCTGTAGATGAACACATGTTGCGTGATACTCATTGTTCTTCCATGAAGAACCTGCAATCATAAAGTTGAAAAGCTTTATATTGGCAGAAAGACAGCCTCTGGCCTGTTTATAACACAATAATTTTGGGGCTTCGTTTGGGCCAAATTTTACAAAGAAAATATTAATTTTACTGATAAATATATAAAATTATTAGGGTGTTAAATTTATCTTCACAATAAGAATAATGAATTCAGGAAAATGTTGGAACAAAAAACTAAAGGAAAATAAATGCTTTAGTACATATTTTGTCAAATCCTTATGTAGATTCTCTATTTTGAAAAAAGAGAGCAGATGAAATTTTGGGGGCATAAAATCTTATAAAAGGCTTTTGTTTGTTTACACATCGCTAATTATGTTCACAGTAAGTATCTTAAAAATCAGAATGGATTAGATAAACTTAAAAAAAACTGTGTAAAAATATTCTTTGTTAATTTTATGTTATCCAGAATTTTTGTGAACAGAAATGTGTACTTGATGGAATGAGATTCTAAAATAAATGCACATAATCTGATACTGTCATCTTAGAAAACTTTAACTTTAGACTGTCAGGTAATAAAAATATTCTCTCATCCTTAATATTCCTATTAGAAGTGAAATATTTTATAATCATATTTAACTGACATTATTAAGAAATAAAGAATTAATCCATTAGGGTTGCTTGGCATCTTATTTCACAAATTATACAGTTTTTAAATAGAGCTTAATTAACTCAAATAATGAAACTTAGGAACACAGAATTATAAGTAGAATTCGAGATCAATATATATATATATATATATATATATATATACACATATATATATATATACACACACACATACATAGACACAATTGTATTTTTTGTAATTTATTTGATCTTTTTGCATTAATTACCTAGTATAAAAGAATCATAATAGATGATAAGTAGTAGTTTATAGAGGCTAATATTTGTTGTAGTCTAAATGAATTATTTCATAACAGCACCAGTTCCACAAACACTGTGAAGTTTGCTAACCAATATGAGCGCATAAACAAGTGATGCTTTATATATGTGTCTATTTGGTCAATTAAATTTTATACAACCTCAAACTGTAAAATAATATTGTTTGAGAGAAAATGCAATTAGGATTAAAAAAACTTTTAAATACATTTATACAAAACTTTTATATATATATATATATATATAAGTATATATAAATCATTTTAAATCATTCAGGTTAAGTATTGTCTTTAATTTCTGCAGATTTTAGAGCCACTAGCCATGAATTCCTGGAACCACACATATGAGCCTAACTTTATACTTATGGGATTGACAGATTCCAAGGAGATCCAGCTAGTCCTCTCTGTGCTCTTTCTCTTTATGTACATGGCCACTGTGCTGGGGAACACAGGCATGATGCTAATCATTCGTCTAGATGTCCAGCTTCACACTCCGATGTATTTCTTCCTCACTCACTTGTCATTCCTTGACCTCATTTACTCAACTGTCATCACACCTAAAACCTTGGAGAACCTGCTGACTTCCAGAAAGAGCATTTCCTTCATGGGCTGCTTCATTCAATTGTACTTTTTTGCCCTCTTCGCTGTTACTGAATGCTTTATACTGTCTTCCATGGCCTATGACCGCTATGTAGCCATCTGCAATCCCCTACACTATCCAGTTATTATGTCCACAAGGCGCTGCCATGCTCTCATCTCTGTTTCCTACATGATTGGAGCTATGGACTCCATTAGCACGATCTCTCCCATAATCACCTTGAATTTCTGCAGTTCCAAGGTAATTCATCATTTCTTTTGTGATGCATTCCCAATTTTAGCCCTGTCCTGCAGTGATACCTATGATGCTGAGGTCAACATATTCATTTTAGCTGGACTTACTCTACTGGTGTCCCTTCTCATTATTTTCTTTTCATATGTGTCCATTCTCTCTACAATTTTGAAGATAAATTCTTCTTCAGGTAAGCACAAAGCCTTTTCCACTTGTGCCTCTCATCTCCTAGGAGTCACTGTCTCTTATGGAACTATGAGTTTCAGTTATTTGAAGCCAAGCAAGTCCTACTCTCTGGGAAAGGACCAAGTAGCTTCTGTTTTCTATACAATTGTGATCCCTATGCTGAACCCACTCATTTATAGTCTCAGGAACAAAGAAGTGAAAAGTGCTGTCCTTAGACTTGTGCAAAAGAAAGAAGGGTCCCAGGAATTTAAATAACAATGTTGCCAGATACTTAAACACTTCTCCTTTTTTTGCTACTGATCATATCACTTGTTTGTGTTTTTTTGTTTGTTTGTTTGATGGTTTATTTTCCATGCAGGGTACCATTAGCTATCTTGGAACTCACTCTGTAGACCAGGATGGCCTCAAACAAACTAAGATCCTCCTGCTTCTGTATTCCAAGCTGGAATTAAATGTGCGAGCCACCACCACTTGGATATTGATCACTTCTTTACTCTCTCTCTCTCTCTCTCTCTCTCTCTCTCTCTCTCTCTCTCTCTGTATGAACCTATCAGCTTTGTTTCCTTCTTTGTGCTAGTATAGAATTTCCCTTCCAAGACCAATGTTTGGACATTTCTGAGAATGGGACTTTAAAAATCTGTGTCAATTGAAAAATCAAGATATTTATAGTAAACTCATGTTCTGAATTTTTGAGATTATCAGGAGAAATAACATGCAATTGAAAAAATATTCTTAAATTCTTAAGGTAATATAGTACTTAATATGTTATCAATTGTCTGATATCTGACTTAGGAAACATAACACTGACACATTAACATTTTTAAAAGTTAATCATTTGTGTTATGAAAGATTGTTTATGTTGGATGTAATAATAGTGAGTGACCTTTTTTAGTCTCATCTTCCTCAGCTGAATAAAATAAATAATAATTACAAGTCAATAAGGTAACAAAATGGATATAGTACATTGATGAAAATAAAATTCTCTGCTTATTATAATTTAAAATCCTGGCTAAATTTCATTTGTAGTTGATTTGAAGTATATTTACAGATACTTAGCCACATTTTAGTTAATCAAAACTATGCGAATAGCCAGATATAAAAATCAATAGTTATAAAATATGTATTTGATTTAAATAATTAAAACAAAATTAAATGATAAGGAAATGGAAATTGTAATAATGGTGACAATATGGAAAATGGTTAACGTTATTAAGCAAAAGAAACACTGTAATATATTACACATATTTCCATATTCTTATCAATCAATAACTTGTTCGTACTTTTGTATAGTGTAACATAACTAATGGATGTCCTTTTCTCTATATTCTTTTGTAACTTCCTTCATTTACTATGAAGTCAAATATTTGACCATCTTTGTGAATACAAGTTTTGCATTGTGCATGTTCTCAGTGTGTGGGTAAGATCTTACTTATTGTCTCACATTAGATTAGAGCTCATATCCTATACACACAAGTCAGAATTCTGGGTACAGACATAACCCCTGTGTGTGCAGCTCCTAAACTTTAAAAAGTCAGATCATCTGACTTTTTATCTTATTAATTCACATTTATAAAATGTTAAAAATAAATTATCGAATTAAATTATTGACAGAAATTTTCCCGGGGTATGGAATAAATACTCTAATGCATATTATTGACTATAAATTTGTATTTTGTTGTAATTCAAAACATTTTCACATAGAGGATTAAATTTATTTTCAGAAGTACATGTTTGTATAATACTATTTCATATATATATATATATATATATATATATATATATATATATATATTTCATTAAGAATTGTTTTAGAAAAGGTAGAACCACTCTCTTAGTGTTTAACTTTGTTTATCTCTTGTAGTTATATAGATATGATTTATACATTTATATATTATTGAAAGTTTATCTACTTATTTAACATTATATTTCTATAATACATTTCTATATATATTCTATTATGCTTATTTTTACAAACCTAAGTTTTTCAGTTAATTTAAATATTAGATATGTCCCTGTTTTATCACTTTCAAAGACTGGCATTGTACTAAATCAATATTACATGAAAATTGTCTTATTTTTCTCTAGTGATTTTGTTGTCTGTAATTTATAATTTTGTTACTTCAATTTCTTTATTTTTATAATAAAAACACAGCTTAATAAATGTTCACAATAAATATATTCTAGTTTGTTTTTCTTTGATTTTGAATGTGCCTCATTCTGTATATTTTCCTCATTTCTGTCATATTTTGTTGCTGGTATTAAATACAAATATATATTTAAATACATATTTTATTAAATCCTTTTTAATGCAGACATAACCTCATAGTTTGTATCCTATTCATAGGAATGTAAAAGCATTACAAATTTCAACATTAAAACATATTTTCACAGATATTATTCTTGTGTACAATGTATATTTATAACCATATAACTACTTCTACTCTTGATCAGGGAAGAATCTCCCCTCAGTAGGACAATCGTTAAACTAAAGGGTAAGTTACAATGAGTGCTCATCTCTATAAAGGACGTCAGTATTTTATACACAATATTTTGTCTTTGTATTAGCTCCTGCTATCATTACCCCTTTATTATTTTCATAATCCTCCAATTACTGGTAAAACTCCTTTTCAACCAGAGGACATACGTGTGTGTGTGTGTGTGTTTCTAGGACTTGGGCAGTAGCCACAGTCTCTTTAAGCTCATCATTGTGACATCCAGGACATGAAAAAACACCAGTGCTTGTTTCATATTACTCTTCTCAATCCTCAGCTGCCTGTCTTCTTCAGTGTTACCTGGACCCTGTAAGGGGGTGATGTACTAACCTATCAGGATTGAGCCAGTGACCTGATCCAGAGTCAGCAATCTCCACCTGAATAGTTACAAGGGAGTAACTGCTGAGTGAGTGAGCCATAGCCAAATACTACAGAAGGTCCGGACATGAATCTGGGACCTTCAAGGGAGTAGACCTAATCCAGGACCTCTGTGAGTCTGAGCATGAGTTCTGGACC
Organism: Microtus pennsylvanicus; assembly: GCF_037038515.1. Classification (NCBI taxonomy): domain Eukaryota; kingdom Metazoa; phylum Chordata; class Mammalia; order Rodentia; family Cricetidae; genus Microtus; species Microtus pennsylvanicus. Next base: position 221,932,022 of record NC_134579.1, on the reverse strand, counting down.
TCCTAGGAAATAGGCATGAGCCAGGACCTCTCCCAGTCTGGGCATGAATCTAGGACCTCCGAGGGAGTAGGCAGGAATCATAGATCTCTGCAGTGCCAGGAGTGATTCTGGGACCTCAGAGGGTGTAGGCCTGAGCCAAGACCTCTGTGGGGCAGGGCATTGGTCTGGGAAATCAAAAAGAATGGGCAGGAACTTGGAGCCTCTGTGGGTCTGAGCATGAGTTCAGGACCCCTGAGGAAGTAAGCCTGAGCAAGGTTCTCTACAGTTCTGGGCATACCTGAGCCTGGGATCTCCAAGGCAGTAGACTGGAGCCAGAAACCTTTGCATGATCAACTCCAAGCCAGGGTCTTCTGAAAGAGAGGATCCAACCAGGATTTACAGAAACAGGTCAGAGTCAGTGACCTAGGCCAAAGTAGGCCTGAGAGAGAAAACTCCTAAGAAGCAGACAAAGCACAGGAGCACTGAGGTCAACATATTCATTTTAGCTGGATCTACTCTACTGGTGTCCCTTATTATTTTCTTCTCATATGTGTCCATTCTTTCTATAATTTTGAAGATAAATTCTTCTTCAGGTAAACACAAAACCTTTTTCACTTGTGCCTCTCATCTTCTGGGAGTCACTGTTTCTTATGGAACTATGAGTTTCAGTTATTTGAAGCCAAGCAAGTCCTATTCTCTGGGAAAGGACCAAGTTGTTTCTGTTTTCTATCCAATTGTGATCCCCATGCTGAACCCACTCATTTATAGTCTCAGGAACAAAGAAGTGAAAAGAGCTGTCAGGAGACTTCTGAAAAAGAGAGAGAGCTCCCAGAAATTTAAATAACAATGTTGATAGACATTTAAACACCTCTTCTTTTTTTTTTTTTTTTGGTACTGATCACATCACTTGTTTGTTTTGGTTTTTGTTTGTTTGTTTTTGTTTTTCAAGGCAGTGTAGCACTGGCTGTTCTAGAACTCACTCTGTAGACCAGAATGGTCTCAGACTCACAAAGATCCTACTGCCTCTCCATTCCAAGAGCTAGAATTAAATGTGCAATCCACCACTACTTGGATATTGATTACTTCTTTACCTTCTCTCTCTTCATGAAACTATAACCTTTGATTCCTTTTTGTACTTGTGTAGAGCTTCCTGTTCAAGACCAAAGTTTGGGATTTTACAGAACAGGACAAAAATCTGTGTCAATTGAAAATCAAGATATGCACATGAAACCCATGCTCTGAATATTTGAGATTATCAGGAGAAATAATATGCAATTGAAAAAATATTCTTAAATTCTTAAGCTTATGTATTATTTAATATGTTATTAAATGTCAGATATCTGACTTAGAGAACTTTACATTGACACATTCACATTATCAAAAGTGATTCTCTTTGTAATATGAAAGATTTTTTGTTGTTGTTGTTATCACTAATGAGTGACCTTTGAAGTCTCTTTTTCCTCAGCTGATTAAAATAAATGATCACAAGTCAATGTGATACCAAAATGGATATAACACATTGATGAAAATGCAATTCTCTGCTTATTATAATTTAAAAACATTGCTAAATTATATTTGTAGTTGATTTGAAGAATATTTACAGATACGTAACCACATTACAGTCAATCAAAACTATACAAATAGCCAGAAATAAACTCAATGGTTATGAGATTTGTATTTGATTTAAATAATTGAAACAAAATTAAAATGGTATATTATAATATTGGTGACAATATGGAAAACTGTTTATGGTTATTAACTAAAAGAAGCAGTAAATAAATATTAACACATTTTTCACATTTTTATCAATCAGTAAATTGATTGTACCTTTGTATAGTGTAACATTACAAATGCTTGTCATTTTCTCTATATTCTGTTATAACTTCCTTTATTCATTGAAAAGTCAAATATTTGACGATCTTCGTGAATATAAGTTGTGCATTAAATGTATTCTCAGTGTGTGGGCAAGATCTTTTAAAGCTCATATCCTATATACACATCAAGTCAGAGTTCCAGGTATAGAATAACCCCTATGTGTGCAGCTGCTAAACTTTAAAGTCTGATCATCTGCAATATTGAAAGAACATTTTCACTGACTTTTATTTTTATTAATTTACAATTGTAAAATGTTTAAAATAAATCATTTGAATTAAAAGATCGACAGAGCTTTGTAGGGATAAGTCAGGCCCCTTAGGGGCGTGTTCGCCTCCGGCTAATGTTTACCTATAAATCTGGCGAGCATGCTCGCAGTACTTGCTTCTGCTTTCCTCGTCTCCACAGGAACGATGGTTCTGTAAGTCTATTTCTCCATTAAAGCTGTATATATTTTTACAATCTGTCTGCATTCATTTACGCTGTTACATTTTGGCACCCAGACGTGTGGACAACTGAATCTACTGAAAGCCTGAGAAAGCTTGGGAAAGAGTAAAGCATGTTTTCTTGGTAACAACAATTTCTCGGGTCTACTCTGCTTGCTAGAGGCAAGCAAGCGCTCTCATCTAAGAGAGGCTTCCTGACTCAGCTTCAGCTGCAAAACCCTACAGCTCTTAAGAGGTCCTGCCACGAAACACTTAAATGGTGTTGATAAAAGCTGACTGAATGCTTTTCGGTTTTCAGCCATAGCAGAAAAAAAGCTGTGCCATTTAAAAATGCCTGCTTTCTGGGCTGTCCGGCTAAGGCAAACTCTGACTCTTTTACGGAGATGGTTTGTGCGGTTTGCAAGCACAGGCTGCTGAAGCTCGCTTGCTGGCAGAGACCTTGAAATGCCATAGAGTTGTGGCAGTAAACGTGGCTACAGCCAGTACCTCAGACATGAGGCTGGAAAGCTAAGAAATGGGCTGGATCCAGCCATCAAAGCCACAGCTTTAGTCCTATTGATATTGCTTGGTAAATTAAAGACTCATGTGGTAAAAAAAGAGACATATACTGTAAAAGAAAGATTCAAAGAAAAAAGAAAACTTTTAAATGATTAACAGTGTGTTAAAAATATATGCAAGCTAAAAGTTAAAATTCTTAAAAAAATAAAAGGAAGAAAGAGAGTAGTTGGGTATGGTAGTACACACCTTTAATCCCAACACTTGGGAGGCAGAGGGAGATTGACCTCTGTGACTTCAAGGTGAGGTAGCACACGCCTTTAATCCCAGTGCCTCGAAGGCAGAGACAAACAGATCTCTGTGGGTTCAAGGTGTCATGGCATACACCTTTAATCCCAATGCCTGGGAGGCAGAGACAGGCAGATCTCTGAGAGTTCAAGGACAGCCTGGTCTACAGAGTTATTTCAGGTCAAAGATATAGAGACCTGTCTCAAAAAGCAAAAAATAAAAGTAAAAATAAACAAAATAGACGTTAAAATAAAGCGCACAAAGATGGAAAATACACAGAGAATTTTGATACTGTATGCTATTATGCTCTGTTTGAACAGTTTGAATGCTGAGAAAGGAGCAACAGCTGCTAAATGATATTTGTTTATAAATGCTGCTGAACTAATCCAACATGGACATTTTGAAAATGCCTTGACTTTGAAATTTGGATCTAAGGACATGATGCTTTGGAAAGGAGTTTCTTATTTTGTTTTCACAGAGGGTGAGAGTCTGTGGATTGCTTCTATCCCAATATGGTATGATGGACCATGCGCTCCTGAAGGGTTGCTGTGAACACCTTCAGAAAATTGCTTCGCTCAACTGCCAACTGAGATGAAACTAGCACACAGGTTATACCATGAAAGGCTTAATTAATGACGCCCCCATTCAGCAGGAAGCAGTCTGAAGAGAAATAACTGTGCCCATGTTCCCATATATTGTTTATAAATGTTCTTTTACATTTAAAGGGGGATAAGATATAGGTATGAATAATTTGCATTGATATGGATTTTGCTTTAGTGATATAAATTTAAGGTCAATTTTGTTATATGTATATGTATTTCTGCTCTTGATTAAGGTATTGTGATTGTGTAGTTTATGTAAAAATGTAATGTATATAGGTTGTTAATAGATAATCATAATAGTGAAGTTTGTAGTCATGTTAGTTAAGATTTTCTAGATGTACATAGATATATTTTAGGTAGGCATTCTTCATATTTTTCAAAGATTATAGAATATGGCATTTTAAATGTTTTAATAACTTAGGACTTTTCATAACAATGAGACACTTTGCTCCTGGCAGCACTAATCTACTTCAAGAAGAAGATGGGCATCAAAGAGGATCCTTATGGAGTTTGATAGCCATTTGGGCAAGAAACTGTTTTTGCCTGGATTATTGCATAAAGTGGACACAGAGAACCTGCAGAGAGAGGACTACTGAACTTGCCTAAAGGTGAGATCGTCTTTCAGGGTTCCTGATTCATGAAAGAGTCTGCAAGACATTCTTCAGGACAAGCAGATAGTGACTGCTCTTGAAATTTCCTGCTTCATGGAAATGTCTGCTGGAAGCTATGGGCCTGTAGGCAGAAGATGGATGCCCCAACAGTACAGAGAAATTTTGGCTGACTATCTAGGCAGCAAAATGTCTCTGTCATTTCTAGAGTTTTGAAAGTTGCTTATTAACCCAAAGACTAGACAGTTTGGATGCTCACCTTTGGAGACCTGGATAGAGGTGGGCGGTCCTTGGGCTTCCCACAGGTCAGGGAACCCTGATTGCTCTTCGAGCAGATGAGGGAGGGTGACTTGATCGGGGGAGGGGGAGGGGGAGGGAAATGGGAGGCGGTTGAGGGGAGGAGGCAGAAATCCTTAATAAATAAATAAATAAATAAAAAAGAAAGTTGCTTATTTCTAGTTTACTTAAGTAATATTCTATCCTTCTGGAGTCTTTGATACAGTTGAAGAATAGATAGATAGTTAAGTTGTTTTCCTTTGTTATGATAAAGATAAAATAGATGTAAATATTGTAATTTTTACTTGATAACTGTTTTGTTATAAGTAATTTTGCTATGTTAAAGTTAAAGCCTTCCTTTTTTGTTTAAACAGAAAAAGGGGAAATGATGGAGGAAGGTCATTGGCTAATAAAGAAATTGCCTTGGCCCATTTTATTGGTTAGAACATAGGTAGGTGGAGTAAACAGAACAGAATGCTGGGAGGAAGAGGAAGTGAGCTCAGAGAAGCCATGCTCCCCTCTCCCGGGCAGATGCACATGATGAAGCAAGCCGCCAGGTCAGACGTGCTGAATCTTTCCAGGTAAGACCGGTGCTACACAGTTTATTAGAGATGGTTTGATCGGGATATCAGAATTAGCCAGTAAGGGCTAAAGCTAATGGGCCAAGCAGTGTTTAAATGAATACAATTTGTGTGTTGTCATTTTGGGGCATAAGCTAGCTGGTGGCCGGGGTGCCGGGGACGCAGCCCTGCTGCTCCTATTACATCAGAGCTTTAATGTATTAGAGAAGAAAATACTCTAAGGCATATTATTGATTTTAAATTTGTATTTTGCTCTAATCAAAAACATTTTCAGGAAGATTAAATTTATTTTCAGAAGTAAATCTGTATATAATACTATTTCTTTCTAATGTGTATTTCATTAAACATTCTTTTAGAAAATGTAATACCACTCTCTTAGTGGTTAACTTTGTTGATCTCTTACAGTTATATAGATATAGATTATACATTTATATATTACATTTCTGAAATAGTTTATCTACTTATTTAAGATTACTTCTTTCCTACATTTCTCTCTCTCTCTCTCTCTCTCTCTCTCTCTCTCTATATATATATATATATATATATATATATATATATATATATATATATACATGTCTATATATTACCATGATTTTTTTACAAATCTAAGCTTTCCATTTCATTTAAATATTACATATTTCCCAATTTTATCTCTTTCAAAGACTGACATTAGACTATATGAATACTCCACGACAATTATCTTATTTTTCTTTCAGTGACTGAGTTGTCCGTAATTTGTAATTTTGTTACTCCTATTTGTTTGTTTTTGTTATAAATAAAACAGTTTAATTAATGTTCACAATTAGTATTTTCTAGTTTGCTTTTCTTTGATTTTGAATATGCCTCATTCTGTATATTTTCCTCATTTTCTGTCATACTTTTTTGCTGGTATTTAAAATAAATATATTTTTAAATACAGATTTTATTGAATCCTTTTAAATGCAGATATATCCTAATAGCTTGTCACCTATAAGCATTACAGATTTCAACAGTAGAATAACTTTTAACTTTTACCATTCTTGTGTACAGTGTATATTTATAACCATAAAACTACTCCTACTCTTAGATTTGATCAGGGAAGTCTCTGTCATGAGTAGGACAATAGTTAAACCAGTGAGTAATTTACAATGAGTGCTCATTTCTGAAAAGGACATCAATATTGCATACACAGTATTTTGACTGTGTTAGCTCCTGCTATCATTGTCGTCTTATTTTCTTCACCTTTCTCCAATTACTGGTAGGACTACTTCTCAACATGTGGACTTGTGTGTGTGTGTGTGTGTTTCTAGGATTTGGGCAGTAGACACAGCTACTGTAAGCTCATCATTGTGATATCCATGATACAAAGAAAAACCAGTGTTTGTTTCATATTACTCTAGTCAATCCCCCAGCTGCCTGTCTTCTTCAGTGTTACCTGGACCTTGTAAGGGGGTGATATTGATGTCTTATTAGGACTGAGTGCTCATCTGTCATGTACTCTCAGCACTTTGTACTGTTAAGAATCTCCTCATTAACTGCTACCCATAGAAATGAGGAGCTTCTCTGAAGTAAGCTGTGAGATGCACTAACCAATATGTGTAATCAGACACACCTAGCAGGCAATTGTCCAACTATATTTTAACTTGAAAGTCTACCCAACTTGAAAGTCTACTTTCCTTGTCTATTTCTATGTCTAGGAACCTTACATCTCTTGTGTTAGCAACTGTATTCAACAAAATCTGTCACTTTGTAGACTGTCAAAATTGCAAACAATATTTTATTTTAAGTGAGATGTCTTACCTGCTTTACTTTAACATTTATATAGTATGATTACCAACTAAAGCTATATTCAACATGAAATATTTTATGTATACTTTTCAATTTAATTATTCCTTTTTATATATTATATCCTTTGTATTGCATTGTATAACTTAGTTAATTCTATAAGAATAATCACATACATAGCAAATTGAGGTAAAAATTTGGGAATTTTGTGTCCTGAGTCTAATCTCATGTTTCATGAGTCAGATAAAAGCTTGGAGGATGTAGCAACAAGAATAATAATTTTTTTAGTTTATGATGCTAATATGAAAAGTTTTAAAACTATAGCTCAAATTTAATGTATAAATAAAATCCTATATTATGTTAAATCACCAGTTTACGTATTTTTTTTACAATGCCTGTTCCTCCCAAAAACTTGGATACAAAGCATACACATCAACAGTCAGATATACAATAATCTCTAATATGACACCTAATATAACATAGACTGTTTCTTCTTTTCTGGTATTTGTGCTCCATTTTCTTCCAATATAAAATTTATAAATATATTTTTGTTTTCTCTTTTTTTCTCTATAGGTAATTGGACATTGAATCTTAGACATTTGGCAAATTGTCTTTGCCCTATGTACCTAAACTTTCTTTATTCTTTTATTTTGAGCCAAAAATTATAGGCAGTTGTTTCTGCTTTACTTGCGATTTCATTCCCCTCGTCTTACTTTCTTAGAAACTGGATATTTTGCCAGAATTAAGAGGCTGAACACTCACTGCCTTTTTCTTTTTTTCAATTTTGAATGTTTTGCCTACATGTGTATATATTACACTCCTGTAGTTCCCTCCATGTCCATGGGATTCTCCATGTTATTGAAGTTATGAATGGTTATGTGCTGCCAACTGTATAATGAGAGCTACATATAACACTCTGCAAGAGCAGTAACTAACCTCTGAGCTATGTTTAGTCTCAATACTTGGAATAAAAAATTCCTTTTTCTTTTTTACCATTTCTTATGACTTACTTAAGACCTAGAACAATTCTTACAGAACGGTCTATAGAATGAATAACACAACTGTCAGAAGGAATGACTGTTTTTTCTTTCATTCTATGCTTAAAATCGGAGACTGCAGTCAAAAAAGCTAGGTTTTAATGTGGAAGTCAGTCTTAAGAGATGCACATGGAAAAATTTAATTTTGTGTACTGTTTTCTTTAGTAAGTAGTGATACCAAATATATTTTTGGAATGCTTACAAGACCTACATGAAATGACATATGCAACTGACTCTGATCAATATCTAGTATAGTACATATGACTTCGGATTATTAATCACAAAGGAGAAATGCTTGTTTTGGCTACATTAGTTTTTATATATTTGAAAATAAAATTGGGAAGACTGTTCAACTAGAGAAAAGCAATATTGTTTTATAGAGCATTTTACGTAACATGAGTACTTATATGCCTCTATATTTTATGAAGAATGTACAGAAGAATATTTGTGAATGGACTAATAATTATGATCAAATGATGACAAGGCAAGGAAGAGCATATCACAAGGTCCATGTGCCCAGATTTTCTATTGCTTCTCTGTATAGGAGCACATTTCCTGAGAAGATAAAACATTTCTGAAATTCAGAAGATACTTTCATAAAATCAAAAAGTAGAACCAACCTTTTAATTATTTTTAAACAGTCTTCTCTTACTTTGCATATCAAACCCAGTTACCTCTCCCTCCCTGCTTACTCTTCTTCCTTACACCCCGTAGCCACTCCTTAAAGAGTGTAAGGCCTTCAATTGGGAGTCAACAAAATCTGTCATATCAATTGAGGCAGGAACATTCTTTATGGTAATCTTGTACACAGGAATTATCTGCATTCAACTGATATATCTAGTTCTTGTTTTGTTTTGATAGGTGAGGACCTTTCAAAATATGACTCTCAGTAAGACATAAATTTTCAGTTCTGTGGTTATATAAAAGAACTCCATAAATGAGCAATTGAGTGGAATAGACAATTCACAAAAGAAGTTCAATTGACTCAAGAGCACACACATATTGTTAACATCAGTAGCAAAATGCAAAGAAAAATCTATTTTGAGTATCAATCTTATTCATTGAAAATGGCTGTGACATGATACATCAGTAAAAGCAGGAAAGGATGAAGTCCAATACTAATACATGTGTGTGTATGTGTGGTGTGTGTGTGTTGATGGAATATATATCACTGTGGCTGTGAGTATGTGTGTGTGTGTGTGTGTGTGTGTTGATGGAATATACATCACTGAATCCATGTTAGGACTTTTTATGTTGGTTCCTCAAAAGACAAGAGGAGAAATTCCTTATAATACAACTATAATAGACACACACACACATTTACATATTACTAAACAAAGGAAAGACACTGTACTTTAGAGATAATCATATTCATATAACAAATCACAATAACCAAAGGTTAGAAGATGCCTAGATATCATCAACAGAGGAATAAAGAAAAATTGTCTTATATACAAAACTCAGTATTCTTAGAAAATCTGATGAACAAATACTATTGGTTGTTGAAAAATTGGTAGAAATAGAGAACATTATGTTAAGTGAAATTAAGCAGACTAGGAACAAATTCACATGTTTTCACTTACATGTGAAATATGAAAACAAACTGATTTAAATTGTCAAAAGTTTTTATTTGGAAAGAGAAATATATTATCCAGGTTGAAGAATGAAGTTGGGATAGAGAAGGAGTTACTATTATTAAAATAAAAATAAATAACTGTAAAATACTGATGAACTAAGTAAAAACTGGTCCTAAAGGAAAGGAAAAATTTCCATTTCCTAATTAGTGGCAGAAAAGGAAATTATAGCGTAATAGCAAAAATAATTTAAGAGAGGAGGAAAGATAAAGACAAGATAGATAGAGATCAAATAACTCTTTCTCAAGGTGAGTGGTTGAACTCAATGCCTTCTGGAGTAAAATTTAAATAGTAAGACAATCTTAACTAATACTCTCATTTTCTTCAGTATTTACTTTTAGTTTGTATTAGAATTTCATACATAAGTACTCTAACTATTCTAGGATTCCCTTTCCCTTCTTTGATTCTTTCTGTGTCTATAACTGGTCTCAAATATTTCTTTAATTTCTTTATGACTTATATGGCTTATTGAGTATCTTCAGTATTGTTTTTATGTACATGACCCTAGAGATGACCACGTGGATATCTTATTAGTTAACTCTGACAATTTATCAGTTAGCTAACAAAAAAGAAAACGTATTTCCTTCTCCCAGAGCCTGTAACTTTTTATCTATTGTGGAGAACATATGAAGGTAGTCTGGTTGTCACAGTTTGTATGTTGTTCTAAAGTCTGCAGATTATTTTATCTGATCGTTATCAATTAATATTCTTCTTATAAATTATATTTTCCTCAGATATTTTGATTAAGTGTATGATTCCTGTAAAAGTAACTCCGTTCACCACACAAGTAAACTATATTCTAAAATTCTGAAATATTCATTCTTTCTGAAGAAACCTCAGGAAAAGTAATTTCAGAATTAAGTGAATCAAGATACATTAGAATCTCCTATTCTTCTTTCAGACAGGGTTTTAGTTCAGTTAGGGCTAATATCAGAAATCCCCACTCTTAATTCAGAAGCTATCTCCGGTTAACAACTGCTCACAAAGGGAAAATAAAACTTTTTTCAACAGTGTGTCACTTGCTATACAAACCACACTTAAGTGCCTGGCCCATTCTTATCAAAGAAAAGAAAGCCAATTTAACATAAACTCAATGATGCTTTTGAAGGAACAATGTTTTTGTCTCATGTTCTCAGGGGGCATGTCTTGTTTTTTGATTTTTAGATATTTGCTCATATATTATGATTTTTAACTTTCTGTGTGAATGAATGTGTGTTTCTCTCTGTGTGTATGTTTCTTGTGCTTTTTAGTCCATTTTTATATTTTTTTTACTCAATTCTGTTGTGTTGCTGTTATTGTTTCCTGCATTTTTTTTCCTAGTGAGAGAAAGAAATGGAGTAGATTTGGATGAGTGCTATAGCCAGGAAGATATGGGAGGGATTAAGGATGGGGAAAGATTGACCAGAATATGTTTTATGAAAGAAATCTACTTTCAGTATAAAGAGAGGGTAGAAGTAAATGAGCATCTGAAATACAGGATAAAAAAATAAGAATAAGTAAAATTTATATTACTCAGTTTGATGCATTGTATAATTTTGAAGTATGTCCTTATGATAAGAGACAATTTATATGAATTCATATGTTAACATTTTTGTACCAAGAACAATATTTTTCATAGTACTTTGCAGAATTATAAGTTTGTGTTTAGGGATGGGTAAATGAAAAAAATATAGTTACAATATACTGGATGACAAAAAATCAATAAAAAACTTCATGTTTATGGTAATACACAAACACATACAGAAGAAAGTATGACATGATTGTCTAAGTAGTCATAACACACATGAAGAATAGTATGTAACAATATGATCAAATTTTATAAAAATTTTATAAAAAGTCTAATCTTTCATGTTGATTGGAGATTGTATACATATAGCCCCATAACTTTTTGTTACCGTTCCTCTGAATAAGTTACTACTTATTTTATTTAAAATATAAGATTCTTTTCCATTTAGATATTATCTATAATATTAAAATTACTGTTGATTTCTGTGATCAACAAAAACAGATATTAGAAGTTTTCTAAATTACAGTAAAAATGAACATAAAAGAAAGGTAAAACCACATTCTAAGTGAATGGAGAAGAAATAAGAGCACATAAAACATGAAGTAGTATATGGCAAATTCAGGGTCAGAAATGACAAAAGTCTGTAAATTTTTTTAAATTACTGTTTCTAAGAATGGCACTAATATAGTAAAAATATATAAAAACAGATTATGGAAAGCATAGATAACAGAAGAAAAATAAATCATAAACTATTTCTATAGTGTTTAGATATAATATAGTAAGTATGTGAAATAAGATGAATATAGGCAAATTACATGCATATTAAAAAGTTTTATGTAGTGAAAATTTGGTAATCCTGCATGGTTCAAAGTTCATATGAATAAGGAAAATCCAATTGCCTTTGTTGTCACCATTTTTAAATAGGGAGATTGAGATTTGCTCAATGTTCATGTGTTTCTAAGTCACCAAGATCCAAAATAATCACACAGAAACTATATTAATTGCAATACAGCTGGCCAATAGCTTAAGTGTATTTCTAGCTAGCCCTTACATATTGAATTAACTCATTTCTATTTCTGTGTATTACCATGAGACTCATGGTTTACCAGAAAGGTGCCAGGACACATCTATCTCCTTCTGAAGCTACATGGTATCTCTTTGACTCTGCCTTCCTTCTCCAGCATTCAGTTTAGTTTTCCCACCTAGCTCTACTCTGCCCTGCCATAGGCCTAAACTGCTTGTTTATTCATTAACCAATAAAAGCAACACATATACAGAAGAACTTCTCACATCACCTTACCTTTTCTGCTTAAATAAAAAGGTTTTAACTTTTACATAATAAAATTACATATGCAAGAATTACAGTTACAATATTTGTATCTACTTTATCTTCTTTTTCTTTTTTTATTAAAAATTTCCACCTCCACCCCTCCTCCCATGTCCCTCCCTCCCCCCACTTCCACTCCCCCTCCCTCTGCAGTCCAAAGAGCAGTCAGGATTCTCTGCCCTGTGGGAAGTCCAAGGTCCTCCCCACTCCATCCAGGTCTAAGAAGGTCAGTATCCAAACAGACTAGACTCCCACAAAGCCCGTACATACAGTAGAATCAAAACCCAGTGCCATTGTCCTTGGCTTCTCAGTCAACCCTCATTGTTATCATAACTAAGGAAAACTATAATTATAATTATAAGTTATTCTTTAACTCGATCAAATTATCTAGAATGATATAATATTACCTAAGTTAACAGGATGTGTATTGTAAACAACTTCCAAAACTCTAGAATGGACAGAGACATCTCACTGCATGGACAGTCATACAAAGTTCTTTTGTAACACTGGAACATCTATCTTTAGCTTACAGGCCCATAGTATTCAGCAGACTTTCCCAAGAAGCAGGAAATTTGAAGATCAGTTTTGCCTTTTGGTGGCAAAATTCATTAGATGCTTTCTTCTGTGACATGCAAAATGTCTTGCAGTTATTTCATGAATCAAGAACCTTAAAGGACTATCTCACCTTTAGACAAGTTCAGCAGTGATTTTTTGTAGGTCTTGCATGTCTATTTCATATAGCATAATATCAAGCAGTCCATGCAAGAGCAGTTTCTTGCCCAAATGGCTTACAACTCCATAAGGACCCTCTTTGTTGTCCATCCTTCTCACGAAGTAAATTGGTGCTTCCAGAAACAGATTTGTCTCATTGTCTTGAAAAGTCCTAAGTTCTTAATACATTTAAAATGAGATATTCTGTTAGTCTTTGAAAGGTTTGAATATATTTCTATACATCTAGAAAACCTAATTAACAATGACTACAAGCTTTATTATAGATGACTATTAACCTGTATATCTTAATTATACATTACATTTTTAAAATTTATTTATTTTTCCATTCAAAAATTTACACTTCTTCCCCTCCTCCCATTCCCTTACCGCTCCCCCACTCACCCTCCACCCTCCCACTTCCTCCTTAAGAGAAAGCAGAGAACCCTGTCCTGTGGGAAGTCCAAGCCTCCTCCTCACACATACACATCCAGACCTAGGAAGCTTTGCATCCAAATGGACTAGGGTCCCAAAAAGCCAGTACATGCAGTAGAAACAGTCCCAGTGCCTTTATCAATGGCTTCTCAGTCAGCCCCCATTGTCAGCCACATTCAGAGAGTCTGGTTTGATTGCATGCTCATTCAGTCCAGGTCCAGCTGGATTTGGTGAGCTCCCATTAGATCAGTCCCACCGTCTCTGTGGGTGGACTAACTCCTCGCAGTCCAGACTTCCTTGCTCATCTTCTCCCTCCTTCTGCTCTTCAACTGGACCTTGGGGGCTCACTCCATTGCTCTGATGAGGGTCCCTGCCTCTATCTCCATCTGTCGCCAGACGAAGATTCTGTGGTGATATTTGAAATAATCATCAGTGTGATAGTGCGGCAAGGACAGTTCAGACACCCTTTGCTCTACTGCCCAAGGTCCTAGCTCAGGACATCCCCGTGGACACCTGGGATCCCCTCTAGAGTTAAGTCTCTTGCCAACACTAAAATGGCTCCCTTAATGTAGATATCTTCTTCCCTGCTCCTATATCAGCCCTTCCTCCATCTCCACCCTCCTACTCCTCCAAGCTCTCTCCAGTCTTTCCTTTCTCCCTTCTCTCTCCCCCACTCCCCTTTCCTCAAATCCACCCCCACCCCTTCTCCCACCCCCATGCTCCCAACTTTTGCCAGGCAATTTTGATTGCTTCCAATTTTCAGGAGGATCTACATGTTTTTCTTTGGGTTCCCCTTGTTATTTGGCTTCTCTAGGCTTGCGAAATAGAGGCTTAATGTCCTTTGGATTGGTGAACATCTTCCATTCACTAGGATGCCTTTTTGTCTTAATGACAGTGTTCTTTGCTTTACAGAAACTTCTCAGTTTCAGAAGGTCCCATTTATTCACTGTTGCTCTTGTCTGTTCTACTGGGGTTATACTTAGGCAGTGGTCTCCTGTGCCCATGTGTTGCAGAAAAAATAACCAGAGTTAACAACCACTGGTCATTAATATCACTTAATATCAATGGACTCAATTCACCTATAAAAAGGCACAGGTTAAGAGAATGAATACGAAAACAGAACCCAACATCCTGCTGTTTACAAGAAACACACCTCAAACTCAAAGATAGACACTGCCTCAGAGTAAAGGGTTGGGACAAGGTTTTCCAATCAAATGGACCAAAGAAACAAGTGGTTGTGGCTATACTAATATCTAACAAAATTGATTTCAAACTAAAATCAATCAGAGGAGATAGAGAAAAACACTTTATACTCATACCAGGAACAATTCATCTCAATCCGGAATATCTACGCCCCTAATATAAAAGCACCCACATATGTAAAAGAAACATTACTAGAACAAAGCATACATCAAACCCCACACTCTAATAGTAGGAGATTTCAACACTCCTTTCTCACCAATGGACAGGTCAACCAGACTGTGGTGTCTGTGATCGTTCACAACTTGAAAAATACTGCACCAAATCCCCATAGCTTTTAAAGACTTCATTTACAAATACACTGTTATTCTGATAAGACTGACTTTATCTAAGACTTGGTATTTCTATGTTTCTCCAGTACTTTTATTTTGACAGCGCTATGATGTGGGGAGAGTATTTTTTACTCTTCTTTGTTTAATATTTTGTATGTGTCTTGGTATTGGATAAAGCCCTTTTTTCTAAAAATTTAAATTTTCATTATATTGTTTGTAGTTTTGTGAATTTGATGTGAATTTACTTTCCTTTCTCTATTTCTATGTTGTAGATTTGGTGTTTTTATAGTTTTAACATTATTTTGTGATTTATGAAAAAGAATTTCATATTTTCCCCCTTTTTAAAGGTTGCAGTTTTCTAATTACTTAATATATTAATCTACTGTTAATATCTATACTTGGTTTATATGAAATAGTTTAGGTTATAATTTGAATAGAATAAAATGTTGCATTTTAAAAATCCTAAAGGCCTTCTTTAGATATAAAAGAAAAATGATTTTTACATTATTTTACCTTGCCATAATTGCCATTTGATTGCACGATTAAGAATTTCACAGTGTGACGAAATCAAGTATCAGTAAAGTGAATTTTACAACACATTAGCACGTCTATGTCATAGATTTTCCCCTTTCTTAAGATATCCTTGCTAATAATCCAATATTCTAAGTTACCATTCAAAATTAGACACTTGGTAACTTTCTATATTTTAAAATATTAATTATAATGACAACTGTGTTGTTTTCTAAAATATTAAGCATTTTATTATGAAATACGTCATCATGTTGGTATTTTTAACCAGAAGCTAATTGGTGTATATTCCCCATGGATCATCTCCTGGGGCATCATCAGCACGTGTTTTAGTAGATAAAAATATTATAAATGAACCATATTGTTGGCACAATAAACATGAATTTTCTGCATCCACAGGTAAGAGAAATTTTAGGTCACTTGCAGAACATTTTTGAGAATTACAGTATAGGATCAGAAGTTTTTGTTCCATAATTTTGGCTATTTTACATAGTGTGAAACCCTGTAATTACTGAATATTTCATAGGTTATTAAAATGTATTAATCCATATCTCATTTATATCAAATTTCTTCTAAGGAGTGAAAAGCAAGACCTTTTAGAAAATATAAAAGACACCAAACATTGATTATAAACTTGGGTACAAATAAGAAACCTTCCTGTTTAATAACATTTGTTTTTAATTCCTTCAAAGAAGGCAGAACATTAAAAAGAATGAGCAGCAACAGCATTAATGGTTAGAAAGTTTACACTGAATTTATCTTTTGTCAGGTGAACTTATGCTTTCACGAATAAAATATCAATACTCTTATAATATGGAAGCATCTTTGGTTAACTACTTCTTCCTAATGTTTTACTGGCAACAATAATCCTAAGAAACACAAACATAACAACAATAATGTTTTCTTTAATTCCTCTGTGAATGATGAGAAATTTTATGTAATTTGTGTAATGAAGCAATTATGTTTTCTGTTCCCTATTAAAGCTGTGTTTTACAGATGTAGGTAGAAATACTTTGAAATTTTTTTGAAATTATATCATTTCTTTTCCCGTTTTCCTGCTCATAACCCTCAAAAATAACCTCCGCTCCCTTTCTCTTTTTTGAATTTATGACCTCTTATTGTATTTATTGCTATTCATACACATGTGTATGTGTATGTACACACACACATATATTCCTATATACACAAGTACAGTCTACTCAGTATATATGCATGTTTTCAAGCCTGACTGTTTGATAATGGTTTATAGTACTTTTAATTATTAGTCTTGTATTTGTATGCCACGGTTATTAACCTGCAACTCAATATACTGACAAATATATATATATATTCTTAATAATATCTAAAAATTATCAATAATATTGCTGCTTCAGCCTTACAGCACCAGGATGACAGAAAATGGATAAGACAACCCATAATTAACATTTTCAATTGCTTCAAAAATTGGTTGTTTTTATTTTTATAAATCCCAGTCCCTTCCCTGTGTATTTTTCTATGTATAGACCTATCTTAGGATGGATGCAGCTCAATGTCCCAACTGTACAATATTTACAATTTTATTAAATAAAATCAAATGGAACTCATTATAATGTAAAAAATTAAATTGTGGTGGTCTGTGCTCAGGGGTTTTGTTGTTGATAATAACAACATATCACATATTTTAAAAATTATATTCTTCAATAAATAATCTAAAAATCAAGAGAAAATAAAATTAATAAATAGAATATAATGTTCAAAATATTTCAAATCTAATTCTGATATAATAATATTGTTATATATACTAATAATCAAAATATTTTTGGATAGTTGAAGCTTTGACCTTTAAAAATGCTTACATATTTATTGATAATATTTTAATACTTTTTTGTGACAAAATATTAGATAATTTCAAAATTAGCATATATCACAGCAGAAGTTTATGTCATATTAATCTTGATTTATCAAACCATTTGGTATGTTTCAGTAACTCTTAAAATTTTACTACTTAATTTAGTCATTCTACTTGGCCTTTCAATGTGACATAGTTTAACTATTCAAAGACATTGATATTTTTAAGAGGGGTAAAGATTTGATCATGTGGTTGTCAACATTCATTTTTTTTTTCAGAAACATCATCCAAATTTCCACAGCGGTTACATGTGCCTCTATACCCACTAGATATTTTAAGTAATTTTTCTCCAAAATTTGCTAATTTTCTTGTTAATAGCCATATGACTGGGCTGAGATAGAATCTCAAATCAATTTCAATTTACATTTCCCTTCCTACCTAAGAATGTTAAACAGAGTTTTAAAGACTTCTTGGTCATTTATTTTTCTTGTTTTAAGATCTATTCAGCTCTTTGGCCCACTTTTTGTATGGAAGGCTTGATTCATTGACATTTCATTATGGAATTTTGGTATAATTTATAGTCATTCATAATCTCTTCTGTGACAGATAATGAACCAATATAAAGATTTTCCTTTTATTCTGATAACTATTTCCACTGTTGAATACAATTATTTAAGATCTAATAATTCTATTTCTCAGTTGCAGTAATTATATTCTATGCTAGAAGAGTTCTTTTCAGAATGTTTTGCCTGTTTCTTGTAGTATTTACCTTGTATTTTCCAAATATTTTCATTAATCCATTTATTATATTATAATAATTGATGCATTTAAAAATAATATTTTTGAGCAAGTGAAAGATCTGCATCTAATTTCATTCTATATGTGAATGTCCAATTTCTTCATCTTCACCTATTAAAGAGATTGTTTCTTTTTCTGTTTTGACATTTTTCTTAAAATGCTATAGTAATTATACAGATATTTCTATGCTTGTAAATATATACATGTATACATATAAGTATATTATGCAGATATAAATGTATATATGTATTTTATGTTTCTCATTCCATTAAATTGGTTAATATATTTAGTTTGCAGTGGTACACACTGTCTTTGATCTTACAGTTGTGTCATATAGTGTGATATCAGGTGTTGTGATAATGTTACAATTGTTTTCTGGGAGAACAGGTTTTTTTTTATTATGTTTGAATTTTTTTTATTTAGTTAGTTATTAAAGATTTCTGCCTCTTCCCCGCCATCGCCTCCCATTTCCCTCCCCCTCCCCTGATCAAGTCCCCCTCCCTCATCAGCTCGAAGAGCAATCAGGGTTCCCTGACCTGTGGGAAGTCCAAGGACCGCCCACCTCCATCCAGGTCTAGTAAGGTGAGCATCCAAACTGCCTAGGCTCCCACAAAGCCAGTATGTGCAGTAGGATCAAAAACCCATTGCCATTGTTCTTGTGTTCTCAGTAGTCCTCATTGTCTGCTATGTTCAGCAAGTCTGGTTTTATCCCATGCTTTTTCAGACCCAGACCAGCTGGCCTTGGTGAGTTCTCGATAGAACATCCCCATTGTCTCAGTGTGTGGGTGCACCCCTCGCGGTCCTGAGTTCCTTGCTCGTGCTTCGTCTCCTGCTCCTGATTTGGGCCTTGAGATTTCAGTCCGGTGCTCCAATGTGGGTCTCTGTCTCTGTCTCCTTTCATCGCCTGATGAAGGTTAATATTCAGGAGGATGCCTATATGTTTGTTTTTGGATTCACCTTCTTATTTAGCTTCTCTAGGATCGCGAATTATAGGCTCAATGTCCTTTATTTATGGCTAGAAACCAAATATGAGTGAGTACATCCCATGTTCCTCTTTTTGGGTCTGGCTTACTTCACTCAGGATAGTGTTTTCTATTTCCATCCATTTGTATGCAAAATTCAAGAAGTTCTTGATTTTTACTGCTGAGTAGTACTCTAATATGTATATATTCCACACTTTCTTCATCCATTCTTCCATTGAAGGGCATCTATGTTGTTTCTAGGTTCTGGCTATTATAAACAATGCTGCTATGAATATAGTTGAGCATATACTTTTGTTGTATGATAAGGCCTCTCTTGGGTATATTCCCAAGATTGGTATTGCTGGGTCCAGGGGTAGGTTGATCCTGAATTTCCTGAGAAACCGCCACACTGCTTTCCAGAGTAGTTGCACAAGTTTGCATTCCCACCAGCAAGGGGTGAGTGTACCCCTTTCTCCACAACCTCTCCAGCAAAGGCTATCATTGGTGTTTTTTATTTTAGCCATTCTGACAGGTGTAAGATGGTATCTTAAAGTTGTCTTGATCAGATAGAGACTTTTTTTGCTCTATTTTAATTTAGGATTGATTGTTTTATTATCATCTGTGAAGAATGCTGTTCAAATTTTGATGGTGATTGCATTGTGCAAATAGATCTTTTAGTAGTGTGTCCATCTCTACAATATTAAGCAGCGGTGTCTTCTTTTTAATTTAATGTAAGTGGCATATATGAATACACCATTATGTAGACATTTTCTCCTAGAACACTGAATATACAAAGAGTCTATGTTCATTGACTCACACTACTATCTGTTTTTTTATAGTTCTATGCACAGTAAACTGAGTCTCTTCAATATTGCTTCATAAGATTCGACATGATAAACATCACAGAAGCTAACACATTTATTCTCAAGGGACTCACCGACAACACCGAACTGCAGATCATTCTCTTTTTCCTCTTTTTAGCGATATACCTTTTTACTCTAATAGGAAATGTAGGACTAATTATATTAGTCATTGGAGATCCACAACTCCACAACCCCATGTACTGCCTCCTCAGCGCGTTGTCTTCTGTGGATGCCTGCTATTCCTCAGATATCACGCCAAATATGTTAGTAGGTTTTATATCAGAAAGTAAAATCATTTCATTCCACGGCTGTGCAACACAGATGTTCTTTGCTGTTACATTTGGAACGACAGAATGCTTTCTTTTAGCAGCAATGGCTTACGATCGCTATGTAGCCATTCACAGCCCACTTATGTACACAGTGAGCATGTCTCCTAGAGTCTATGTGTCACTCATCATTGCTTCCTATGCTGGTGGGATTCTGCATGCTGTTATCCACACAGTGGCCACGTTCAGCCTGTCTTTCTGTCGCTCCAATGAAATTAGACACATATTTTGTGATATACCTCCTCTACTTGCCATTTCCTGCTCTGACACGTATGTAAATGAGCTCCTGCTCTTCTTCTTTGTGAGTTCCATAGAACTCGTCACTATCCTGGTCATTCTGGTCTCCTATGCTTTCATCTTCTTGACAATTCTAAAGATGAATTCAGCTGAAGGGAGGAGGAAAGTGTTCTCCACATGTGGAGCTCACCTCACCGCTGTATCCATTTTATATGGCACAAGCCTCTTCATGTATGTAAGACCCAGTTCCAGCTACTCCAAGGAGTACGATATGATAGTGTCAACATTTTACAGCATTGGGATTCCCATGCTCAACCCTGTCATCTACAGTCTCAGAAACAAGGATGTAAAAGAGGCTATGAGGAGAGTTTTGAGAAAATTTCCATATTAAGCATTAAATTAAAAAAATAAACTAATTTTTCAGTGTCTCTTAGTGATATGTTCTTAATAAGTAGTTTGATATAGTTTCCTACATATTTTTCATTGTAGTTTTCATCAGTCTCTAGTAATACATTCAAACATAAAATCATTGTTGCCTGTCACAGCTTATACCATGTGAGCTGACCTGCAAAATTCGAGGTAATTCTCCCTATCTCCATCACCCATCTCAGCTTAGAAGCACTTTGATTACACATGCATGTTATTACATTTGGTGTTACTGCTTTCTAGGAATACAAACTCATATCCCTGATCTTACACAGCAAATACTTTACAAACTGACCATCTACCATCACTTCAGGGTTTAATATTTAAAGAATGTAAAATTCCATTTATTTTACATTATTAATCAATATTTCAAATTATTGTTATTATGTATTCATTTTATAAATTAAAATAATGATCACATTCAGCATTCAGTATGATATTTATATATCTAAAAATGTGGCAAATCTGTTATAATGATTGTAGTAGTTTGATAGGACTATTATTATAACACACCAAACAGTAACTGGCTTATGCAAAAAAAGAAATAAAAAACAAACAAACAAACAAAATAAAAACAACAAGCCAAAAAAAACTAACCAAATGAAAAGAAATTTTTATTTTTTTCTATGTCTGGATGTCAGATAGCTAAAACCAAAAGTCTGCAAAATTAACAGCTTTTAGGCATTTCCCTATAGATTATTACAGATTTTTTTTGTAGGTTGCTTTCTTGTTGTCTTCATTTTTGTTTTCCACTAGGTACACATTTTTTTCCTCATCTTTCCTTATGAGGATAATAAGTATATTGGATTAACACCTGAAAAAAGACTTCATTATAACTAACTGCATTTTAAAAGACTATTTCTCTAAATCCAGAGTTATTCTGAATCATTAGGTGTTTAGTTTTAACATGGAATGCTATCTATATGTGTGCAAAATTTGTAAATATAGGATACAATTTCATGTAGTCATTGAATTGAAAGGAAATTAACTGGATTTCCCACTGAAAAACTATTCTAGGGTATAAGGGTGGCAATTGTATACCACCCTATGGTTTTATCAGACTAGCCTGATCACTTTCATGAAATCTTGATAGGTGTATTTTGTTATATACCCCCCCATCACTCCCAACACATGAGGAAATATACCTAGGGTTTTATGCATGGTACAAAGTGTTTTACCACAAAGTTCATCTAAGGCTCCACTTACATATGTCTGTAGCAATTCAATCATAATATAAGGTTAAACCAACACAGATAATCTTTATATTGTCATTAATCTTCCAAGGAATGAATACTTTCTTTATTCTATTATAGAGAACATAAATCTCATTTTCAGTTCCTCAGAGAAAAAACACATGTGTTAATATTAGTCAGGTTTATATTAAAGTTCAATAACAGCAAAATTAAAATATGATTGTATAAAATTTAACACATAGTAGATTTTGCCTTTCCCTGCATAAGCCTCTTTCTACTTCTATGCATTGTCCATATTCTTTACCTTACTCTTTTTTGTACTTGGGTTATCTTTTGACGCCTACTATTCTTGTGAGGTTCTTAGAAATGGTATCATCATTTATTGCCCACATTTATGGAAAAATATCATTTAAGTCTTCCTTTTTTAAATAGATGCCCTTTTCTTGACAAGGATATTTTTGTCCATTGCATTTGAATCAATGACCCAACTATGTGTTATATACTTCCCTCTCTCCCATTCTGTATTAGACTATCAACAGTCCACCAGCCAGAGGCATTAAGCTCTTGTGGTATTGGATACTGTCCAGAGTTGTTGGATCTTATCTTTTACTATACTCTATTGGTTGATGTAGAAGTAACATCCCTCCCTAGAAGAGAGGTAAAGACTACCCTTCACTGATATCAATAGAACAAATTTTTGCCAATTTTGGAGCACCATTGTATCCAATGAGTCTATTTGGCCATGGAGAATATGAATGGTCTCAGCTACATGCAGGAGGATCTGGAAGAACTAAGAGAAAAATTGAGAGTGGACAGTTAGGGAAGTAGTTAGCACCAATGTTCCGGTGAGTATATATACCTAGGTATGTGAGAAGGGGAAGAATTTTATCCATTAATTCATTTTCATGTCAAACAATACTAACTCTGTAATGACAAGAATTATTTTCAGAGTAACCCTTACTTTGGGAAAAGAAATACCAGGCACAAGTCCTTGATTACCCATCAGTTAGATACAGGTAAACTTGAATGCTACAGAGAACCCAGGGATTGGGGACATTTGGGTATAGTTGAATGTCCCAACTCAGGATGTGATTACCTGGTTCCTTTGACATTAAGATGACTCATAAAAGTAGATCCATTCCATCCTGTCTGATGGCCAGGATTTGCAAACTTACTTCTGTTCCTTCTTTTGTAATAGGAGGTTACCTGGGAAGTGGTTGCCTTCAGGAACTTGGTCTAGGGTGGCTTTACTGCCTAAACAACAGAATGCTAATAACTTCATGCCTCAAAGTGTCAAAGCAATTGACTGTTTGAGTTGTCCTCTGTATCATGTTAAAGGAGTATTTTGTTGCCTTCTTCCCCTTTTGTTTTGGGTATAAAAGTATATGAAAAATTAAATGCAGACAATTTCAGTATTCACTCGAATGCCCTCCTGATATTTTCTCTGATTTCTGTTTTTTTATTATTTTCAAAAGTGTCTTTGTGTTCTTTGTTGGGAGCAGTGAACCCCCAGATCCTGAATTTCTTGGAAACAACTTGTTTTCCCCTGATCTGAGTGCCTACAGCTGCTCTGAGCACAAGACCTCAGGAGTTCCTGATGGCCGGGGAATGATTTCTGGTGTGTTTGGCTAGGGCATGGCTATTCCTATATAAACTGTCCCTGGACACAATAAAGGGGGCATTCTTGGGCATTCTGGCATTAAGGATGACCTGTGTCTCTGCCTCTGTGAGTCTTTGGGTGTTTCAATCTCCAGCCCCTTGCCTGGTTCACGGACTGTATGGCGGCACATAGAGTGCAGATGGGTGTCATGCACCGCCGTTCTTTATTAATATTTCTAAATCTCCATACCCCTACCTTGGTAAGAGGTAATTTTTGTCAACGTCAGTCCCCAACACCGGTGATACCAGAGTTAAATATGTGGGAGAAATAAGGGGTGGTAGTGATATTTCACTCAGAGCAATTAACAAGTGGCAAGGTGAGAGAGTATAATAGTATGATGAATGATGATTGTGAGTTGTCCTGGGAGAGGCACACAAATAGCATTCTCTAAAGTGGCCAGATAACATGTTATTTAGCAGCTGATATGCACAGCCTTAAGTCTGAAACAAGAGATGTGACCATGAGGACAGAGAGGAGAGATTAGGTTCATCCAAATCATTATACATTAGGAAGGAATGAACCTTTGATGAATGTTGGTTCATATCTTAATATTTGTTGAGTTGTTTGCAGAGTGTTGTGTTTGTCTTTATTTTGATCATGTTTCCTTGGTGCCTGCAAAACATGTCATACATTTTTGCCGGTGATATACTCCTCCAATCTGGGGTTGCAGAGGTCTTCATTGTGGAAGGTGAAACATCTCTACTGTATGGAAAGATGACAAGGAGAATTAGGAAAGTCCAGATTTGTCCCATGGTATTGATGTGGAAAACATCTGTAAGTTTTCCATCACTTTTACAGCAATCTTCCCTTTGTGTAGGCCCACATTTTATACAAAATATATGCAGCCAGGTTCTCTGGCCATGCTTAGTTTCCAAGGGCAGCTGCTAACCTGCCAGATACCTGTAGCCACCTAACAAAAGACTCAGGTTGTATTGCTCCTTCTCTTTTGTTAATATGTAGATCGCCTGGGGAGAGGTGTGGATTCCAAGCTGATGACAAGTCGCAGCTGTTATGGTATTCCGGAGTCCCTCGAAAAGAAAATATTAAAAAGTTTCCACCTTTGTTTTCCTGGGAAAATAAAAGGTGTTTAAATAATAAACGTGGGTAGATCGTCAGGGATGAATGAAGCCTGAGATGCCCTTCCAATATTGCTGTGTGAACTGTGTCTCATTATTTCCTGTGCCTCCATATCGGTACAGTTAGGGAAAAGTAGTTTTTATGTTGGGGCTTCGAACCCCGACATCTTTTGCCATAAAGAAAACAGAAATGGGGGTGAGTCTTGGTGATGAAGCGATAGATAGGGGGAGTTATAGGCACTTGAGGAGACCTGGGAGTCAGAGATGTGATCTTTCCTGGAGAAAAGCATAACTGTTGGTCATTCTGTGTCAAAAAGCCAGTCCTTAAAACTTAATGCAAGTATCATTGTGGGAACCCAACAGAAAGACACACACACACACCATACACATACACATGCAAAATCACACACAAATAATACTCATGCATATATAAAGACACAACAATTAATATTCAGGAATATACCTTAATATTATATATGTATATGTACATATATGTAGACTACATATTATTTGTTGCGTATGTGTGTTTATATACACATGTGAAAGAAATTAGTATAAAAAGATGATGTGAACTTTAAAGAGGGAAGGGAGGGTGTCATGGAAGATTTCAGAGGGAGAAAAGCAAAAAAAAAATGTTGTCATTATATTATAATATCCAAAAGGGAAATAATTTAGAAAGTGAGAATAATCAAATAGAAGAAACAAAGTGTGAGCTGATCAAATGATTCAGTGGATAAAGGGATATGATAACTGACAACATCTTGGGAGAGCAGCAACCTGAGAAGGAATAGATGTTCACAAAGAGTGGGATGGAAAGGAGGAGGGCAGAGAAACTGATTCAGGCAACAGTCTTTAGAGCATTTTCTTATCCAGGTTCCCTAGGAATCTCTGGACCATCTCCAAGAAGAAAGGATAATTTTGACCTGGATAAGTTTTCAGAGGTTGGGAATGGATGAGGGAAGTTTTCCATCACAAGATATAGATGTATAGAGTGTCTCAGAAATGTGTCTCAATTCCCCAAAAGACAAAATTTTACTTCTCTGGAATTGTAAGGAGTCAAGTCTAGCAATCACACCCAGGACTCATCCCACCAGATTTTTATTGCTGATGAAAACAGGAGGGGCCAGAGCTGATTTTTGCATTCTTTCAGGGTTGAACATCTGAAAGCATCACACTTGGTAAATACAGTGGTAGTACAAAGAACAGGATGCACACTTGAGTACATTTTTTTTCTTTGAAAAATGCTGACTTTAGAGAGTATTTTGCTAGATGGTGTCTTTCCTAATTTCTGTATTGGTGGAACTATCTTTTCCTTATTTAACCTTAAATGGCAGTCTTCTCATTCACATTTTCCTTATAATAGATATAGCAAAGAAGAAGTAGGGACCAAATACCACAAAAAATGATGGGGTCTTTTCTGATGTTCATGATATCACTAACCTCAAGAAAGTGTGAACACATAAAAAAGAACAGACTAAGCAGGTTGTATTTATAGTTTTGTGAATATATACATATATGCGTGTGTAGAATTAGATATTCTATATTATTTTATTATTATATATTATTGCATAATATATATGTATATACAATAACCAAAAAAAAAAAAAAAACAAGGCTGTCACTGTGATAGGGAGACATGGGAACAGTTAGGAGCAGGAGGAAAAGGTTCCTTTTCAGGTTCTGGGAGAGAAACTGAAAGGAGAGAAGGCTACTTAATTTTATTTCAATTAAAGATTAGAAAACAACATAAAAGAGAGGGATAACAAAAATTGAAAGCTTCCAAATCCCAACATGTATCACTTCTTAACACTCTGTCCTACAGAACTTCAAGGAGGCATGGGATGATTCAGGCAGTTTTTTACCTCTGAATTTTCCTACAACATAGAAAAAGAATACTTAATGAATCTACTTGAATTTTAAGAGAATCAAAATTCCCTTTAAGTCTGTTGTTCAAAATAATATAACCAGTGACAGGCAATTCTGCTAGCTTTGATTGGGACCCTGAGCAAGTAAACCTCAACTGATGAAAGGCCATGAACTCTATGGGCCACTTGTAAAGTTATCGGTCAGGGTTATCCATTGATTCGCCTTGTACAAGATAGTTTATTACCATGCTCTTGGTTTTTTCCAGAACTCTAAGGTAAGGCATTTGTGAAGCCACAACATATCTGAGTCATGGGACATGGGAAAATCATACTGATACTAACATGGAAGTTTCACCCTTACGGGGTAGCATTCATAGTCTTGGAAGTTACTGGGCACTACCTATAAAGAAATGTAATTTTACTCGGTTACCAACACTGTAAGCTACGATAATGGCTGCAGTGGAAGTATATTCGGTGCAAAAAAAAAGGCATGAGTGTTACGGGAGTAGTTTACCACATCTGAATAGAATTAAAGCTAGTCTGCCAGCTGGAACTCATGCCTTGTACTGTTAACTGTGCCAAAAACTTGTAGATGGCTAGGACACAGGCCTTAGGGGAAAACGTAAAACTATTGTAATGTTAAATGGATATGTAAATAAACTGTCCCTTAAATTATTCCTTTTTATCCTTAGGTAGTGCATGTCTCAAACCACATTAAAAAAAAAGACATTTTTGCTGTAGATGACAATAAATATAGAGACCCATTAACTGGTCATTGAGTGAAGCATGATAAATAAAAATTCAGTCAGAAATTGGGGTTCAACCTGAAGATCTGTAAAGCAAAACAGCCAGCCACTGGCTCTTGCCTCATACTCACTCTGAAATGGCGATCCTGCTTCCCGGAATCTTATAATGAGACTGTGTATCTAAGAGCCATTTCATCCCATTTTATAATCCTCTCCTTGCCTGGGATTAAGGATGTGCACCACCATCATTAAAGGTATGTACTCCCCAGTTTCTATGGCAACAAGTGTGGCTACTAGGATTAAAGGTGTGTGTCATTGTGGCTACTGAGATTAAAGCTGTGTGATACCATAACACAGTCTGTAAAGCTGACCAGAGGGACAGTTTTAGTCTCAGATCTTCTGGCAGTCTTTAAATTAAAATACAACTGAAAACCACTACAATTGAGTAGGAACTAAGACATATCAGAATTCTTGGCTTTAAATGGAATATCTGTATCACAACCCCTTTGATCATGGGACCAATATCAAGGAAGAGGTCAGAAAGGTTGTAAGATCCAGAAAGGATGCTTACAGAGGTTGTGATGCCTGCACAAAGTCAAGGAGATAAAAGACCAGGATGGATGCAAGAAGGACACATTAAGTCCTACCAGTACCTCAGAATGACGGGGACTGAAAATCAGTGGCTTTTGGCACAGAAGAAGGGTCAGATGTCTTTAGGTATACTGCCTTTGAGAGGCTTTTCATGATCCAGTGGATTGCCCTACACACATGTGAATACAGGCAATACTGGATGCTATCAGGGTGCTCTAAATATGAGTACATGATATTGGGAGGAAAGGGTGGTACTGGGAGGTTAGGAAGGAATTGGTGGGGAAATATTGGTGGTATGATTTGATCAAAATAAAACAGATGCAAGTAAAAAAAAAAAGGTAGCACCTGAATGAGATAAAAATCAAGAATCTAAAAAATAATGGAAAGTTTTGATTATAAAATGATTGATATGTAGAAAAATTTGCTATGAGTATATATATATATATTCCCAGAAATGTATGTTATTATTATATAATTTAAAATGATTATTTCAATTTTAGATATAAAAATAGTGAAAAGATAAACTGAGGAAAAAAGAAGAAACTCCTCAGCAGTAATTTAAGATAGCAAACAAGGTTGGGTGAGGTTCATGACATATGATGTGACCCCTCAAATTGTTTGAAGTGTCACCAAGTCCTGCTGTTAGGAGCCTTTTCCAGTCCCCTAAAGATCTGGAATGTGTAGCTTTTGTAGCAATGGCATCTTGTCATGTGTGGAGTATGTTTTGAGAATTAGCTTATGGTTTGTTACAAGTGTATAGTAGATCTTCAGCATTTGACCATAAAGTACCAAGTTGCCATATTCTCGAACTTCCCATGATGAATTAAAGGTGTTTTCTAATTCAGCAACCCACAGATTTTAGTGTGCTCAACAGCATTCCATCACTCAATATACTTTTCCCACCAAACCTTACTTGACAATGGAAACAAATGGGCTGCCCTGCATGACTGATAAAATGAAATGAAAAACCAGTATCACGTAATCGTTTTCATAGATCTCAAATTCACAATTTAACTTTCAAAGTGAATAAGCTGTTAAATATATAAATACATATGTGTGTATATACATATGTTTGTGTGTGTACGTATGGGTGTGATTTTTTAGCAAGAGGCCATGAATTTGAAAGAGAGTGAGAAGGGACATGTGGTATGGTTTGATGGAAGAAAAGGTAAAGGGCAGGGCTATCACTGTACTACAATCTCACAAACTAGAAGAAATAATTTTAAAAATGAAGAAAATCATAGAGCAGGGAGAACCAACCAACCAACCAAAAAAAGAAAGGAACAAGCAAACAATTCAGGCTTATTAAATGGTTAAGTTGATAACGGTGCTTGATAACAGATAAAATCTTGGTACTGACAACCTGAGTTTTATCTCTATGATAGCAATGGTGAAAGAAAAGAATAGACCCCTGACCCAAGCTATGTTCTGACCTCCTCCCGTGTACCGTAGCATGCAAAGACACAGAGACATACAATGAATAAATGTGACAAATTACTTTTAATTATAAAATTGTGATTAGACTTTTTGGTTTATTTAAAAGAAAGAATAAAGCTGGAGGTAAAGCAGTGTTTCACTGGAAGAAATGTGAACTCCTCCACAAATTCACCACTCAAGGGGGTATCCTGTGAGAAATTTTTCTGGAAAAAAATATGCTATGAGAATCCCAACATAAGGAACTAGATTTGGGACTGTTATATAATGCACACTGATAGTTTACCATTTTATGTGAGAATCATATAATCACAAGGTCCTGAATACCCAGTTTTTACTTGTGAGAAGAAACAACCATATAATTGTGACACAGGACAATATTCACATAAAAACATTTATTATATGTTTTACTAAAGTAATTTGGTATGCAAGACAAAGAATTCATTTTTTAAAATGGTACAAGAGAAAGACAACTGATGTTCTTAAATTAATTTCTAATACATAAGGCAACACTAATTAAAATCATGATATGTTTGCAATTTATAGCCAAGTACATTTCATGTAAACCTGGATTAAAACTTTATATTTTTTTCTGTTATATTTTTTATTTTTTTAAATTCTTTATTGTATAATTATTTTTATGTATAACACACAAGCTAGAATGTTTCCTCCTGTTCCTCTGTAAAGACTAGACTGTCATTCTACATCACTCATGTTTGTTTTCTGTATGGATGCATTTATTTCTGTTCTGCTTTGGAGTTATGTGTTGAGTCATTTCTATCTATGACAATGTATTTTTCAGTGCAGTTCAGCATTAGTTGTCAAAGCAATCCCGTAGTGAGGGAGGGATGCTGTAGTTGTTGTGTCTGAGACAAGAAAAAAGTTGTTTAACACTCTAAGGGACTTTATCAAGGTTATCAGACATCTAAGGGAAAAGAGATAAAAGAATCCTTTGTGTGTTTACTGTCAAGGGTTCCAAACTCTACTTGCATCTTTAAGCCTTGTTTACACCTCAGAGACACCAGATAGCCCCTTACAATGTAATTTACATTCAGGGAAGCTTTACATTTGCAGAAATAAATGAAAGAATTATGTAGAGAGTCCTCCATATACCTTTCTGTTTTATTATCTTACAACTGTGAGGAAATTTGTTGCTATCAAATTAAAACTATTTACATCATCAACCAAAGGGCATGTTATTCACACCACCTATTCTTTTAAGATAGTTATAGGAGGTTCCGCTGTTTGCCTACTTACCAACAGAGATGATTTTTGAAGTTAAATTTGTTCCTTATTGTTTTAAAACCTGTACCAAGTGTCAAATGATGAACAATTTGAATAAAATATTAAGCAATATTAAATTAAGACTCAACATATAAAATCAATAACTATGAAGCCATGTGTGTATGAATAAAATGCTGCATAAATAAATGAAGACAGGCAAATGTCTTATTTAGAAGGATTCCTGTATCTTCCCTGTCCTCAGAAAAGGGAGACATAAACTCCCACTTCTCCCTCCTGCCCATGAGCATAGCCTGGAAAGGAGAGAAAAGGAGGTACTGTAGAGTGGAGGAATCAGACATACACTACCTCAGCCCAGGTAAGCTGGGTAAAAATCAATAGTTGTAAGTCATGCTGAAGTCTGTGGAACTGCCATAGCCAATTAAGCCTTAGGAGACTAAATAACACATGACATCCTAGGACATATGAGGGATTTTTCTTAAAAGAATAAGGTAGTATGAATAACAAATGCCCTGCTATATTTTTAAATGTGTGTATTAATTATAGACAAAATTTTCTCCACAATTTCTTCATTGCCTCTTTTACATCTTTGTTCCTTAGACTGTAGATGATGGGATTCAGCATGGGAATCACAATTGTGTAAAATATTGACACTACCATGTCATGGCTTGACGCATATCTGGAACTTGGCCTCATATAACTAAAGAGGATTGTACCATGGTAAATAGACACTCCAGTGAGGTGGGAGCCACATGTAGAGAACACTTTTCTTCTACTCTCAGCAGAGTGCATGTTCAGAATGGCAAAGAGAATGAATCCATAGGAGATGAGAACAATCAGGATGGTAATGATCTCAATCAAGCCCACCAAGTATAAGAGTAGAAGCTCATTCGTGTGTGTATCAGAACAAGAAAGAGCAAGCAATGGTGGAATATCACAGAAGACATGCCTAATTTCATTAGATCTGCAGAAGGACAGACTGAAAGTGGCCACTGTGTGTATAGTACCATGCAGAACTCCGCCAGAATAGGAAGCTATAATGAGTGTCACATAGACTCTGGGTGACATGTTCACTGCATACAGAAGTGGATTGTAGATGGCTGCATAGCGGTCATATGCCATTGCTGCCAACAAAAAGCATTCTGTGGTCCCTAACGTAACAAAGAGAAGCATCTGTGTTGCACATCCAAGGAATGAGATGGATTTATCTTCTTCCAGGAAGTTGACCAACATTTTGGGGGTAACAACTGTAGAATAACAGGCATCCAAGAAAGACAAAACACTAAGGAAGTAGTACATGGGGTTGTGTAATCGAGAATCCCCAATGACCAAAACCACCAGTCCAAAGTTTCCTATCAGAGTGAAAAGATAGATAGCAAGAAACAGTAAAAATAGGAGGACCTGCATTTCAAAGTCATCTGTGAAGCCCAAGAGTATAAACATGGTAGCTTCTGTCACATTCTGTAAGGGAATCTTGTGGCCATCCATAGCTGATGCTAATCATTCCATTTTGATTTTTAGTTATATATTGCACATGAAAACTCTCATATAATAGTTTCCTCATTATGTCTATGTTTGGTCCTTAAGGCATAGTGATCTCGTTGGTAATAAAGAGGTAAGCAATGACAAGTAATTTTTAGGAAAGCAGACAGATGTCACTATATAAAGCAAAAGAAAAAGATAATTATACTTACTTATCAAATAAATTTATAAAGTTAAACATGCAGCAGTTAAAGTAATATTTTATCTAAATAATTTTCTATTATTTTGTTCAAATTATTGTTTTTAAATTTCCTTTCTTATTATATATTTTTCTTTTATAATACTATATATATATATATATATATATATATATATGTATTTCAATATCTTGACATGAAAGAGAATTATATCACTCTCCCACCCTTTCTTCCCTTTCTTCTCACAGGTATATTACCTCTGAATTTCTCCCATGTTTTCCTACCAACACTCTAAACTTGAGAATCTATTTTTTGCTTCATTATTGTTCTTACAAATATAAATATTTATGCAGAAATATATAAACGCAACCTCTGGGCCAATTTTTATTGTTTGTATAAATACACTTTCAGGGAAGGCCATTTTGCATCGAACCTCCTATGAGAGGCTCCTATCTGGGAGAGGCTAATTCTCCCCCCAGGTGGGATTCCAAGAAAATTTTGTCTCTTTTATTTGCTACCATTGATATTACTATTGGTCAGGTCCTGTTTGAGCAGATAATTTGATTTTCAAAGACTCATGAATAAAGAGTAAATTCAAACTATTATAATGGAACGTTCACACCCATGTAGTAGTCCTTGTTATGCTGTAAGCACATCAAATATTATTTGTCAATATTTCTGATTTTTAAACTTGAGACTCCACACTCCTATCACAGGTAACTTTTAAAGTGAAATGCCATGGCAAATTTTAAAAAGAAATCATTAAAAAAATCTTTTTATCTCTACTGAAAATCTCAAGAAAACAGAACTCATAGAACATAGTAAACCTTCATGTAATTTCTTCACAGTAGTTTTGTTTCTGTTTTTTTTTTCTGCAGTCACAGACTAAGAGTTTATAAAATATTAAAAACGGGTACACAAGGGGACAGGAATGATTCAGTCGTGTAAGTATATACATTTACAATATGTATGTAATATGAAGCATGGTAAAGTTTGCCAAATTGAACATTCATATCAGTATGAGGAAAAATAGAATTCCTGTAACTTTAGAACAAGAAGGGAATCATGTAGGTACCTTGTCCCAGATGTATCTCCAAAGTCTATGTGAGTGTTCTGTTCTAGTGTATAGATGAATTTAGGGAATCATGTAGGTACCTTATCCCAGATGTATCTCCAAAGTCCATGTGAGTGTTTTATTCTAGTGTATAGATGAATTTTGCAAATATGTGACTAAATAACAAAAATTGTTTACTCATTACTTACAAAATTATATAGTAAAATATAAAAATGCAGTGAGATTTAGTTTGCATAAACATGGATAATTTAAATATTAAGATAGGAATCTAGGGAGGTATTTTAATATAAAACATTGTCTTTGATGGCTATTTTAATACTAGCCTATAAAGTCATCTGATCAATTAACTACATGACGATGCAAGGTATGCAAGTCATAGGCTTAGAAACATACGCTTAAAATATTCCTCTTAATCTCTCTTTTCTTTATCTCTCAAGATCGGTAAAGTAATTTATTCAAAAATGTTTACTGAATAGGAAAGGGGCAAATAAGAAGTTATCGCATTAAAAGAAATACAGTGAAAATGCCTAATAATGCAAATGAGGTTCAAAAATTAATACTTTACTGAGTAAGCATAACAAAATACAGGTTAATTGCAATGCACTAGAGGAATGTGACTTATGCTATAATTCTATAAATTTGTTTCTCCTCAAAGGTCTAAGATAAACAAATTTTAAAAGATTAAGAATTGCATTCAGAGTCTAAATCCTGATGTTAGAGTCTCTTAGGCTCCACTGAAAAACAGTGTGTACTTCAAAATGCTAATTAATAATCTCACTTGACTCATTTTACCACATAAGCACAGATAATTGTAGAAGAAAGATTTTTTGTATCCATCATATTTCCAGAATAAATAATTTGTAATATACATAACTATGAACTATAAATTCTAAATTTTATTCCTAAAACGTATAACAAAATGTTAAGGGAATATAAAATGGTTTTTAAAATAAAATATTAAACAATTAGTGAAGCAAGGCTCTAAAAACTTATGTATCATATCTTGTTTTGAAATTAAATACAATGACTCTCTAAGTTACTATAAAAGAAGACTCATCTATTTGCCATGCTTTTTGGACTGGGAATATGTCAGTATAATAAAATGGATTTCCTTAAATTATTGTAACATTTTGACCAAATATTTTTAGTAAATATTGTTTTGATATTGACTGAAAAACAAGTGTATGGTATCTGAATTGATGTAACTTTTATTTCCAAGCAGATTTTATTAGAGCATTAAGTGAAAAATTGTAAAAAAATTTAGACATAATAGGAAAAGTGCCAAAGCTTGTTAGTTTTTCCCAAGATTAATATTTAAAAATGTATTTCTCTTAAGCTACCCTTAAAGATACAAGAAATTTTATACTATTCAGTTACAAATAGTGTAATTTCAATTAATTTAGAAGGAAAATCTATGTATAAGGCATTTCAACTACAATATCCTCAAACAAATAAAATTTTAAAATAAATTTCTCAATTCTCATGATCAAATCCATGGCAATAATATTGAAAATACTAAAACCAAGATGAAAATCATAGCAAAACGAATCTACATGATGTGGAGCTACTGACATAGGTTATAAATGATGTGTTCATTTCTCTTATTTGATCTATGCAACAACTTAAGAAAATATTTAATCTAATATCATCTTATACAAAATAACGTGGATAAACTGGGTGTACAATATAATCGGATTAGATAATTATCTATTAGACAATGAAGCATTCAATATTTCAATTCCTTGCCAGTACAAGACACACTTTCTCTATTACTATACTATGTCTTCATTGTCTACTGTTAAACCTGGAAATATCAAATCATAAAAATAAAAGAAGACAGCATCTCTCTTTGGCTTAATATATGAGAGAAATTACATTTAAACAAACTGTACAGTTTAGAAATAAACAGCTAAAATTATATCTACCTATATGGTCAGTAAAAAATGTATAAGATACAAATAACTAGTCAGAAATTGAAAATAAAGGAAACTGAATCATAAACCAAAAAATCTATACATAAAATCTCACTGAAAGCTAATATTATATTTTAATTGTTTTTCTTTCATAAAAACATATACCTTCTAATGTATATCAAAATATGTGAGTAATACCTCATGTTTTCCCCTTTCTTTTCTCAGAAGTCATTGATTCAATTTGCAACACAACTCTGTTTGATAGGGGCCTCCATACCAATTTTAGATTCAGACTTATCCTATACCTTGAAATCTATTGTAACACTTAAAAAGTTTATGCATAAAGAAAAACCCTTTCTTCCCTACAAAAATGAGTTGCTTGGTCAATTAGGAAATGCTCTGGTTGCAATGCATATAAATGATTAAGCCATCTTGTCATTTACTTTAAAGGCCATGGTGATGCCCCTGGGAAGATTCATGTTCTTCACTGGGACAGAAACTTTCTTTTTTTTTCAACTGTAAACAAGTGAATGATGCTAGAAAAACAGACTAAGTCCTGAAAATGATCATATGGAG
Organism: Microtus pennsylvanicus; assembly: GCF_037038515.1. Taxonomy (NCBI): domain Eukaryota; kingdom Metazoa; phylum Chordata; class Mammalia; order Rodentia; family Cricetidae; genus Microtus; species Microtus pennsylvanicus. The sequence goes on along the minus strand of NC_134579.1, from coordinate 221,895,913 downwards.
GCATATGGGTGTTGATTCCCTGAGAAAGTTTTAGTTTAATGAGATCCCACACATCAGTATCAATAGTTGACCTTAATTCTTGGACAAATGAAGTCCTATTCAGGAGCTCCTTTCATATCTATATCATGTAGGGTACTGCCTATGTTTTCTTCTATCAGGTTTATATCTCACATGCATGTTTTAGGTTCATTTGGAGTTAGTTTTTGTGCAGTGTTATAGATGCTAGTCCAGTTTCATTCCTCTGCCCTTGGCTATGCTTTTGCCCAGTGGCATTTGTTGAAACTGCTTTATTTTCTCCAGCTTATACTTTATGGTGTATCTGTCAAATATCAAGTGGCTGAAATTACCTGTACTAAAATGAGGTCTTTGATTTTGTTAACTATATTCATTCCCTCAAAAGCAACTGATTAGCAACAGCTTCTCGGCTATGGGTGGAATTTGTGGGTACATCCATTCCCCATTCAGAATTTTTGTCTGGCTTGAAATTGCATAGATTAGTGCAGCAGACCCAGGCGCTGTCATGTCATGTTTGTAACAGTAATGTCTATAATCCCAGAAAATGTATTTTTTCCTACATATATTCAGTGGCGCTGGCTCTTCCGATCATTCTACTGTTTTCTGTCATATTACCTAAGCCTTGAAGAATGGGAGACTTGAGTATTCTCATGTTCTTTCTATATTGACCAGATGTGTATCTCTTTATTAACTGCTACTTACTGCCCAAAAAATCTTGTCTCACGGAGGTTGAAAAATTCACTAATGTACGATTACTGAAATAAGTTATTAGGAATCAGATTATTGCTATATCCTTTCAGGAGAATAATAGTCATAGGTTCTACCATAGGATCTGTAACATAGTAAGACATGAGATTTTGACAGCTAACAATCCCAATCATAAACCCAGTGTTTTTGAGAGGGATTTAAATCAAATAGCAATCAGTTGGTTTTCCCCACACCATCCATGCAGCTATTGAATGAGTGGGCATGATCTGTTAGGACAATCATTATTTCATCTCTCACCGTTCACAGCTAGTTAAGTCCATTAATGACTTTTTGTCCATGGTAGAATAGAGAGAACCTATTATTGCAATGAAAGCTATGTTTCCTTACCATAAAGTTCTTGAGAGTAAACAAGAACAGTAGTGGTAACTTGCAAGTTTAGAATGAGGTACTTGAGAGGGTGTCTAGTGAAAAGAAAGTTGCAATGGATGGTAGGTGGATAGCTTGGAGATATAAATGTAAAGGAGACAACAGTGAAAAAGGGGCTTAATGTTCTCTGTCACCTGAGTTTCCTTACTTAAAATAATAATAATACAAACTCAATCTTATGAAAGCATGGCAGCAATATTGAACTGCTGGCACCTCCATCTACAGAAAACATTATTTAAAAAAAACACACACCTAGGAGGAAAGTAAGAACCAGTTATGGCTGTCATTTTAAAATTCAGCATTTACAACATTTCTTATTCCTAATAAACCCTCTGTTTATTATTATTTTGGATTAGAATAGGTTTTGTATAATGACAAATTACTAAGTTTATAAGGATATACTCAGTTTAGCAAAAATTAACTTAGAGACATATGTCTAAAACTGCAAAATGTATCACTAAAAATAAAAGCCCAGAAACAGAAAATCAGAAAAGCAAGGAAGCCAAACTAATAAAGAAGTCTTAAGTCTTCTGGGTGGCTCTAGACTGAGCCAGCTAAGTTTATCTCTTCTCCTTTAAATTTCCTCTAGTGCAGAGATTGAAGGCGTGACTCTCCAGTACTAGGATTAATTAAAGTCAGATACCACCACTTGGATTTGTTTCTGCACTGATTTTGTGTAGCCCAGGGTAACCTTGAACTAACAGACATACCTCTACCACTGGCTTTAAAATTCTGGGATTACTAGACCTGGATGGAGGTGGGGGTTCCTTGGACTTCCCACAGGACAGGGAACCCTGATTGCTTTTCGGGCTGGGGGGAGACTTAATTGGGGGAGGGGGAGGGAAATGGGAGGCGGTGGCGGGGAAGAGACAGAAATCTTTAATAAATAAATAAATTTAAAAAAAAAATAAAAAAAATAAAAAAAGATTCTGGGATTAAAGGTGTGTGCCACCATTACCTGGCCTGTAGTGGCTTTAGTTTTGCCCCTGGTCTTCAGGCAGGATTTATTTATTAAAATACAAATAATATACTACTATAGCAAAATCCTAATCTTATATATGCAAACTGTTAAAAAGAGGAGATCCATATTAATGTTCAGTCACCTTTAAGGTATCAAATTCTTTAAGGTGCTCAGAACTAAATTTGTAATTATGCTAAGTACAAGTTTAATTCTTTTACAAGGACAACCTTTGGCCTTCTATATGTGATTTTAATGTTGATCCTAAAGCAAGTAACTAAAAACAAGATTTTTTTTTTATTTTATTTTTATTTTATTTTTATTTTAAATAAATAAATTTATTCTTTGTGTAGTATATAGCAGTAAATAAAGAGATGCACACTGTTTAATATAAAGAGAACATGAGAATACTCAGCTTGTAATGAAAGAGTTATATCAAAGCCCCTTTCCTCAAGGTTCAAGGATTATCACAGAAATACAGCAGAAGAACTGAGAGAGCCAGAAATAGTGGATGTCTGTATAAATAAATAAATAAATAGATTTATTTTGAAGTTTATTTAAAGTCATATATATATATATATATATATATATATATATATATATTTAACAAAAGCTTACTTTGCCTCCATATAATAATGCTCTAAAAATTTTAGCAAAATAAGAAAATTTATTGTGCCTTTTGTTACAAAATCTTTATATTTATTCATATTTTTTTGTTCAACCTTTAAAAGTATGATAGATCTCTAATGATCCCATGTGAATTGCCCAATGGAGCCTTCATGGGAAAAATTAAAACCAGCCCAACTCCTAGTACAGGAAAAATGGCAGCTAAAACATGTAGAGTTCTTGGTTAGTCTTTAGAACACTATTTTCATAATTTATAATAGGACAAAAATAAATTTTGATTATTATATGATTTCAGGAGTGTAAATTTTATCATGAAAACAATGGGTTCCCTCCAGACCATGGCTCCCTGCTCCTTCTCTGATTCCATAAGATCATTACATTATTATCCTTGATTTAAAGGATTTTTTCTCTATTCCCTGCCATCCTGATGATAATGAACATTTTACATTCTCTCTCTCTACTTTAAATAACCAACAGCCTATGACAAGATATCAATAGAAGATTTTACCACAGGGATGAGGAAAAGCCTTAGTATATTTCAATCTTTTGTACATAAAGCACTTAAACTGGTGCTGATTAAATTCCTGGGATATTATTCATTCATTATGTGGATCACATTCTCCTCTTCCATTCAACTCATTAAGCAAATACTTATTTTTCATGATAGAGAAACTAAGAGAACAAAAAATAACCGTGGCTCCAGATAAAATATAACACCAACCATTTTATAATTATTTAGGATATACTATTACTCAGCGGTAAATTTTCCATTTTCCTCTTAGTTTAAAACATCCTAAACAATACAACTCAGTTACTTACAAAGGGTTTTAGGCACTATTAATTGGGTATGCTCTTATTTGCCTACTACTACTAAGGACTAGACCCCACTCTTTAAGATGTTTTATGGAGACTCATGGTTAAAATTTATAAGAAAAATAACACCTGAAGCACAGCAGGTTATTAAATAAAGCTACTGCTAAGGCAGTAGCTCATAGTATTAATCCTTTTCTCCCCTATCAATTACTTATCAGTCCTTCCTCTTCATGTCCTACTGTAGTAATAATTCAACAAGGCAATGGTGTTAAATAAATTTATGTATGCCATAATTCTCCACAACAATCTGCAACTCTTTATTTATAAGACATTATAGACTTAATAATGATGGAAGGACACATCCTAAGTAATTTATTAGTAAAGGATCTACAGAAATTATTGTGCCATTGAATAAAATGTAGGATGATTATTAGATATCCCCCAACTACTGAATATTTTCACCCTTCATTGCACTCAAATAGTTTCTCTATTAGAAACTGCAAACATTAAATCCCACCGAAGTGCTAGTGCTATTTCACAATTATTTCTCTCCCTTTAGAATCTATATGAACATAACTCAGCAGTTTTTCATAACTTGTATTCGTGTTTGTTCTAATTTGCCAGATCCATTAACATCCAACAATGTCCAAGCTGATGCGCTGGCCTCATCCTCACCCCTAACTCTTTCTTTTAAAACTACTAAAAATTCTCATGAACTAATTCCTCAAAATTAAAAATCTTTTCAGGTACAATTCTCTTTGCCCCCCGGAGCAAGCTGAGCAAGTTATCAGAGCTTGTTCCTCTTGTTTGTCTTTTAACATGTTACCATCTGCTGGTGCAATTTGTCTTCAGGGGTTAAAATCTAACACTATTTTCAAAACAGATATTCAAGCTCAGACTTTGATCATTTAAAATATCTTCATGTAACAGTCAAGACATTTTCTAATATGATGTTGCTTCTTCTCACAGAGGGAAACAGTTGATGCCATTAGTCATTCATTATACATCTTTTCATTTTTAGGGCTATCACAACAAGTAAAAACTGGTAATGGCCCTGCCTGTATCGTTAAACACTTTAGAGAACTGTGTAGTTATTTAATCATGCTAGTAGAATTCCTTACAGTACACAAGTTAAAGCTACTGTAAAACATAACAAAATACTTATACAATAGGTACTTAAAATAAAAAAGGGATAAATATACCCATCAAAATCCCCAAGTATTATACTGCTTCTAACTGTACTGACTTTAATTTATTTCATATTAAAAATGTTTCCTTTGCTGTTCAAAAGCATTTTGTCCTGAAGGAGATACAATCAAATAATATTTTAAATAGGAAGATCTAGAAACTAACCAATAGAAAGGGCAAGATATTCTGTTAACATCAGGGGGTGCCTTTCCAGAAAATAAAGACAGTCCCAGATGGCTCCCATTAAAATGTGTCTGACGAGGACAGCATTCCAGAAACACCCAGAAAAATGAAATGTCTGAAGATAGGAGATGACCTAAGAGAAAGAGTATAGCAATGATTTGTGGAGACATCAAAACCCTAACACATGAATCTGAGACTTTGGGGAAACAGCAAAGATACAGCAGGATGGATCAAAAAATGATGCTGTAATGTGTATTGACTATATTGCATGTTAATTCTCAGCTATCCAATCCAAATCCAAATCCTCTTCTCAGGAGGGATAAAAGGAATAACAGTTACACAAGAGAGTTTGATGCTGCTTTGTCATGGTAAGGATTGTTTTTACCTTTATGTTTAGTTATATGGGTAAAAGAATTTGTGATATTTAGTCTCATGAATGGAGGATATTTTGGTTGGACTAATCTAAATGATCTGTCCAAATGCTACAATACAGACTTAGTCATAATTAAATACTATTTAGAAAGCTCTCAAAGTGTAAATTATAGTTGTATGGAGATGAAAACAGGAATATCTAATGCATTGTTTACTAAAGTTGATTTTGTTTTGTTTTGTTTTTCGAGACAGGGTTTCTCTGTGGCTTTGGAGCCTGTCCTGGAACTAGCTCTGTAGACCAGGCTGGTCTCGAACTCACAGAGATCCGCTTGCCTTTGCCTCCCGAGTGCTGGGATTAAAGGCGTGTGCCACCATCGCCCGGCCTAAAGTTGATATTTTTATGCCAAGGAAACAACCATTGGCTTCATTTGGCACATGGCAGCAAAAAAAGAACAAAACAATCTTTTTTTTAAACCAGAGGAGATCCATCGAATACTGGGCTCCTAAAAATAAATTTATTTGCCATAGGAGTTACCCAGAAGTAATATACACAAAAATTAGAAGAGAACACAGAATCTTCCGATACATATATTTATAGTGCTTTCCATAAAATCACTGTCCATTGTTTTTCTATCACATTGTTTATGTTTACTCATATACCTGTTTTCAGAGATGACCGTTTGGCTCTGAACAACAAACTGGTGAGTTCTTTTCTGAGAAAGATTATTTCTTCTAACCCCAGGTTTCCTCAATTGCTTACAGTTCTTTGAGAATGATTAAGGCCTCACGTTTTTTTTTTTTCTGCCCTGTTTAGAGTGTTCATTGGTTTCATGCTTGTTCAGGTCTCCTGTGAGCAGACATGTTGCTGAAATTAAAGGAGAATCTGTAACCACTAATATATAATTCTGCATAAACACTAACAAACATCTATAAGCATTTGTCCTTATACCAACACATAAATGTTACCTTTACCCCTAAAGGAAACTTCTCTTTAAAACAAAAGGGACTATTATAAAAAAAAACACACACACACAATCAAACACACACAAAAAATTGTGGATTCCAGCCTTAGTACATATATCTACAATACAACTCTTTCACCTCAGACTCAGGAAACCTTTTTGAAAGGGAGGGGATGATGGAATGCTTGCATGAGTGAGAGGATTAAAGAGTTTTCTGTGAGACTGTCTTCTACAATTATCAGAAGATGATGAAGAAGAGATTTTTCAAGTTTGAACATTATTTAATCAGATATTATCACTTACAGAAGATATAGGAAACAGAAATCACAAAAAAAAGGTATAAGAATTCCTTATGAATATCAGGATTCAGCGAGGGAGGCATCAGTACTCTTTAAAACAATAAAGGCTACTGTCATTGTCCTTGGTGCCCACTGTGACTACATTATAAATTCCAAAAAACATCATATTGAGTAAGGTAACCCAGACCCAGAAAGACAATATTCATATGTACTCACTCATAAGTGGTTTTTAGACATAAAGCAATGGAAACCAGCCTACAAATCACAATCCCAGAGGACCTAGACAACAATGAGGACCCTAAGAGAGACATACATGGATCTAATCTACATGGGAAGTGGAAAACGACAAAATCTCCTGAGTAAATTGGGAGCATGGGGACCACGGAAGAGAGTTGAAAGGGGGGGAGTGGAAGGTAGGAAAGCAAAATGTATAGATTAATAAAAAATAAAAAACAAATAAATTCCTGTTGCTGAAGATATCACATTTAAGTTGTATACTATAGAAAGTCAATCTCTCATGGACTGAGAAACTCCCTTTAAGACTGCTAGGTTTATACTGTCAGAAAATATTATGTGGGCTGGTTGGAAGAAAGTGAAATAAGGCCACACAGAGCTGGATACTGTATATAGCAACAATGATCTGCCAGACAAGATGTTCCCAATGGTGCAATAGAAATATGACTCTCATGGAACAAAAACTGTTTTCTGACTGGATATGAGGCCGGACCAATAGGAAGAAATTTTGTGCCTGGTCTTGTCCAAAACCCCATGGATGAAGGAGTAGAATCTGCTGTCGGACCAATTTGTCTTATGATAGTTTATATTTTTACCCACATACCTCAAATGCTCTCAATCTTAATTAAAGAAGACTTTTGTGGTAAACAGCAGTAAATGCACAGGTGCTTATCTGCTCAAAGTGTGGAGACTATGAGACTTAGTACTCAACAAGAATAGAACGTACTCATTAATTCTCCACTACCCAAGCTCAGAAAACATTGAAGAAAAAGAGGCAGAAAGAACAGAGGAACAGAAAAATGAAGTAGAATGCTAACGAATGCTGTCTTCTGGAATGACACTCTTGGACTGACAGTAGTCATAATTACCTGTACCAGATCATGTCAGCCAATGTCCTGACAAGATGGGGTGGTTGATCTTGAGGTCAAGTTTTCATGAGGAATTTTTAGCAGTTGATAGCCGACAGAGGAAAGAGAATCAGTTCTTTCTTTTCTCCTTTGGAGTGACCTCTGGTAGGTTCCCATGTTCTAGTTGGTGAATCCCACATTCATACATATATATACAACAGTAACTGGATTTAGTATTTTAACCAAAAAAAGAATAAAGTCATGACATTAAGAGAGGGCATACTGCAAATGATTTCTCAACCACAAATGTAAATCATATAAACTTTCTTACTTAGGCTTGAATTGATGCAGATTTAATACTGAATGACTCTGTCTCTCTCTCCATCCATCGCCAGATGAAGGTTCTATGGTGATATGCAAGATATTCATCAGAGTGTCACATGCAAACCTGTATTCTCACACATAAACATACACAGAGCTATATTACAAAAATTTACCAGAACTTTTAACTTTAATATAATGTTTTAGATTTAATAAATTTTGAAAACAGGTAATTCTTAAATGTAAATTTCTGTTACATATAAATTTGTATAAATACAAAAATATGATATCATAAACTGCTAAATGTTTTTTAAATTCATTTCCTGTTACTTTTATTACAAAATAGTGAGACTTGTTTAATTATACAGTATATTTTAAATTAAAGTTTCTTTGTCATGTTATGAACTCCAACTTCCGATTAAGCAAGTTTGGGTCCTTAATTTTTGCACTGTGTTGCATAGCGTTACCCAGTACTTGTCTTTTTGCGTTGGTTTACTTTACTCAGCATCATAGTATCCAGGTTCATCTTTTATTATCACACATTGCACTCTTTAAGTTGAATGATATTTCTGTTTGTATTTACTTTTAATTTATCTAATCATATGTCAACAAATAAAGCACTTTCCATATTTTAGATTTTTTAAAGCGTTCCACAGTAAGTATGAACATATTAACTTCTTATGATATTACTGTTGCTTCTTTTATAATAAATCCTAAATTTGGATTGCTAGCATATACAATTACTAAATGTACAAAGTCACAGATGAATATACCTTTGCTTCTGGCAATTAGTGGCTAAGTTCCTGGCATTTCATTAATATTTCAAATGCTTCAGGGATAATCTGCAAATTGTATGGCATCTCCTTAGGGGGAGTTGCAAAAGGTGAAAAAATCTTTAAATTGTACTCAACTATGCCTTGTTAATCAACACACAGATGAATCAAGAGAAGTTTCATTACAAGTCACAATGACAGACAGTTTGTGTGTCCAGAATCTAAAGCAACGACTGAGTTTGCTCAGGTTTTGTCATCACAAGTAAGTGACTGTTTCTGACGAAGTTTTTGTGATTTATGCCTCCCAAGACATCTGAGGAACAACTGGATTTCTCTCTTTTTTCCTTTATGCCTCTGTTTTCAAATTATATTTGAATGTATTGAAATACAATGAGAGAGTAAGCAACATGTTAACATGTACTTCATGTTGTCTTAGAAAATATTTGTTTGCATACATGTGTGTGTGTTTATAAATGCAAATTATTTTATTTATCATGAAAGCCAAAAATGATAGGAAGAGATGGTGCATAGGTGTCATATGCATTTATATATATATATATATATATATATGTGTGTGTGTGTGTGTGTGTGTGTGTGTGTTTTACACACATAGATCCACATACACACATATATATGAAACCATTTTATAAATATATATGTATGTATATATATGTGCCAAAATTTGAAGCTATAAATTTTCAGTATTTCATTTTCATATTGGTGCACAAGTGACTTACCTTCTTTGGTGATGTTTTTAAATCATTTTTAAAATTTAGTATTTTTAAAGGAATCCAGAATGTTACTGAACGATTTGTTTCTTTTTTTAAATTTATTTATTAAAGATTTCTGTCTCTTCCCCGCCACCGCCTCCCATTTCCCAACCCCTCCCCCAGTCAAGTCCCCATCCCTCGTCAGCCCAAAGAGCAATCAGGGTTCCCTGCCCTGTGGGAAGTCCAAGGAACCCCCACCTCCATCCAGGTCTAGTAAGGTGAGCATCCTAACTGCCTAGGCTCCCACAAAGCCAGTACGTGCAGTAGGATCAGAAACCCATTGCCATTGTTCTTGAGTTGTCAGTAGTCCTCATTGTCTGCTATGTTCAGCGAGTCCGGTTTTATCCCAGGCTTTTTCAGACCCAGGCCAGCTGGCCTTGGTGAGTTCCCGATAGAACATCCCCATTGTCTCAGTGTGTGGGTACACCCCTCGCGGTCCTGAGTTCCTTGCTCATGCTCTCTCTCCTTCTGCTCCTGATTTGGACCTTGAGATTTCTGTCCGGTGCTCCAATGTGGGTCTCTGTCTCTGTCTCCTTTCATCGCCTGATGAAGGTTAATATTCAGGAGGGGGCCTATGTGTTTTTCTTTGGGTTCTCCTTATTTAGCTTCTCTAGGATCACTATCCTGAGTGAGGTAAGCCAGACCCCAAAAGAGGAGCATGGGATGTACTCACTCATATTTGGCTTCTAGCCATAAACAAAGGACATTGAGCCTATAATTAGAGTATTTGTTTATTGAAGTTTATTTTGGACTCCTTTTCCTTCTGTTTATTTTTTCTCCAATTATGATCTTTTTATCTTATGTATTATATTTTATTATTGTCTCTTAGAAACCTGTTTGGTTTCTAATGAGAGACAAAAATGGAACAGATCTAGATGGAAGAAGAGGTAGAGAGGAACTGGGATAGTAGAAGAGGGTGATATGGTAATCAGGATATATTACATGAGAAAAAAATATTTTCAAAAAAAGAAAAAATACAAATAAAATAATTTTCAACATTTTTTCTCTTTGAAATCTTTTGCCCATTAGTCCAAAAAGAATTTCAAAACTCTCCTTTGATAATAAACTGTATTTCTCCTCATTTCCTCTGATTTCTTTATACTCCTCAAGGTGCATATTTATATAATATACATCTTAACCTATGAGTTGAAACCCCTTTGGGGAAGGAGTCAATGACCCTTTCACAGCAGTCTGCATAGTGAATATTTAAATAGTGATTTACAACAGCAACAAAATTATAATTATGAAATTATGACAAGATAATTATATGATTGGGGATCACCATATGAGGAAATGTATTACAGGGTCAGGTCATAGCATTAAGAATGTTGCAAACTACTAGTCCAGTGTGACTTGTTTTTCATTATGGAGTGGCTTTGGAGTTTTAGGGAATATTGTAGAAAATGGCTGATATATAGTATGTACTACCCAGGAGCCATTTGAAGCAGCAGGCACTCCCGAGCAGTCATAACACTCATATAATGTTATAAATGTTGAACATAAAGCAAACTAAATAATATGTATCAATGTGTATGCTGGCAACAAAGTAAAGCAGGAAATAATACCTTAGAGATTGATGCCTCTTTCTGAAGATTAAGATGTTTGCTTGAAACATTAGTACAGACATTAAGGATATATGCCTTGCCATGTAGGAAGCTGGGGAGCGGTGTCAGGATAACAAACCATGATGGGTACTGATTGCTTCTAATAAGAGAAGAGTGTGAATGTCCTTGAGACCTTGGAGCTTCCAAAGTTTCTTTGCAATATTCTGCTTCACAGACTGTATCGTATATATACCACTGCTTTTTATATTATTCTACCCATATTTCCCTAACTATAAACTGTTTTTTAAATAATAATTTCTCATGAGGTTTACTGACCCAGGAGAAATTAATTTTAAGATATTTTTTGATCATATGAAAATTCTCACATAGCTATTTTATATGGAAAATTAGCCAGAGAAAAGAGCTAGGTGAGGGTAACTGTTGGCTTGATGGAAATGATGGGATAGAAATAGGCAGAGGTTTCCAAAGGAAATGAACGATTGAGCTCTAGAGTTTCAGCGTCAGGGTATATCTTTAAATCATGAATTTAAAGGGGCTGGGAAGATGACTCAGCTGGTAAAGTGCTTGATGTACAAGCAGGGTGACCAGAGTTCAATCCCCAGGACTTAAGGAAAGGAGATGGGCGGTGCCACACCCCTACAATTCCAGCTTTGAGCAGACAGAGCTCGGTACAACCACAGTCCTCAAAGTCAGCCTGTTTATTCTGTGATACAAGTGTCAGTGAGAGATAAGTAAGTTGTAAGTGACTAAGAAAGATTGACATCAACCCTTCTCTTTCAAGTGGCCATCTTACACTCACTGGCAACATATCCATATACATATGGTCACAGACACACCACACACACAGGGAACTTCAATGTACAATAATTTATTGAGAGTTGTTGCAGTAAAATGTTTGTGATGCTGAATTGGAAAACAGTAGTTGTCTTCCTCTGTATATGTATAGACTTAATAACCAAGTCCATGATCCACACATTGGGGCACTTACTTACGAACAAGATTGTCACAAACTTTTTCATTTGTTATCAATATTCTTTTGCATTAATATGTGTGTGTATCTTTCTTCACCAGTTATCTATCCATTATAAAATAGTAGATTTGCGTTCTCATTACTATAATCAAAACATGTATAGACATTGAAAGATTTGCTCCTGTGAGTAAAGTCAATAAGTTGCGAAAATTTGAATTATTTTTCTCTATTTCTAGATATATTCATTTATAAAAGTCTGTTTAATCTTAAATATTTTATAATTGAAAGATTGACTCTTTTTTGAAAATACTACCTTGCATAACTTGTCAGGTAATACTATTGGAATGTACTAATTTTGTTATTGTGTCTCTTTTCAGAAGAGATTTTCTAATAAAACTTGATGGAAAAACAAAACCTCACAGTAGTGACTGAGTTCATCTTGATGGGTATTACTGAGCGCCCTGAACTGCAGGCACCATTGTTTGGACTGTTCCTGATCATCTACATGAGCTCCATGGTAGGCAACCTGGGCATGATCATCCTCACCACAGTGGACTCCAGGCTACAAACACCTATGTACTTCTTTATCAGACACCTGGCTATCACGGACCTGGGTTATTCTACAGCTGTGGGACCCAAGATGTTGATAAATTTTGTTGTAGATCTAAACATAATCTCCTATAACCTTTGTGCGACACAGCTAGCTTTCTTCCTTGTGTTTATAATCAGTGAACTCTTTATTCTGTCTGCCATGTCCTATGACCGCTATGTGGCCATCTGTAAGCCTCTGCTCTACACTGTCATCATGTCCCAGAGGGTGTGTTATGTGCTCGTGGCAATCCCCTATTGCTATTGCACATTTGTCTCCCTTCTAGTCGTCATAAAGATTTTCACTTTGTCTTTCTGTGGCCCCAACGTCATTAGTCACTTCTACTGTGACAGTCTCCCCTTGATATCTTTGATCTGCTCAAACACTCATGAGATTGAAATGATTATTCTGGTCTTGGCAGCTTTTAATTTGATTTCCTCTCTTTTGGTTGTTCTTGTGTCCTACCTGCTCATCCTCGTAGCCATTCTCAGGATGAACTCAGCCGAGGGCAGACGCAAGGCCTTTTCTACCTGTGGGTCCCACTTGACAGTGGTCACTGTCTTCTATGGGACTTTGATATTTATGTATGTGCAGCCCCAGTCCAGTCACTCCTTCGACACTGATAAAGTGGCTTCCATATTTTATACATTGATTATCCCCATGTTAAATCCCTTGATATACAGTATGAGGAACAAAGATGTAAAATATGCTCTACAGAGGACATTGAGAAAGATATACAGCATACTCTTTTAACTATTATATGCTTGAGGAATTCTACCAACCACAATTCAACAAACATCTTTTTGTCCAAATGTTTACCCTATACAAATGAACATATTATATATTTAAAGATTGCCATCCTTTATACTAATGTGTATTATAATGTTATAAATACATCAGTAAAAATGCATTTGCCTTTAAAATTATTTACATATCTATGTGCATATCTCTGCATGGATGGAGACCAGAGGACCACTCGCAAGAGTCATTCCTCCACTTCTACCATGTGGGCTCTCAGGGTAGAACTCAACAGCAAGGTATTCATCCTGCTGAATTATCTTCTTGGCTCCCCTTAACAAGAGGCATGAATTGTAACATATAATTGAGAAATTTTCTACCATAACAGACTGTATTTAGCTCTATAAACATATAAACATGAAGAAAAGTATGTATGCACAGTTGTAAAAACCAACTGTGGTTACATTTGAGGACTTGGTTTGCTCTTTGTGACATCCTATCTCAAGGGATTTTCTAGTATCTATGTGTATTATTTATATATGTTTCCCCCCCCCTTCAGGCAGCATAATACTTCTGCTTATACTTCTTATGTTCCTATGTATATTGTTTTAAAATCACATTCTGATACTCTGTCAGCAGACTCATAGTCACACAATGACTAGAATTACTACAATATATACTTAGGCTCAAATGTCCCTATGTTATTTGGAATTCTTAAGGTTTCTTGCTTTCATATACAGCTTGAGAGATCCTGTTAACATAACACAACTGAGTTTTGGTACCATTTTGCTTCAATTTAGTCTTTAAGTTTTTCTAATGCAGTGTACTTGTGCACATTAGTGAATAAACTCATTATAATATACTCTCTGAGTTCTGCCATAGAAACTTCCAGAATTAGTTTCTTTTTTCTCACTGACTTGTTTTCATGTACTTAACCAGAGAGTTGTATAGAGGCATTGATCTTTGGCCTTGGGTGCCGTGTACCGTACCCCCATGTCTGTGCTCTGTGCGCTGGCACCCAGTTTGCGAGCTTCAGGCAAGGGGCTGGAGGTTAAAATACACAGACACACACAGACAGAGAGACAGCGACACAGGTCATCCTTGAATTCCCCAAGAATGCCCCCTTTATTGTGTTTGGGGGCAGATTATATAGAGATAGCCACACCCCAGCCAAACCCACCAGAAACCACTCTCCTGCCATCAGGAACTCCTGAAGGTCTCGTGCTCAGAGCAGCTGTAGGCACTCAGATGAGGGGATTACAAGAAATTCACGATCTGGGGTCGCACTGCTCCCAACACTTGGGTTGCCAATGTCATTGAGGATGTAAAGTCCCTTAATGGAATACTGTTCCCTTTTGGTCAGAGAATGTAATCTGTGACTCTGGTAAAGGACTAATATAGTTGAGCAGGTCACTTAGATAAGAGAACAAAAAAAAAAAAGGAAGCTGAGTTCACCATAAGCTATGGTAGATGGATGGAACAATAATAAGATACTGTACTTTCCTTCCTCCAATTTCCATTCCTGAGCAGTGAATATAGGAGATACCAGGAAGTTAAACAAGGTCTCTGAAACTATTCTTGTTTTTTTCCTCTTCTATTCTTTTATTTTCAATACTGTCCAGACCCTAAGTCTTGTAGTGATTTTGTTTGTTTGTTTCTGTTTTGCTTTGCTTTCGAGGGGGTCTTCTTTCCTTTGTATTAATAGAGCATTGGGTATTGCTACACTAGTCTCTAAAACTCCCCTCTCCTCTATGAGGCTCCTTATCTACTATGAAGCTGACTTTCAAACTATCTTAGCTTAGAAAGAGAAAGCATAGGTTTCTCTCTTCCTCTTCCTCATCTTCCTCCTATTGGCAGGTGTGAAGGTCTGCAACCTGCCTTCCCTGATGTTTTATCTAAACTCTATTAAAAGCCCATTTTATTTTAGTTTGTTTTTGAATTGTTTGGTGCATAGTACAACAAACACTATGGGATCCCTGCTTCCATTTGGTCATCAACATTCCCTCCAGTGACAGGTTTCTATGCACATAGTGGACATTTACCCTGCTCCTAATGTGTCTGAGAGAAGCAGATGTTGTCTGGACACTGTATTCTAGGCCCTCTTACATGAATATCAGCAAGAAATTTGACAATGGAAAGGGGTACTTTTATATTTCAGAGACATGGCAGTGGATACTGATACCATTTTTATAGGAACAATACTCATATATTTACCATGATAGGCCTTCATTCATCTTTTTCCTTTACATTTTATTGTGCAAAGCAAGAGGTTGACAGTTTAGTATTTTAAATACAGAATATACTACTATGGACAAATGCTTCTTAGAAGATTGCGGCAGAACGTTTTTTGTATGATTGAAACTCTATGTATATATATTAATAAATAATCATTTCTCACACCTCCCTTCCTTTGAGCTCAATATATGATTCTACCATGATGCATTACTCTAAACTCCTCAAGTAAATGGCAGCAAGTGTTTGTCCTATAACTGATATGTTTATTCAGGGTCCTAAGATTATCTTTGCTATTACAAGTGGCAGGATATCTTGCTTTAAGCTGAGTAATATTCTACTTTAAACTGACTGATATTTTTGAATAAAACACAGAAACAGGTTTTAAGAGAGAGAGCAAGATAAATAAATTGGTTAAAAATTGTCCCTAACAATTATTGGACCATATGAAATACTCTAGGGTAATCAACAAATTATTCAACAATTCCTTAAGGAGAGTCTCTAAAGTTTTTGAATTATAAATTATCCTAAAATTTCCATATTAAGGGATAAGATAAAGAATTAGCAGAGGAGCCTTATTCCAGGTAACAAAGACAGAAAGTTTCCTGGGGTTCTGTGTGTAGATAGAATCAATGGTAATGGCCAATTACTTCTGTGGCATTTTTGTGCAATGTAAGTGCCTATTTCTGACCCAGTCTGCAATTCTTGCTTTTCCATGATATAGATTCAGACTCATGTGCTTTATTCTTTGTTTTTATTTTTGTATCTTCTAGTAAGTTGAAATGACACTTGTTATTTCAGTTTGAAAAATATTTCTGTCTGCATATAATTTTATAGGCATAAAAGGGCAGATATAAGAAAAAAACCATAGATTAAAAAGCATAGTCCAGATGTTGTGATTTTTGCTTGCTTATTTTGTTCACGTTTTGAGAGAGAACTTTCGGGAAAAGAAAGCATGCAACCTCCTTCCAAATAGGTATTTAAAGTCTGTAGATAATTTTTGTCTTTCAGTCATTCTTTAAATAAAAATATATGTGAGACTCATTGCTAACCTTCTTGTAATACTAACACTGTTAGTATTACAGGATTTTCACATATCCATTTCTGTGGTAATGACACAATGCCATTTTTTCATGATAGAAGATGACTAAATTTTTCTGGATCATGGTGTTATAACATAAACCAAAAGGCTCAATATGAATATCAAAGTTTGAAATAGCTATACATTTATTTTCATTGAACTTCAATACAGCTAAAATGAAGCACCAGCATCTCCTTTTACTTAGAAGGCTGTAGATGCTTATTAGATGCAGTTAAGAGTGTTATATTTCAGATTATAATTCAAACATCAGCAAGATCCAGAAGCAATACTTAAGCTCTATAGAATTCTACAAATTATTTAAGGTATTTTCCAAATGCTATGATCTGATTTGCTTTTATATATAAGGAAGATGCACAGATGGAGGGGAAGATATAAGGTAGTAATATTCAAGCAGACAGTATTCTTAGAAATGCAAATTTATATACAATGAGCTTCCTATATCATTGTGAAAAATTATGTTTGTATTTACAAGGATGATTCTCCTAATTTCTGTTGTGAAGTGTGTAAGTAAAAAAACCTAAAAGTTATTAATGGCTGCGATTTTTACATGAAATAATATCTGTTTATTAACTTTGAATAAATAATAACTTTGATTCACTTTCTGAACATCATGATGTGTTTAGTAACTTCTGTACTATTAGCTGTATTCATATTTTTCTAAGCATACCTAATGTATACATTAATAAAATATAAACATGTAGATAAATTCTCATGTTATATTGCATTGAGGATTCAAATCTTGCACTTAAACATTTATATATACATGTTATACTAATATGAATATATGGCATATTTCACATTTAATATGTACATATATGACCACATTAAACATATATATAAATGTTATATTAATATGAATATATGACAAATATCTCATTAATATATAAATACATTAAACTTGTGTTTTATATCTATAATAATGCAATGTAGAATTACAAGATCAATTGCCAAATGTCAATTTTTTGTCTTTTTATAATACCATTCTTGAGAATAAGAGAGAATTTTATTAGCTTTAATGTGTAGCACCAAAACCTTTGTTTTAACTAATTTGCTACTATTGCCAATTACATCTGCAGTATTGGGCATGAAAAAAATTCATGTGCTTTGCTGCACACAAGTGTGCGTATTTCAATGAACATGAAACTGTACTTGGACATGAATAATGTTTAGGATAATTCATGTGAATATAACTCCTGCTAACAAGGTGATGACTGAATTCATCCTGATGGTCAATATTAATGGTCTGTTCTCTGTTCACTCACCTTTAAAAACAGACAAAGAACACACGCACACAAACACACACAACTTCTTTCAATTAAATTGTTGTTACCATTTCAAAATAGAAATACATACATAAAAATGTCATCATTGAAAATGACTTTCATATACCATGGGAAAAAATGAGTAATTTTGTGATACTTTTTCCTTCCCAAGAGCACAAAATGGTTTCTTTCATATAAGATTATAGTTTTTAAATAAATTACGTACCCTAAGTAAACTCTGAAAAAACAAAATCAGTATGGGTTATAGATTATATCTATATGATATATAATTGAATTATTTTTTCACATAAAACAATTTTGTGTGTCAATTGAAATTTTTTAAAATATCACTCTAGTATCCATCAATTTTAGCAACACTTTTGGGATGACTAACTGTACTTGAAAGGATAATATAGAATTATTAACTTTTTGTTAATGTAACATTTTTGTTATAGCCTAGCCTTGCCTCAACTTTATTATGGAGGCAGGACGATCTTTACCACCTAATTTACACTCTCTCAGTGTCCAATTGTTCTGAGATTGCAACACGCACATCTCCCTTGATGTTAAATATCTAAAATATATTACTATGTATTAATTGTAGGAAAACCGAGTCTGACAGTGACATTTTAAATGCACATATGATAAATTCTGATCATGTTCAATTCCATATTACCGTATTTTGTCTCTGTCAACTACTTGATATTCCTCTAGCTCTTCTCTAATAATAACAATGTTTTAATTTCTGAAATACTATGAACTTTACAAGTTACTCAATAGAAATCCTTATTTACATAAATGTTTAATATACTTCATTGTCAAATGAGTTATTAATATCATTTAAAAATTGCATTTATATGATTGCAACAGCTAGAAAATGTAAACTCTAAAATAACAATTTACTAACCAAACATCACATTTACTTTTTTATATTTCTAATCAAAATGTAATAACGTTTTCCACTTTTCTTTTTCTAGCACCTTCCATGGCTTCTTCCTATAACACTTCCCATAACCCTTACTGTTAAATTGATAACTCAATTTTCTGTTACAATTATAGTTACACAGTCACACTCACACACATACACACACATCCAAATACATAAATAAAACCAGGGAATTTTTTATAATGTTGTGTGTGTGTGCATAATTTCACAGAAAACAACATTAGTTTGGACAAACAATGAAGGGATTCACCACCACAGAATAACTAATTGCCTGTAAATTTTATGAAGAGATAGTAAACTGTAATATTTTCCCACTTTCATGATGGCATGACCCCTAAATTTTATATACACTTTAAAATTTTTCAGTTATTCTTTAAGGTAGCTTTAATTTGTATTATAATATGTAAACCTTTTTACATGCTTTTGTGTCTATTTTATTATTTTTCCAAACTAGTTATCATATCCTGTATATCTATACCACATACCTATCTCAGTTTTCCAAACACATCATTATTGACAATTCAGATAGAATTTTTCTTGGACACAATATGATATTCACTGATTTATACATACAATTTACGTATTATATATCAGTGGAAGCCTTCTTCCCAGTGTGTTATATAAATATCAATATAAATATAATACTATTATCTTTCATTCATGAATCTGTAGTTGTGGAAGTCTTCTTAACAAAATTGTAATATGTATATTTTCAAACATGCCCACACACCATATATATGGAAGTATTGATGTGCCATATTTCGATAGTGTTACATAATGAATGCTTTGCATGCCAAGTATTTTTATGCTATTAATTATGATGATGTCTTTATCAAGTATGTTTTTTGATACAGGAAAATGAAGGAACACAATATCACAGTATTGACTGAATTCATCTTAACGGGCATCACTGACAGCTCTGAGTTGCAGGCCCCATTATTTGGGCTGTTCCTTGCCATATACATGACCACAATGATAGGAAATTTGGGAATCATTATTCTCACCACAGTGGACTATCACCTCCAAACACCTATGTACTTCTTTCTCAGACACCTGGCTATTACAGATCTTGGATATTCGACTGCTGTGGGTCCCAAAATGTTGGAAAATTTTGTTATAGACCAAAATACAATTTCATTTAAATTTTGTGCCACGCAGCTAGCTTTTTTTCTTGTATTCATTGGTAGTGAGCTATTCATTCTATCAGCAATGTCGTATGACCGCTATGTAGCCATCTGTAAGCCTCTGCTTTATACTGCCCTCATGTCACGAAAGGTGTGTTGGGTTCTTATGGCAATGCCGTACCTTTATTGCACATTCGTGTCTCTTCTCATCACAATTAAGATTTTCACTTCATCCTTCTGTGGTTACAATGTCATTCACCATTTCTACTGTGACTGCATCCCCTTGCTGTCCTTACTCTGTTCAAATGCAGAAGAAATAGCATTTATTGTTATGATCTTTGCAGCTTTTGATTTAATCGTCTCTCTCCTTGTTGTCCTAGTGTCCTACATGCTTATCCTCACAGCAGTTCTCAGGATGAACTCTGCAGAGGGCAGGCGGAAGGCTTTCTCAACATGTGGGTCCCACCTAGCAGTGGTGACAGTGTTCTATGGGACTTTGATCTTTATGTATGTGCAGCCCCAGTCCAGCCATTCCACTGACACTGATAAGGTGTCTTCCATCTTTTACACCCTGGTCATCCCAATGTTGAATCCCTTGATATATACTTTGAGGAATAAGGATGTAAAATCTGCGTTACACAGGACTTGGAGAAATATTGGCAATATTGTTTCTTAGGGGTTTTTATAATACGATAATCCTACATATCCTATATTGCTTTGTATATTTCCAGTTTTATTTATTTGCCTGCAAATTTCATGATGTCATTGATTTATACTGCTGAGTAATACTACTTATGTAAATGTACCACATTTTCTTTATCCATTCTTCTGTTGAGGTGTATCTAGGTTGTTTCCAGGTTATGGCTATTATGAATAATGTTGCTGTAACTATAGTTGAGTAAGTGTCCTTGTAGTATGCTTGAACATCCTTTAGTTATATGCTCGAGTAGTATTACAGGGTAGATTGATTCCCACTTTTCTTAGAAATAACCATACTCCATTGTCTCAGTGTGTGGGTGCACCCCTCAAGGTTCTGAGTTCCTTGCTCATGCTCCGTCTCCTGCTCCTGATTTGGACCTTGAGATTTCTGTCCGGTGCTCCAATGTGAGTCTCTGTCTCCTTTCATCGCCTGATGAAGGTTAATATTCATGAGGATGCCTATGTGTTTGTCTTTGGATTCACCTTCTTATTTAGCTTCTCTAGGAACATGAATTATAAGCTCAATGTCCTTTATTTATAACTAGAAACCAAATATGAGTGAGTACATCCCATGTTCCTCTTTTTGGGTCTGGCTTACCTCACTCAGGATAGTGTTTGTTATTTCCATCCATTTGTATGCAAAATTCAAGAAGTCCTTGTTTTTTACTGCTGAGTAATACTCTAATATGTATATATTCCATACTTTCTTCATCCATTCTTCCGTTGAAGGGCATCTAGGTTGTTTCCAGGTTCTGGCTATTACAAACAATGCTGCCATGAACATAGTTGAGCATATACTTTTGTTGTATGATAGGGCCTCTCTTGTTCTATCGGGAACTCACCAAGGCCAGCTGGCCTGGGTCTGAAAAAGCATGGGATAAATCCGGACTAGCTGAACATAGCGGACAATGAGGAATGCTGAGAACTCAAAAACAATCGCAGTGGGTTTTTGATCCTACTGCACGTACTGGCTTTGGGGGAGCCTAGGCAGTTTGGATGCTCACCTTAGGAGACCTGGATAGAGGTGGGCGGTCCTTGGGCTTCCCACAGGGCAGGGAACCCTGATTGCTCTTCGAGCAGATGAGGGAGGGGGACTTGATCGGGGGAGGGGGAGGGAAATGGGAGGCGGTTGCGGGGAGGAGGCAGAAATCCGTAATAAATAAATAAATTAAAAAATAAAAAAAGAAAGAAAAAAAAAGAAATAACCATACTCATTTCCAAAGTGGCTGTATGTCAGACACCACCTTAAAAAAAAAAAAAACACCATTTATCATGGTAGGGGCATAGAGATCAGAAAAGTTAGTATAATATGAATACAAGAGTAAAAATAATAAAGCAGAAACATAGAATAGTACTGGGAAGGAGTTCCATTGAATAATGAAAATCCCTGCATTTAATATTCTATACACCTTTATACCTCAGTGCAGAGGGTGAAAGAAGGCAACAAAAGACTTCATTGATGTGATACAAAGAACAACTCAAACAGTTAATTGCTTCAATACATCAAGTCATTAACATTATGTTGTTTAGGCAGTGAACTGATCCTAGACCAAGTATCCTGAAAGCAGCTACCCTCAAGGTCAAGCCAAATAAGGAGCAGAAGTCTGCTTGCAGAACCTGACCATTTGTCTGGGTGGAGTGCATCTACCTATAAGGGCCGTCTTAATGTCAAAAGAACCAAGTAATTAAATCAGGTCAGGATGTGTAGCCCTGGTTGTTGTCAACAAGTTTGAGCAACCTCAAACTCTCTGACCTTTAGACAAGGTACAAATAAGATTCTACAATTGTACAAGTTTGTACTTCCATCAGCAGGGAAATAGTGTTCTAAGGAGAACACTATTCCACATCCTCTCCAACAGAAGCTGTCATTAGTGTTTTTGATCTTAGCCATTCTGACTGGTGTAAAATGGTAAATCAGAGTCAAATTGATTTACATTTTCCTGATGATTAAGGATGTTGAGCAATTCCTTAAATGTTTTTGGCCATATAATATTGTTTTATTAAAAACTCTTGGTTTAGATCTGTACCACATTTTTTATTATTAAATTTATTTTTTAACACGAACTTTTCTCATTTTACATACCTATCCCCATTTCTACTCCCTCCCATCCTTCCTCCAACTTCCATCTTCCATCTCAGCTGCCCATCCACACCTCAGAGAGGGTAAAGCTGTGCTATCAATCCAGAGTCAATGAGCTCTCACTAGCTCAGGTCACTTGTTTCTGTGAGTATCCCCATTATGATAATGACCCTTGCTCATATTATAACTCTGTTAGTAGAATTGTAAATTTCCCCAGCTGCTGTGGGACAATGGTCTTGTACCCTGTAAAGATTTGTCAGTTGTATTGTTTTAATAAAGCACCGATGGGCCAGTAGCCAGACAGGAAATATAGGCGGGGCAGTGAGAACAGGAGAATTCTGGAAGAGGAAAGACTCAGTCTGTAGTCGTCACCCAGACACAGAGGAAACAAGATGAGGATGCGTCTCTGATAAAAGTTACCAAACCATATGGTTAACACAGACAATGGTGGTATGTGCCTTTAATCTTAGCACTCCAGAGGGAGAGACAGGCAGAGCCAGGCCCATCTCTATGAGCTCAAACCTAGCCAGGTCTACAGAATAAGTTTCAGAATAACCAAGCTTAGGCAGTGAAAGACAGAAATTTAGTAAAGATTCTGAAAGACTCTAAATGCATTTCTGAGGCCTCTCAGCTCTAAAGACATTTTTTGAAGCCTCACCATTTGGAAATGGAACAGTCACCTACACACAAATGCTGGACTGCTCATCCTCTTGTGTCCTTGTAAATAATCTTCAAACATAACTCCATTCTGGGAATTGAGGCAAAGACAATACACAGATGTTGACTTAGTTCCTGATTTATTGATTCAGTCACTAGAACAAGGTCAAGATGGCCCACAGATGCTCTCCCTTACTTCACCCAGCTATTCTCCTGCCCTGGCACAGACCAATCACTACTAGTAACCCTTTAAATAAGCCAATCCAATTAGTTGGAAAACAACCCTCAGGTCCTCCCCCCCCTTATTTCTGTGGCTTTTTGCTTTAGAAGACAGCTATTGGATGTCCTTCATATCCTGAACCTGAAGGGCCCTGTCATGATAGAATAAAAATCCTCTTGCTTTTGCATCAATTGAGGTTGTGTGAGTGGTGTCTGGAGCAACTCCTCCCTGATGTTTAGACTTTGAGTCTAACAATTTAATTAATCAGGGCGACCATGTTCCAGTCCTAGCAAGCAGCAGAACTTAGCAACATTGGCCATGTGGTTCTGGCTTTAGCATTAAGGATAAAAGAAAGGAGTTGTGATCCTGTGGTTCTGGTAAGCTGGGTTCAAAGAATCAGCTGTGATTAACAAAACACCAGAACTACTAAAGCAAACTTTTGATGATGGTTAGATGGAGCTAAGTAATTAGTAATTACTGAGAAGAGACTAGCGTCTCTAGGAAGTATTTCCTGAGAATACAGAGTAGCTGTGTTCCAAAGGCGGCCTAGATTGTACCTCATGCTGGCAGCCAGACTATTAGGCATGAGTCACCCAGATAGTATTGGTTTTGAAGGCATGAAGGGGTCATGGTGTGAGGCAGGGCAATAGTGCAAGCATAAAGAAGACCACGCAAAACACAAGGAGTATGTGAAATTGGTCAAGACAACCTATCAGTAGACCAGAAGCACGGTAACTAATGATGCACACTCCTAGCCAGTCACAACATCCCAGTTGTGACTGTCAGTTTCAACAGGATCAACATTCCGGTCTCAATTTCCCTAACTACCACTTGTTTATGACAAAGAGCTTCTGTATTTGAATCTCTCATAATCTATACCACGGCCTCTGTGTCTTCTCACCCACTGCCCCTCCCCCAGGCAATGGTGACTGTACAACAGACAGCAGGAACAAGCATGCAAAACTTCAATAGACAGCAGCTGAGGCTTGGAACAGTGAGAGGCTACGAAATTCCATTGGTGAAGGTGCAGTTGTAGTGGCAGTGCAAGTCCTAGAACTGATGGGCTCATGCAAAGAAACTGAAGCTTAGTACCATGAAGAGAGCCTGATGAGAGGCTGTTGTGAAGACAAGTTGCAACAGAAGACCCCATTGTTTTGGGCAAGCCAGTACCTTAAGATGACCACCAAAACAACAATAATAGCTGAGTCAAACTAGCAGTTACCCAGACAAGCTGTGTGTACTTCAGAGGGCAGAGCTATAGAAGTGACTCAAACCATCTGGATGATTCCAGAAGATCATGAGTGGATCCCCAATATTGACCATTTGGAATGTTGTGGATAACGAAGATGTTAGAGATGCCAGAATCACAGAATACCTGCCGAGGAGAGATGCTAACAAGTGGTGGAACCAGGCAAAGAGAAAGAGCTGTGTTGCAGTCTGCACAGGGTGAATGGAATTGGAGATGTGGAGAGCATTTGTTATCAGGCATGAAGATGCAGAGTTTGGAGTCTGTCCAGCTGTTTCCCTGTCCTTTTTGGTTCTACATATCCTTGCTTGGTTCCCTTTCCTGAATTTTGGAATGGTTATGTATCCCCTCTGCCTTTATTTATTGTAAGTGTGATCTGCTTTTTTACTTTGATTCTTACAGGTGGTTACAGTAAGAAATTGTCATGTGTCTCAGAAAAGATTTGGACTTCCAACTTTGAATCATTGTTGAGACTGATAGACTATGGGGACTTTTGAAGTTTGACAAAATGTGTTTTGCATTATGATATTGTTACAAGTTTATGGGCTCCAAGGAGTATAATGTGGTAGTTTGAATGTAATTGACTCCTATAATTCCATAACCCCAAAATTTCAAAGGTAGAGGCACAATTAGGTAGTGTGGCTTTGCTTGAGTGGATAAGGCAGTATGGTCTTTTTCGAAAAAGGATGTGACTGTGGTGGCAGGATTTGAGGATTCAAATACTGATGATATTGCCCAATGTGTCAGTTCATTATCTGTTGTCTGCAAAGTGTAGTAGTCTGAGTTTCAGGACCACCTCTGCCTGCATGCCACCTTACTCCCCGCCATGATGAAATGAACCTTTGAACTGTAAGCCAGCAAACACATAAATGCTTCCTTTGTAAAAGTTGCTGTGGTCATGATGTCTCTTCACAGCAATAGTAAACACAAGCTGAGACAATGACTTAAAAATCCTAGAAGCAATGGGATGTTAAAACCCAGCCCCAGGTGCACCATATCCCCTTATGAGTTATTGACAGGAAGACTCCACAGGCCCACAAAGCAATACAGACTCTTTTCATTCCTGCATGCTGCCCAGTACAACGAGATTCTGTTGTTGAAGTCATCACACACCTTGATTGTATAAATAAACCTAAACCATTGGCAGTTTCCTCCATGATGTCCAGCTTTTATAGTGCCATTGTGTGCTATGCAGATTGTCTTTGAGAAAGGGCTTCAAATCACGTGTCCTATGATCTATGATAACAGCATGCCTGGAAATATGTGGCTACTTGTAATATTGTGATAGCACTGATATGGAAGTAGCACAGTACTCTGACTGGATTTGGGGCACATTGCACAGGAACTAAGGCAATGCCTGATACTATAAACTGGCTCAAATCCCATGCTCAGGAAAATCATAGGCCTAGGGGCGTATGTGTGAATAATCCTGTTGTTTAGCTAAATTGACAAAAAGTTCAATTACTTTGTAAATATGCATATTAATAACTAGGATAAAAGACATAGAATAGGACAATGGAGATAAGAATATGTGAGAAGGGGAATATGATTAGCAGGCAATGTGAAGACCATGGAGATATTAGAAATAAAAATGATCAAAGTACGTGATGTGCATGTATTAAAATATCAGAATACAGTCTCCTATCTTGTACAATACAGATTATACTTTTAGGAAAGAAAGGAAAATGTCAGCAGATATATGATTATTACAAAAACTTATATTATTTGATCATTATTTTTTAATTGAATTTAGTTCATTAACTTGTTATTTTCAACCAAGACACAATTGGAGCCTATTCCCCCAGGGTTGTCTCCTCCGGGCTTCATCACAGATGAATAAGCACATAAAAACTGTTTAACTTATCAATATCCACAGCCAGCTCAAACCATCATTTGCTGTTCTTTGGGTAAGAAGAAATTTCATTCTACTTGAGGAATTATTGAGTCTAGAACCTAACATTTCAAATATAACTACGTCATTCTACAATAAGTGATTTCACTATGAATAACCAAACATTAGATAACTGAAGCTTGTACTCATTTCATGTTCTCTTAAAAATAATTTTCTAACAGGTCTGCCTATGAATTAAAATCAAGCTTCCTGGACCAATGAGAATAATGAGAAAATACTGAAATTAAATTGACTTAGAGTTTTCACTATCAGTATCTTGATACATAAGTTACACTAAAGAAAAAAGAATCATTAATCTCTTAATAGGCAATATAAAAATACTGATGTTTTAATATTAAAACTCTTCATTTTATATGATTGAGAAAACAATGAAATTTTAAAAATTGCATCTTCCTTTGCAATCCAGTAAACAACTGAACGAATTACTTTTTATAATTTAGGATGTTCAGATTTAGTTATTTGAAAATACTCAAACATATAGGTTTTACTTAAATTCCTTGGGGTTGTTAATTGAGTTTTACAATGAAGTTGCATGACATGAAGGTAATGTTCTCATCACAAATGTTAGAGCACATACATGGTGAAGAAGACTTGATAGTGAGTCATGGTTCTGGTAATAACAAAATACAAAACTTAGCATCAGGTAAGTCATGAGACGTGCACAGATGCTGGGTTTTCCAGCAGATGTTCAATGAAGGCAAACTGTAATTCTTGCCCTTTTCCAAGAGTGTTTTTTAAGTACTGAGCTTTGGATATATAAATTTCTGTATTGCATAAAAATGTGTACAAGTTACATTTACATTAATTTAAGATAAGGACATAGTTCAGCAAACTAATATAAAGACACTTAATTAGTTTGGCCATTAACTTTAATGTGTTTTAGTTCTATCTTCTGCAAACTGGTATCTTTTCATTGTGCATCTAGGACAAAAGCATAACTCATGAGAAATGAAGTTCCAATTTCTCATTTACTACAAAAATAAATAAGTATATTATTTTTGAAAGATTATTAATCATCATATTCTTTACAGGATATGGAGGAGTGGACAGGGTACACATATAAGTAACTAAAGCTACTGGAAATTGAAGTAGGGTAATTGCAATGGGAGCAATGCCATATTGGAATATAAAGTGAGATGGAATCTTACCTCTACCCTGCAAAAACCATAATTCTTACATATAATTTGATAACAATTAAAAATGTCCAAAAGTATTTTATAGAATATAGCACATGTATAAGACATTAGAGAATCATTATATATCAATGTATTCTATAATTTGTGTTTTGAAAAATTTGCTTTTGAAATATTTTTCTCATAAAACATTCTACCATGTTATTAATGAGTATTAATATTCATTGGTCACTTTTATACCAAATTTAGCAAATTATTCTATAGGATTTCTTACATAGGAGTGGATCTGATGATGAATCGAGATGGGGGTAGGGACTAGAAGGAGTGGAAACTGAGGTCTGGATTTAATATATGAGAAAATAATATTTTTAAAAATAAGTAATATTAAAAATAAGACACTGGGTAAATATTCACTGCCATGGGAAATGTTCTTGCATCCTATAAAGATTTGTTACTTGTATTGGTTTAGTAAAATGCTGATTGTCCAGTAGCCAGGTAGAAAGTATAGGCAAGGTAACTAGACTAGGAGAATTCTGAGAACAGGAAAGGTTCCATCCGTGCCCACTAACCAGATGTAGATAACGCAAGATGAGAATACGCCACTGAGGAAAAACACCAAGCAACATGGGTAAACAGATAAGAATTATGGGTTAATTTAAGTTATAAGAGCTAGTTAATAGTAACCCTGACCAAATAGGCCAACCAGTTTATAAGTAATATAAAGCTCAATGTGTCTTGTTGTGACTGAACCAGGCAGGAGAAGAACTCTATCTACAATACACACCATCCATGTCATTCTACAATTTCAGTATATTGAAATTTAAATCACCACCATGTTTTTATCCCCTTCTGTAGTTCTTAAATTAACATGATATGTGTGCCTAGGTGCATATTCCCATGCATCTTTCAGTCTGAAAGTGTTTCTGCATAAATGCACATGTAAAGCTCACCTAGTTTATAGCAAAACTACACTAGACTCTATACAGTGACATGAATTAAGATGTGCTGATTATTTTCAATTCCTTCTATGAGATTTCAACATGAAGAACATCACTGAAGTCACTGAATTTGTACTGAAGGGTTTCACAGACAATGTTGACCTGGAGATCCTTTGCTTCTTCCTCTTTCTAGCAATTTACCTCTTCACACTCATGGGAAATTTAGGACTGATTGCTCTTGTCATTGGAGATTCCCGCCTACACAACCCCATGTACTATTTTCTGAGTGTGTTGTCCTCAGTAGATGCCTGCTACTCCTCTGTTATCACTCCACAAATGGTAGTTGACTTTCTGTCGGAGAAGAAAATTATTTCATTCATTGGCTGTGCTGCCCAGATGTTTCTGGCAGTTACTTTTGGTACAACAGAATGCTTTCTTTTGGCAGCAATGGCTTATGACCGCTACGTGGCCATCCACAACCCGCTTTTGTATGTAGTGATCATGTCACCCAGGGTCTATGTGCCACTCATCATTGCCTCCTATGCTGGTGGGATTCTACACGCTGTTATCCACACTTCTGCCACTTTCAGATTGTCTTTTTGTGGATCCAATGAAATCAGTCATGTTTTCTGTGACATTCCTCCTCTCCTGGCAATTTCTTGTTCTGATACCCACATAAACCAGCTTCTCCTCTTCTACTGTGCTGGGTCTATTGAGGTTGTTACTATCCTCATTGTCCTGATCTCCTATGGTTTCATTCTGTTTGCTATTCTGAGGACTCGCTCTGCAGAAGGTAAAAGAAAAGTCTTCTCTACTTGTGGCTCTCATCTAACTGGAGTGTCCATTTTTCATGGTACTGTTCTTTTCATGTATGTGAGACCGAGTTCCACGTATGCCTTGGAGCATGACATGATAGTGTCAATATTTTACAGCATTGTGATCCCCATGCTAAATCCTCTCATTTACAGTTTGAGGAACAAAGATGTAAAAGAGGCAATGAAAAAAGTGTTTAGTAAAAGACAAATTTGTGGATAAATAATATTTCCAATGAATATTATATGAAGATTATATAAGTCTTATTCTATAAGTAAATATGACCATTTACATTTAAAATGTTCCTTTTTATTCATTAATATATTCCAATCCTCAGAAAACATGGAAATAAAGGCATTGGTTAATGCATCTCTCATATGCTTTTCAAAACAGAAAGACTATACCATTCGCTTCCTTTCTAATGTTCAGAATTATATATGTTTATATGTATATTATACATAATGTTGGTACTAGGTAAAATGCATAGTGTACAAATAAATATATATGTGTGCTTATATTTATTCATATATGCATATTTATACATTTTAACATAATTTAGATGGTTTCATGTATTTATAAATAATATTTTAAATTCTCTCACATTTATAATTTTGAACCATTTTATTTTTCTATCATAATGGCTAAATAAAATTTTATTGTCCTTGTTCAGTTTACTTTTTGGCAGTCAGATTGCTTAAATATTTAGAATGTACCTTTCTGACATTACTAGGAAACACAATCTTGCACAAACTTCTTGATCCTCTGGTGTTCCAAAATTTTTGCCCCCTCTTCTACAATGTTCCATGAGACTTATGTGCAGCACTAGAATTCTGCAACTCAATTGATTATAGTTGTCTGTAATGGTCTTCTGTTGCAAAGATCCATTTTCTGGATGAATAGTAAGGACTACCCTGGAAACACAGATAGGTACTGGGCAGGCAGTGTTGGTATATACGTATATGCACACCCAGAAATATTAAAGAAGAGGCCAAGAATTAGAAAGAGAGAGAGGGGTATGTTGGTATGTGGGAATGTTTGATACAGGGCAAGTAGGTGAGAATGGAGGAAATGTTAGGTCACTGGGGGGTAAAATTATAAATAATTTCAGGATGAGTGATAAGAACGATACTAACCAAACAGCAGTCCTTTGCGAGAGCAGTAATTCCACCTAACCTTTGATTAATCTCTCCATCTCTAATAAGTTTTATTTCTCTTAATGTAAAATTCCATGCAAATTTAGTATCATTTTTATATATGTAAGAAAGTGTTCTGCTTTCTAACTCAGTGTAATTTGAACAAAGATTTCCACTGTTCTATAGTCAATCTTTTCATTTTCCCAAGTCTTCTCTCTCTCCCTCCTAGCAATTTACCTACTATGTGGTGCCGAATACTGAGTCTCTGAAAGCCAAGCCAAGCTGGATCACCCTACAGAGGGGCCACTGCATCCATATCTATTACAAACATCTGCTCTTACTCAATTTGGTCTTTATTTTAACCAGGATTATTACCCTTTTTCTACCAGAACTCCTGACTCACCAATGCTTCCACTCTTCCCTCACTGGGCATTTTGCACTTCCCCTGTCTTTGTCTTCAGCTTATTAATATTCCTGCATCACACCTAGACCTAGTACCCAACAGATGTGTCTACAACATACTTACCGCAAAATTGGGTGCCCCAAGTTGCAACATACCAATTTGTCATTCCATATCAAAAAATCAACCCTTAAAACAAACATACACGTGGCACGAATCACATAGTGACCATGCTGCTTGACACATTTTCAGCATTTTGACAATGCAGACCATACTTTCCCAGAACTTTTCAACTTTCATTTTTAATGATTCTCACTAGTAATGTCTTTCTCTTTTGTAAATTTGTACAGGTTTTAATAAAGAATGAAAATGGCAGCCTGTTTAAATAAAATAATTCCTTGGCAAGAAATCCCAGCCACTGAGAAACAAGCCATCCCATTGTGCAGTACTAATTACACCAAGAATGGGAAAGTTATAGGTTTAGTTAGACACATGATGGAGGAAGGTCATTGGATAAAAAATAAAGAAACTGCTTGGCTGGCCCTCATAGGTTAGAACATAGGTGGGTGGAGTAAACAGAACAGAATACTGGGAGGAAGAGGAAGTGAGCTCAGAGAGGCCATGCTCCCCTCTCCCGGGGACTTGATAGCTCTGCTCTCTGAGGCACACACGATGAAGCTCTGACCCAGGATGGACGTAGGCTAGAATCTCCCTGGTAAGCCACCTCGTGGGCTACCCAGATTATAAGAGATGGGCTAGTCCAGGTGCGAGAGTTAGCCTAGAAGAGGCCAGATAGAAATGGGCCAAGCCGTGTTTAAAAGAATACAGTTTCCGTGTAATTATTTCGGGTAAAGCTAGCCGTGTGGGGCGGGCTACGTTCCGGCACCTGGCCGCCCGCAGGGATAGCTTTACCCAAAATAATTACATGGAAACTATATTCTTTTAAACACTGCTTGGCCCACTAGCTCTATCCTCTTAACCCATTTCTAATAATCTATGTAGCCCACGAGGTGGCTTACAGGGAGATTCTAGCCTACGTCCATCCTGGGTCTGAGCTTCATGCGTCTGTCTCAGAGAGCAGAGCTATCACGTCTCCCTGGGAGAGGGGAGCATGGCGTCTCTGAGCTTACTTCCTCTTCCTCCCAGTATTCTGTTATGTTTACTCCACCCACCTATGTTCTAACCTATGAGGGCCAGCCAAGCAGTTTCTTTACTTTTTTAACCAATGACCTTCCTCCATCAGACATATCTGATCCTGAAGATGAAATGACTATGGTTCAGATCTAGATCCTAGGCTATATATAGCTCAGTTGGTAAACATGGAGAAATTAGAATTGTATGGTATAATGAGAAGGGATATCTTTCTGTATGTGTGTTGCTTTTATTGGTTAATTAATAAAGCTGTTTTGGCCAAAGATTTAGAAGAGTAAAGTAAGGTGGAAAATCTGAACAAAGATATATAAGGAGAGTCAGAGAAACACCTTGAAACTGCCAAAGGAGAAGGAAGTTGGACCCTTACAAACAAGACACAGCCTTGTGGTGATACACAGATCCAGAGATTAATGATAATGGGTTAATTAAGATATAAGAGCTAAAGCCGGGCAGTGGTGGCACACGCCTTTAATCCCAGCACTCTGGAGGCAGAGGTAGGTGAATCTCTGTGAGTTCGAGGCCAGCCTGGTCTACAAGAGCTAGTTCCAGGACAACCTCTAAAGCTACAGAGAAACCCTGTCTCGAAAAACCAAAAAAAAAAAAGATGTAAGAGCTAGTTAGAAATATGTCTGAGTCATCAGCCAAACAGAGTTTTAATTAGTATAGTTTCTGTGTGATTATTTGAGTCTGGGAAATAAATGAGCAGTCTCTGTTTACAAAGTAAGATATCAGGATCTTGCCTTGCCAGAGCTTTATAAGGGGAACAGGCCCATACAGTATTATAAAAAAAAAAACCTGTAATATTGTTTCTGGTCCTCTGGAGAAGTCCTTTATCCAAGATCAGGCATTTGGATAAGGGCCGCCATTTCCTCAGGGCTAAGGAAAGTTTCTGCTTACTAAAGCAGTCATTCTCTTTATCTCTGGCAAAAAAAAAAAAAGTTTGTGGCTTTTCTATTAAGGTACAGCTGATACCTATTGTCAAAGTCAATGTTAGATTCCTCAACACCTGATCTCAGTCCACATCCCAGCTGACATGCCCCTTTTCTCCCATTCAGTACTATACGCAATCAAAGGTATAGCTTTTTTCAGTAAATGCTGCTGACATCTTTATCCACCTTCAGCTTGTGTCCATCTCCTCCTCTCTGTGTTGACTCCACATTACCAGCTGCCCAAGCAGGTCTTCAGCATACAAGTAACATTATGCAGCAACTGATGGAAACAGAGACCCACACCAGAGAACTGGACAGAGCTCCCAAAGTCCAGTTGAAGAGTGGGAGGAGTGAGAATATGAGCAAAGAGTTCCAGACCATGATGGGTACACCCACTGAAATAATCTTCCTGAACATAACTAGTCCCTCTGAATGTGGGTGACTGACTGAGGGGCCACTGACCGTGGCACCAGGATTTATCCCTACTGTTTGTACTGGATATTTGAGAACCCATTCTCCTTGGATAGATTTCTTGCTCAGCCTAGATATAGTAGGGAGGGCCTGGGGCCCAAAAGCAATGTGCTGTACCCTCTCTGAAGAGTGGATGGGGTGGGGTGGGAGGTATGTGGAGAAACTTGGGAGGTATGTAGGAACTTGGATTGGTATGTACAATGAGAAGAGATAGATTGTTTTCTTTTAAAAAATTAAAAAAAACCCAATCTCTTCTCATTTTACATACCTATTTCATTTCCCACTTCCTCCTCTCCTTCCGCTTTCCTCCCCCTCCTCCCACCTGCCCCTCATCCAACCCTCAGAGAGAATAGAGTCCCATGGGGAGCCAACAAAATTTGACACATCTTTCTGAGGCAAGACCAAGGCCATCCACCCTATATCTAGGCTGAGCAAGGTATCCCAGCAAAAACAATGGACTCCAAAAGCCAGGTTAAGCAGTAGGGATAAATCCTGGTCCCATTGCCAGTGGCTCCACGGACTACCCAAGTCATGTAACTGTAACGCACTTCCAGCAATCCTAGCTTGGTGCTAAGCAGATTGCCCTACTGTCAGTTTGGAGACAGCGAGCTCCCACTAGCTCAGGTCAGCTGTTTCTATGTGTATCACCATCATGGTCTTGATCCCTTTACCCACTGTACTTTTATTAACCATATCTCATTTCCCTAGCCTCATTTTTTACAAAGGTTATTCTAATAACCAATTACACAGATCTATGTATGTCAAATGTATTGGTACCTGTGTAGTATTATCCTGTTGCTGGATCATGTAATTTGAATGAATAAATAAAATTTATGCCCTGGCAATGCTGAAGCATGCGTGAGCAGCTTATATATGATAGTTCTGTTGAACTTCTCCATATTGGGTTTCATAGTCTAAGTCATTGAGGATGATTGACCAGGTCACCATCTTTTACAGTTTCATGATACCCTTGCATTTACTGCACATAGTACATGTTATGTGTTCACCCACTTAAAAAAGTTATTTGTTTCCACTTTCAGCAATTTAGAATCCTGCTACAGGAAAGATCAGAGTGGGCTAATATCTCTTTGAAAGTATAACTCATATTTTAATTTCCAATCCAGAAGTAATTTCACCAATTTCTCTACCCAATACAAAATTCAAAGTTAGATGTACATTTTTCCTGATAATTAGTGAACAATCTCCTATTAAGTCAGTAGGCATACTAATGCTTTAGGGATAGTCAACAATAGCTTACAACTCCACAGGGATTATTTCTGAAATCGAAACATAATGCATAAATAATCCTAGAAAGTACAATACTAAGATGTACACAGGAGAAAAAATGTTTTATTACAGGTAAGAAAGGTAGATGAATATGCAAGTTGCTCCTTGCTATCAAAATGCATAGGAATGATCACATTCTGATCTCGTTTTGTCCTCCACTACAAGAGAATATTTTTGGCTTATTTTTCCATAACTCTTTTACTATCATGGCTGAATGACAATAGCAATAGGCACTCACCTTTCCTCATAAACTCTCCGTGGGTTAGAGATTACATGTTCATATGTATATTTGCAATGCCAAATTTATTAGAAAAATTTACTTAGGAAATATTTTGTGTACATTAAGCTGTATAATTAACACATTCTAAAATAAGGGGGGAGATGAAATATGAGTAAAAAAAAGCCCCACAATTTTTCATTCAGAAATGGAAATATAAAAATATTAATGAATAATTTTATATACTTCCAAATGTTTAGAGACTCAAGCCTCTTTCTGACATTTTCATTTATTTTGCTATTATGTGAGTGAGATTCCTTTTTTTAATTGTTAAAATAAAAATTAATTGTTAAATTAATTAAATTGTTAATTAAATTTGTTGTTAAGGCAAAAGTGTTTGACAAAATAACCAATACATCTTATTGATTGTGTGTGCATGTGAATTGGCATTAATGACATCCTTTTTTTATGGTTATGTTAAAATTGCCATTTAGTTTTGGAATCTGAAGGAAATATTCCATAATAAGTATTAAATAAAACAAATATTTATTAATGGTATTGCACAATAACAAAACAAAGTGCTTTCGTATTTAAACTGAAAAATCTTGTCAGGAAATACCTGCTTGGGATTACAATTACTGAATATAAAACCTAATGCATTAAGCTTATGTATTTTAAATTCGTGACTAGAAATATGCCATACTGGGACATCAGCTGGGCAATCACTTACCAAACTGAAGTAAGTGTAGTTTATATGTAGCAAGCTTTCTATCTACATTAAATGTATATGTATATATAGTAAATTATATTGCTCATTTAGTCATTAAATTGCCTTGTTTAGTTATAGTGAAGTTATGTCAGTAGAATGAGCTAGAGATTGAAAGAATTTGCATGTAATATGACCTTTTGGACTTTTTAAAATACATATAATCTGGCAAAGGAAGCTTATTTCATGTACGTACTGTGATGGTTAAACAATAAAAATTGTAGCACTGTACAAATAGAGGGAAGGACGTCAATGATTTCTGGATCACTTTGTTCTGTACTGGGAGACTCTGTACCAAAAATTTCAAGGTCTAGTGCTGCTATTCAATAGCAAAACTCATGATATCATGTGTAAAATCCAAAATGCTGTTCACAACCCCCCTCTCTGTCTTTCTCTTTTTTCTTAAAAACTCTTTTTTAAATACCTGGAGACATCAAACCATTCAAGCATCTTTCGTCTTTAAAAACAGAACTGCTATGAATATTGAATATGAATATTGATTGCGAATATGAAGTAATATATTAGTTATCATACAAGCTGTACAATATGCCTGCATATTTATTTATTTAGGGATAGACAATTTCCCGAGTGATCAGTTATAATTATTTTATGTAATCATCTGACAATATTAATCAAGATTTTTATTGACACTTTAAACTGCACCACCTATAGGCATAAGGACTTTAAAGAGCTTTATTTATTTTCATTGTGTTTTTCCTTTTTTTGATACAAAGTCTCCTATATCTCAGTGTGGTTTTAAACTTGTTTGATAGCTGAAGATGTCCTTGATCTTCTGGATTTTCTCTGTTGCCACAGCCATAATAACAGAATTACAGGAGTGTACTATACATTTTAGGAAATGTTATGATACTATTTTAGGTATTGATGAATGTAACTGAGTAATATCTCACCCTAAACTTCCTATTTAAAGTGTTGAATTATGAAGCTGTAAGGATGACTCAGCAGGTAAAAGCACTTACTGTCCTAACAGAAGGCAATATATCTATATCTTTATATCTCTCTTGTGTTTTTATATCATATGTCCATCAGTAATTTATCTCTATTATTTATTTGTATCAGGATTTACCAAATAAGGGAAAAGTTATTTATATAACCATTGTTTGGAGCTGGAGGTTTTGTAGAGCGGGTCATATCCAAGCTTACCTGTCTTAACAAATCATTGTCTATAGCAGTTCATCTCCATGTTGAGACAAATTATCTCTCAATTATGTTTTGTGTCAGTGAAATCACCTTACATAAGAATCATAGCCTACTGTTCTCATATATAAGTTTGCATCTTTAGGCATATAAAATGTACTTATTTTGAAATAGTCATTATTATGAAATTTCATTATATCTTATGCATAACAATATTGTATAAGTGATCACCTTATTATGAAATTAAAAATATATTGAATATATATTGAATATTTAATTGTTCCTATCCAGAATAGATTCAGTACTATGACTGCATGGAGAAACAGAACTTCACAGTCATGACTGAGTTCATCCTGATGGGCATCACTGACCGCCCCGAATTACAGGTTCCACTATTTGGACTCTTCCTCATCATCTATCTGATCTCACTGCTGGGCAATTTGGGCATGATCCTCCTCACTATGGTGGACTCCAGACTGAAAACACCGATGTACTTCTTTCTCAAACACTTGGCTATCACAGATCTTGGATACTCTACAGCTGTGGGACCTAAAATGTTAGAAAATTTTGTTGTGACCCAAAACACAATATCATATTATCTTTGTGCTGTACAGCTTGCTTGCTTTCTTCTGTTCATTACTTGTGAACTGTTTATCTTGTCTGCCATGTCCTATGACCGCTTTGTGGCCATCTGTAACCCACTGCTCTACCCCGTCATCATGTCACAGAGGACATGTTGGTTCCTGGTGGCAATCCCATATCTGTATGGTTTATTTCTGTCTCTTATTATTACTTTAAAGATGTTCACTTCATCATTCTGTGGTTACAATGTAATCAATCACTTTTTCTGTGACTGTATTCCTTTGATACCTTTGCTCTGTTCCAACACACATGACCTTGAGCTGATGATTCTAATCTTTGCTATTTTTGATTTGATTTCTTCACTTCTAGTTGTTCTTGTGTCTTACCTGCTAATCCTCATAGCCATTCTCAGAATGAACTCTGCTGAGGGAAGGCACAAGGCTTTTGCAACTTGTGGATCACACCTGACTGTGGTCATCGTCTTCTATGGGACTTTGATATCTATGTATTTGCAGCCAAATTATAGTCACTCATTTGATACCAACAAGTTGGCATCCATTTTTTATACAATGATTATTCCCATGTTGAATCCCTTGATCTACAGTTTGAGGAACAAAGATGTAAAAGATGCTGGACAGAGGATATGGAGGAAGATGTGCAAGATTTGACCTTAAAGGTTGCCTATGAAATAAACCATATAAATTCGCATTAGAATTGGGTCTGTTGTGTTCTTTCAGATTATTTAATGAGCAAACATAGGCTTGTATTTACCAGCAGATCATTTTCCTGTGACAGACTTTCAAGGTGGAAGTGGACAACATCTTATTGATGTAGTTAGAACATACTTTGTGAGTCAAAAATTGGCCAACATCTGCAGAAAATTAATTCAAATGCTGCTGCCTATAAGAACACAGGATACCTCAGACACAGCTGTCTTAGGCTGATAACTACAAATATAGAGCAAAGAAAATCATGCTCCTAGGAACCAAAACTGTCCTTCAAGGCCCCACACCCAGAGCAGACCTTGCCATTTCTACCATTATTCGTGGACTAATAAAACTATCTTTTTATTTCAGTCTTCATCATGGTATCTGAGAAAGCCTACAATTGGTCTGACTTCCATTAGTTTTATGGTTAGAATGAAAGAGTTGAAAATTTCTGGGACACTAGTATGTATACAAAAGACAGTCTGCTGATCATGGGATGTTGATATATTATATTGATCGCTGACTTGGCTTGATCTAGAGTCAATGAGAAAAAACAACTATGCATGGATGTCTGTGAGCTTGATTCTTTGTTTGAGTTGTTTGTTTTATTAAGTTACCTTAGCTGGGCAGTTGTGGTGCAAGCCTTTAATCCCAGCACTCGGGAGGCAGAGGCAGGTGGATCTCTGGGAGTTCAAGGCCAGCCTGGTCTACAAGAGCTAGTTCCAGGACAGGTATCAAAGCTACAGAGAAACCCTGTCTCGAAAAACCATAAAAAAAAAAGTTACCTTAGGCAGGAAGACCATATTAAATATGGAGACACTATTTATGCACGGTTCATAGACTCAATAAAACTGAGAATGGGAGCTGTTCACTGCCATTAATCACCATCTGCCACTGTTACCAGGACTCTCAATCTCCTGTTGCCATGACTGCATTTCCTACAACTGAAACTGAGCTCAAGCAAACTATTTCTCTCTAATTTGAATTTGTCAAGATACTTTGTCAAGAAACAGGAAAAGTACAGAAAATAAAGGGACATTTTAGTTTTCATTTAGAGAAAGGCAAAGAAATCCAATTAAAATGTCCTGGATGTGGGAAAAGGGAACACTTCTTCATTGCTAGTGGGAATGCAAGCTGGTTCAGCCCCTTTGGATGTCAGTGTGGTGATTTCTCAGAAAATTAAGAAAACGACCTTCCTCAAGACCCAGTAATACTACTTTTGTGTATATATCCAAAGGATACTTAATCGTGCCACAAGGATATGTGCTCAACTATGTTCATAGCAGCATAATTTGTCATAGTCAGAACCTGGAAACAAGCTAAATGTCCCTCGACTGAGGAATGGATAAGGATACATTTACATAATGGAGTACTACACAGCAGAAAAAAATAAAGACATCTTGAATTTTGCAGGAAAACGGATGGAGCTAGAAAACATCATGTTGAGTGAGGTAACTCAGACACAGAAAGATAAGTGGTTTTTAAATATAAAGCAAAGAAAACCAGCCTACAAACCACTATTCCAGAGAACTTAGACAACAATGAGGACCCTAAGAGAGACATACATAGATCTAATCTACATGGAAAGTAGAAAAAGACAAGATCTCCTTAGTAAATTGGGAGCATGGGGACCTTGGGAGAAGGTTGAAAGGGAGGGGAGAGGTAGGGAGAGGAGAAGAGAAAAATATAGAGCTCAATAAACATCAATAAAAAAATATTTATAAAAGAAAGGAAAGCTGCAAAATTGTGATTCATGGCAACATCCCAATGGGCATCTGTACTTGATAGCATCACCCACGTGGTTCTGGATTTACAGGCATGAAAGGTACACCAATAGAGGGGTTATGGAATATTCCTCTGAAGCTAGGGAAAGAAACCCAGGTTAGGTAATATGTTCCAGCAAAGTCTCTGCATTAAGGAACTGAGAGAACAAAATTTGTGTGGCCAGTGTTTGAAACTATGAAAATAAATCAAGAGTTGTTTTGGAATCCAAGGTACTTGAGGTACAGAGCTATGAAACGTAGAACAAGAACTGTACACAGAAAGCATTACTAGCCTCAGAGGGAGAAACTTGTACATTCATTTATCTACTAGGCTCCTGATCATATCTGAATTCAACTTTCTACTAGTCAAGTTTCAGTTTTCCTTATTATTTTTCATAGTCTCATTTCAGTTCCAAATTCCAAAATCCACTTTCTCATCTGCTAAGAGATCTTTTAGATAATAATAGCATTGCTTGATATTTGAGTTTAACATCCTCAATGTGTGTGTGAACTCACATCTTCAGGCTTCTCTGTCAAGTAGATTTATACAATAAGAGATCTTCCCCATCCAATTTCAACAATTTCAAAACAAAAGATATAAATTATTATGATGGTTAGTATAATAAGCAAATCTAAAGTCAACTGCAAGTTCTCTGTGTGAGTTCGTGCACAACCTCTAGGCAATTCATTAGTTATTCAAATGCTTTAGGGATAGTCATCAAATTGCTTGCAACCCCACGGGGAGAATATTGAAAATCACATAGAAATCTATAAATTGTCCTAATAAATACAGTTTTAAGAAATGCAAGGGAGAGTAAAGAGACAGTTGTCATTCAATTAAAAAAAAAAGGTGGAATGTTTGATGAGATACTCTGTGATGTTATTATCTTCAGGAGTGTTCACATGTGCTCTGGATTTTACATCTAATGTAAGAGTTCCTTTCTGGTTAATTTTTGAGATACGATCCCACTGTACCATAATGCCTGAGGATCATAGATTCTTCCTTTCTTCGTGTTTATTCTCCAGCATTTAGAGATTAATATTTAAACTGTGCATTAGTACTTAAAAAGCATATTTTGTAGAAGTATAATGTTATCAACAGATTTCAAAGGGTACTAGAAACTAAAGTTGAGTAAGTGGAAATTAATATGTTAAAGAGAAAAAAATGAAACAATTTTTATTTTCTTCCAAATATTTAGGCATATAAATGACTCAGAATCTTCTTGTTCTGTTAATGAGAAGGTGAAGGAAATTCGCTATCATTGTCTTATGAAGCACAGAAACATTCTGCTTTACCAGCAGATACTGAAATCTTTTTTTGTTTTTGGATTCTTGGGTCACTTTTAAGCACCACTTTTACGCTGATGGCCAAACTGACTGTACTGTGGAACCTGAGTGATTTTATAAAGTACAATAATAAATACAATAATAAGTAATAGTCACTCTGTAATGCTAACAAAATTTGAAAGTGCAGCACGTTCCTAAGCATTGAATTAAAAAAAATTGTTGAGAAGAGACACATTTTC
This sequence comes from Microtus pennsylvanicus, assembly GCF_037038515.1. Taxonomy (NCBI): domain Eukaryota; kingdom Metazoa; phylum Chordata; class Mammalia; order Rodentia; family Cricetidae; genus Microtus; species Microtus pennsylvanicus. The sequence continues at coordinate 221,854,099 of NC_134579.1, read as the reverse complement.
TTTATTTGCCATATAAGAACATTTATATGTTTTCAATACTTCATGGCTACATCTCACACATCAAAAAATCACACATCAAAAGATTTTAAACTGTTTCTAAATATCATGTTTTAAAGATATCTAATTCTTTAATATGATCTAGTTTGTCATAATTAATAATAGAAAACTGTTTGGGTGAGGCAGAGAATAAGTATTAGGTCATCACACAGATAATATTTCAGATGAGGTGTGTTTTCCTATGATGATATTCATATATATTTGATTATATAATATACTAAATACACTATGCACATTAATATATTATATATCAAACTTGTATTACCTTATTTACTTGCATATAGAGCACACATAAATGATTATGACAACACCTTTTACTATCATTTATGGGTTTTTTCATTTCTTAACTTTTTTTTGACAATTGCTGCTCACAACCAGTATTCTAGATAAATATCCAAAACTAAAATCATTTATCTGTAGTTGTGATATGCTGCTTTATTTCCAGGTTACTAAAATCATTGTGCTATTTGTATTTGGTTGTGTGCTTGCTTGTTTGCAAATTGTGCTGTAACGTATTCAGCGAAAATTTTTGTGGTAAAGTACACAGATAAACACATATCAGTACATAATTTATATAGTTAATTCAATCACTGTAATATTGTACTCATTAATACCAATTTTACATACTGTATAAATTAATTAATTTTCTTATAAAATGTTTCAACCTATGCAGTTTCTCACATGTATTACTATTTTATTCAAAGAAATTTGTATGAGACATAATTGCATAAAACCAATTCAAACGAACTCTTTCCTCAGTTTTCTCAAATTTCCACACATTTTCCAGGTTTCTCAAGAGTAGATTAAATCAAATTTGTGATATTCAAATATACATATATACATATATATTTCAAATACATATTTCAGTTGCAATGTAAATATCCACAATAGATCTGCAATAGTGCCACTAAATTTATACAAATATAAGTAACATCAAAATAGAATTAAAATTATGACTATTATAAGAAAAACTGAAAAAAAACCCAGAATTTTACTTCTCTAATTTTAGTAAGGCAATGAGAATCAGTGGGGAGTGCTCTGGGAAAATTTTAATGTTTGTATATCAATTAACATTTTATCACAGTACCAGAATATATGTCCTACAGAAGAATGTGCATGTAAATAAACTGCTTTCCTTCAAATTTATCTGTGACTAAAGAGGAAAAGCTAGACAATTCTAAAGGAAGAAGCAAGAAGTTAGCTGGGGCCACATGGTGAGGTTTTATTTCAAAACAGTCCTAAGAAGCTCATGATATTCAGTAATAGAATTCTTGCTTAGCATGATGAAGGTCCCAGGTATGATTCCCAGAACACGCAAGCACAAAGATTTCTATAACTAAATACAGTGAAAAAGCAGAATTCTGTCATCTTTCCAGCATGTTAAAGACTTCATTACTTTCAACATAGGCATAGAGCTGTATTAGTATAGAGCTTGTTAAGGTATATGCTGTATACATCCCACGTCCTTGTGAAGGTATCGTATACAATCACAAGTTCTTGTGAAGGTATCTGCTGTATACATCCCACGTTCTTGTGAAGGTATCTGTTGTATACAACACACATTGCATACCATGATGTACACTGTATCTACATAAATAGAGCTTATTTGCATTTATTCATAAAACAGTTTTAATTGTTTTCTGTTTTCATATTTTAAGTTTTCAAATATGTTAAATATTTACAAATGTTTTAAAAGGCATAAAATCTATAGCTTATAGTTACAAGAATAACTTGAAATTGTGATTTATATACTCATTCCTGGAATTTGGCATTAAGAAATCAGAGTCTAAAACTGTAGTGTACTGGATGTATTAATTGTCAATGTTTAATGATTGTGTAGAAGTATGAAAAAATCTTCTTACAGTAATAATTCACTATCATATAGCTAAACCCCAAGAGTCTCATGTTTATTTTAAATTAGTTTTTGTAATTCTATCATCCACATCTGCATTTCCATCATTTTATCTCTCTATTATGCTAATCTATCATCTATTTTTATCTATCATCTCTTTCTTTCATTATGTCCCTCTTTCCTTTTTATCTATTTCCTTCATTCTTTCCTCCCTCCCTTCCCTTATTTATCCCTTGACTTGTTTAAGTTTAGGCAGTTTTTAAACAATTTATTGCCAATAGTATTTCAACTCCAAACTTATGTAAATGAAATATTTGAGACGCTTTATGAGTTTTAATTAGAAAACTGCCGTATGTGAGAAACAAAGTACTATTTGTCATGTGTACTTTGCTGTATGTAAAGAGGATATGCTTTCATTTAAAAGTGTTCTATATTGAATTTTTAACAACTCACATTTAGAAGATATTTACTTAGTAAATGGCTCTAAGGTGACAACGTCTCAAGTGGTTTTTTTTTTCTACAATTTTTTTTTTGTTCAGAATAGAATATGAAATACACCTGCATGGAGAAAGGAAATCTCACAGTACTGACTGAATTCATTCTGAAAGGCATCACTGACAGCCCTGAGTTGCAGACCCCACTCTTTGTGTTGCTCCTCGTTATTTATCTGATCTGTGCAGTGGGCAATTTGGGCATCATCATCCTCACCAAGGTGGACTCCAGGCTGCAAACACCCATGTACTTTTTTCTGAGACACCTGGCTGTCACCGATCTTGGATATTCTACAGCTGTGGGACCCAAAATGTTAGCGAGTTTTGTTGCAGAACATAGTTCAGTCTCCTATTATCTTTGTGCTACACAGCTAGCCTGCTTCCTTCTTTTTATTACTTGTGAACTCTTTATTCTGTCTGCCATGTCCTATGACCGCTATGTGGCTATATGTAATCCTCTGCTCTATACGACTATCATGTCCCAAACAAGATGTTGGATACTGGTAGCAATACCCTACCTTTACAGTGTATTTGTATCTCTACTAGTCACCCTAAGGATATTCACATTATCTTTTTGTAGCTACAATATCATCAATCATTTTTTCTGTGATTGTATCCCCTTGATATCTTTGCTCTGTTCAAACACACTTGAGGTTGAATTGATAATTAGGTTCTTTGCAACTTTTGATTTGATTTCCTCTCTTCTGGTTGTCCTTGTGTCTTACCTGTTCATCTTCATAGCCATTCTGAAGATGAAATCTCCAGAGGGCAGGCGCAAGGCTTTTTCAACCTGTGGGTCCCACCTAACTGTGGTCACTGTTTTTTACGGGACTTTGATATTTATGTATGTGCAACCCAAGTCCAGTCAATCATTTGAGACTGATAAAGTGTCTTCCATATTTTACACTCTTGTTATCCCAATGTTGAATCCCTTGATATATAGCTTGAGGAATAAAGATGTAAAAGATGGCATAGGAAGAACCTGGAAAAAAATAGTCAACAACTTTTCCTAAAAGTTGCATACAATAATAGCCATAAAAGTCTACTTTGAATGTAAACCTAGTTTGCTCTCTTCATAGCAAACATGAATAGGCTCAAGACATGAATACTGGTACAAAAATCCATCTTTATTTACTATAGCTGTATTAGAGAAAAATAAAAAAAATATTTGCTTTACCTCAAGGGAGAGTAATAATTGCAATAGTAGAACTTCAGTACAGTCTGTAGACAATACTACTGGGTTGAAGATCACTTGATAAAAAATATGTGTTAGTGAGTCCTAATTGCGTAGGAAAGCCAAAGAGGCCATGGATTGTGTGGCTTTTTATCCTTACAGTGAAATTTGCAATGTCCATTGTAAGCTCCTATTTGGGTTTCTGCTTTGTGGAAAGGCAGACTTTCTGTTTTAAGCTATACTTCATTTATAAAGGTATCTTAAAATCAAATTTGATTATGACTCAGAATTACTAATTGCAGCTCATGTTGAGAGTTATTTGTGAGAATATGTTCAAGTACTCCTTCTCCAAGGTAAATTTAAATGTCTTTCCTTTTCCCTCACGTGTTCTGTCTTTCATATATGAAACTGCTCACTCTATATTTGGTCACTCAGCAACTGAGAGATATTGCAAGTTGTTGAGTAACTACTCATGTTGTATCTGTACACAAGGAAGTCTATTGGTTGCTAGGTCTATATAATGTATCACTTTCTGCCTTAGGATGGATTTTGATTTGGTACCAGTTTAAACTAGATTCCCACTGACTATTCAGCACTATTGTTACTTAAGCTCTGTAAATTCAAGTGATTCTTATTTAAAATTCATTGTCTTTCTGTCATTCAGTTCTTTTATAAGATGTCTCTCTGCAAGTATGTGTGTGGCTCATTTTAATGCTGATATGTTCTGTTTCATTCATAAATTGCATTATGTTTTTTCACTGGGTTTTGCATTATTTTTTATTCAGTAATTAAACCTGTACAAGATTAAAAAAATACTCTTTTGTTTTAACAATTCTATGTTTAAAGAACATATGGCAGATTAAATATTCATATATAACAAAAAAATTTAGTGAATTAACTTCTGTAGATAACTTTAATTTTTGGTTTTTAAAGAGTATAGATTGTATAACTTAATAAAATATTTATAAAATAATAAAATACATACAATAAAAATAGCCTCCAATTCTACCTTTTTAATAAGTACTGATTTACAAACTATGACAGTGGGAACTACATTGAAAATTGTTTTCACAAACCCTCCTCAGAATATTGAATGTCTCCATTCATGTAAATGAAAGTAGGGTACCGTGTTTTACTAACAAAGAAAATGAACTCAGAATTGTTTAAAACTCACACAGATCAACCATGTTCATAGCAGCATTGTTTGTAATAGCCAGAACCTGGAAACAACCTAGATGCCCTTCAATGGAAGAATGGATGAAGAAAGTGTGGAATACATATTAGAGTACTACTCAGCGGTAAAAACAATGACTTCACGAATTTTGCACGCAAATGGATGGAAATAGAAAACACTATCCTGAGTGAGGTATCCCAGACCCAAAAAGATGAACATGGGATGTACTCACTCATAATTGGTTTCTAGCCATAAATAAAGGACATTGACCCTATAATTCGTGATCCTAAAGAAGCTAAATAAGAAGGTGAACTCAAAGAAAAACATAGTGATCCGCCTGGATATGGGAAGTAGACAAGATTGCCGGGCAAAACCTGGGAACTTGGGGGTGAGGTGGCATGGGGCTAAGGGGAATTGGGGTGAGAAACGTGAGAAGGGGAAGATGGGGGGAGCTTGGGGAAATGGGATGGTTGGGATAAAGGAAGGGTGGACACGGGAACAGAGAAATATATATCCTAATTAAGGGAGCCACCTTAGGGTTGGCAAGAGACTTGACTCTAGAGGGGCTCGCAGGTGTCCAGGGAGATGTCCCCAGATAGTACCTTGGGCAACTGAGGAGAGGGAACCTGAAATGATCCTATCCTATAGCCATACTGATGAATATCTTGCATATCATCTTAGAACCTTCATCTGGCGATGGATCGAGATAGAGACAGAGACCCAAATTGGAGCAACCGACTGAGCTCTTAAGATCCAAATGAGGAGCAGAAGGAGAGAGAACGTGAGCAAGGAAGTCAGGACCACGAGGGGTGCACCCACCCACTGTGACAGTGGAACTCATCTATTGGGAGTTCACCAAGGCCAGCAGGACTGGAACTGAATAAGCATGGGATGAAACCGAACTTTCTGAACATGGCGGACAATGAAGGCTGATGAGAAGCCAAGGACAATGGCACTAGGTTTTTATCTTAATACATGAACTGGCTTTGTGGGAGCCTAGCCTGTTTGGATGCTCACCCTCCTGGACCTGGATAGAAGTGGGAGGACCTTGGACTTCCCGCAGGGCAGGGAATCTGGACTGCTCTTCATTCTTGAGAGGGAGGGGGAATGGAGTGGGCGGAGGGGGAGGGAAATGGGAAATAGGGAGGAGGCAGAAATTTTTTTTTCAACAACTAAAAAAAAAAGAAAGAAAAAAAAAACTCATACAGAAAAAGCAACTCAATCTAGGAAATGCCAAGAGTAACTTGTACTGGAGAACAATAAAAGAAGCATGAAGACATTTCAGCATCAAATATTAAGCACAAATATGTGAATGAGATAAATCAAACTAAAATGCTCATAATAGTTAAAAGAAAAAAATTCAGATTGTAATGTAAATCCAAGGCAGAGTTTCTCAAACTCCCTAATGCTGTGGCCTTCTGATACATTTCCTCATGTGTGGTGACCCCAATCATAATACCATTTCTGTTACCACTTCATAACCATAATTTCTCCACTGTTATAAATCATAATGTAAGTATCTGTGTTTTCTGATGATCTTGAGCAACTCCTATAAAAGCATCATTTGACCCAAAGAGGTTGCAACCCACATTTTGAGAACTGTTGATCTAAAATGTGGGATGTGTTGGGAGCAGTGAGACCCCAGATCCTGAATTGCTTGTAATCTCCTGATCTGAGTGCCTACAGCTGCTCTGAGCACAAGACCTTCAGGAGTTCCTGATGGCAGGAGAGTGGTTTCTGGTGGGTTTGGCTGGGGCGTGGCTATCTCAATATAATCTGCCCCTGAACAAAATAAAGAGGGCATTCTTGGGAAATTCAAGGATGACCCTTGTTTCTCTCTCTCTCTCTCTCTCTCTCTCTCTCTCTCTCTCTCTCTCTCTCTCTCTCTCTCTCTCTCTCTCTCTCTCTCTCTCTCTCTGTGTATGTGTGTGTGTATGTGTGTGTGTGTGTGTGTGTGTGTGTGTGTGTGTGTATGTGTTTGTGTATTTTAATCTCCAGCTCCTTGACCGAAGCTCGGGAACTGGGTGCCAGAGCACAGAGCGCAGACACGGGGGCATGGTGCGGTGCGCGGCAGGATGGAGTATTTGAGAGCTATAACATTTGGAAAGAGGTATAGTCTGTGAAAGAACTCTAAAAGGCAGTGTTTCAAAACAAGTCATTTAAATAATGAACAGTAAATCTAAATGGAAATTTCCTTAAATAAAACAAACTGAAAAAAGATATATTTTAAAATATACAATAGCATTCAAAATACAAATCATAATATTTGCACTACTCCATATTTATTTATTTCAATTAATTTATATGTGTATGTGAGAGTGCGTGTCCACAAACATACAAGACTTTTTGTGCATTATGTGTATATCAGTGTGATCATGAATGCGAATTATCCTAGAACTGAAGTCACAGGCTGTTTTGAGCCACTATTGATTTTGGGGGATTGAACTCAGGACTTCTATAAGAGTAGTCTTGAACTTTCAACTGCTCAGGCACCACTCCTTGTTCCACACTTCCTCATATTTAGAATGGCCATTATTCAAATGCATATCAGTACTCTCTTATAAGAGGAAGGCAGCTAATGAATGTATAAATAATGAGGGACATTTACAAAATGGATGTACTTTAATAATATCTCTTGTTATTAAAGTTAAAATTTCAGCCTTCTATTGACTATGGCTTATATGGATCCTATGTAGCCATCTACAATTTTCTGTAATTTAGCATTATGCTTAGATTCATCTACTTTATTACATATTATAGAATATAATTTTTTAAGGTGGATGATATTTTAGTGACTGCATCGCATTTTATATACCAATTCATTTATTAATGGATATTTAAATTGTTTTATTTCATAACTTGATAAAATTAATTATATGTTATGAATAGTTCTTTGAGCTTATAATGCAAATAATTTTGGATAAAACCAGACATAGGTTTGTTGGTCTTAAAATTTAGTTATTAAAAGTGTAACACAAATGTCATGACAATTAATGGACAGTCTCCAGACATTTCATTAAGCATTCTGACATTGTGGACTAATCAAGAAATTGCCTGTCACATCCATGGGGAGACTCTAGAGTTTGAATAAATATTCAAAAGCTACCACACAACACTCTGCATTAACTGATGCATGGGAGAAACGTTGAGGCATTTTCATCACAGGTAAGGGAAGCAGGATGGTTTATGATATCAGTAACTACAGATAAGAACACAATGTGCTCTGACTTTGCGATCAAACGTTGCTGTCCATTTTTATTTCATTTGTGTCTTTTCTCCTACTCTCTGGTGGCTGAACAAGAAGATGCCCCCATCACTTTAAGTTACTGAAAAACTTGATAAGCAACCTAAAGTATAAAAATTTTACCTGTTCTTAGAAAATATTTAATTTTCTGTATCTGTGATGTAAATTCTGATACATGCAAATGTGAAAAGAGATGGTTTAATATTAAATCATATGAATATTTCCAAGGTGGAAATTCCGTCATTTTAATGTGCTTTTAAAGAGTTAAGCTTTGTGATTACAATGTTTCCTATAATCAGCTCAAAAATATCTTAAACTATGTAGGTAATGGCACTGATGAGATGATGCATGATACATTTATATTAAACAGGTGTTCTACATCATATTGACATAAAAACAATTATTTGTATTAAGAGAATTTTAAAAAATCACTTTTAGTGACACTGATAAAACATTGTTCATTTTATACAGTCATTTCTCTATACATTTCTAGGACTGTTGTTTTAAGAATTAAATTTGATTAATTAGAAAATAATTTTAAAAGTATATTGTAGTCCATTAAATCTTAAATTACTAGGGTGAAGAATATATGCATTCCTTTAACATACAGGATTACTGGTCCATGCAAGTGATGTATTTTATTTTTTAATATATTATTATTACTAGATAATAAAACAAAATAAAAGAACAAAATAAGATTTAAAGACTTTCTCATTGCAATTTTGGAAGGTACTTCTATAATATTGTAAAAGTATATCCTTGCTGTGTTTATATAACAAAGGCTTTCACCTGGGATAGTGTGGACTTTCTCTATACTGACATACCTTAGTGCAAAAGACAATGTGGGTATATATATATATATATTTGTAGAAAACACCTCTTTCAGATACAGTGACTAATTTTAAAGAAATATTACATCTTCAGTTGTATCACCTGCTATAAACTATAGGCAACTATACTATAAAAAGTTATTTATGTGTTTCATAAATGTAAATGTAAATATAAATATTTATAAAATACAAACTGTGTAGTGATGGAACCTACGTTGAATATGCTACAACAGTAGTCTGTGTTTTTACCTATAATACATTGCTCCAGGCAGATGTGCGCAATATTTTTTACCTTATCATAGAAAATATAATATAGAAAAAATATTGTAGAAAAAATATCTGTATTATTGATGTTATTGAGTTAATTATTGTTACTAAATGAAACTGAAGCATATGAAAAAACAGTGCAATGAAAATCCATTAGATATATATTTAATAATTGAAGTCTTAAAAATATTTAATCATAATTTAATTTTAATTTTATTTACCTATATCTACATAACTTTATTTATGCTCTGTATATGTGTGCACATTTGCATATATATGCTTGGGTAAGCTATCTATCATCTATCATTTATTAAGAACATAACTATAGAAGCTTGTAAAATTTTATATGGATTATTGGTATAGATATTATTTGGAGATGATTAAGAAATACATACGGTGTTTAACAGACTAAACATCTACAAAACCTTAGAGAACAGTTACCATTCATATTGACATTGGAATTATCTAACGGTATCTTGAAGTCATATTTTTCATTAAAATCACAATGAATGAGAAATACAAATTATTTTTTTCTGTCTCTTTATCTGCATATTCCTATGAGCAAATGTACTTATTTCAAATAGTAACTTAGAAATGTTAGATATTTCTTACTTGCAATCTTAAACAATAAATATTTTTCAGGTAATCAATACTGAAAGACATTTAATATTTTATTGCTTCTATTATAGCAGTTTTTATGATAAGAAGAATGGAGAAACACAACCTCTCAGTGGTGACTGAATTCATCCTAATGGGCATCACAGATAACCCTGCGCTCCAGGCCCCATTGTTTGGTTTATTCCTTATTATCTATCTGATCTCAGTGATTGGCAACTTGGGGATCATCATCCTCACCAATGTAGATGCCAAACTGCAGACACCGATGTACTTCTTCCTTAAACATTTGGCTTTTACTGATTTTGTTTATTCAACAACTGTGGGACCAAAAATGTTGGTAAACTTCATTGTAGATGAAAATGCAATCTCCTATTATCTTTGTGCTACACAGCTAGCTTTTTTCCTTCTGTTTATTGGCAGTGAGCTTTTTATTTTGTCTGCAATGTCATATGACCGGTATGTGGCCATATGTAAGCCTCTGCTCTACACTGTTATCATGTCCCATAAAGTATGTTGGGTCCTAGTCACAATTACCTATCTTTACTGTACATTTATGTCCCTTGTTGTTACCATAAATATTTTCTCTTTATCCTTCTGTGGGTACAATGTCATTAATCATTTCTTTTGTGACTGTATCCCTTTGATATCTTTGCTTTGCTCAAATACCCGTGAAGTTGAACTGATAGTTATGATCTTTGCAGCTTTTGATTTGATTTCTTCCCTTGTGGTTGTTCTTATGTCCTACCTGCTTATTCTCATAGCCATTCTCAGGATGAACTCTGCTGAGGGCAGACGGAAAGCTTTTTCCACCTGTGGGTCCCACCTGACAGTGGTGATAGTGTTCTACGGGACGTTGATATTTATGTATGTACAACCTGAATCTAGTCATTCCATTGATACTGACAAAATATCATCCATATTTTATACTCTTATTATCCCTTTGCTGAATCCCCTGATCTATAGCCTGAGGAACAAAGATGTTAAAGATGCCCTACAAAGAACGTGGCAAAAATTATTCAGCATATTTTCTTAAAATTTACATGTAAAATTAACCCCTCCAACCAGATTTGAATATGGGCCCATTCTGTTTTCCTACGTAATGTACAAGAAACAAGAGTGTGCTCAACATGTACTTAACTACCTCAATTCTGGTGATAATCAAATTCTCATATGTAATACTTGCATTAGCAGAGAATGGTTTCCTTCAGAGCATTTTATATTTGAAATCTAACATCCAAGCCTATTGCAAAATACAAGCAAACTTGGTGTCTATAGAATTGAAGTTTTATATCTAAAGAGACATATGATGCATGAGAGAGAGAAAGCACACTGTGTACAAAAGAGGACTTTAAACATTCTTGTGGAATTCTCTATTTAAATAAACATTCTGACATTTGAAAGTATTGGCATGTACTTATGTTTTTTGAAATTAAGATTTTTTAATTTATCTTTGTTTTTGTGTATTTGACAGTTTCATACATTTATATAATTCACTTTAATTATTGTCACTTCCATTCTTGATTCCCTCATCACCCTCCTTCTCTACCTGAAACCCTTCTTTTCAAACATCCCCCCTTCTACTTTCTTCTTTGTCATGTGTTATTCATTGAGTTTAATCAGAATTACTTGCTCAAAGTTGGGTAACAGATTGTTTAGTAGACTTTGGGTAAGCTATTTATAGCTGCACCACCCAAGAAAATGACAGTCAATTTCTTTCCTTTAGGAAATAATGGAGTCTCAGAGTCTCACCCAATATACACTGGAATGTTGGCGAGCCTAGTCTTGTGTATTTTAATACAGACAACCATAGTTCATGTATTAAACATCAATGTCATGTTCAGAAGACATGATTTACTCACCCCAACTCTTGATTTCTTTCTACTCCCTCTTCTGTGATATCCCCTAAGCAATATAGAGACGATAGAGAGAGAGAGAGAGAGAGAGAGAGAGAGAGAGAGAGAGAGAGAGAGAGAGACAGAGAGAGACAGAGAGAGAGACAGAGAGAGAGACAGAGAGAGAGAGGTCTCATTCAAGGGCAAGCACACTATCACCCCTTATTATCAGGGTTTTTTTTTAATCAGTATGTTTTCCTGAATTAAGTGCATCCATCTAGTAATAAACATAATTTTAATAGGTACAAAGAGGATATTTATTGCATATGTACTTTATCAGCTAACTAAAATCATGATATTCTAAGGCTTAATTGTAAAAAATACTGAAGGATAAAAATTGAGTAGCATTTCATATTGAAAGGCTTATTTTAGTAATCTGAAATTTACAACTTTTTGCTAGCTCATCAGTTCAAGTTAATTTTAATGTTTCTATTTTATATAAAATATTACAATAAATAGTTGACATGAGACTTCATTGTTAAACATAATTTGATTAAAAAGAATTGTATGTGTTCTAAAATTATCTTCAACATAATTTAAAAAGAGAAAACAAAAAAATTAGAGTTATCTGGAATGTTTGTAAACAGTCTGAGGTTTAAGACTGTACCAATCAAAGTGCTGTGTTGCAATTTATCTTTTACTCAAAAGCTAAGAAATGTGAAAATACCATTACCAAGTGGCATCAGATGAAATCATTTAGTGGAATTAATTTACTACCTTATACAAACACCAGATCCTTCTGAGTTAATTCTAATGAATGTTTATGAAACTGGAAGAACTGTTCTCTAAAAGTCCTTCCAGACACCTAAGAATAAGCTTATTTGTTTTAATTTTTGTAGAACTATTGCCTTAAATAAAATCAAGTCATTGTATGTGTACAATTCAAAAGTGTCTTCAGTACTGTATGCTTAACTGTGTATGAGACAGATTAAATGAACTGAACTGCCTTTACATGGACTTTGTATGATTTGAAATATTCCAATATAACAATAACAGAAAAAAATTCCCCACATATAATGGGGAACATTTTATAGTAATATTCTATAAAATAAATTATATGTACTTAATAACCAATAAGTTTAAAATATAGAAAACTGGACATTATCAATTTTGGTGAGTATCTTGAGTATTGGCATAGACTGAATAAGAAAAGAATAAAATAAGCCCCAAAGATTTACAGCATTCTATGTAATTTGTGTCCATTTACTTAAATGCTACATAGAGGTTAAACTGTTTGATACCTTCTCTTACCAACATTTTCACTTAGGACATGCATGCAAGATTATAAAATTACAGAAATGCCTTCAACAGATGTAATAGAACCACTTAAGTTTTGTTTCTGTTTTTATCAAGTTGGTTTGAAATGATAAAAATAGCATAGGACTAATATCAATTTTCCTGGAAAAGATGAAAGAATGAGGAAGAAAGGAAGGTAAAGGAAAAGTAAGAAAAGATAAAGCTTTTTCTTGTCTATAATTTTGCAATTAAAAGGCAAGGAAAAAATTTTCAGTGTTACTATCTCTACCAAATATTTTAATATATTGTTTTAATATTTGTCAAGAATTTGTTAGATATTGCTAAGAAATAAAGAACATTCTTTTCACTACCATGGAACTGGATAACTCAAGGTGAGGCAGGTTTCGGTTCCTTAATCAATAATGTAGAAATTAATCAAGCCATGTATTTATTTACAAAGTTATAAAATAGTGGTTAGAAGAGGGCCTGGAACAAAAAAAAATAGCTAATAGGAAACACATAAGAACTGGATGGGTGGTTCAGCTGATAGGAGCACTGGATTCTCTTGTAAAGGCTCACATCACCTACATCACAGCTACAACTGTCCTCAATTCCAGCTTGAGGAGATTAGAAGCACTTCATGAGCATAGGGCTACTAGCATGTGGTCCACATACATACATGCAGACAAGCGCTGACACATAAAATAAAAATACACATATGTAAGATATTTTAAAAAAAATAGTAATGGAACCTATAAATTAATATTCCATCATTTTCCTCTTATTGTACTCCATCACATTCTTGATTACATCAGCTTCATATAATTATATTATATGTGGTTTGCCTGCGCATAGTATATATACAACAAATTTTACAAATAATTTGTTTAAAGGTCTTATTAGCATATATAAAAGCTAATGTGCTTTGCACATTTTTTGGAAATAAAAGAAATAATAAGTGTACTCTCTGGGGACTCGTCTGGTGAGTTTCTCTAAACCTCTTCATACAAACCTTCTACCCAGCTTTGCAAGTCTTGGTCCTATGCCGACTGATCCAGCCAAGTCTTGACTCTCCTACCTATATGTCATATCCTCTAGCCCAATAAATAATCCTATTCCATATCCAAACTTTCAACCCAGCCAGTTCTACTCTATCCCTCTACAATTTAACCAGGAAATATATCTAGTATATAAACCCAGACATTTTTTTCTGCTGAACTCCATGTAAGCCAAGACATTTTGAGCCTTTAGACCCAACCCTATCACAATTCTCACTTTTGCCCCAAATTGTTTTGTGCATGTCATGCTTGAAACCAACAAAGAATTCTACAATCCCAAATCTCATCATAAAATATACCAACAATATGAAATTTCACAATGTAATATTTGCCAGAAGGAAAAATTATAAGCTGGATAAAAGAAAGAACTTTCAAAAAAATTATGCAAGGAACACGGGTATTCACATGGTAAAGAGTGAAAACAAACTCAGACATGTCACCTTGAATATAACCTAATCCAAAACAGATTAAAGAAGCTTTAAACCTGAAACAATGAAACCCCTACAAGAAAAAATACACTTTATCATACAATATGTAGTCATAAGAAAGGACTTTTTCAATAGTACTCCATTTGTCCTAGAGTTAACGAAAAGAATTGACAAGTGGAGCTTTATAAAACAACCAGAGGAAGAAGAAACTCACAGAAGTAGAAAGAATATTTGCCAGCCTTATACCTGACAGAGTATCAATATCTAAAATATATAAAATACACAAAAGAATAATATACAAATCATGTAAGTGACTCATTAAAATATGGGTCTTATATAGCTGGGCTGTGGTGGTACATGCCTTTAATCCCAGCATTCAGGAGGCAGAAGAAGGTAGATCTCTGTGAGCTTGGTAACATCCTGGTCTAAAGGAACTAGGTCCAGAACAGGCCCCAAAGCTACAGAGCAACTCTGTCTTGAAAAAAAAAATGGATCTTGGACCTGAATAAAGCATTTTCCAAAGAAGAAAAAATATAGCTAAAAATTATTTCAGAAACATCAACAACCAAAAAAAAAAAAAAACAATCTTCATCATCCCTAGCAATTAGGTAAATGCAAATCAAAACACTTCAACTAAGTCAGAATGGCAAAGATCAGAAAACAAATATCAACAGTAATATTGAAAGAGATGTGAAAAAGGACTAATCCTCATTAACTGTTGGCAGGAATCCTAACTGGACCTAATGCTTTAGAGATCAGTGTGGAGAACTCTCAAAAAGATAAAAGTAAATCTACCAGCTATAACACTCCTTGGCATACACACAAGAACTTGATATACTCCACAGATATTTGCTATCCTTGTTCATTGTTTCTCTGTTCAAAGTATCTAGGAAATAGAAGCAACCTAAATGACCTTAAACTGATGGATGAATAATGTTAATATGGTACATATACACAATAGTATACGATTCAGTTGTAAAGATAAATGAAATCATCAACACTGTCTGTTAATGGATGGATACTAGAAAGGATCACAATGAACGGGATAACCCATATCCAACGGGACAAATATCACACATTCTCTCTATTATTGAAGGCATATTGCTCCACTTTTTTTAGATTTGAGTAGATATACTGAATAGGTAGCTGGGAAAGAAATAGAGAGTGGAATAGCAAGGTATAAGTTGGAAATAAAAAAAAATGGGAGGTTTTAGGGTGGATATTAGTACATACAAGATGGGGAAGAGGGAGTGAGATAAGTGCAAAGATGCCATTTGGAATTGTATTATCAACTCTGGTTTGAAAGCAAATGTCACCAAAGGGATTAGCACTATTAGGAGCTATGGCTTTGTTAGAATGGTATGGTCTTATTAGAAGTGTGTCACTGTGGAGGCAAGCCTTGAGGTCTCTTATATGATCAATACCACTAGCATCTTAGATCACTTACTGTTGCCTGCAAGATATAGAATTCCCCAGTACCATGATTGCCTGCATACCACTATATTCCCAGGCATGATGATAATGGAGTAACCATCTGACACTACTTCTGCTACAACACCTTAATTTCTTTCCTTCATAAAAGTTGCCATGATCACGATGTTTCATTTGAGTGATAGAAGCCCTAACAAAGACAGAAGTTGATATCATGGACTGGGATATTGCTGGGATAAAACTGACCATGCTTTTGTTTGAAGGATATGGACCTAGGGATTGTGGATTAGAAAAGCATTTGATGCTTTAAGTGATGGATAATGGAACATCCTAGCAGTTATATGGAAGAAAGTGATGCTAACTCCAATTTGAACTGTCGTTACCTGGCTCAAGAACTTTTAGAGGAGAAGAGTTTAAGTACGTTGCCTAGAAAAGTGATATTTTGTTGTAGAGTGTGTTTGCTTTTTGCTATTGTCTGAAAAGTTTGCCTGAGATTAAAGTGAAGAGTTTTAGATTATTTCCTTTGGCACAAGAAATCTCAAAACACTTTATTATAGACTCTTTTTTATGGTTACTAGTGTTAACTCTAGTGAAGACTTATAATGAAAAGGAGCATGTTGAGCAAGGAAAATTATTTGAGGAGAAAATGAGCTCCAAAAAGAGGAAAGGAGCTAAGTCTTGTATTCAATGAGATAAACAGAATTTTTTAAATGGAGTAAATGGAGTGGTAACCTCAGGGAAAGAACACACCCAGCTAAATTTCCAATTTGTTAAAAGGAATTAAGAAAAAACCTTGCAGCCAGGTGTGGTAGTACCAGAAGACAGATGCTAGTGATTACCAGAGCATTGTCTACAGATCCAGCTTAAGGAGACTGCCAAGCCTATAGAGTGAATGAATCCTTCAAAAACAGGAGTTTGGTAAAGACATAATTGAATGAGTGGACCAAGTTCCAGCCACAGTAGTCAGCAGAATTTTGCAGCTTGGGCCAATGACTCTGGAGTTAAGGATAGAAGAGAGGGGCTATGGAATTTTCTTCTGCAAGTAAGCAAAGCTACTAAGGCCAGGCTTGTTTTATGGGTATTCCTAAATGGAACTAATTTTTGAGCTTGCCTTGGTCCAATATTTCCTTGCAGTAATCTATACCTTGTGTGATTATATGTCAGACATACATGATCTCCTTCCTTTTCTGATTTGTCCTAACCTAAGGAAGCATATACCTATAAAAAAATAAGAAGCAAACACCCAAAAGAGAAATAATCACAATGAGATCAGAAAAGGCAATATACAGCAAACTGATAGCCATTATCAAATTAAATGCAGAGAAACCACACATTTCCATTAAAATCAGTAACAAGATAAAGCTGTGCACTTTCTCAAGCTCTATTCAATATAGTGCTTGAAAATCTAGCTAGGGCATTTAGGTAACAAAGGAAATGAAAGAAATTCAAATTGGAAAGGAAGAAGTCAGATAATGCTATTAGCAGATGATATGATAATATGCATAAGCTACCCCAAAATTCTACCAGGGAAATCCTACAGCTGATAAACACCTTCAACAGAATCTTTCAAGCTTTAAATTATTACACCTAAATTATTTGAGAGTTTAATGAGATTCCACAATGTTATAAACTAACATCAGATACAATTGGTATTCAACTATGACTTCATCTATCTGTCTATCTGTCTGTCTATCTATCTATCTATCTATCTATCTATCTATCTATCTATCTATCTATCTATCATCTATCTATCTATCTATCATCTATCTATCTATCTATCATCTATCTGTCTGTCTGTCTATCTATCTATCTATCTATCTATCTATCTATCTATCTATCATCTATCATCTATCCATCATCTTTCTATGCATCTATCTAAATTTCAATCCAATAATTCCACTTACATTTATCTTTCCATAAGTATTGGCATTAGGATACTGAAGATATATTTATGCTCTCATGTCACTTCAACATGTGTTCTAGCCAAGATGTTAAAATCTACTTGAATATCATTTAAGGATTAACAATAGAATGTAATTGAATATTGCAAATCTTAAGTTTTATTAAATTTAAATTCAATATAAACCCATTTTATGGGGATTTTTTAGGCATGCTTTCTAATCATTTGTTGACTACCAATTTATAAATATTTAAGTTAAAATTGAAATGGGTGCAAAAAAGGGAAACACAAACAGGGAAATCTGGAATGGAAAATCAGAGCAAATGAAAAGGAACTACAGTTGCAAGCATAACCAAGAGAATGCAAGAAATGGAAGTGGTAATCTTAGATGTTGGAGATACAAAAAAGAAATAAGTTTATTGGTCAAAGAAAACATTAACTCCAACAAACTCGTAAAATAATATGTCCAGGAAATCTGGGACTCCATGAAAAGACTAAACCTAAGATAAAGGACTACAAGAAGGAGAATACCAGTTCAAAGACACAGAATGTATATTCGACAAAATCTTAGAGAAAATTATCCCAACCTAAAGAAGGAAATGCTTATGAAAGTACAAGAAGCTTACAGAACATCAAATAGACTAGACCCAAAAATTCTCCTTACCACAAAGTAAGCAAAACAAAATATCCAGAATAAAAAAAAGGATATTAAGAGATATGAGAGCTGCAAAGGAAAAAAATCAAAGTAACATATAAAAGCATACCTATCAGAATTGTATCCGACTTCTCAATAGAGACTCAGAAGGTCAGAATGTTCTGAACAGATATTATGCATGCACTAAGAGGCCGTGGATGCCAACCTAGACTAATATATCCAGCAAAACTTTCAATTACCATAGATGGAGAAAACAATATACTCCATGACAAAACCAGATTTAAAAAAAGACACCTATCCACACATCCAGCACTACATAAAGACTAGAAGGAAAGTCCAACCCAGCATACAGAGGGGAATTCCATGCCATCTGATTTTCAGAAAAGCTTTGTTTGTTATATTGCAAACAAACTACATTCGTGTGCAGTACATTTATAGTTCCTGCTACGTCATGGGGAAGACATAGAGTTGCTTCAAATTAATGTAATATTTTCAAATTCTACATCTTTTATGCTGTGTATTGAAACTTTATTCCCCTTTAAATTTATTCAATTGATCTTTACTTGACATGTATGCCGTGAAAAAGTAAACATGTGTGATATCTTGCAGTGGACTGTAAGTGAAAACTTTTCTACAAAACTTACAATTTATTCATGACAACTGGGACTACATATATGTTAATTATTCATGCCCCTGTATGTAGAAGTGAAGTTTGTTGGAGCCATGATTAAGTATTCTGATTTAATAACAGTTTGGTGTATCTCATATAATTGGAATCTTACTATATTTATCATCTCATAACAGGATTATTTCATTATTTTATGGTGTTCTCCATTTTATCCCTGTCACCATACCTTGCATCTTGATGGTTGAATTTCTGTCTATGTAGACAGAAATTTTTGTCCCATGAGATACCTCAGCCATTCCATCTCAAAAAAAAAATGCACAGAGGTTTATATTAATTACAAACTATTAGGCCTATAAGCTCAGGCTTATTGTTAACTATTTCTTACAACTTAACTCACCCATAGTTTTTACCTATGTTTAGCCATGTGGCTTGGTACCTTTTTTCAGAAAGGCATTCTCATCTTCCTTCCTCTGCATCTGGCATCTCACTGCATCTCTGCCTTTTCTCTTCCCAGAATTCTCTTAGTCTGGCCACCCCACCTATATTTTCTGTCTGGCTAGTGTCCAATCAGTGTTTTATTAAATTAATATGAGTGACAAATATTTACAGTGTTCAAGAGAATTATTCTACTGCATCTATTGTTTTGTGTAAAGTATTTTATTGTTCATCCATCCATAGTTGGAAACTTAATTTGTTTTCATATATTGATAATTACACAGTATATCAGAGTGAAAGGAGATAACACATTTACCTTTGTAAACCTAGCTTGATACTTTTGATAAGTCTTTCTAAGTGGAAATTTTGATTTATACAACAAATAACTAAATCACAGTTGAATATGAATTAATTCTGACAGTTTAGGACTTCTAGGCATATCTTCATTAGATTCTGGGAGCCGGCTCCACAGTATACAGGTCCCATGAGGATGTAAAATGTTGGCAAGGGAAGAAATGAATCAGGCACAGTGGTCAGAAGAATCTCCCAGCCTGACTGACTAGGAGACAGAGTGTTTCTTTACTTATGCAAATTCACAAAAAGAAGGCAGACTTACAATTTTTTCAAAAGATGCAGATTATATTATTTTTCTCCACGCATATGTTTGATTTTTCTATAACATGTCTAGGGTCACAGGTTCAGTTACAATTAATAAGTACAGATAGAACAGACAGATTTTACTAGTATCATAGTCCCATAGCCCTATTTTAAAAAATTTATTAGATTGTTGTGTTAGGGCAATTATATTTAATATGTAACAGCCTGTTTCAGATTTCATTTGCATTTTCAAAGAGATAGGTAAATAAAAAATATCTGAGGCAGTTCAGGTAAATCACCATGACTTGACTGAACAGTGTACTATCAGTCCTGAGAGTACAAAGTGCTATTCCTTAATTAGCTTGTCACTGAAATTTTAATTTTCTAGGGGCATACCCTGCATACTCTCACATTTAGTATGTTACTTATTCAGCAAACTCTGAGAATAATGTAAGAAGAGTTTGTCAAACTTTCTGGTTAGTTGGAGCTCGTCAGTCTTAAGTTTACATTATTTTAATTATCCTATTTGAGTTTGCTTAAAAGAAGATGTTCCAAGAAGATCCTGATCCTGGAGCCGTGGCCTCATAAAGAAAGTTTCCAGCATCTTTGCGCTTATCACAATCTCCAGGGACAACAGAAGGTTTCTGAGGAGGCCTAGCTAACACCATCTCTCTGAAAGTAAGAGGAGTAAAAAATTTCAGGATGTTCCTAGAGAGACTCAGATATAATTGTCACAGGAAAAGATTATAATTATATTATATTATAAAATGAATTATAATATAAAAAGCTCCTGCCCCCAAGCATGCATCAAGCAGTGGTCAAAACCAAAAGTGAGTGCTGGAGAGATGGCTCAGAGGTTAAGAGAGAGCACCCACTGTCCTTCCAGAGGTCCTGAGTTCAATTCCCAGCAAGCACATGGTGGCTCACAACCATCCATAATAAGAGCTGGTTCCCCATTCTGGCCTGTAAGCATACATGCAGGCAGAACATTGTACATGAAATAAATGTTAAAAAAACAAACAAAAAAAAAAAACAAAAAGTGAGAGACAGGCATGGCAACTTTCAGTTTAGCTATGCTGGAATTGTGCCAAACAGCTGTGTGGCTTCATGACTCCAGTGGAGAGCATTGCCAATTAGAGTTTCAAAAATATTGCTTGTAATTATTTGTTGGTATCTCCTCAGGGGGGACTATCTATTCTTTAAAAAACACACATAAATGTATCTCAGAGACTCACCCAGGCTGAGAGTCACAGTGGGAAATGAAGACAGGCATTTCACAGCAGGTAACAAAGTGTCAGCATGAGGAGATGTGGCGTCCTTTGCTGAGCTCTCACAGTCTGGAGATAGTAAGATCTGCTTCATCGTCTATCCTGTTTTATAATCAATGATGTCTGAGCAGTTTTAGAATATCTTAATTTCTCTATTTCATGTTTATTTTAAAAACATTTTTACTGAGGTTTAAAGGGCTAATGGTATTAATTGCCTTTGAAGTATACTCAGAAATATTTTTGATATTTTATTCTTAGAAAGCATCTCTCTCAGTTACTCAGTCACTCTCGTTCTAGTCCTCCACCTCTTTCTTTACACACTCACACACACTCACACACACACACTCACACACACTCACACACTCACACACACGCACAACTAATGAACAGCTCAGATAAGAAGAGATGGATAGTAAATAAAACAACATGACTATTTACTGAAAAGAATTTGAGAAAGCAAATGTTCTGTGTGTCATTATGTTGTCTTTCTAATCCTTAGTTGTATTTCCAGATCTAACAAAGAAACTAAGCCCCAACCCTGAAGGATGTACACAAAGAGATTTATAAGGAAAAATCTTGCATGTAAATTAGTGTAACTAGTGACTGTTTAAAATCCATGTGTTCATCATTTTAGGGCGCTATGGCTGGAGAACACAGACTCTTTGGTTCACACACCTACTCATACTTCAGGTTTTGAAACGGCCATCCAGAGTTCTCTTTGTATTATATATGTGAAAATATTTTATACATACCACCTTATTTTTCCAAAAGACTGTGGTACATCATAGGTCAGTGTGTAAGAGGGTTGGGCAGATACACTTACTTACATGCCCTTTAGTTAATTCAGACAAAGACAATTATTGATTGCATCTGACTATTTTAGATTGTTATTAATAACTCTGGATGCTCTACCTGTATGTCTAAAGAATTGATCTACACACATAAGTAGAGTTGAGTGCATTTTCAAAGTTTTCAGCATTTATATGGATTACTATTGGCATGCACCTAAAATGGTATTATATTTGTACATGTTTTTTAAAAATATATTTATTTTCAAAAATTAAATTAAAATGTTTGAACACAATATAATACTAATAAAAATCCACAAATATAATATTTGAAATCTCTTGACAGGTTTTCCAATGAACACGGATGGATACCCACAACTTTACAGTGGTGACTGAGTTCATCCTTATGGGCATCACTGACCGTCCTGAGCTGCAGGCCCCATTGTTTGGACTGTTCCTAATCATCTATCTGATTTCGCTGGTGGGAAACTTGGGCATGATCATCCTCACCATGGTGGATTCCAGGCTAAAGACTCCCATGTACTTCTTTCTCAGACACCTTGCTATCACAGATCTTGGTTATTCAACTGCTATTGGACCTAAAATGTTAGCAAATTTTGTTGTCATTCAAAATACAATATCATTCAATTTTTGTGCTACACAATTATCCTTCTTTCTTCTGTTCATTGCTTGTGAACTTTTCATTCTCTCTGTGATGTCCTATGACCGCTATGTAGCCATCTGTAACCCTCTGCTATACAATGTCATCATGTCACAAACTATATGTTGGATGATGGTGGCAGTCCCATACATTTACAGTGTATTTGTTTCCCTCATAGTTACTATAAATGTTTTCTCTTCATCCTTCTGTGGCTACAACGTCATCCATCATTTCTACTGTGATGGTCTGCCCTTGATATCTCTGCTCTGCTCAAATACAGATAAAGCTGAAATGATAATTTTAGTTTTATCTGGTATCAACTTGATTTCCTCTCTTTTGGTGATCCTTGTCTCCTACCTTCTCATTCTTAGATCTATTCTCAGGATGAACTCAGCTGAGGGAAGGAAGAAGGCTTTCTCCACCTGTGGATCTCATCTGACAGTGGTCACTGTCTTCTATGGGACTTTGATATTTATGTATGTGCAGCCCAAGTCCAGTCACTCCTTCAACACTGACAAAATAGCTTCCATCTTTTATACCCTAGTCATCCCTATGTTGAATCCTTTGATCTACAGCTTGAGGAATAAAGATGTAAAACATGCTCTTAGAAAGACAGGGAAAACTATATGCAATTACTTCTCATAGAAGTCACAGGAATTAAAAGGTTATCTTATTACACTTCAAATAAATTTAAGCTCTTTATATGTTTCAGTGAAAAAAAATACTAAAAAAAACTACCCTTCTCTGAAGAGGAGAAAGGTTATAAACAAAAAGTTTAAGAAAAGAGGTAGCACAGAAAATTGTTTTAAAGACTGCAGACCTAAAAAGGGTAACAATATGGTTTTATTAATGTATGAAGGAAGTTAAGGAAAGGTGTCTTGTAGGGTTTAAATAAGATTTGTCAACTGAACCTTACAGTGAACTGTCTGGTGTTCATGTGTATCTTTGCATTTATTTATATTAAAATGCATGGTTATTATTTTAGTAATTGTATTTATTTGCTTTTCATATACATTTGTATAAATTATGTTAAACTATCTTGATCATAATATCGAGTCTATCACTTTGATATTATGGTTTCAGTAATATCAGAGCACACAGGTGCTTTCCTGTCACCGAGAATCCTACCTCCTGATCCTATTTTATTTCTTTTTCACATCACTTCAGATATGACTGCAGCTGCAGTAATTAACACCGTATATTTAGTGTTCAATAGTTCATAACTACAATGTATCATTTAATGTTGTACAGTGTTTAAATAGCTCATACTTACAATGTATCACTGAAGGCTGTATAATTCCAAGTGCACATGTGCATATGTGTGTGTGTGTGTGTGTGTGTGTGTGTGTGTGTGTGTGTGTGTGTAATATGGCTGGAGTTTTCCATGGGAACTCCTATTACTTTATTTTGTCTTGCTATTGTATATATCTTAATTCCTTACCTCTCATTTCTCTTTACTAAATTATTTGGCATTTACTTTTTAGATGGGATTTATATTTCTTATAAGTCATAAGCTAAGTTTTGATAATTAAATAAAAAGCTAGTGCTGTAATTAATTGGAATGTGGAGGCAGGTTGATCAGGATGCTAGGGTCAACCTAGGCTACATAGTCCGAAGTCAATCTGAATCTCAAAATCACGCAGAGTGACTTGAGAAACGAAAAAGCACAAAAACACCAATAAGGAAATAACTTTAGGTTTTGTTTGACATTTTGTGGGTTTGACACAAAAGCCAATCTTATACATTATCAGATGTGTAGAACAAAATATAACTTTAAAAATTGTTTGTGGCAAAGAAAATCATTACCAGTAATAAAGCTGATATTAAAACTATGAAAATGTAATATTTACAATAAGTATAAATTATCAAACTTTGCCATTCTTGCACTAGAGACTGCGTATTGGGCAATCTTTGATAAACAACATAATTGTGTCTGCCATCTAAATATATATACATATATATATTACAATATTTATATAAACACCATGTAGTAAACTATTGAAACTTAATAATAGTTTAATTTCATAAACTTGCCAATTAGTTTGAACACTGTAATGTCTCAAAGAAGAAAATTACAAAACACATGGGAAAAGCAATTCTACATCATAAATCCTCTTTGATCTAAAGTGTTGTAAATAGTGCTCCAAACATTTCCCTGAGTAAACAGCAACAGAAAAGGCTTTATTCCAGAATTATTGTTTGTTTAGTTGTTTGTTTAGTTTTTATTTTGACTCAGCACATTTTCACTTTGTTAATTTCTAACTAGAAGATAATGAAGTACAATCCCTCTGGGACATTTCCTGTAAGTTTTATCATTAATGGTTAAGTGGATATAAACTACTGAATTAGGGGCATTCGTAGTGAATTCAATCCTTCATGTGCTGGCTTTTTGTTTGTTTGTTTGTTTGTTTTTTTGTTAGAGTGAACATCAAAATATTTGAACAATCTAAAATTTCAAGATTAAATGTACCATTTTTGTTAGATATTTCATTTAATAAACATGCTGACTCTTTACTCTGGAATGAAAGTCACATGTTATTATTTTTCAAATTCTGATTTACTCAGAGTAATGCCTAGCAATTAAAATCAATGTTTTAGCTAGTAAAGAAAATCTGCACCCAAAATTTTCAATATTGATGTTAAAAACAGTTTTACTTAAAAAGCTGGAATATTCTTTTTTTTGTTTGTTTGTTTGTTTTTCTTTTATTTATTTATTTATTTATTTATTAAAGATTTCTGTCTCTTCCCCGCCACCGCCTCCCATTTCCCTCCCCCTCCCCCAATTAAGTCTCCCCCCAGCCCAAAAAGCAATCAGGGTTCCCTGTCCTGTGGGAAGTCCAAGGAACCCCCACCTCCATCCAGGTCTTATACTTCAAAATTAGGACATACATGAATGCATAGAAAATAGAGAAATTCTTTTAGATTCAATGTGTTAAAATAGCTATGTGTTACATTTTGATAAAAAGAAAATACACATATGAAGGCCTTAAAATTTGTATGCAGCAGGACATGGGTATTTTCTTAGGGGACATATCCTTGAAGAACAACGAATCTCCCTTATTAAGCAATCATAAATTAGCATCGATAGATTCTCAGCTAGGGTTAGTACTTCCTCACCAATTTCCCCTTCATGCTTTAAGATTTTTATGACTTGACCTCCTGTCATTCTTGTGCATGAAGTCACAGTCACTTTCTTTTTTTAAATTTATTTATTTATTAAAGATTTCTGTCTCTTCCCCGCCACCGCCTCCCAAATCCCTCGCCCTCCCCCAATCAACTCCCCCTCTCTCATCAGCCTGAAGAGCAGACCGGGTTACCTGCCCTGTGGGGAGTCCAAGGACCGTCCACCTCCTTCCAGGTCTAGTAAGGTGAACATCCAAACAGCCTAGGCTCCCACAAAGCCAGTACCTCCAGTAGGATAAGGTGAACCCACAGTCACTTTCAATTCAATACTACAACAGCGCTGATGGGTCTGGAAACCAGAGTTTGCCAACTCTGGGCTGCTTCTGATGCTTACACTCTCCTAAGACCCACACCTCTCCTAGGATGATACCTTGGTAGCAAAAGGTGTGACACAGACGTCACATTTAGGGCTTAGTATTTTGAAGTCTTTTATTGTCCACACCCTGAGCAGTTTGGGTCTCTTTTAGTCACTATTTACTAGGAAAAAAAAAAAGCTTCTGTGATCCAAGTTGGAAGACACACTTATCTTTGAATATAAGTTCATAAAGTTTTCTCAAGACTATATCCTTTTATCAGGATCATCATAGTAGACACTTCTGCATGGTCTATATCCTCCAGCTGTTCCCAGGTCCTCGGCTCCTTTAATGTGCTGGCGCAACTGGATGTTAACCTGTAGAAGAATGAAAATAGACCCATATCTATCACCATGCACAAAACTCAAGTCCAAATGGATTAAAGACCTCAATATCAGCCCGAACACACTGAAAATGATAGAAGAGAAAGTGGGAAATACCCTACAACAGATGGGCACAGGAGATCGCTTCCTATGTATAACCCCAGAAGCACAGACATTAAGGGCAACACTGAATAAATGGGACCTACTAAAACTGAGAAGCTTCTGTAAAGCAAAGGACACTGTCACTAAGACACAAAGGCAACCTACTGACTGGGAGAAGATCTTCACCAACCCCGCAACAGACAAAGGTCTGATCTCCAAAATATATAGAGAACTCAAGAAACTAGACTTTAAAATGCTAATTAACCCAATTAAAAAATGGGGCACTGAACTAAATAGAGAATTCTCTACAGAAGAAGTTCAAATGGCCAAAAGACACTTAAGGTCATGCTCAACTTCCTTAGCAATCAGGGAAATGCAAATCAAAACAACTTTGAGATATCATCTTACACCTGTCAGAATGGCTAAAGTCAAAAACACCAAGGATAGCCTTTGCTGGAAAGGCTGTGGAGGAAGGGGTACCCTCATCCATTGCTGGTGGGAATGCAATCTTGTGCAACCACTATGGAAGTCAGTGTTTCGGTTTCTGAGGAAATTCGGGATCAACCTACCCCTGGACCCAGCAATACCACTCTTGGGAATATACCCAAGAGATACCCTATCATATGACAAAAGCATTTGTTCAACTATGCTCATAGCAGTATTATTTGTAATAGCCAGAACCTGGAAACAAGCTAAATGCCCTTCAATGGAAGAATGGATGAAGAAAGTATGGAATATATACACATTAGAGTACTACGCTGCAGTAAAAAACAGTGACTTCTCGATTTTTGCATGCAAATGGATGGAAATAGAAAACACTATCCTGAGTGAGATATCCCAGACCCAAAAAGATGAACATGGGATGTACTCACTCATAATTGGTTTCTAGCCATAAATAAGGGTCACGGAGTCTACAATAGGTGAATCTAAAGAAGCTAAGTAAGAAGGGGAACCCAAGGAAAAACATATAGTAATCCTCTTGGCTAAGGGAAGTAGACAAAATTGCCGGGGAGAAAATTGGGATCTTGGGGGTGGGGTGAGATGGGGGTCAGGGGAGATGGGGAGAGAAAAGTTAGAAGGGAAGGAGGTGGGGCCTTGGGGAAACAGGAGGATTGGGATGAAGGAAGGTTGGACAGGGGAGCACGGAACCACAATTCTTAGTTAAGGGAGCCACTTTAGGGTTGGCAAGAGACCTGACCCTAGAGGGGCTCCCAGGTGCCGAAGCCGAGGTCCCCAGTTAGTTCCTTGGGCAGCTGAGGATAGGGAACCTGAAATGAACCTATCCTAGAGCAATACTGACGAATATCTTGCATATCATCATAGAACCTTCATCTGGTGATGGATGGAGATAGAGACAGAGACCCACACTGGAGCACTGGACTGAGCTCCCAAGGTCCCAATGAGGAGCAGAAGGAGGGAGAACATGAGCAAAGAAGTCGGAACCACGAGGGGTGCACCCACCCACTGAGACAGTGGAGCTGATCTATTGGGAGCTCACCAAGGCCAGCTGGACTGTGACTGAAAAAGCATGGGATAAAACTGGACTCTCTGAACATGGCGAACAATGAGGGCTGATGAGATGCCAAGGACAATGGCACGGGGTTTTGATCCTACGTAATGTGCTGGCTTTGTGGGAGCCTAGCCAGTTTGGATGTTCACCTTCCTAGATATGGACGGAGGGGGCAGGACCTAGGACTTACCACAGGGCAGAAAACCCTGACTGGTAGAAAGGCGTGTGACATGGCTCTTATTGTCAGCAGTGTGTTCAAAGATGGTCATATTCACTCTGTTCAGCAATCTCTTAATGGTCCAGTTCTAATACTAATTCTATGATTTCTTACTCTTGATGCAGCTCAAGCTGAAATCATATCAGTAGTACTTTTCTTTATGTTAATGAATACTACAGAAATAATGTTAATTATCATGAGCATCTAGAAAATTACCCAGATTGGTTATTATGTAAAGATTTAATAGATGTTTATGTTATAGACTATCTTATTCCTTTAAAATTCCTTTATCTCTCACAAATCATGTTTAAGACATGTTTATTTCATATATACTAATAAGAACTTTAGATGAGTTATTGCCATTGTAAATGTTATATACAGTTCATTAAGTATACCATCTCTATATAAGTTAATATAAGATGGATTTTTTATATCTAAATTTGCAATCATTCTCCTGATTTTTTCTGACAAAATTTAAAATTCTAGGATTACATTTCTCCATGTATCTTTCTAATTCCTGGTTATTTTCTGCTCCAGGAATTTTTAAAAATTGCATTCATTTCTATGAATATGTTGATATAATTAATTTCTATGTTACTCAAGAGGGAAATGAATTATCTACAACACCAGAAGTGTGTGTAGCATTATTTTACTGTAAGAATATTATTATCTAGATTTGTATTCTGACAAAGTTGTTTTACATTTTGATTAAAATCTGAAAAGATGTTCTGTTTAGAATTTATTAGCATTATTCCAGTATTCAGTAAAAATAACAACTCTGAAAGAGATATTTGGCTCTTGCCATTTATTTTTAATACTTTAGACAGAAAACAACTTTTTGTCTTTACATTTAGAAAATATGATCTTTAGGTTGTACAGTTCTTTTTTGAGTTTTCAGCATTGCAATCTAAAGCAATACAGTTGAAACAAAGCATCTATTGAAGAATTTCCCAAGTTATGTATGTTAATACTTTCATATGCATATATAACATATATTGGGAGCCATAATCTATAATAAAAATTTAATTGAGTATTCCAAATTAATTGTAATATTTTCACAGAACACTGAGAGCATTTTTACCGTACTGTTTATTTGTAGATTAAACAGTTTTTTCCAGCATTCTCACTATGAGCTCTTTTATTTGACATCGCTTTTTAGTCACTAAACGTTGGCATTGAAAATATTCAGCGAAATGATAATGTCTATTCCACTATATTTTAATCTATGAGATAATGGATGTGTTCACATATTAACTTTGGTTTTAGATGTTACCTACAAAGTGTTCTAAATTAGATTTGCCAAGCAAATGTTTTGTACATAATATACAGAAAGACTTCAAATTACACCAAATTACCCATGTAATTACAACTTTTATTTAATTTTATCTGTATATTGTCACAACAAATATCTGAATGCACATTGATCCTGAGAGTTTGGAACCTCCAGGCATCACCTCATTAGACACTCAAAAGTTTGCTCATTATTAAGAATTTTTGGCATCTCATCAGGGAGAATCTCTAGGGTTTAAAACACACATAAATAGATCTCAGAAGCCTATTCTAAGAACCACAGTGGGAAATGAAGGCAGGAGTCTCACAGAAGGTAACAAAGTGTCTCACAGAGTCTGGAGTTTAAGCATAAGGAGTTATCAGAATCTTTTGCTAGACTTTCCCCATCTAGAGATTCTAATTCTGATTTGCCTAGAAAGCAATAGTACTTCTTTATATCTGTATGTCATATTGTTTTTGTACACTTTCACTGAGATTGAAAGAGCAAATACTACTATCTTTTAATCATACACAGAAATATTTTTATAAAATATTTCCTCTCTCATACACACACACACACACACACACACACACACACACACACAATTTTATAACTAGTGTGTTGGTGTGTTAGGAGCAGTGAGATCCCAGATCCTGAATTTCTTGTAATCCCCTGATCTGAGTGCCTACAGCTGCTCTGAGCACAAGACCTTCAGGAGTTCCTGATGGCAGGAGAGTGGTTTCTGGTGGGTTTGGCTGGGGCGTGGCTATCTCTATATAATCTGCCCTAAACTCAATAAAGGGGGCATTCTTGGGAAATTCAAGGATGACCCGTGTCGCTGTCTCTCAGTCTGTGAGTGTCTGTGTATTTTAACCTCCAGCCCCTTGCCCGAAGCTCGGGAACTGGGTGCCAGCTCACAGAGCGCAGATACGGGGGTGCGGTGCATGGCATTAGTGAATGGCCTATATTAGAAGAGATAGAAAATGAAAAAAAATGAGATATTTTTATTTGAGAAAATAATTTGAGAGCAGCAGTTTTAAGTACATCATTATGTGTTCTATCCCTTCCTAATTTATAGTTATCCCAAACCTTACTAAGGATTCCCTACAAAAATTGTAGTAACCCAGAGTGACAGAGCATCTAGGATGAGGAGAAGAGCTCCAGAGACTGGAGGAAGAGAAAGAGAAATTATAACAATGTTTGATGATATACATGAATGAAATGCCATAAGAAAACCTATTATATTAAACTAAATCAAGTAATTGAAACTTTTACAAGAAATTTTCATAGAGTAAGGGTATACATTTGACTACTTTCAATCTCTTAACTTTTTATAATATTTATTTCTTCATTATTTGCCTATTTTTGATTGATTATCGGTAAGTACACTTTTGCAGGAATAGAGGACAAGTGCTTGAGACTGTTTACCCCTTCCATTCTTGTGTCTGTGCTTTTCTCTCTGGACAGATCGCTCTGACAGATATCCTGAAGCTTTGATGAGGAACTGGAGTTTGTGTTTCACAACAGGTGTAAAAACCGTTACTTGAGTGTCAAGAGACACCCAAAATATCTTCACGACATCGGGAAAGTTTATTTTGTACTGAATACTATTAATTTTACTGAGATTATAGCTTAGAAAATAACATAAAGTAGTCAGTGAACAAAATAATCTGTAATAAAGTATGTTTTTACTTTCACTGAGTACTAAATCTATTTTTCTTTTCCCTGAACTGAATCTATTCAGAGGAAACTATTTTTGTCTTTCCTTACCTGTAATAAATTTGACAGCCTGTACCAGTACATAACTCTGTATGTTTATATCACTGTATATTAAATCAATATGAAAGGGACAGAGATTGGGTGATTTTCAGTTCTGCAGTAACTGATATATTTAAAATTTTTATTTGGAGCATTTTAAGTGAGTGATGTGCAAATTAAATGCAATCACCTGTAAACAGAATGGTAAGATTTGGGGAATTTCACAGCTGTTTTCCTCCGAGACTGCCGTTTCTACCATGATTACTATTGTAAATCATTTTATTTCTGGTTTTACCGAGAAAACATAGACATATACATATTTTACAAAAGTAATAATTGTTACCTTCTCTCTGGTGCATTGAAAGTATTCAGACATGCCTTTCTGGAATAGAGAAATTGATTGCATGGTGTTCTATGTCATATTTGGAAGACGGTCCTGGGAACTAACCACACAGAGAGATGTTTCTATTCCTCACTTGCATCATGCAAATGACATCATACTTTACCGTGGTTTCTTTTAGGGATACCTACACCACTATCCAGTATCAAGCATTAAACATCTATGACAACACTGTGCAGCCATATTCAGAAGTGCAATTACTAAAAGTAATATTATTGTAATATAGTACGTCTTAATCAACGGGGACCATCTGGAGTTTGCTAATAAGTCAAATTTAATAAACTTTCTTAAATTTTTCAGGACTTCCTCATACTTTTGTAAGTTATTAGGTATATCTTGTGTCTGACTCATGACATAAAAACAGTTTAAGTTATAATAAAAAGTGTTGCTATAACAAAAGACTAATTTATATAAAGGGATCTACTTTTTATTTTTAGTAATTTTTAGTGATCATATGCTTTATTTTTGTTTTATTGAAAATAGAACTCTTTCTTACATAATATATCCTTATTGTATTTATTAACATAGTAATGAACAAAACGTTAATGAGAGCAAACTATGAAAATTGCATTTTGTCTCTTAGAGCAACAGACTGTGACATCTTGTGTACACCCTGTTTTCATGACCAACTCCTTGCTCATCTTGGCAGATCTAACAAAGTAGTAAAATCCTATCGCGCATGATACACATATACATTTATAAGGAAAATACGTGCAGGTAGGTTTGTGTGTCCAGTGACTGTTTAAAATCCAAGTTTATCATTTTGTGACTAAGGCCAGAAAGTACAAACTTTTTGGATCATTTCTTGTACTTCAGGTTTTCAGAGGTCCAAACAGAGACCTCTTGAATTTTTATAAGAAAAAAAGTGTTTTATACATCTCACTTTACTTTCCCAAGGGATATTTGTGTATAATAGGTACTGTGAAAAAGGATGGCAAAGACATTCTTACATGCTGTTGGGTTTCTTCATATCAAGATATTTCTAAATGAGGTCTTCAATGCTACTCTTATTCATAGCTTTGATCAATATGAGTTGGGAAAACAACTGAAGATGTTCCATTTTACATCCTAAAATTCCATAGATCTACACAGAAATTTAGCAGTATGTGCATTTAAAAAATTTTAGTAGGTTTATGTATGGCATACATATTACATGTTACTACAAATATATAATTATCAAGTATCAGACCATGGTACTAATCATATCAGAAATACAAATAAAATAAGAATAAATTTAATCAATGTGTGCATAAATCCAAATACCTACAATTACAATTATTCACATTTTGAAGACTTAATCTTATTTTATAAATATATATTTAGATATGTACATATATGAAATACACATTTATATGTATATATCTGCATATTTAGCTTGATTTATACCAAGAGTTTGAGATTGTATATTGTCAGGGTTGAATATTTGATATAGAAATATTCTTTCAAGATTAACTAATGTCTAATATTTGACTAAAGGTATAATTTTCATCAAAGTTGGGGAAAGCAAGCATTGTTGGCAGTGAATTTTGTCAATCCTGATGAATTTACCATTGGTTGAGGATCAAAGACACATATCTGTGTCTTTGTTTATTTAAAGTCACATGTTTGCAATTATGTATAGATGTGCATGAATGTTTGTATATCATGGTAAATAGTTTATTTTAAAAGAATAAATCCACACTTTTGCAAATATTTTATTTAAGACAGTCTTAGTAATATGATATTTGAAATCTCTTGACTGTGTAATGATCTCTACTCAGAACAGATTTTCCCATGATGCAGACCCACAACCTCACAGTGGTGACTGAGTTCATCCTGATGGGCATCACTGACCGCCCTGAGCTGCAGGCACCATTGTTCGGACTTTTCCTCATCGTCTATCTGATCACATTGGTTGGCAACTTGGGCATGATCGTCCTCACCATGGTGGATTCCAGGCTGCAAACACCTATGTACTTCTTTCTCAGACACCTTGCTACTGTAGATCTTGGTTATTCAACTTCTGTGGGGCCCAAAATGTTAAGAAATTTTATTGTAGATCAGAATACAATACCATTTTATTTTTGTGCTACCCAAATGTTTTTCTTTGATATGTTCATTGTTGCTGAATTTTTTATTCTCTCTGCAATGTCTTATGACCGTTATGTGGCCATCTGCAAACCACTCCTTTACACTGTCATTATGTCACAAAGAGTATGCTGGACATTGGTCACCATTCCCTACCTCTATGGTATATTTGTCTCACTTCTGCTTACCATAAAGATTTTCACTGTGTCCTTCTGCGGCCCCAATGTTATCAGACATTTCTACTGTGATGGTCTCCCCTTGTTGTCTTTGGCCTGCTCAAATACTCATGAAATTGAGGTAATAATTTTAATATTATCAGCTTTTAATTTGCTTTCTTCTGTTCTGGTAGTCATTGTGTCCTATGTATTCATCCTTGCAGCTATTCTCAGGATGAACTCAGCTGAGGGCAAAAGAAAGGCTTTCTCTACCTGTGGGTCCCACCTGACAGTCGTCGCTGTCTTCTATGGGACTTTGATATTCATGTATTTGCAGCCTATGTCCATTCATGCCTTTGACACTGATAAAGTGACTTCTATATTTTACAGTCAGGTTATACCTATGCTGAATCCCTTAATCTATAGCTTGAGGAACAAAGATGTAAAAGATTCCCTTAAAAATACAGTGGAAAAACTATGCAATATTGTCTGGTAGATTTCCTATATTGTTAAAAGTTATCCAAATAATTCACAATAGTGAAGTAAACATCAACAATGGGAAAGTAGAAGAAATTCTATATATATATATATATACATATGTATATATATATATATATACATGTGTGTGTATGTGCGTGTGTGTGCGTGTATTCACGTATTACATATACATATGTGTGTGTTTGTGAAAAATAAATAAACATACCAGCACAGAAGCATTGCTTCAGAAGAAAAGTACAACAGAAGAGCTAACAGCATTAAAGCCTATGTGTAAATGAAGGGGATAAGATTTCTCAGGAGGGTTTAAAGGGATATTGTATTTTGGATTTTACAATAAATTACTCAATATTAATATGTGTCTTGGTTTTACTTCCTGCAAGTGCACTCTTTATATTTTAGTACTTTTACACATTTGTAAGTTGATATAAAATCAAACTTTATCAGTCTATCAAGAGGTGATATGGGTTGCTTAGATAATAAGTTCTCATTCATATCAATGTGCTCAACTATCCACATCCACCGAGATACAATGTTCTGATCTCTCATTGTTCCCTTACTTTTCTGAATTCATCCACAAATGGTTATTTCTTATATTTTACATACTGGCAATTACACATTATGTCTCAGTAAGCAGGACAACACACATTTATCTCTGAGAACCTAGCTTCAATAATTTTTCATAAGTATAAGCTGAAATACTGGCTTATACAACAAAAAACTAAATCATAGTTTAATACAAATTGATCCTGGTAGTTTATATAACCATCAAACATCACCTCATTAGACTCCCAACAGTTACCTGGTAATAAGAACTTCTCCTCAGGGAGAATCTCTGTGGTTTAGAAACACACATAAATAGATCTCAGAAGCCCATGCTAAGAACCGCAGTGGGAAATGAAAGCAGGAGTCTCACAGAAGGTAACAAAGTGTCACACAGAGCTCTCTAGTTTAAGCATAAGGAGATGTGGGCATCCTTTGCTATGCTTTCCCCATCTAGAGTTTCTCATTTGTGGTTTGGTGTCTGTTCTTCTAATATTTCTCAATGTCTGGGAAGCAACAATACCTCCTAATTTCTCTATTTAATATTCTTTTTGAACATATTAACTGAAGTTGAGAGGACTAATGCTATTATCTTTTAATCATACAAAGAAAATTTTTCTTAGATATTCTTCTTATATAACATCTCATCTCTCTCTTCCTTTCTCTGTGTCTTTCTCTAAATCTCTCCCTCTCTGTCTCTCTCTGTCTCTCTCTCTCTCTCTGTCTCTCTCTCTCTCTCTCTCTCTCTCTCTCTCTCTCTCTCTCTCTCTCTCTCTCTCTTCTTCGCTGCCACATACACATATAAAGAGATTTATAACGAGTAAAGGGCCTAAAAGAAAAGAGATAGTAAATAACAAAGTAATTTCAATAAAGAGAAGAATTTGAGAACACAAGTGTTAAGTTTATTTTATGTTGTCTTTAAAACTTCAGTTATATTTGACTCGAGATTACCCTGAGTATTTAAAAAAATATTCTAATCCAGATTGGTTGAGCATCTAGGATAAAGAAAAGAACTATCCAGAGACTGAAAGGAGAGAGAAGGGGCAATTAGATCAATGTGTGATGACAAATATGAATGGAAACGCCTTAAATAAGTGAATTATGTTAAACTAACTTAAATAATTGAATCTTTAACAAGTAATTTTCATGGATGAACTGTATAGTTGTGATTGCTTTTCATTCTTTAAAGTTTTTACATTTATTTACTATTTTTATGTGTGAGGGCCCTTGTGCAGAGATCAGAGGAATGGTGCATTAGTCAGTTTTCCCTTCCGTGTTTGTGCCCTCAGGATCACACTCAGGTTGACACACTCAGATGTTTACCTCTGGATATGTCTCTCTGACCTGTTTCCTAAACCTTTGATGAAGGAAGTAGATTTGTATCTCAACACGGTTGTAAATGCATTACTTTCTTCATTGTTTTTGCTAGATACTATTCATTTTCCTGAGATTATAGATCTGAAAAATAACATTTAAGTAATTAGCTAACAAAATAATCTACAATAAAGTATTCTTTTCTTTTCATTGAGTCCTAAATGTGTTCAGAGGAAAACCTTCTTGTCATTACCTATAAGAAAGTTCACAGTCAGTGATTGAAAATCAAACCAATACAAAAGGAACAAAGAGGGGGTGTTTTAATTATACAACAATTGATAGTTTTACATGTTTACTATATGAAGGGTATATATTGAGCATGGAATATTATATTTAGCCACAGTTTAAAACAACTGTAAGTGGCTGAGGTATAAATGAAATGCAATCACCTGTACACACAACAGTGAGCTCCGTAGTATACAACTCCCATTCTCTCAGAGGCTGCAGCTTTCACTGTGATTGCCACTGTAAGTCATCTTATTTTACCCAGCAAACCTTGACACATACACATGTTTACAAAATTAATAAATGTTTCCTTCCTTCTGTCTGTGGCATTGAAAGCATTCAGATAAGCCTTCTTGAAGTGTAGAAATTTAATAAATTGTCTTCTATATGATATTTGGAAGACTTTCTGTCCCTCACGTTTATTCAAGCAAATGCCATCATACTACACTTTGATTGCTTTATGTCTACACCACAGTTAAAGTTTACTCCAGTATCAAGCACTGAACATCTATCACAGCATTGGGCACTCATATTTAGAAATGCTACTACTAAAAATTATACTATTGAAATACAGGACTTCTTAGTCAATAGAAAATATTGAAAGGTCATTAATTAGACAATTTTAATAAAACTGCTCACTTATATTTCAGATTTCTTCATGGTTTGTGGGTTCTAAGGAATATAGGAATTGCATTATAAGAAAAAGTGTTCTTTCAAGAAGAGAATAATTTATATAAATGGGACTATTTAATTTTTTATTCTGTTTTTTAAGTTTCATATGCGTTGTTTTTTCCTTCATTAAAAATAGATTATTTTCTCACATGCTATATCCTTATTAAGTTTATTGACAATATAATGAATAAACTAGTAATACAAAATGATAACAAACTATGAATATCTCCTTTTGTCTACTCAAGCTACATACTGTGGTAGTTGATGTACATTCTGTTTTTTCGACCAACTCTTCATTTGTTCATCTTTTCAGATCTAACAAAGAAGTAGAATCCTTGTGTGTATGATACATTTGTACGAAAAATACTTTAAGGTAGGTTTGTGTGTGTAGTGACTGTTTAAAATTCATGTTCTTTGTGACTAAAGCCAAAGTGCACAGATTTGTTGAATCATTTACTTCTGCTTCAAGTTTTCAATAGTCCATAGAGAGAGAGAGACCTGTTGATCTTTTATATGCCAGAAAAGTATTTTATACAAATGAACTAATCTTCTTGGGAATACTTGTATATATAGATGGTGTTTAAGAGGATGGCAATGTTTGTGAAAATACAACTATTTACAATTTGAAGATTTTATGTAGTTTTTCCATATATACATGGAATATATATCCATTTATACATTTACATATCTCTGTATACCAATATTTTCAGATGCAGAGGGTATTAGTGTTTGAGGCTGGATGATCCTTGGGGTACACTTTTGATATATAATGATGGCTCTTAGATTAACTAATGTCTAATATTGGATAAAAGGGATGGTTCCCATCACAGTTGGGAAAAGCATGCATCTTTGCAAAGATGTTATTCTGTTTAAAACTTTTATTTATAGAGATACAAAGATTCATAAATATGTTTTTATTTGTTTCAAATCATGTATTTGCATATGTATGTGTATAGATGTGTTTAAGATTGTATGTACACATTCAAAAGTAGATTTGTTTTAAGACTAAATTCAAATATTTGGAGATATTTCATTAAAACTTATTAGAAAAATAAAACCCACAAAATGATATTTGAAATAAATTGACTGTGCAATGATCTCTACTCAGAACAGATTTTGTCATAAACCCGGATGGAGACCCACAACCTTACAGTGGTGACTGAGTTCATCCTGATGGGCATCACTGACCGCCCTGAGCTGCAGGCACCATTGTTTGGACTTTTCCTCATCATCTATCTGATCACATTGGTTGGCAACTTGGGCATGATCGTCCTCACCATGGTGGATTCCAGACTGCAAACACCCATGTACTTCTTTCTCAGACACCTTTCTATCACTGATCTTGGTTATTCAACTTCTGTGGGGCCCAAAATGTTAAGAAATTTTATTGTAGATAAAAATACAATATCATTTTATTTTTGTGCTACCCAGTTGTCTTTCTTTAGTATGTTCATTGTTGCTGAATTTTTTATTCTCTCTGCAATGTCTTATGACCGTTATGTGGCCATCTGCAAACCACTCCTATACAATGTCATTATGTCACGAAGAGTATGTTGGGTGCTGGTGGCAATCCCATATCTTTATAGTATATTTGTTGCTCTCATTGTCACCATAAATATTTTCTCTTCATCCTTCTGTGGCCAGAATGTTATCAGTCATTTCTACTGTGATGGTCTCCCGTTAACATCTTTGCTGTGCACAAATAAAGAGGAAAGTGAAATGATAATTTTAATCTTATCAATTGTTGACTTGATTTCTTCTCCAGTTGTTATCCTTGTCTCCTATCTGCTCATTCTCAGAGCTATTCTCAGGATGAACTCTGCTGAGAGCAGACGCAAGGCTTTTTCCACCTGTGGGTCCCACCTGACAGTAGTCACTGTCTTCTATGGGACTTTGATATTTATGTATGTGCAGCCTAAGTCCAGTCACTCCATCAACACTGACAAGGTAGCTTCCATCTTTTACACCATGGTCATCCCTATGTTAAATCCCTTGATCTATAGTTTGAGGAACAAAGATGTCAAGCAGGCCCTAAGAAGGACAGGGAAAAGAATACAAAATATCTTCTCCTAAAAATCAAAGGTAGAAAATGTTGTCATACTTCACCAGAAATAAATTTACATGAGTTATACGTTTCAGAGAAGAAAACATTAAAAGCTAATGCTTCTCTGAAGAGGAGACAGATTATAAACAAAGCATTTGAAATAAATGAAGTAGCAGAAAGAATATATTTTAAAGTGTATAAATCTAAACAGGGTAACAATGTGTTTGCTGTATGTGATGAGACAGGTGTCTCAGATAATTTAAATTTATTTTGTGAATTAAACTTTACAATAAATTGTCTGGTGTTCACAAGTATCTGACTTTTTGCTTTACCTGCACTGTTATTATTTACATACAGTTGGTATTCATATGTCTTTCTATAAACTCTTAAAAATCTTGATCACAATGTTAGGAAACCACTTTGAGATGGAGATCCCTGTAAATCATAGCACTAAGAAGACTTCTTTTCAAATGGAAACTTATGCCCTGATTTTACATCACTTTTCTTTCACTCACATCCTATATAATGCAATAGCAATATTTAATGTCATGCATTAGTAGTTCACAAGTTAAATGTATCATCTAATATTGTGTAAGTCCAAGCACACATGTGTGTGTTTCTGTGTTTGTGTGTTTATGCTGACTTAAAATTTTTATGGCAGCTTTTACTCCCTTTGTCTTGTAACTGAATAAATCTTAATACCTTAGTTTATATTTTTCTTTACTGAATACTTTAATGTTTCCTTTCTACATGAAAAGTACAATAGTTGTAAGACAGATACTAAGTTTTGATTATTGGATAAAATGCCACCCTTATAATTATCTGGAATGTAGACTCAAGTGGAATGAAGGTCAGTCCTGGCTATATAGTTAGGCTGGGGTCAATCAGAGCTACATCTTAAAATAGAAATAAAGACCAGAATCACTCATAAAACAATATTTTAAGTTTTGTTTGAAATCACTTTGTGGATTTGACAACAAATCCAAGCTTTATGATATCATTTAAAATTTTTCTAAAGCCCTCTTTATATAAATTATTCTTTTGTTAAAAATATTTTTTCAGTGAGTATATGGGTTTTGATTTTTCTTTAATTTTTATTGGGTTTTTTCATTATACATATCAATTCAAGTTCCCACTCCCTCCTCTCCTCCCATTCCCTCTACATACGTTCCAACACAACCCCCATCCAATCCTCAGAGAGGGTAAGGCGCAGTGTTTTAGGGAAGGTCCAAGGCTGTCCTTCCTATATCTAGGCTGAGCAAGGTATCATCCAAAGAGAATAGGTTCCAAAAAGAGCCAGTGCATGCAAAAGGGATAAATTCTGGTGCCACTGCCAGTGCCCCTTCCCCCAGTCTGTCCCAGCCATGCAACTCCCAACCACAATCAGAGCACTAGTTTGATTCTATGCTTGTTCCTTCCCAGTCCAGCTGGAGTTGATGAGCTCCCATTAGCTCAGGTAGACTGTTTCAGTGGATAAACACATCATGGTCTTGACCTCTTTGTTCATATTCTCATTCTTCCCACTCTGATGGTGTCTGCTTCTGTTTCCATCAGCTGCTGGAGGAAGGTTCTATAGTGATATTTAAGATAATCATCAGTCTGACTATAGGGCTAGTCAAGATCAGCCCCCCTCTCCTCTACTGCTTAGGGTCTTAGCAGGGGTCATCCTTGTGGACTCCTGTGAAT
The DNA here is from genome assembly GCF_037038515.1 of Microtus pennsylvanicus. Classification (NCBI taxonomy): domain Eukaryota; kingdom Metazoa; phylum Chordata; class Mammalia; order Rodentia; family Cricetidae; genus Microtus; species Microtus pennsylvanicus. The sequence goes on along the minus strand of NC_134579.1, from coordinate 221,813,038 downwards.
TTCTCTAGAGCCAGGTTTTTCACTAACCCTATAATGGCTCCATCAATCAGACCTGGATGGTGGTGGGGGTTCCTTGGACTTCCCATAGGACAGGGAACCCTGATTGCTTTTCGGGCTGGGGGGGGACTTAATTGGGGGAGGGGGAGGGAAATGGGAGGCGGTGGCGGGGAAGAGACAGAAATCTTTAATAAATAAATAAATTTTAAAAAAAAGATTTCTCTTTCCTTGCTCTCATCTCTGCCCTTCCTCCTTTTCGGCTATCCCATTCCTTCAAGTTCTCTTCACCCTTCTCCCTGCCTCTTCACCTTCCACTCTCCCCTCTACTCCCATACTCCCATATATTATAAAGGACTGATCTCCAAAATATATAAAGAACTCAAGAAATAAGACATCGAATTTCTAAATAACCCAATTGAAAAATGGGGTACATAACTGAACAGAGAACTCTCAACATAAGAATCTCAAATGGCCAAGAGATACTCAAGGAAATGTTCAAAATCATTAGCCATCAGGGAAATGCAAATCAAAACAATTCTGAGATACCATCTTAAACATGTCGGAATGGCTAAGATCAAATTGCTAATGATAGCTTATGCTGGATATATTGCTTATATTGGTTTCCAAAATCAAAGTAAAATCATCCTATATACTTAGAAACTACTTATGAAACTGATGGCTCTATTTAGAACAGATTTTCTGATGAGCTAGAGTGGAGGCCCACAACCTCACAGTGATGACAGTTCATCCTGATGGACATCGTATCCTGAGCTACAGGCACCATTGTTCAGACTATTCCTCATCATCTCTCTGATACCACTAGTTGGCAACTTAGGCATGATCTTCCTCACCATGGAGGATTTCAAGCTGAAAACATCTAAGAGCTTCTTTCTCAGATAACTCACAATGTCAGATATGGTTATTGAACTGCTATGGGGTCAAAACTGTTAAGGAATTTTCTTGTGGATCAAAATACAATATCATTTTATTTTGTGCTCTCCAGGTGTCTTTCTTTATTATAGTGATTGGTAGTGAATTTTTTATTCTCACTGCAATGCCTTATGACTATTATGTTTCCACTTGTAAACCACTCATCTACATTGTCATTATATCACAACGAGTATGCTGGATACTAGTCTCCATTCCCTACCTCTATGGTATGATTGTCTCACCTCTACATATCATAAAGATTCTTAATTTATTCATCTGTGGCCACAAAATTGTTAGTTATTTCTACTGTGATGGTTTTTTGTTGTTGTTACCTTTATTTTTCTCAAATAAACATGAAAATGAGGTGATAGTTTTAACATTATCAGCTCTGAATTTGCTTTCTTCTCTTCTGGTGGCCGTTGTGTCCTTACTATTCATCCTCACAGCTCTTATTCTCAGAGTGAAATCAGCTGAGGGCAAAAAAAAAAAAAAGGCTTTTTTCTACTTATGGTTCCCACCTGACAGTAGTAGCTGTCCTCTACAGGACTTTAATATTTATATATTTGCCCCCTATGTAAATTCATTCCTTTAACACTGATAAAGTGACTTCCAACTTTTACACCCAGGTATCTCCATGTTAATTCCCTTAATCTATAGCTTGAAGAACAATGTTATATATGACGCCCTTAAAAAAGTTGAAAAGCTATGCAATATTGCCTTATAGAGTTTGTATATTGTTGAAAGCTATCTATATAATTCACAATAGTAAATAAGTATTCATAAAAGGAAACGTAGAAGATATGCTCTTTAAAGAGAAATCAGACGTCAAAACCAGCCTTGATGAAATCTGTACATTCCAGGGTAGGAGGGCAAGGATTAGCATTATTAAGCAAAAGGTACAGAAATATATGAAAAATAAGAGACAGGAACACTCGACATTCAGTGAATACTGAATCCTGAATCCTCCAGGTTTATTTTCCATATGCTTATATACTTCACTTCAAAAGGGGAGGGGGAGATGTAACAGACTTCATTAACAGGATATAAGGAGTAGATTTGAATTCCCTGACCTTTGATCCAGGTGGAGCAGATCCACCTCTAGACCCGAAATACTAATTAACCACACCCTAGGTCAGAATCTCTCCTTGTAGCCACACCTGTTGTCAACAACTATGAGCAAGCAAAAGTAAGCTCAAACTCTCTGAACTCCAGTGGAGGTGGAACAGGCTCACCTATATTGGTCTCCACAGTCAGATTATTTGTGTATATATGTATGTATGTGTACATGTAATACATATATATGGAAGAATAAACATAGCACAGAAGCATTGCTTTAGTATGAAAGGACAATAGAGGAGCTACCAGTGTAAAAGTGTGAATTGTGGGAGGAGAATATGAGTTGCTGGTGGATTTTATTGGATATTATATATTGGATATTGTAATCATTCAATGTTAACATGCAACAGTCTTACTTCCTATAAGTGCATTCTCTCTCTCTCTCTCTCTCTCTCTCTCTCTCTCTCTCTCTCTCTCTCTCTCTCTCTCTCTCATTACTTTTTCAAGACAGGGTTTCTCTGTATAACAGTTGTAGCTTTCCTGGAACTAGCTCTTGGAGACTAGGCTGGCCTCAAACTCATGGACATCCAAATGTCTCTGTCTCCCAATTGCTGGGATTAAAGGTGGTGGCACATGCAAAAGCAGGCAGATCTCTGTGAGTTTGAGACCAACCTGGTCTACAAGAGCAAGTTCCAGGACAGGCTCCAAAGCTACAGAGAAACCCTGTCTCGAAAAATAAATATGAGTTGGTTGAAAAAAGTCAAACTCAGTTTATCAGGAGGTGAAATATATTGCTTATATATTAAGGCCTCATTTATCTGACTGTAATATGAAAGATGAGTACCCACCCAGCAATCTAGGTTCCCCTCTCCCTGCCTCTCTGCTTATCCCTACCTCCCTCCCTCCCCCTCTTCTCAAAAATAAAAACAAAAACAAAGAAACAATAGAAAGAAAGTAGGACAAACAAGCAAAAAAAAAAAAAAAAAAGACAAAAATGCCGAAACAAAAGAAGCTTTCCCACTGCAAAGCTATTCGGTAATTATTCTTTCCAACTCCTCACTTTCTCTGGTAACTAGAAATAATTTTTCTAATCCTGTTTATTCCTGTTGTGTTTATTTTTTTGTGAATAATTCACGGTAAAGGTGACCTTAGTTTCTTGACTACATTTAAATAGTACAATGTTTTCAACACCTGTACCTAATGAACCATATGTTCATTCAAACATATATTGAGAAATGTACATAAGTAGATTTTTGGATTATAAAATAGATGTATAAATAAATGAATTAAGTCACAGTTGAATAACAGCATTCCCTGATAATTAGTTAGTAACCTCTAGACATCTAATTAGACTCTCAAATTATTTAAATGTGATCACTGATCTCCTTAGAAGATCCATAGGGAGAAGGAACTCTGTGCTTTCAAATAAAGCATAAATTGACCTAAAAACCCATTTTAAGAACCACATTAGACATTCAAGACAGTGGTTTAATACAGGTAACAGAGTGTGATCTATCCATTTATGTCAGCAAGGATTTGGGATATTTTCAAATTTTATCCTTTCCCAGCAGTCTCTAAGTGTCCATTTCTACCATCAGTTATGTGCTTTCTAAATTCTCTAGGGTGCTCTCAGTTTCTCTTCATGATAATTTTAAATACTTGTATCTAAAGAATGTCAATACATTTAAGCATATTTGAAAATTACTCAGTAATATATCAAGAGTTTTAATGTGAGTATATGCCATAGGCATATTATTCATTTTTCTTTCACAAATCAAGTATAAGACATGCTGGTTTTGTATATGCTAATTATAGATTTTGGTGAATTGTTTGTCAAATGTATAATTATATACAGTATATGAAAATATGCCATATATATAATTTATGTATACATAATATGCTATATATAATGAGTTGGATTTTTATATGATCTAAATATGAATTTACTGTCTTGATATTTTAATGAAAGATTTGAAAAACTAGTAGTCCATATCATATTCTGTGTCTTTCTAAATTTCAGTAATTTTTGCTACAGGACCTCTGAAGCAATACTTGTTTGTAAATATATGCATGTAATAAGAGTCTAAATTATTCAAGAGGTAAATGAAACGTTCAGGCCATCAAAGGTGTGCCTATAATTATTTGAGCAGGAGATGATTTTTTCCAGTTTTATGATTATGAAAACTTTGTTTTACATTTGAATTCTGATTTGTTTAGAGTTTTAAAAGCAATCTTACACTACTCAGTAAAGATAGTCACTCTTAAAAAGATATTTGGTTCTTGTGTTGAGTCTTAAATTTACAAAGAGGAAACAGCTTTAACTATTTAAAATGTGTTGTGTTTTATAGCTTCTTTTTTTAAGTTTAATTATTGCTATAAAAGTACCAAAATAAAACAATAAAATGGAAACAAACCTTTTGTTTAAGGCCTTTGCTTGTTATAATGTATTGTATGTTTTTACATATGGAAAATATCTGGGGCTATAAAATACAACCAAAAATTATGTGAGGAGAGAAAATTAAATATGTTTTTATATAACACTGTAAAATATTTGTCCTTACTGCTAATTTAGAGATTACATAGTTATACCCAGCATCTTCATTAAGAACTGCATTAATTGTAATCTCTTCTTATTCAGTAAATGCTGATGTTTGAAATATTCAACAAAATTGATAATTTCTACTCCTATGTATTTTTAATCTATGAACCATGAGATGTGGGATGCATTCATATATATATATATATATATATATATATATATATATATATATGAATACAAACATATATATACATATATACACATACATACATACATACATACATACGTATATAATGATTTATATGTGTGATTTTTAGAAATTACCTCCTATGTGTTCTGGATTATAGTTGCCAAAAAATGTACACATAATACACAAAAAGATTTCCAGGAAGATTTCAAATCATATCAAATTATCTGTTCGATTAATTAAAGCTTTATTTAATTTTAACTTTATAGTGTTGCTTAAAGTATAAAATATGTGTAACATGGAGTATTAAATATTATTATTATAGACCGTAAGCTTTTTTTTTTGTAAAAAGAGAATTTTGAGTCTTCGCTATTAAATCAATACTAAAACCCATTCTTCCTAATTTGCTCAGACATCTTTACATGTTTGTAAGTTCTTTACTGTAATATACAAATAAATTTATGAAAATTATATTGAAACAAATATTAAAGAAAATTTTATACGCCACATATTTATATCATGTACACATATTATTTAATTAAGGATTATACAAATACGCAGGAAGAAATTGAAACACAGCACACAATTCCATATTATTTAGTTTTGGCATAGTAAAGACAAAACCCAAAATAGATCCAGTGAAAAGCAAGAAGTTTGACCTAATTACCCAAATAATTATCATTTCAGATCCATAAAGAGTTCAGTACTGGCCAGTGGGATGTGCAAAAAATCAAGTGAAAACAATCTATTTTTGGTAAGTTACGCCTGGTTAAAAATGCCAAACAGGACCCACATGTAACTTTTGAGAGTTTCTTAGGGAAGAATAGATTTTGTTTGCCCCTGCAAACGCACGTGAAGGGAAGCTCTACAAATTTAAATAATGATGGAACCATTTTAGATTTCACACTGGTCTTCAATTAAATATCTAATCCAGCTGTAAAAGTTTAAAAAAGGACACCTAAATATTTGTATACATTGAATTATATTATTTAATTACACAAATCTTCTTTAGAACCATTCTTGAAATCTGCATCTCTTTCTTTTTTAAAGGAATGTGGGAGGATGTTACATGTGCATATTAAAGATGTGATTTTAAATCCTAAAAATCGAAAGAATTCGGTTTATTTTCCCTATATTAGTTTTTAAAAGTTCCTCCAATTAACAATAAAATACAGTACTTAAATGCTGATTTCTCTAATCAGAACAGGCTTTCTTATAAGCTAAGATGAAGAACCACAACCTCACAGTGGTGACTGAGTTTATCCTGATGGGAGTCACTGACCGCCCTGAACTTCAGGGCCCATTGTTCGGACTCTTCCTCATCATCTATCTGATATCACTGGTTGGCAACTTGGGCATGATCATCCTCACTATGGTGGATTCCAGGCTACAAACACCTATGTACTTCTTTCTCAGACACTTGGCGACTACAGATCTTGGCTATTCAACAGCTGTGGGGCCAAAAATGTTATCAAATTTTATTGTCTATCAAAACAAAATATCCTTTAACCTTTGTGCTACACAGTTAGCCTTCTTTCTTGTGTTCATAGCTTGTGAACTCTTTATTCTATCTGCAATGTCCTATGACCGCTATGTGGCCATCTGTAAGCCTCTGCTTTATATGGTCATCATGTCAAAAAGAGTTTGCTGGGTGCTGGTAGTAATTCCTTATGTTTACTGTACAATTGTGGCTCTACTGATTACAATTAAAATTTTCACTATGTCTTTCTGTGGCTACAATGTCATCAGCCATTTTTACTGTGACAGTCTCCCCTTGTTATCCTTGGTCTGCTCAAATACACAGGAAATTGAAGTGATAATGTTGTCCTTGGCAGCTTTTAATTTGATTTCTTCTCTTCTGGTTGTCCTTGTGTCCTACCTGCTCATCCTGATAGCCATTCTCAGGATGAACTCTGCTGAGAGCAGACGCAAGGCTTTCTCCACGTGTGGGTCCCACCTGACTGTAGTCACTGTCTTCTATGGGACTTTGATATTTATGTACGTGCAGCCCAAATCCAGTCATTCCTTCGACACTGACAAAGTGGCTTCAATCTTTTACACCCTCATCATCCCTATGTTGAATCCCTTGATCTACAGTTTGAGGAACAAAGATGTAAAAGATGCCCTTTATAGGACAGGGAAAAAAATACACAGTGCTTTCCTTTGAAACACACTTAGGAGTGGAGTCTTTCCATCTTTGTTTTCCACAAAAATGTTTAGCAGGTACAAAGGATCAACATAAAATTAAATGTTAACATTCGTCCATGTAGTCAAATATCTAAATGTTATAAATGAATTCATGAGGAATACAATAGATTTTATCCCATTTTATTGAAGAGAGCTGGATTCTAATTCTAATAATGGGATAAATTTGATCACGCTAAATATTTTTAGAATATAAAGATCACATGATTTTATGGTAGCACATTATACAACTTAGAAACAACAGGAGTATGTTCGGTAGAGCAGGGTTAAATGCTGGTTGTACTATTGATACATTCATCAAGTTTTGTAATGTATTGCAGCTTTTATGGAAACATATTTACCTTTTGGGATTTATTCATTTTTATGAGTTGTGTGAAAATCTAAATTTATCTAAAGCGTGTTCCCTCTCTTGGATTGTAAATCACCATAAACGTTGTTTAATTACCCGATCCTGAGAAGGGCATCTATGACTCATTTCCTTTTCCCATAACAACATTAATTTCATTTATGATGCCCATAGTTATGGTTAATTTGGTGTATTCTGCCTCTCAAATAACCTGTAGCGTTTTAGTGCTGTCATTTTTTTTCATAATTCAGTCTATATATGCCTTTAAGTAAATGTACCACTTCAGATAAATGTTTAAGTTCTGCTGCAAATTGGTATAAATGTTCCTTTTATTTATTTTTCACTGGCTCAATCTTTATTTTTTGCCTGCTCTTTGTACATTATTTAGTTCTCTAAATCAAAATAATAAAATTACTATAAATGTCATATTGTCTTATTCTTGCATTTAATACGTGAATGTATGAATGTATTTCTTGTTCTTCTCTGATGAGAGGACATTCTTTTATTTGACCCACACAACACTGAGTGTACTATTGGATTCAGTATGTTTGCTGATGGTAACAAACATAACATAATATAACTATTATATTAATTATAATAATTTATATATAGCTAATAATATGATAGTAATATTTGTTAGAACAAACACATTATCACAAACAAAAATATGCTATATTTCTTACAAAATTCAGCAAAAACTTTTTAGAAATATATTTTTATGTATTGTTTCAATTTCTCATATATATATTCTTTCTAATCCATCAAGGCTCACAAAAGTATTTCCTCCTTAGATTTCATGTCATTTTATTTGCATAATGTAACAAATGTATCTGTGCCACCAATGAATTGCTAAGTAAGAGATCTTTGGGTTAGTAAATGGGTATGAATAGTAAGATGGAGATCTGTAAATGAAGAGTTAAGAAAGGTCAATCATACAGTTGAATTTCTTAAAATAAAATTATACAGTTAAATCATAGGAATACATAAGTTTTATATTTTGAAAATACTGTAATTTAATAATAGAAAGTTCGATATGAAAAGTAAAACAACACTATTTGTCATTGGTATCCATCAAGTAATAAAATACTTAAATTACTGCAGCTTTAACATATTTTCTCTCCGTCAATTAATTTCAGTGAATAGGTATAAATTATATTCCAGAGAAAGATAAAATATCATTGACATCCACATTTGAAGACACATTCTGAAATGAGTAAGCCTCAATAGTACATTTCTAACATACACAACAGCATTTTAGATTCCACATCAAATGAAAGATCATAAAGAATAAAGTGTGATGACGTTTGCAATTGTTCATATCAATTATGTTGAAATTCATTTTGCATTTTATTATCATGCAAAGTCACTAGAATTTCAAAATGTTTCATATATTTTTCTATACCGTACAATTTTTATAAAAAATAAAATTGGATAAAACAATTACCAAGAAAATTTGTTTCACTGAATCTAATATTCTTTACGATGGTCATCAAAAGTATAAAATTCTGGTTAGAACAAGAACCTTAAAATAAATTAGAAAAACAGGGTATCCGTGAAAACATAACCTAGGTTCTGAGATCTGTGTCAACCACCCGTATCAGGTTGATTACAACTGGATCTAGTTGTAGGTTCTTGGGAGCAAGTGCCACGCTCCTTTCTCTGCAGATCCCTGCACTCGTGCACATATATACTCACAGGTGCATGCACCCACATAAATAAAAATTCAATTATATTTAATATATATTAATTTAAATTAAATATATTAAAATATATATTTGGTTGTGGGAGTATTCGACATCACAATTTTATTGTGCACTTTTATTTCATTACAGTTCAGTGGGGTTTTGTTGTTGCTTTTTCTTTTGATGTTTGGTTTTATTGTGTTGTCTTGGTATTATTAAAATACTGTTCTTGTTTCTTTTTGAAAAAGGAGTTAAATTTCAGTGGGTAGGGAGGGGGAAAGGATCTCGAAGAACTTTGGGGAGCAGGAAAATATGATCAATATATTTAAACATGAAATTGTTTTCAGAAATGACAAAAACAAAAAATCTTAGAATATATTTATAATAGAAAAATAATAAATCAAGTTTTCCTCAATAAAAATCACTCCACCTCTGCCCAAATGAAGTGTATGTGACCTGACTGGCAGGGAAAATATACTAATTGATTTAGAAAATGAAATAATTTAGCCCTATAATTTTTTGCTAAACTAAAAATTGTGTATTTTTTGAACTTTTAGAAGAATTAAACAAATTACTACTGCATTGTACAACTATACAATTCCTTAGTGAATACATATTATATAGCAAATCGGTTTAAAGTCTCATATCATCTTGAAGGAAAATAGTAAGTTTACATTCATTTTATACCTATATTTAAAATTAAACCCTTATGCCACATTCTATGGTTTTACTAATTGGATCTTGTTGTAGGTTAATTGTATTTGGTCCCCTTAAGCTCACAGAGAGTGACACCATTAGGAGGTGTGGCTTTGTTGGAGTGGATATGGCCTCCTTAAAGGAAGTGACTCTGGGGGCAGGTTTTAAGGTTGTCCATGCTCTAAAATCTTCTCAGTGTCAGTCCACTTCCTGTGGCTGCATATCAAGATATAGCCAGCACTACATTTGCCTGAATGCCACTAATGCTCCCCCACATTGTGATAATAGAATGAGCCTCTGCAACTCTAAGTGAGTCACCTAAATTACATGTTTTCTTTATGAGTTGTCATGGTCATGGTGCCTCTTCACATTAATAAAAATAATCACTAAGACAGATCTCCTTCCCAGGGAGATTCTCACTATGCCCTACTTAATATGTTGTACAGAGAAACACCACAAAAGAAACAAAGAAGGAATAAGCTGATGAAATCATTGCATCCATCCACTAATGTGAACATTCAGACAAAGCAGTGGGCAGCATTCATGTTTCACCGTCTGTGAAAAGTTGACTGGAGACTTAATTAATGAGCTCGCCATTTGTCTTTCTTTCCCTCTGGAATCAACAACCATTATATAGAAAATTTGTTTCTCATGTTCAGAGACTTAAGCAAACAAGCAAATACAGCTCAATGAGGAAATCTTTAGGGACAGACATATTTAAAACTTTTCACTTATCTTCATGAGGTCATACTGGCGATAAGTTATAGTAGATGGTTTTTATAGCTAAGTCGTGCCAAATGTTTCATTGATCTGAATTCAGAGTCCACGTGTCTTTTAAATCAATTTATCAAAATTTTGGTCTAGAAATTCTTTTTCTAGATTCAGCTTCTGATCTATGATTGTTGTATCAAGGTGCAAAATTTGTGCTTAATTATATCCAACATCTCTCCTGATTAATTAGTCTGAGCTCTTTATTCAGAGGAAGTAACAGTAAGTAAAGAGGTGTATTTCCCATAGCATATAGAGAGGCTTTTAATTTGCTTTAGAACGGGCACAACACAGGAACACCTGACGAAACTTTGACATACATAATTCTGTGCTTCTAAAAATTTCTTATACAATTACTAAAAGTAAAAGGTGAGTTTTTCCTCCTTTTTTATTTTTTGTCTAATGGAGTACAGAGAGTCACTGATGCTTAAAGTTGAGTGTTTTTGTTCACAATTGAGTAGAGAGACATCAAGAGAAATTCAGGTTCTGTCCTAAAGATAATGTTTGGATAGCGTGAAGCCAAATATTTAAAGATGAAAGGATAAGTTATTTCAATAAGATTTTAACAAGAATAAAAGCTAGCATGCAATCAGTTCTATGGCATTGCTATTTCAGTGATATTAAATAACGTAAGTTGTAATGTCATTGGCTTTATTATAATATTTTAGTGCATGAAATATTGACCTAGCTAAATATACAAAATATTCAAAGAAACTCCTGCTTCCAAAGCGATTTCCACAAATATTTAGCCAAAAATTTGCTGATGATGGCATTGATTCTTAAGCTAATAATACATTTATAGAAAACACTATGCCAAAGTCTATGATACCCAGAATTTTATATGTAACAATTAGAGAAGAAATAGTTACATTAAAATCAATTTTATCACAGTGCTATATACCATTAGTTGGCCTTCTAATAAAACAAGCATTTCTGTCACAGCATGACACAAAATATGAGTGGGAATTGATAAAAGAAAGATACATCAACCCTATAAATTCACATTTGATGCATTGTATAAACATTTTATATTTCAATCAATCACACCAGATTTACATTATGGTTTGTTACTGCATGTATTGTTTTATATACATGCCCTAATTCTAAAAACACTTACTTTCTACTGATATGTAATATTTGTACATATTAATGTAGTACAGTGTGAAACAGTGTGCATATAATGATTTGTATTCAATTGAATCAGCATATCCTATATATTACAATATTTTCTACTTAACCTTTTCAATTATTAAGCAATCTACTCTATTTTCCCAAAGTTTACATTACACAAAATTATAATATATTTTCTATATGTATTTCAAAGTTGAAAGTCCTTAGTAAGGTAATAAGATGGAATTAATTAAGAATTAATTCAGAATATTCAACAAGATATTCAAAGCAGGAGAATAGTACTAACTACTAATTGCTACTGAAATCAGTTGTAGATTCAACTGTTGCATTTGAATAACAACACAATTACAAAATATCAAAACCCAGTTATCTTAAAAACTCACAAAAATTGACTAAACTACTAACAATCAAACATGTCAGTTACAGTTAGCAAAATCACAGTCAAGCTGATTAAGAATGACATTAATACATTGCAAAGATTTCAGATAAATTTACTTCATTGACCACTAGACATAAAAATATTTCAGATAATTTTTCACATGCTGTTAATCAAGTATACAGACAGTAGTTGGAAGGACATTTCTGAGTTATTGCACAGAATGAGATATACATGAGAACCAGTCTTAAAAATACTGTTAATGATGTATTAAAATACATTAAGATCCTTAAAAACAATGTAACGATAATGCTATAATAATAAGCTATAATAATAAGCTATAATGTAATTTCCACAGCATGGGCTGCAAGAAAAAAATGATAGAATTTTAATAACTAGAAGTCAGAAGAACATAGCAGGACTGGATAAATTGGGAGAAGAAATGAATTATGATTAAAGAAGATTGAAATTTGGAGTAAGACATTAAGATGGAGTATGTCAAAAAGGAGAAGTGTTTGTGGGAAACTGACTCAGAAAAGTAAGAGGAATGAAAGTTAATAACCAAATGATCAAAAGATACTAGCTCAAGTCCTCACAGGTGGCTTGTGATTTATATAATAATATCAATGTGAACAAACAGCTGTGCAAGACTCTTTCAAGGCAATATAATCTCTGATATTTTTTGATATTTATGCACAGTTAAGGAAAAATTAACTACCATTTAACATGCTTAAAAGATTGTCATTCTAAATAAAATAACTATGAATGAGATATTTAGCAATTTATTATTTAAAGCAGAAAAATGATAAACTGTTAATATTCTTTTTCACATTGAAAGATGAAATAACAATATAAATGGCTCCTGGGAATCTCACTCATGTTACAGAGTTCATACTCATGGGGGTGTCTGATCGTCCAGACCTGCAGGTCCCACTTTTCTTTGTCTTCCTGCTCATCTACATGCTGACAGCAGCAGGAAACCTGGGCATCATCACCCTCACCACCGTGGACTCACGACTTCAAACTCCCATGTACTTCTTCCTCAGACACCTGGCTGTCATCAACCTTGGCAACTCCACTGTCATTGCTCCTAAAATGCTGGTCAACTTCTTAGTCAGCAAGAAAACCACCTTGTACTATGAATGTGCGACCCAGCTGGGAGGATTCCTGGTTTTCATTGTAGCAGAGATCTTCATGCTGGCTGTGATGGCCTATGACCGCTATGTGGCCATCTGCAACCCCCTGCTCTACATGGTGGTGGTGTCTTGGCACATGTGCTTTCTGCTGGTCTCACTCACATACTTCTTCAGCTTTTTCACAGCCATCGTTGTGACTCCTTGTGTCTTCTCTGTGAATTATTGCTCTTCCAATGTAATCAACCACTTTTACTGTGACAATGTCCCTCTGTTGGCACTGTCTTGTTCTGACACCTACCTCCCAGAAACTGTAGTATTTTTTTTCTCCGGGACAAACTTGTTTTTCTCTATGACTATTGTTCTTATATCCTACTTCAACATCATCCTTGCAATTTTGAGGATCCGTTCCTCTGAAGGAAGGAAGAAAGCCTTCTCCACCTGTGCTTCCCACATGATGGCTGTCACGGTGTTCTATGGTACACTTCTCTTCATGTATCTGCAGCCACGGACCAACCACTCGCTAGACACTGACAAGATGGCTTCTGTGTTTTACACCCTAGTGATACCAATGCTGAACCCTGTCATCTACAGCTTTAGGAATAAAGATGTAAAGTGTGCCTTGAAAGAATTTCTGAAAAATCCATGCCAAAGGTTTAATCTTACAAGAATTTGTAATTATAATTTTTCTTAAAGATTTTGATTACCCCTTAACAAATCATTCTTCAAAGATATTGTTAAATGAATGGACATAAAATTTCAGAAGCAATAGGATTTGCTTATGTTATTTATTGTTTTATCCCATCTTTATGTGACTAAATAAGGAAACTATGCAGGTAATTAATAAATTATAAAAATGTAATTTTAGATGGAATATCATATACCCAAAGGGCAACCAAGGGGCATAAATTTTGCTTACTTGTTGAATTATTGCTTACAATCACAAATTCCTGGGTTCAATCCTAGTACGAAAATGTCACTGTTCACAGAAGGACAAGAGTATGCCACAGCACAGAAACTGGAGGGCATTGAAAATCCTATCATTGAGGCTATCAAGACTCAGGATTTCCAGAAACATTCGTGATCTGAGTGAATATTATGTATAATTATATCTTTTGTTTATACAGCAGGTTATGCACTCACCAAAATGTTAACACTGGAGTTTGCATTTATTTTATTCTTTGTAAAATTTGTTCATATATTTTACACCCTGACTGCAGTTTTATTTTATTCTTAATTATAAAGTGTATAACAAAAAGCACTATTTTCAGAAGAAGAAAAATAGTGAAAGAAGTGTTCTGTTCATGCAGATATTTGATATGTGAAAAGCCAAACGAAACAGACCTCCCCTCAAAAAAACAAGTCCCCTCCTTTTTCCATACCTCTCCTTAGCACATACATCAGAAAATTTTGATTTTTATCCTAACACCAACCTGGCAAGTTTTCATTTCAAATTAATATTGTTATGTAGAGCTATTTTTGTAATTGTATCTGAAGTTTAAGCACTTTATATGAATTTTTAAATAATGAATTGGAGTGAAGATTCACTCACCAAAATGTTGTCTTCCTGTATTCAGAAAACCATAATATACTTGTAAATAAGAAGGTGAACCCAAAGAAAAACATATAATTATCCTGCTGGATACTGGAAGTAGACAAGATCACCAGGCAAAAGTTGGGAGCATGGGGATAGGGGAAGGGGTGGGGATGGGGTTGGGGGAAGGGGAGGAGGGAGAGAGAAGGGAAAAGGGAAAGACTGGGGAGAGCTTAGAGGAGTGGGGGGAAGTAGAGATGGAGGAAGGGCAGATATAGGAGCAGGGAAGAAGATATCTACATTAAGGGAGCCATTTCAGGGTTGGCAAGAGACTTGGCTCTAGAGGAGATCTCAGGTGTCCACGGGGATTTCCCCAGCTAGGTCCTTGGACAGCAGAGGAGAGGGTGCCTGAAGTGGCCACCTTGCCCCACTATCACACTGAAGATTATCTCGAATATCACCGTAGAATCTTCGTTCTGAGAAGGATGGAGATAGAGACAGGGACCCTCATCAGAGCAATGGACTGAGCTCCCAAGGTCCAGTTGAAGAGCAGAAGGAGGGAGATGATGAGCAAGGAAGTCAGGACCATGAGGGGTTGGTCCACCCACTGAGACTGGGTGACTGATCTAATGGGAGCTCACCAAATCCAGCTGGACCGGGATTGAATGAGCATGTGATCAAACCGAACTCTGAATGTGGCTGACAATGGGGGCTGACTGAGAAGCCATTGATAAAAGCACTGGGACTTGTTTCTACTGCATGTACTGGCTTTTTGGGACCCTAGTCTATTTGGATGCAAAGCTTCCTAGGCCTGGAGGTAGTGGGAAGGGCCTTGGACTTCCCACAGGGCAGGGTACCCTGTCCTAATCAGGGAGGGTGAAGGAGGAGTGGGAGTGGGAGGGGAATGGGAGGAGGGGAGGAAATGTAAATTTTTGAATGGAAAAATAAAGAAAATGTAAAATATTATAAAGAAAAAAATCTTCAAATTTTTAAAACTAAGTAACATTCTAAATATATATTTCTCAAAATGTGACCTATGGATGACAACTAATTATATAAAAATCTCAATACTATCTATTAGAGAAATATAAATAGTAAACCTGAGTTATAATCTTAGTGCAATAACCATGGCTATAATCAAACATACACACACACAAGCATTTTGATGAGAATAATCATTAAGAAAAATGAAAAGACATTCCATAGAATATAACTTAGTACAGGCTTTGTGGATTATTATATATTTCCTCAAAATATTATAAGTGAGAGTATTGTCATTAATCTCAATGACAGAACGCTTGTTTTGCATGCACAATCTCACTGCTTAAGTTTTAAAATAATTTCCATTTCATGTGATTAGCCAAAGAAGAAAATTCACTACCATTTTCTTTATGAAATAAACAAGTAAAACTGCCTCCTACATATTTATACTTATATCCAAAGACAATTATAACTTTGAGCTTGGAGCAGAAAATTCTGCTTTTTTCAGTGGGTAACAATGAACAGACTCACAGTCATAGTGCTGAGAAAAAGTTACTGATTCCTTTATGTGGTAGAAATGTGGCACATTTCTCTAATAAATATTCCAGAGAATGTTATTCAGATTTTCACATTTCTTTTTCAATGTTAAAATATCATTTAAGATTGATCATGCCATTTGTAATAAGCCATTAGCATTTTATATCTATTACACATTTATTCATTAATTTCTTCAGTGTTTGGGGTAACATTTAAATTTTAACATCATTTCTTTCTTTTGAATTATATTAGAAATTAATATTAGAAAGATTAGTACTTATACTTGTGAATAGAAAGGGCTTAGAAGGAGAGTGAAAAAAAAACAAGAGAGTGTAATAGAAAAAAATGACAAGATACTGCACATTTTTCTTACATAGAGACTAGAGATTTGACCTAATATATATTTATGTATGCATGCACATGCATAATATTTGATCACACTGTGTGAAGATGTGCCACTGTTTTACCTCATCTGCTAACATATCTTCTGATTGGCTTAATAAAGAGACCAATGGACAGTAGCTAGGGACAAGAGGATGGGCAGGATGTCCCAGGAGAGAGAGGAGCTTGGGGGAAGAAACTGAGGCAGGCAATTTGCTTACAAGATGTGTAGGAAGTCAAACTTAATGTACAGAGGAGGGGTATCATGCTACTGTCAGAATGCAGATTATTTTATACAGGTTAAAGTTAAAAGAGCTAATTGAAAACAAGCCTAAACAAACACTAAGATTTCATGCTTAAGAAGAATTTTCATGTCATTTAGGAGCTGGAAGTCCAAGAAACTCCACCTACATACACACATACATATTTGCATATCTTGAAATGAGAATTATTTTGGTAATAGAAGAATATCAACAAAAATAGGTTTAGAAGTAGTGGAAAGATAAATCATGTACATGTATGAATATGCCACAATAAAACCTTTGTTTGATATACTTAATGAAAATAATTTGAAAAAGATGAAAGGCAAAATTGAACTATTTTCATCATCTTATTTTATATTATTTGCAAAATAAAATTTCCAAACAAAAATTTTGCATTAATTACATTTTTATTATTGTGATGAGACAGTGTCCAAGGAAACTTGCATAACAAACCTAAATATGCAACCATTTTATACAGTCATCTTTTCCCTGTGGAAACTTCAGTATTTCTTAATTAATTTGTCATAGCATTGAAGTTACAAGTTATAGCATTGAAGACACAAGAAAAAGTAAGTGGCCACAATCATTTAATCCACCTTATAGCACAATCATTCAGGAACAGTTATATGCAAACTTTCTGTGGAAACTTGAATAGGGACTTGACTAATTGAGATTACTGTTTGCCTATCCCTCTGGAATCATTGTTTTATTTGGAAATTTATTTTTTGTGTTCAGGGACTTTAGGAAAGAAGGAAATACATTTCAGTGAGAAGTCTTCGGGGACAGGACAAATGCAAAACCTTTCATTTATTTTAAAATGGAAACACTGGTGTTAGGTCTTGATGGTTGCTCCATGCAGGTTGGTTGTACCAAATATTTTATTTATTATTAGTATAGACGCAGAGTCCAAGTGTCTTCCAAAACAATTAATTTAAAATATATTCAAGCTGGAATTTTCATTTACCTTGCAACTTCAGCATCAGTTCTGATTTCCCCTTTCAGTGATGTTAACAGACCTTAATAATATCCAATACATTTATTGATAAATTAAACAGAGATGTTTATTCTCAGGAAGAAATGATGATTAAAGAGGAATATTTTTCATAGGTACAGAGAGCTCTCATCTGCCTTAGAACTTGTGGCTGTGTCTAAACTATCTCTGCATGTAGTTCTACTTTTCTAGAGAATAATTGCAAAATTACTGATTTTGTTCTTCTCTTTTTTAACTTCACATAATCAAGTGTAAGAAACCATAAAACTTAAAGAAACTCTAGTGCTAATAGTCTTTTTGTTATAAAGAACTTTTGGAAGATGTACAAAGACATTTAGGTTTTTTTTTTTTCAAATGGTAGGGTTTGAGTCTTTTACTCACCAAGACTTACATCTTGTTTCTAGAATACTGTTGATTGAGTGAAAAGACAAAATACATGTCGAGGACTCAATAGAATAAATTCTCGAAATCTCAAAAGTAAATTATGAACATTTTAAGTTTTATTTCTTAATCAACCCTGATACTTTCAGAGTTAATATGGGACAGTAATATGATTAACATTGTTTTTAAATGTTGAGCTATTGAGGTTTTGTGTAGTTTTGCTGATTAAATATTTCTAACTACTACTTAATTTGTATAAATATAAAAATTGAAAATATAAAAATAAAAATTCTGAGAGAAATGTTTAAGTAAACAAGATACTGTTTAAAACAAAAAGAAAGCCTTATTCTGTTCTACCAGATACTCATTTCAACAGTATATATTTATGACAATGATGTTGTTTTTGAGTATGTCTCTAGTCATTTTTCAGTACTTGGAGAAATTTGTAGTAATTAAAGATATTAGACATATATAAGTAATCAAACTCCAAAAAGGAAATTGGACAAATTCTTATAAAAATTCAATTAACTAATTGCTTATTCTATCCTTGATTCTTATTGTTAAAATAAGAATACATATATCCTCTGCATTGTTTGTCAAAGTAAATAATGTCTTGAACTTCATGTGTACAACTAGACAGGAAATAGTCTCCTTAATGTAAGTTAGTCACAAGACATCAAGTATCAGCTAGCCTCCTACCAAAACAAATGTGTATGAAGGCAGAGTGATAAGTCACAGGAAATGTGGGAGAAACAGGGAAACACAGACATATCAACTTTTCAGATATAGGATATATAGATTGAATAAATTGTATCTATATTATAAAAATATTCCAGATTTATATTGTGTTTTGTATTATTAAATACATTGTTTGGTATTATGTGACATAGCATTAAAAATACAATGTTTATTGACACATGGTATTTGTGCATAGTTATCGTATGGTACAATAGGAAATTTTAATGCATGTACAAGGTCATTGTACAACACTGTAATCACATTTCCACCTACTCAAACATTTACCACTTCTCTGAGCTGGAACATGTTCTATTCATTTTTTATGTTATTTTATAATCTGCTCTAAAATTTTTTCAGTATACAAATTCATGATTTATTTATCATATAAATTCCAGACTCAAAGATCCTTCACAGGAACAATTGATTATTGATCATTAATAGAGGAATATTTAAATGTAGAATAATTACAAATAAGATTTCTTTAGGATATAACCATATACATTTAAATAATATTGTTTATTTCTAAATGTATCACATGTACTAAAGTTATGAATGTACTAAAATAAGTGGATAAACAACAAATAGTTCTCAAAGCAAATAAAACCACAAATTCATAATGCAAAGGCTATAACATTAGTACCTGTTTTACCCAGATCCTCAAATGAGATTACTCATTTGTCTCATTATATGTTAAAATACTTGGAAATGTATTGCAACATGATCCTGTGGAATAGAAACATACATAAATTTTATTGATACAATTTTATTGATAGAGTATGTGCTTTACAAAAAAAGAAATATCTTATGCCTCATATTTTGCTTTATTGAAACAATTAAAGCATATTTATATAAATAATATTATGCATGATTAATATTATATAAAATAATAATATATTTTATATATGTAAAATAAAATTATTAAGGGTGGTTACACATGTCAGCAATCCTGCACCAGGATTGGGAGAGGGTAGGGTTGAAGATTTCATTTTAGAAGTCAGACTGGAATGTTAAGTCAGATCCAGTACCAAAAAAATATGCAAATCATTTTAAGTGAAATAAAAAACAATTTAAAGAGAATATGAGTAAGCTGAAATCAAATATAGAAATAGATTCCAGAAGGAAATGATAAAAATTGATGATTAGAATTTACAATAGTATAGTATCTAACATAAAGGATGATCAAAAACTAGAGTTGAGTTGGGGCAACTGAAACAGAAAACCGGAGGAGAAATCAGTGAAGGATACTGTGAGCAGTGGATTCTAAGAAACATATGCTCTGAAGTCAGTCTACAATCTATTCAAACCTTTGACTGCTTGTCTAGTAAGGCAGATGTGTGTAATGTGTGTGTGTGTGTGTGTGAGTGTGTGTGTATTCATTTTTACATATGAAAACATACATAGCTTAGACTAAAGTAACCCTTGGAGTCTTATAGCAAGCAAACAAAGTATGTAAATAAATAATGCAAACCTTTCTAAACACTCATTATTCTCTGATGAAGTTTTAGTTCTGGTTAAAACAAATGAGGCAAGAAATGACTAAAATTTATTATAAATAACTGTTTTGATTTTAAATACATTGATCCACAATAAAACATTTAACTACACATTATCTAATAGAGATAATAATTTTAACAATTTCTTAATACTTTTGTTTTCTATTGATTAGAAGATGTGCATAGCAGATAAATGGCTTCTGAGAATCTCACTCATGTCACTGAGTTCATACTCATGGGGTTATCCCAACGTCCAGAACTGCAGGTACCACTTTTCTTTGTCTTCCTGCTCATCTACACACTGGCAGTAGCAGGGAACCTGGGCATCATCATCCTCACTACCATGAACTCACGACTTCAAACACCCATGTACTTCTTCCTCAGACACCTGGCTGTCATCAACCTTGGAGATGCTACTGTCATTGCACCAAAAATGCTGGTCAATTTCTTAGTCAGTAAGAAAACCACCTTATACTATGAATGTGCCACCCAGCTGGGAGGATTCCTGCTTTTCATGGTTGCAGACATCTTCATGCTGGCTGTGATGGCCTATGACCGCTATGTGGCCATCTGCAACCCCCTGCTCTACATGGTGGTGGTGTCTCGGCACATGTGCTTTCTGCTGGTCTCACTCACATACTTCTTCAGCTTTTTCACAGCCATCGTTGTGACTCCTTGTGTCTTCTCTGTGAGTTATTGCTCTTCCAATGTAATCAACCACTTTTACTGTGACAATGTCCCTCTGTTGGCACTGTCTTGTTCTGACACCTACCTCCCAGAAACTGTAGTATTTTTCTTCTCCGGGACAAACTTGTTTTTCTCTATGACTATTGTTCTTATATCCTACTTCAACATCATCCTTGCTATTTTGAGGATCCGTTCCTCTGAAGGAAGGAAGAAAGCCTTCTCCACCTGTGCTTCCCACATGATGGCTGTCACGGTGTTCTATGGTACACTTCTCTTCATGTATCTGCAGCCACGGACCAACCACTCATTAGACACTGACAAGATGGCTTCTGTGTTTTACACCCTAGTGATACCAATGCTGAACCCTGTCATCTACAGCTTTAGGAATAAAGATGTAAAGTGTGCCTTGAAAGAATTCCTGAAAAATCCATGCCAACAGTTCAATCTAACATAAGCATATAACTACAAATCTGAATAAAATATTACATATGGTTACTTTTGTGATGATAGAATTGAATGAAATATCACTTCAATTTAATTTTTCAGTACCATTCAGGCTAATGACAAATTTCATTTTCATCACAAACTCTCGAATATTCTTAAAACCAAAAGTACTCTAAAGGTTAAAAATGCTGTGGAATGTGAATGAATGCATTGGTACAAAGACAGATTGGAACACATGAGAAGTATAGCCTGTATCTAGAAAGAAACCACATATCCAGGAACATCAGAAATCAGAGTTAAGAATATACAGACTTCAGATCAACAATCCGCAGTCTTGGTTGGAACTAAATAAGAACCTGTGAAAGGAAAGTTCACTACACACCATGGGAATTTCTTGTTTACATGGACAGTTTCTGTAGTCTGTGATATTAATATTTTTATATCATCTTATTTATTCTTATCTCCTTACTATTCCTTCTGGAAACTCAACACCATCGTCTCCTTCTTTTAATTTCTCAATTCCTGGAACTTATTCATAATCATTCACTTTGATTCTCTCAAGATTGTAAATCTGAATTCTAAACACTGTTTCTATTGCCAAGGCTTTTCTGATCCAGACTCTCTTTCATCTTCTTTTTCTTTGTGATTACTATTGAAAAAAAAACTAGTCAACCACAGAACCTCCTCATATAAAGGTACTTATACCAATAGATTTTTCCATGTAAAGTAACATTTATAGTGGTTATTTTTTAGCAAAGTAATATTCTAATAGATAAGCTTGATTCTTCACTTGAGTGAACCAGATTCCTGTTATTAGTAAAAAGAAACTTTTATGTTTGTCTATGAAATGATTGAAATGTAACATAGCAACTACTCAGAACACTATACATTTAATGTGAGCATTCCATGAAGTAATGAAGACCACCTTAAAATGAAACTGGGAAAAGAGGAAACAAACACTGTGTTCATGGTCCATTCACCCAAATATGCCCCCATTATGTTTCAACATCGGACTCCAACTTCTCGTTACCTTTTCAATATTGGGTCACACCAGCTGCTTTACAGAGCTTCCAGACCCTTACTGTACTATTGATTTTTGCCCTGTTGTTTGGGGACTCATTTCCTTGGGTGGAGAGTCTCTCTCCTTAGTATACATTGTTCTTTGCTTGTAGAGATGGATGTAATTGTTTAATTATAAAACAGCTAATCATATTAGCCAATATCATCTAGTCAATTCTTTTCTTTGTGTATATATATTAGATATTGAACCATACAAAGTTGTACAACAAAATGTGTATATTTGTGTTTATATGACTGTTTTCATTTTCATAACTGAGATCATTGAGCCTCAATAATTTTATCACACTAACAAAATAATTATCTAATTAATTTTAAATTAGAAACTTAAGACTTGTAATTGTTTTATTGCCATTTGATATGTGAATATTGTTAATTTTAGAAACTAATATCATCTTTGTAAAATCAAAGCCTTTTCTGCTAGTTGAGTCCAGTGAAAGTAATAAAAAAATTGAGAAATTGCTGAAGAACTGCAGAAATTAAATAGAAAATTCAGAAATAATAGACAATAAAATTGACATTGAAATTAATGATCTCATTATGAATATATAAACAAAATACATAGGAGAGAAAACACAAAGAAACACATGAAATATTGCAGAAAAATACATGTAACAAGATTCAATGTTAATAATATGTAAGGGAATCGAAGCTAACTATAGTAAAAAAGAGAAGCTCAAAATATGTAGATGTTCATTAGTGTTCTGAATTCTCATTCTCAAAATTTGGTTTACAAATTGAAAATAATATATGTAAAATATTCTCAATATTCTTTTTTATTCATATTTTTAATTTTGTTCATTTATAGAAGTTTTTCAAAATAATCACTTTATGGTTTCTCCTGAATATTTTGTTCTCTCTTCTATAGCTGTTGTATTTTCCAGAGCAGTATGGTTTCTTTTTTTATTTTTAATTTATTTATTTATTAAAGATTTCTGTCTCTTCCCTGCCGCCGCCTCCCATTTCTCTCCTCCTCCCCCAATCAAGTCCCCCTCCCTCGTCAGCCCAAAGAGCAATCAAGGGTTCCCTGACCTGTGGGAAGTCCAAGGACCACCCACCTCCATCCAGGTCTAGTAAGGTGAGCATCAAAACTGCCTAGGCTCCCACAAAGCCAGTACATGCAGTAGGATCAAAAACCCATTGCCATTGTTGTTGAGTTCTCAGCAGTCCTCATTGTCTGCTATGTTCAGCGAGTCCGGTTTTATCCCAGGCTTTTTCAGACCCAGGCCAGCTGGCCTTGGTGAGTTCCCGATAGAACATCCCCATTGTCTCAGTGTGTAGGTGCACTCCTCGCGGTCCTGAGTTCCTTGCTAGTGCTCTCTCTCCTTCTGCATCTGATTTGGGCCTTGAGATTTCTGTCCAGTGCTCCAATGTGGGTTTCTGTCTCTGTCTCCTTTCATCACCTGATGAAGGTTAATAT
This sequence comes from Microtus pennsylvanicus, assembly GCF_037038515.1. Classification (NCBI taxonomy): domain Eukaryota; kingdom Metazoa; phylum Chordata; class Mammalia; order Rodentia; family Cricetidae; genus Microtus; species Microtus pennsylvanicus. The sequence goes on along the minus strand of NC_134579.1, from coordinate 221,789,065 downwards.
TCAGGAGGATGCCTAGATGTTTTTCTTTGGGTTCTCCTTCTTATTTAGCTTCTCTAGGATAACGAATTATAGGCTCAATGTCCTTCATTTATGGCTAGAAACCAAATATGAGTGAGTAAATCCCATGTTCCTCTTTTTGGGTCTGGCTTACCTCACTCATCAACATAGTAAAAATGGCAATTCTACCAAAAGCAATCTATAGATTCAATGCAATCCCCATCAAAATCCCATCAAAATTCTTCACAGATCTGGAGAAGACAATAGTCAACTTTATATGGAAAAACAAAAAACCCAGGATAGCCAGAACAATCTTATACAATAAAGGATCGTCTGGAGGCATTACCATCCCTGACTTCAAACTCTATTACAGAGCTACAGTATTGAAAACAGCTTGGTATTGGCATAAAAACAGAGAAGTCGACCAATGGAATCGAATAGAAGATCCTGACTTTAACCCACAAACCTATGAACACCTGATTTTTGATAAAGGAGCTAAAAGTATACAATGGAAAAAAGAGAGCATCTTCAACAAATTGTGCTGGCAAAACTGGATGTCAATCTGTAGAAGAATGAAAATAGATCCATATCTATCACCATGCACAAAACTCAAGTCCAAGTGGATTAAAGACCTCAATATCAGTCCAAACACACTGAACCTGAAAGAAGAGAAAGTGGGAAGTACTCTACAACACGTGGGCACAGGAGACCACTTTCTACGTATAACCCTAGCAAGCACAGACATTAAGGGCAACATTGAATAAATGGGACCTCCTGAGACTGAGAAGCTTCTGTAAAGCAAAGGACACTGTCACTAAGACAGAAAGGCAACCCACTGTCTGGGAGAAGATCTTCACCAACCCCACAACTGACAAAGGTCTGATCTCCAAAATATATAAAGAACTCAAGAAACTAGACTTTAAAATGCTAATTAACCCAGTTATAAAATGGGGCACTGAGCTGAACAGAGAACTCTCAACAGAAGAAGTTCAAATGGCCAAAAGACACTTAAGGTCATGCTCAACTTCCTTAGCGATCAGGGAAATGCAAATCAAGACAACTTTAAGATACCATCTTACACCTGTCAGAATGGCTAAAACAAAAAACACCAATGATAGCCTTTGCTGGAGAGGTTGTGGAGAAAGGGGTACACTCATCCATTGCTGGTGGGAATGCACACTTGTGCAACCACTTTGGAAAGCAGTATGGCGGTCTCAGGAAACCTACCCCTGGACCCAGCAATACCACTCTTGGGAATATACCCAAGAGATGCCTTATCATACGACAAAAGTATATGCTCTACTATGTTCATAGCAGCATTGTTTGTAATAGCCAGAACCTGGAAACAACCTAGATGCCCTTCAATGGAAGAATGGATGAAGAAAGTATGGAATATATACATATTAGAGTACTACTCAGCAGTAAAAAAACAAGGACTTCTTGAATTTTGCATATTCTCAATATTCTTAATTCTTAAAAAAAATAGACATCCAGACAACAATAAAATGCAATTAATTGCAGTGGTAGTGACTATTTTCAAAAGGAAAAACTTCTAGTGAGACTCTAGAGAAAGAGAATTCAAACAGTGTAATCATCAATGTCAAATAGTGTATAATATATTAATAAAATGTATTAATTTTGACAATTTAATGGTTCCTCAAAAATTGAAGAAAGGCTGGGAATAGAGCTTAGCAGTATAGCCATTGTATACCATGCATACTAATCTGTGTTAAACCCATAGTGATGCAAATATAAATGAGAACTAATGAGAACCATTACCAACTCTATAATTCCACTACTGTGTATTCAAGCAAACAATAGTTTGCCAATTTGTTGGAAACTTTCTTACATTCCCATGAATGTAGAAATATTTTCCACAGTAGCTATCATATGAACAGTTTAAACGTTCATCTGCAGATTAGCAGATGAAAAATGCATATTTATTAAATATCATTAGCCACTAAAACATGAGATCATATCATTTGTAATTATTCAAATGATCATTGCAGATAGTAAGAAAAATAATCAGGGTACAGACAGAAAAATATTGTACTTTAACATTAAAAAGAAAAATTGGAAAAATTAATTTCACTAGGAATTGGGGAGAATTATTAAGGTGGTAAGAAAAAATACAAGTCACAAAAATGGCACAAGGATATTCTTTAGTAACAGTAATATCCTGTTTCATATGAAACCAGGATACAATCAATGTAATGAATATGTCACCATGATGGAGGTTTATGGTAACAGCTATTACAATTAATATCAGCTAATATAATAATTCATATCAGCTGTAGCATAGATGAGAACACTACATAAAGCCTGATGAATATGTAGTAATCTTGAAGATCTGCAGGCATTAAACTAATACCAGTGGATTCTCTCTCTAACCCCTCTTTTCCTGCTGCCTATGCATTTTTCTTACCTGAGATTAAACAGGACTATTATTTTATGAAAGTCAATGTCCTTCAAGAATATTTTTTGCAAAAAATAGGTATGGTGTATTATAAATACCTGTATAGATAGATAATAGATATGTTAAGGAGATCTAAGGAATATGTGGATAGACTTTTTAGAGGATCTTTTTATCATTTTTCTCTCCTGTTTTAAAACTTTATTGAATGCATTCTTTACAATTTCAAGTGAATTCAGGGAGCTATTCTTACCATTAGTCCATTTTCCCTCACTCTTGTCAGTACCAACCTTTCCTGACACTTCCCATTTTCTCATTCAATTCAAAACAACATTTTATCAGCTAAGGGATAGTGAACTACAGTGGTCAAATGGAATTTTCTAGTGCTTAAAGATACTTCAAACTATGGACATAGTGTGCATAGTAAGGCCAAATCAAATTAACTGATAATAAAGTAATAGTTATCTGTACAAAAGAAATAATAATTCATTATGTAAGTTAAGTGATTTTTGAGTCATAAAACTGAGAAAATTTCTTGGAAGATACAAAAACATTGTTCCTTCTGTGTGATATTTTTTTCTGCATGTGTCATCATTTTTCTGATTAATTACTTCCCATATCAATTTTTTTATGTTTAATAGAATGGTTATTTATTTAAAGGAAAAAACTTACAGATCACCATCCCAGACAACAGCCCTCTGCTCATCAGGAAAGGAGCCTACTCGCCGGAAGCCAGAGAGAGAGGATAGGGAAGTGGCCTCAATGGATGCATTTGAACCCATGATCACAATGATGGTCCTGATTAAAACCAGTGCATAGCAAAGTAAAAAGGTGTTGCGGGAGCTCCTTCCGCTCCTTCAGCCAATAGCTGCTGAGATACCAGCCCATTGGGGTGTGGTCTCTCTACCTTTTAAAAAGCGGCCACTTCCCATATCAATTTTTTTCACATTTATTTTACTGAAAAATTTGAGCTTCCAAACTGAAAATAACCAATAGAACCATTGATCACAAAACCAGCTGATGGAGAAAATACATACTGTGAGAAGGATGCTATAGGACTTTGACAGCTTAAGGTAAAAAAAATGTACATTTCACCCACGGTATTGTGAATCTTAAACCACATGTGAGACTTCCCCTCAATTTCTTCTCAGTCAATTCTATGGGACATACTTCATAAATATTAAAACTGAAGAATCCAAACAATCATACTTGGTACTAAATTTTTAGATGAGATATTATGGAGGATCCTAATACATTACATGTGTGCTTCATTAGATAGAGACCCACAACCCATCTAAATTATAATTTTGTCAAAATAAAGTTCTCTTAAACATATTTTAAAATATTAAATGCAAACTAAAATAAGAATATATTTTTTTAAAATTCAAAGGAATAAGAGAAAGTCATTGCCATTTGATATATAATGCTACCGTGATAATTACAGCCACAACTTTTAACTGAAATGAAGACCTACTTTCTGAATTAGAACTAATGCTTTAAGTCTGAGAAACAATTGGTTGATATATTTCATTATAATATGTTCTTTCGTAAGAAATATATTTCAAAAACTGTATTTTCAGGTGAAAATAACCTGTTTTAATTTTTATTTTTATGCACATTGATGTCTTTTGTTTTTCTGCATGTATGGCAGTGTAAGCTGCCATGTGAGTGCTGGGAATTGAACTCTGGTCATTTGGGAGAGCAGTCAGTGCTCTTAACCACTGAGAAATCATTTTAGCCCTTTGAAAATAATCTTAGAAGATCAGTATTTTTATTCTAGGCTAAATATTTACCTCTAATGGATGTTTTAAATGATATTAAACATATGATATTAGTTTTTCATTTGCAGTCAGTCCATGATCGAAACCTTTGAAACTAGAAGCCAAAATTGGTCTCTTCTCCATTCCTTTTTCTCTGTTTAATTTATGATGCTTTAAAACAAACACACAAGAAAACAAATAAACAAAACAACAAAAAACTTGACCACAGCATATGGGCATAAATACTGTATTGTAGAATATCAGTATTTGAAAAAATAACTGTTCTGCCACATCTCTTTGATTTATTGTATGACAAATAAATATATAAAATCTGCCTTTCTTTATCCATTAGTATTCAATATCACAGTGTCACAGAAAATTTAGGTACTGTTTACCTTATATCCTAGGTACAATGATTTTGCTAAATATAAACACACAGAAGCTTTAGTACTTGCAATATAAATAAATTTAATTTAAAGGTTTGACAATGTTATACATAGTCCTTGTCACTTTTTTCTTCTGTTTATTAAACACAGATTATTTGTTCATGCAATGTAATATGAATACAGTTTTTTCTCTGTCTACTATTTCTAGTTCTTCCCAACCTCCTCTTCCATTTGTATCTACTCCCTTTCAGTCTCTCATTAGAAAAGAAAAAGCTTCTAGAAGATAACAACAAAACATAGTAATATAAAATACATTAAGATAAAATAAACTATCAATTCAAAATTGAACAACCCAAGCCAAAATAAAATAAAAAAAAATCCTTAAGAAAAGTTTGAAGAATCGGAGACTCAACTCTTTACAAATGCAGGAGCTTCCTTAAAAGAATAAATAGAAAATTATACTCTATATACAGAGGACCTGATGATGACTCAAGTAGGCCCATTGCATGTTGATTCGGTTTCTGTGAGTTCCTAATAGGTTTGCTCTGTTGTATTAAAAAGCCTTTTTTCTGCTGGTATTTTCAGTCTTCTCTGTCTCTCCCACTCATTCTGCCTCCTCTATTTCAGTGTTTCCTGAGGGGAGGAATTTAATGAAGAAACCTCATTTACAGCTGTGTGTTTGAAGGTGTGTGTGTGTTTCTCTTATCTGTCTATGACTCTGTGTGTAATGTATTGCTTTGGGTCTCTGTATTTGTTCCCATTGAAAATAGGGAAATCTTCTCTGATGATGACTGAATTTGGCAACCATTTATGACTATAATAGAATAATCACAATGAGACGTATTTGTTTATACCTTAGGACTCTGTGCTATCTAGACTAGGGTTTTTTGTCACCCATGCAGTATCAGGTATGGGTTCCATCATATGGAATTGGCCTTGAGTCAAATCAAACTTTGCTTGGTTACTCCACAATCTTGGTACCAAATTGCCCAAGCATACCTTACAGGAAAAAATAAATTGTGGATAAAATGTCATAAGGTTGGGTTGGTGTTCACTCTTTTCTTCTGGTAACCTGCAGAGTACCTTTCCATGCCATAAATACTAGAACATGAGGGTGAAGGTTCTTTGTAGGCACCATCTTGATCTCCATTTTCAGTTAGTTGTGTGGGTGTTGTCTTTATCAATGTGGCCTTGCTGTTTTTGTGGGAAAAGAACTATTGTCTTAGTAACAGCATAGGTCATTTGGGGATTTCCATGAGACTCTTTGACCAACATCTCAATTATAGAAACATAGCATAGTAGAAATTTCATTCACTATATGAAGGCAATCTTAATGAAATCTCCAAATAATGAGAGGGGTGTGTCCTTTCCTTTTCATTAAAGAAAATTTAAGAACAGCGGGGAATGGGTTTCATCCTTGCCATTTCTTAATGTTGTAAATGTGATGAATCACATCCCAGATACAAGGAGGACAATAGGAAATGCAACTGATAGATCAGACCACCTGTTAGTCAAGAGAAAGGAAGTCATCAGTCAATAGAGGATCAACTCTCCAGATCCAGATTCTGTCATATTTCCACAAATTCCAAGAATATTTAATATTGGAGTAGAAAGAACAAAGAATTAAAAAAAATTCTCAAAAGGAGAAATCGGGAATTTCTAACTAACAGAATAACCATTGCTGTAAAATAAATATATGGTTTCTGATAGATATTATCATAATTTTGTTCAATGAAATTAAATAAAATATTGAAAATAAATAATTCATAAATTATACTTAAGCAAAAGTTTATTCAAAAGACATTAAATGACTTTGAAAATTAAAATACGTACTGTATCTACTTCATGAAGACACTTATTTCAAGTACTTTTGTCAATTTTACAGTTGAGGTATTTCTCTATAAGGAAGAGATGAGTCATGAGAACTGATGAATTCTTGATAATTATAGATATACCATTAACCTGTCATTTATTGTCATTTTATTTAAAAAGTTCATAATACTAAACTCTTTTATCTTTAAAAGTAAACGTTAGGCATATGTAAATTGTTCTTTAACCAAAAACATGCAGCTTGCTTCAACACACGGTGGGAATCACTGAAAGTTACGTGGTTACACTGAGATGTGAATAAATGAATTACCAAAATATAAAAAGCTTACATATAGGTATATGAATATTTCAAGTTAAATATAATAACGGAGGAAATAAACTGAATGCTGTGTAAGGTAATTTCTCAGCAGGGAAATCAATCGGTCCCTGGATCATTAACAAATACCCAGTGACATTGCTCTCAGGTCGAAGATGTTTTGGGAATAATCAAGAAATTGCATTCAAGTTCTCAGATGCATAGTTTAAAAGTAAGAGCCATGTTGAAGCGCACTTGATTGCAGTTTGGTGGTTAACCCGACAGAAGAACACAAACCCTTTTATCATTCTAGGTGAGTGGTTTTAACCAGTCTTCACAGTATCAAATTAGATTGGCAGATTATTCCTGATGTCTTCAGTTTCGGATACAGCCACAATTAGGGTCATCATATTTAAACATGTATGTGCAATTTTTCACTTCCTAATCAGTCCTGCTTCTATTTGTTATTTTTACACTAATGAGGAGTCTAAGAAAAATTGAGCATTTTTTTAATTTATCAAGTAGAATGCTATTGCAGAAAATATGTTGTTATCCATGTGTGTGTTTTAATCAGAGGGAGTATAATCTTTCCAATAAAAAGAGCTTTTAAAAGGGGTTTCCAGTTGTTACGTGAAGTCATGTCACTTTCCCTAGTTTTTATGCAGTTGTATTTTTATTTTTTTCTTAAATTGTTTGTTTTACTAGTATTATACAAGCCTAGATTTGTACCACTGTGAATCCATCCAAGAGCTGACAGAAACAAATTATAATGGTTTTGATATATGGTTGTAGAAAACACACCACTTAACAAAGAGAGCAACGGGGGGGGGGGGAGAGAGAGAGAGAGAGAGAGAGAGAGAGAGAGAGAGAGAGAGAGAGAGAGAGAGAGAGAGAAACAAGTGGAAAGAAAACTCAAAACACTCAAAAAAATCTCATCATATCACAACATCTTTAAGGAAACTTCTAAGTTGTTGTTGCAGAGAACAACAGAGAACCTTGAGTCTTGACTTATTCACTCCAGTCCTTTATGACTTACATATTATTCTTTATTACCTTAAATCCCACCTTCTTCTCAGCTATTTTTTACACTCTTAGCATTTTAGGGGGAAACACAATTCTCATATACACAAACATTTCTGCAGGGCAAGTGCAAAATGGCCCAACATAATGAGTGCAGAAAGTAGAGACAGTTATTCACAGCCATACCTTCAGGAGGAAAAGACAGAAAATCTCAAATGTAAGAATAAATTTGCATTTAGACTAACACAGATCATAATAACAGATGATAGATATATGGCAGGGTACCAAAAAGTCAGTCATCTGAACACACAGAAGCTTAACCAAGCAGTTGAGAATCATAAATAATGAGGTATAATGGATAATTGAAATCTTAAAATAACTAATTTTGTGAATAACATAAAATGTTTAAGGAGAAATTATAAAAAAATTTGGAAATATAAGTAATTTTTCCCTGAAAGGAATATTCTTAATAGAATTAACTGTGTGTGTGTATATGTGTGTGTGTATATATATATAGGGAATATATATATATATATATATATATATATATATATATATATATATGTAAAACTTATCCCACACAATTTTATCCTAAAGTTTGAATTACAGTAGCACAGATAAAATAGAACTTTTAATAAATTTATTTATTTATTTTACATCCCACCCATTTTCCCTCCCACCTATTCTCCCATTCTACCCCCTTCCCCTCTGCCCTCTTCCAATCCACTCCTCTTCCTCTGTATCATCTGGGCTTAGTACTCAGTAGTAGAGGAAATACCTACAGGAATCATCAGAAGGCAAATAATACTGATTTGTAGGTTGACGTTCAAATATAAGACTCACAGATTCCCACTGCATTAGATGAATTCATGAGATAGAATTTGTACATTATCACATTTTCGAAATTTAAAAGCTGAGACAATTTATACTGGCTTATGTAATTCACAAATATGTACTGCAATTGGTATTTATCTATAAGGTAAAGTTGTAGAAATTGGATATATATATATATATATATATATATATATATATATATATATATATATATACTGGAGGATGGGGCAGCAATCTCTCTTGAGTTTTTCAAATATAATCAGTGAAATGTATTTCAGAAACAGGGATGTTTTTATTTCTGGCATTTTCAGCAATGTTTACACACCTAGGCTGCTGAGTCTGATGCAGATTTTAAGTAACTGATTATTTTTCCTTCTCTTGTACCTTTCTTTCTTTTCGTTGGCTACAATGTTATTGGTTTTTCTCACTTGTTCACCTCAGTTGCTCTACTTACTTAATTTTATAGTCTAGTTTAGTGGGATTGGTTGTTACTACCTACATAACGGGGAACCCACGTACTTTAAATCCTTTCCCCCAACCCTTGCTGTCTCCTTGGAATCCTTGCTTCTGTCAGGTACGAGTGAGACTGGTTAAGGATCCTTATTTTATTCCAATCAGATCTGAAGGACAAAGGAGTAAGAAAGAAGCATAGGAGTGACATATTATACCCTGCATATTCTAGCTCCTCTGGAGGCTGAGGCAAAGACATCATTATTTTCACAACTAAGTGAAACTCTGTCAATGATAAATAAGCAAAAGACCACGGTTATAGCTACATTTTTCTAGATAAATATCATGTTCATTAGGAAATTCTATAAAGTTAGCATATTAAGATCTTGTTAGGAAGGGAATAGATTTATCTTACTTTTGTATTGATCACAGCAGCACGGAGGAAAATAGAGGTCAATATGTCAAATGACATACACAAGAAATAAAAAATAAATTTGGCATTTTCAGGTCGGTGAAAACCAAAAGAACAGATGTCACAACAGAACCAATCTTCACGACAGAACTGAAAGAGAAGAAGGTTAATTAGGGACTTGGTAGGGTAAAAAGGATGAAAGATGGGGAAAATAGAGATGGACTTCAAAGCAGAATAGAAGAAATTGCCATGAACTTAAATGCAGTTGGGTAGCTATTGTCTAAAAGAATCCCTTACTTGTATGCATGCAGTAACAATTTGTGGAAATGAGACCACAAGTTTAAAGGGGAAGGTGGTGGTTACATGGTACAATTTGAAGGGAGGAACGGAAAGTCCAGAAGGCATAACACTATTACTTTCTGTTAAAATCAAACAAAAAGAAGAACATAAAAACACAGTACTCTCTTATACAATGTGACAAATTCTGAATTTTTAACAGGTGACTTCCTGAATCTCAGTGGTCTTTGAAGATCCCTCCAAGTAAACGTTTCCTTAGGAGTCTAGATGGAGAAGCAGAACCTCTCTGTGCTGAGTGAGTTCATTCTCATGGGTGTCACAGACCTCCCTGAACTACAGGCTCCTTTTTTTGTACTGTTCTTTCTCATCTACATTGCCTCCATGGTGGGAAATTTAGGCATGATCATCCTCACCAAGTTGGATAACAGGTTACAAACACCTATGTACTTTTTTCTCAGACATCTGGCTTTCATTGATTTTGGTTATTCAACAGCTGTAGGACCCAAAATGTTGGTAAACTTTGTAACAAGAGAAAATACTATCCCCTACAACTGGTGTGCCTTTCAGCTCTCTTTGTTCATCTTCTTCATCATTAGTGAGTTATTCGTACTGGCAGCAATGGCCTATGACCGCTATGTGGCCATCTGCAGCCCCCTGCTCTATACAGTCATTATGTCTCAGAAAGTGTGCTGGGTATTGGTGATAATTCCCTATCTCTTCAGTGCCTTTCTCTCTCTGATCACCACTATCAAAATTTTCATTTCATCCTTCTGTGGCCATAATGTCATCAGTCATTTCTACTGCGACAGTCTTCCTTTGTTAACCTTGATCTGTTCAGGCACAAGGGACATTGAACTCATCATATTGATCTTCTCAGCATTTAATTTGGTTTCATCCCTTTCTGTGGTACTTGTGTCCTACATATTGATTCTGGTGGCCATCATCAGGATGAACTCCGCAGAGGGCAGACACAAGGCTTTCTCTACCTGTGGCTCTCACCTGACGGTGGTAGTTATTTTATATAGTACTCTGTTTTTCATGTATGTACAGCCTAAATCTAGTCACTCCTTTGAGACTGATAAAATGGCCTCCGTGTTCTACACCTTGGTAATCCCCATGCTGAATCCCATTATCTACAGCTTGAGAAACAAAGAGGTAAAAAATGCCCTTCAGAAGCTATGGAAAAAACGTGTGTAAACCGTGCGTTTGAAATGCAATAGAAAGTGGAGGTAGCTTACATCAGAAAGCTTGCCTAACATGTGCAAATCCATGCTTAAAATCTTGAGTCTTATAAGAATAAAATATTTGAAACAAAATTAGACCCAAACTGTGTATCTAATAAATTCGATTATGTACAATTACATATAATATTACTAGACTTGTAAATGCACTGGACATAGTGAATTGAAATGTTTTTCTTGTCTTCAATATGCAGTTTATAAATACTGGTTCTCATATGGTATTAATCTTGTTTTCACAAGTTCCATGCAAGTGCCTGAATTCTGCCACTCTCCTTATATTGACTCTGCCCCTGGTGAAATGGAAAGGACATATTCATGTATGTACCTCACCTTAGACTTTCATTTGGCCAAAGACATCTTAATGTATTGAAATGTGCAGTTTTTTTCCTATGTGACATCCATATAGAAGTACATATCATGTACTGACATGCTGATATGTAAAAATATTATCCCTGTTCTATGTTCTATACATATGCTTTGCAAAAAGTATTGATATAATACTAAATAATCAAAAATATAAACAAGATCTGATCCATTTATATGATTCTTGAATATCTGCGCAGAGAAATCAAAACACAGGCTAAAGCATAGGCATCTGAATGTCAGTGTTTGCGCTCACATTTTTACAGCAGCCAGAACAAGAAATCAGTGTCAATTTCAACAGCAGCTGGATGGATAAAGACATGTGCTCCATATACACAATTATCTTGGGCATGAAGAAGAGGGAGATTATGTCAGAAACAAGCATTTACAGCACTGGAGATCGTTGTTTTAAGCAATATAAGCCAAACTCATAATGATGAGTATTTATAATTCATGTTATGTGAATCTTTTAAAATTTATAAAAGTAGAAATGAGATCATTAGGAAATAGAAAGTTGAACAGTGGGCAGGGGAGGTGGATGAGGGTGTGTTATATGATAGTAAGTAAATAAAATCAAAGGATGATATATATATATATATATATATACATATACATATATCTACATGTATGTGTGTGTTTGTGTGTGTACGCCACACATACAGTGTGTAGTGTGTGTGAAAAATAATGAAAATATTGTTTTGTAAAAATTCACATGTATTAACAAAATCAATAAATGTATCAATAATTAGTAGACTTTATGGTCTATTATGTCTTTTATGAATAATCTTCGCCTTTATTTCCATTAAGTTTAGTAGTTACAATTTAAACAAAGACATATATGATTTGATTCAGGAAGCAAAACTTCAAGTGCAAACAGATACTGCTTAAACATGACTTGAACAAAGACAACAATAGACATGCCAAAGAGAACAGGGGAAAACCCCAAGTTCTCAAGATTAGGAAAAGAGAAGTTCTCAGGGAATTGCATAGCAATTGGTTATCTAACACCAAGTGGTCAGCCCTGAAAACATACATAAAAATTATTCTTATGGACTGAGGTTCTTTTTAGAAATATGTATGTATATACATATACATGTATGCATGAAACAATTAATAAAAAGAAGCAATGAATTAGAAAGAGACAAATAGGAATATATGAGAAGTTTTAGAGGGTGGAAGGAAAATGAGAAATGCTGTATATTAAAATTTCAAAAACAAAAGAAAAATGAATGATATAAAAACAAGATTGCTCATAAGCTATCAAAGAAATTATGAGCTAAAATTTTAAATGTAAATAAATTTATTACACAAATAGAATATGTTCATAATAGCAAAGATAAATTATCCACACATGTCACAGATAGACTTCATTTTTGTTCTTGAAACCACTGTATCAGCCATGTTGAGAGCCTCAAGCACAACTTTGTTCCCCAATGTTTGCTGAAGGCAAGCCAACTTCGAATGGCTGCCATATGAACCTGACATATTGGCATAATCTATATCTCCCACATCCATGATAGCTAGCACTCATGAGTGATTTTTCATATAAACAAAGCTCTTTGTACTCTGATTATCATTGAAGAGCCAACCTTACTATGTAGCCATTAATATGTCAGGTATACCTCAGTAAAGCCAACCTGTGAAGTTATATTCCTTCTTTTGAGTTTTGTTTCTTGATGGCAAGAAGAGTGGGCTGAATTTGTTCAGGTGACCATTCATGTGTGTTAGCCCCAAACACAGTTGAAAATATCCAGATGGTAGGTGAAGAATTCAAAAAGAGCACTGAGTTGGAGAAGATCTGAGAGTGACAAAACAAATTTAATCAGAATACATTGTATTGAAATCTCAAAGAACTAATAATTCTTTTGATCAACAAGAGACCAGAGCCAAAGTGTGAGGACTTCAGACAAGTGTGGAGTGTTGAGAATATAAACAACTATAAACATGCCATGAAGGCAAGAGACATGGCCTTGGGGCTGAAGAAAGATAGGAATGAGACATAAGAAAAGTGCCATGTCCCACAAGAATTATCACAGAAATTATATGAGACTTAATAGAATGGGACTGAATACTGAAGATGCCACATTGTAAGTTTAGAACTATGGACTCGCTGCTGACACACAGGGCCCACACTTGTAATGTTGACAATAGAGAGGCTAATACCATAAGCTCAGAGCTATCTACCCCCAAGAGTTACATTTTTCTTATAAGCAAATTTATTCTGAACTGAACAAAAACATAAAAAGAAACACCTCAGACAACTGATAATACAATCATCATGGAGAACAGTTTGGAGCCCCTACCATCAAAACAAAATATGGAGGAATAGATTAAGCATTGTATGACCCAGTTATTTCAGTTCAGGTTGTATATACAAAGGAAATTAAAAAATAAGCATATCCAAGAAATACTGGTATACGCATGATAATGAAGATTTTTATAATCTAATGCACATAAATAGATGAATGGTTAAACAATGTATGTATGCATGTATGTGTGTACATGTATAATGTTCTGTTATTTGTTGCAAAATAAATAGATCTGGACCATGTTTTGTAATATGATACAACTCAAACACTCAAAGACAAATAAGAAAGTCTCTTCACATATAAGAAAACTAGAAAAGTGAATCAACATAAATTACTAGATTGTGTGAAGGACAGAAGATGGAAGATAGTAACTAAAATGAGTTCAAAACTACTAAATCTCTAGATCACAAAGCTATATGTCTCAATGACCTACTAAAATCTATATTAATTACTTTTCTGCTGCTACAATAAAAATCTACAATCAAAGTGATAACAGTCCATCATGGTGGAGAAGTGGAAGGCAAGATGGTTAGAAAAGAAGCTGAACTCTCACATCTCAAACACCAGGACCAAGGAGAGAAATGACAGAGAGAGAGAGAGAGAGAGAGAGAGAGAGAGAGAGCAAACTGATAACTGAGCAAAGCTTTTTGAAATTTCAAAGCCCACCCCCAGGGTTGTACTTCTTCCAGCAAGTCATCAATGTGTCTTAGACTCTTAGACATACTGATACAGTACCACTAACTAGGAACTCCATGTTAGATGCCATAGCCCACAGAGGAAATTACCCTCCAAACCACTTGCCGGAACTTTGCGATCTTGTGGTGATGCGCAAATTAATGGAGATGGGTTAAACTAAGTTATAATAGTTAGAAAATAAGAAGCTAGAGCTAACGGGCCAAGCAGTGATTTAAATAATACAGTTTCCGTGTAATTTTTTTTTTTCAGGGCTGAGCAGCCAGGAACCAGCAAGCATCTCCTACAACAAAACAGAATATATTTTACAGGTGAAGTGGTGGTGGGTGATATTAGGAACAGGAGGGATCAGCTGTGTGCGGAGAAAATATTGGAGGAAACAATTGGGGCTGGCATTTCTAGCATGATGTAGAAACCTAAGGCAACGGAAACTCCATGGAATCGATCAGCAAAGAGAACTAAACATGGAGCCTGAATTGGCCATCTTCTGTAACCAGGCAAGATCTCAAATGGAAAGATTAAGCTACCAACCCAGCCCCAAAACCTGTAGTTTTTCCTGCTTGCAGAGAGATCTGGAACAGGAGCCTAAGAAAATTCTCATCAAAAAGGCTAGGGAGACCTCATCCAGCAACTACTGGGAGCAGATGCAGAGTCTCACAGCAAATCCTTAGGGGAAGCTCCAGCACTTATGAATATGAGGAGGAAGAAGGATAGGAAGAATCAGGGGGCTCACAAACACCAAGAGAACATAACTCACAGAATAGATTAACCGGGATTCACAGAGGCTCAAAGACACAAAATCATTTAAAATAAATTATTATAAAAATGAATCAAACTCTGAAGTTCAACTAAGAATATGAAAATCTTAATTAACTCCACTTTATCAGCACATATTTTACTCATGTCACGTGTGGAAAATTCATATTTTTATCTTACAACAATTGTCACAGATATACATTAAAAATTATAAATAAGCAAAGACATATTGGAATGTATATTTACTGTAAAGTATTTGTAAAAGTGAGACATGGAAAGAATTGCTAAAATCAAAAACACCAATGATAGCCTATGCTGGAGAGGATGTGGAGTAAGGGGAACTCTGATCCATTGCTGGTGGGAATGCAAACTTGTGCAACCACTTTGGAAATCAGTGTGGTGGTTTCTCAAAAAATTGGGAGTCAACCTACCTCAGAATCCAGCAATACCACTCTTGGGTATATACCTAAGAGATGCCCAATCATACTGCTAAAGCATTTGGTCAGCTATGTTCATAACAGCATTATTTGTAATAGCCAGAACCTGGAAACAACTTAGAAACCCCTCAATGGAAGAATGGATAAAGAAAGTGTGGCACATCTACACATCAGAGTACTATTCAGCAGTAAAAAAACGATGGCATCTTTAATTTTGCATGTAAATGGATGGAAATAGAAAACACTATCCTGTGTGAGATAACCCAGACCCCAAAGGATGAATATGGTATGTACTCACTCATTAGTGGATTCTAGCCATAAACAAAGGACATTGAGCCTATAGTTCGTGATCCTAGATAAGCTAAGTAATAAGGTGAACCCAAAGAAAAACATATATAAATCCTCCTGGAATTTGGAAGCAGACAAGATCACAAGGCAAAAGTTTTCTAATTGTTGCCATATAATCTTTATTATTGTTATATAGAACTGTTTTTGTGTATAAAAATGTAAGTAATGGTGTGTGGATTTGTATACCTATCTTTCACTTTTGTAACTAATTTAAGGTTTCTCAAATATAAAAAATATAAACATTATTTAAAGTATTTGTATAAGAGTAATCTTTATCACTAGCTATATTACTAGCAGCTAGCAACTGCTGTTGCTAACGTAGGCATAAAAATGCATCTTCATTAGGATACCATCAATATATCTTGCACATACAATGATTTGGTTCTAAATATCTGAATTATTGTTGGGTAGAGTTAATGAAGAAAGAAGTTTCCTACAGCTCTCCTTACATGGGAAAATAAGTGTCTATTATATAATTATCAAATGTCTCATGGGCTCTGCTTGAAGGTTTCCAATGCCCAGACAGAATTAGCAAATCACTTGCATTTGCCTCAGGAAGATTCCCAAGTGGGGATGAATACCCATAAAATCATTCTAATGGAGCTGAGAACACACCAGGAGAATGTAAAAAAGAGTCTTCATTAGAGGTGAGTAACCTATATCTGTTTCTGAAAATCCTCCTGGAGTCTAAGTGACAACCTGTTAGAGGTTTCAGAAATCTGGAATTTATGGTGTTTCAACAATCTACTTTGAAAAGTAAAGTAAAAAACAACAATTTTGGATGAATTCTGCATAAGGTATAGACAGAAAGGAGCCCATCTTTATTACTCTTTTGTAACTACTTCACAGAACCATTTGTTGAAGGGACTAGTCTTTCTATACTGGGTGGCTTTGGCATAATTTAGACATGCATGTATAGACTTAGCCCATGTACTTACTGTAGTCTGTAATTCAAGTCTCTACTCTGGGAAACACTTTGCTTGTTTTATTAAGGTGTTAAAAAATAAGTGCTGAATTCAGAATATGTGAGTATTCTAACTCCTTATTTTTCCTATTTGCTTATTTTGACTACTTTGAGACTTCTTTTATTCCATGTAAATTTTATTATTGAATCTTTTGTTCCTTTTATATCTGCCATAGAGAATTAATTGATAAGCTGGTTAGATTTCTAGATAAACTTCATAATAACATCAGTTAAAACAGTTCTCCAATAAATAAATAACATTATCACTCATTAAATAATTTTCTTTATTTCATCAATGTTTAATACTTCATTATAGACCTCCACATGAAGCTTTAAAGTATGTCTGTTTCCTAATTAATAAAATAAGTAGCACACCTGTCAGCTTAATATTCTTAAAACAGTTTAAGCAAATTTTCTCCCACTGATAGAAGATTGTTCACTGAAGTATATACTTTTGTGCTAGTCTTTTAGTTATATTTTGCAGTTATCTTATATAACAATGAAATGACCTATGTCAGAAGTTTCATAATTTATATCTGAGTTATTAATTTATAAAACAATTCTTTCATTGATTTAGGTTTCAAGACTTCTGTTAAAATATGAATGATCAAAACACAGTAATATTATGCATATGCTTTAATATTTAACCATAATATAATGCATGTTCATTCTATATAGTATAAAATATATTGAATATAAACATAAAATACAAAGTTATTATGGTTGGAGTCTAATGTATTTAATGATTGTCTTTATATTTCTTACCAGTATTGGTTTCCTGAGTAGTCAATATGGATACATACAATCTTACAGTGCTGAAGTATTTTGTTCTAACTGGAATCACAGATCTTCCAGAGTTGGAGGCCCCCTTATTTGGACTCTTCCTCGTTGTGTACATGATCTCTGTGGTGGGTAATTTGGGCTTGATCATCCTCAGCAAAATAGACTCCAGGCTTCAGACACCTATGTACTTCTTCCTCAGACAGCTGTCTTTCACCGACCTTGGATATTCAACTGCCGTGGGGCCCAAAATGTTAATCAACATTGTTGTTGATCAACCAACAATTTCCTATAATTGGTGTTCAATCCAGCTGACCTTCTTCAGTATGTTTATCACTACTGAGGTGTTTGTCCTGTCAGCCATGGCTTATGACCGCTATGTAGCCATTTGCCATCCACTGCTGTACACAATCATCATGTCACCAAGATTATGCTATATGCTGGTGGCAGTACCTTACCTATATAGTATTTTTATAACTTTGTTGACAGTTATCAAGATTTTCATTTCATCATTTTGTGGCCAAAATATCATCAGACATTTCTATTGTGACAGTCTGCCATTGATATCATTGCTGTGCTCAGACACACACGAAATTAAACTGATAATTTTAATCTTCGCAACTTTTAATTTGGTTTCTTCTCTTTTAGTGATCTCCATATCCTACATCCTGATACTTGTAGCCATTATCAGAATTAACTCTTCAGAAGGCAGACACAAGGCCTTCTCTACCTGTGGGTCACATCTGACTGTGATAGTTATATTCTATGGGACTCTATTTTTTATGTATGCGCAGCCAAAATCCACTCACTCCTTTGAAACTAGTCAAATGGCCTCTGTGTTCTATACACTGGTGATCCCCATGCTCAATCCCATTATCTACAGTTTGAGGAACAAAGAGGTGAAGCAGGCCATTCATAGGAAATGGGAAATGTGTTTGAATATTCTACTTAAACTGTAAATGTGTAGGATATAGGAAAAAAATACATTGTAGCTTATATGTAGTATGACTAATATTTCTTTATCTGGGTAATAGTCTCTTGTGGAATAGCCAAGGCTCTACATAATAAGTCCAGGTATAGAGGAAAAACAGTGATTAATTCACATTGATAACTTTTATATGACATTTATTTGTACAGTTTGCAATGTAAAGTTTTATTTGAATTCCACTTCCAAAGATCATGCAATATAGTCTGTTTCTTGTTCCCTTACAATAAACCAGTTAAGCGAAAAGTACGATCCCTTCATTGTACACTTCATCCCCAGTGCTCTAACACCTAACACTGTAAAATATGAAGCTTGCATATTTACATAATCACATGAGTTCATATAAAATTCTGCTAGATATCTCAGATAATGAAAGACAAGAGGAGCAAAGGCAACTATATCTGTCTCTGAGACATAAAAAGAAAAAATAATGGGACAAAGAATAATCTGGGACAATTTTTATGTGTGGAATCTGAATGCTCTCAACAGGTACTGACTGCCTTCTATGGGAGTTTAATATTTGTGTCAAACTCACAGTCTCATCATTCCTATGCAATGAGAAAGTAGCTTCTTCGTTTTACACCTTGGTATCTCCATTGCTGAATGCCTTGATCTATAGCTTGGGAAACCAAGATGTAAAATAATCCCTACAAAGGACAAAAAAAAATGTCCAATATATTTCTTAAAGTTAATGAGCAATGTGACTCTTCTAAGTCATCATATGGACGTCATTGTTTTGTTTATGAGTATCATAAGGAGGAGGAAGCCCATGAGGTTTCTTCATATATTTAAAATTCCCTTGGTATGCATTATCACAATCAAATTATTATAAATATAATCAGGAATAGAAAAGAAAAATACTTCCTTAAGAAAGAAAAGAATCTGCCTTACAGAAGCTTCTCAGTTTCAGGAAGTACCATTTATTTCTTCTCTCAGTGTCTATGCTATTGGTGTTATATTTAGGAAGTGATCTCCTGTTCCCAAGTGTTCAAGGTTACTTCTCACTTTCTCTTCTATGAGGTTCAGTGTGGCTAAATTTATGTTGAGGTCTTTGATTTATTAACACAATGGAGTACTACTCAGTGGTAAAAACCAATGGCATCTTGAAATTTGCAGGCAAATGGATAGAACTAGCAAAAAACACCTGAGTAAGGTAACCTAGACCCAGAAAGACAACCACTGTATGTACTCACGCATAAGTGGATTTTAGACATAAAGCAAGGGATAAACAGTCCATGACCCCAGAGAAGCAAGGTAACAAGGAAAACCCTAGAAGAGACACACATGGATCCCCTTGGGAAAGAGAAATAGACAAGATCTCCTGAGAAAACTGCAACAGTGATGGGGGGAGAAAAAGGGGGGAGGAAATAAGGGGAGGGAGGAGGAGAACATGAGAGAACAGAATGGTCAGAATGGGGAAGGACTGAGAGGGAGAGCAAGGAAAGAGATACTTTGATTAAGGGAGCAATTATGGGCCTAGTATGAAACCTGGCACCATGGAAATTCCCAGGAATCCACAAAGATGATCCCAGCTAAGACCCTAAGCAATAGTGGAGAGAGTGCCTGAAATGACCTCTCCCTGTAATCAGACTAAGTACTATCTTAACTGTCATTATAGAACCTTCTTTTAGCAAATTATAGAAGCAGATACAGAGATCCACAGGTTAGCACTTGGTGGAACTTCTGCAGACCAGTCGAAGAGAGGGAGGAGTAATAAAATGAGGAAAGAGGTCAAAACTATGGTGGGGATATCCACAGAAACAGCTGACCTGAGCGAGTGTGAGCTCACTGACTCGAGACTGATAGAAAAGGAATCTGCAAATGCACCAAACTAGGCTCTCTAAATGTGGGTGACGGTTGTGCACCTTTAGCAGTCTGTGAGGCCACTGGCAGTGGAACCAGGGTTTATCTAAAGTGCTCAAACTGGCTTTTTGAGACCATTCCTTTTGGAGCAACACATTGCTCTGTCTAGACAAAGTGGGGAAGACCTTGGTCATGCCTCAAAGCAATGTGCCAGAATTTATTGACTCCCCATGGGAACATCACCCACTCTGAGTAGTTGATGGGGGTGGGGTTGGTTAAAGGTTAAGGGAAGTGGGGGTAGGGAAGGGGAACTGGGATTAGTATATATAATGAGTAAAGATTGTTTTAAAAAATAATTTCCACAGTGTCTAGAAGAGTTTGTAATTGCACCAAGAGTGAAGGGGGGGGCTCCTTTTTTTTAACATGCACTCCAACATCTGTCATGGCTAGCTTTGTTCATCTCAAAGCTGTTTTGATTTACATTTCTCTAGTTGGTAGGGATGATGAACAACTTTTGAAATTTATTTTTCAGTCATCTTTACTTTCTTTTATTTTACATACCAACTCTCTCCTTTTCTCTCCAATCCTCTCCACTCCCCCAATCTTCCTTCTTTCCACCACTTATCCACTCCTCAGAGGGGTTAACGCCTCCCTTGGGGAGTCAACGATATCTGGACTGACCATCTTGAGGCAGAATCAAGCCCCTCTACTCTGTATAGAGGCTGAGCAAGACATTCAAACATAGAGAATGGGCTCCAAAAAGCCAGTTCATGCATCTGGGTTAAGTTCTGGTCCCACTGCCAGGGTCCACCCCCAACAGATCAAACCACATATATGTCACACTCAGTTGGAGGGTCATTTTGGTCCCCTGAAGGTTACACAGTTGTTCCAGGATCCCTGAGATTCCACTAACTCTGCTGAGATGACTATGTGACTTTCACCATCATAATCTTTACCTCCTTTTCTCATGCGACCCTGCCTCCCTTTCTTCAGCTGAAATTCAGGAACTGAGATCAGTGTTTGGCTGTGGGTCATTGTATCTGCTTCCATCAGTTACTGGGCATAAGTTCTAAGATGACAGTTAGGGTGACCATCATTTCTTTCTTTTTAGTACTCTTTGTTCAGGCCCCAGACTCAGTTTTTAATAAGACATTTGCTTTTTTGTTTTTATTTGTTTGTTTTTGTTCTTCATGTACTCTGGATATTAATCTCCTTAACAATATGTAGCTGATAAAGATTTTTGCTTATTCTATGGACTTCCTCTTTACCTGTCACACTATAGAAGATGTTTAGTTTCAAAATTTCCCACATGTCAATTGTTGGCCTTAATTTTGGGCAAACGAAGTCCTATTCAGGAAGTCCTTTTGTAGACCTATATACTGTATGACACCCCTTTGGGTTTTTTTCTAGAGTTTCAGTGTATCAGGCTCCACATTTAGGGCATTGTTGCATTTGGAGTTAGCGTTTGTGTAAGGAGACAGATATAATCTCCTTCTACATGTGTACATCCGTTTCCCACAGAACCATTATATTGAAGATGCTTTTTCTCTAGGTCTTTTGTTTTTGTTGTCATCTTTGTCAAATACTAAATGGCTAGAATCATTTACACTCATGTTTGGGTCTTCATTTTTCTTCCAATGTCTACATGTCTCCTTTTATGTCACTACTGTGTCATTTTAATGACTATAGTTATGGAAAATAATATACAATAAGGTTGTTTGAGGATCCACTTGTTGGTTCCCAACCGCTTGGAAGCTCAGACCTGTAATAGCCACACAGAAACTATATTAATTAAATCACTGCTTGGCTCATTAGCTCTAGCTTCTTATTGACTAACCCTTACATCTTAATTTAACCCATTGCCATTAATCTGTATATCACCATATGGCTGTGGCTTACCAGCTAAAGTTCCAGCGCCTGTCTCCGGCATGGTTACCTGGCTTCTCCCTGACTCTGACTTTCTTTCTCATAGCATTCTCTATAGTTTTCCCCACCTAAGTTTTCCCTTGCATAGGCCAAGCCAGTTTTTTTTAATTCATTAACAAATAAAAGAAACACATACACAGAAAGACCTCCCACACCAAAATAACATTTCCCAACTGTGCCACTCTTTGCTATATGCACAAAGGATTCAAAACCCACTGCACAGAAACTTGTTTAGCCATCTTCATTGCAATTCTATACACAAAAGCTAGAAAATGGAAAACAGTTCAAATGTGCTTCGATTGATTCAAAGACATTATTAGAGTAAGTGAAAAAGAAAAAAGAATAATAATAAAATTAGAAAACATGGCAAGATAAACTTAGTTACACATTACCTATTGAGAGAAAATTAGTGCTAGGGAAATACCCAAGAATCCACAAGCATGACCTCAGCTAAGACACCTAGAAATAGTGGAGAGGGTTCCTGAACTGGCCTTCCTATGTAATTAGACTGGTGAATACTCCAACTATTGTTATAGAACCTTCATCCAGCAACTGACAGGACCAGACACATAGACACACAACAAGCACTAAGCTGAGCTCCAGGAATCCAGTCAAAGAGAGGAAGGAGGGAATATAAAGCCAAGGGAGGTCAAGATCATGATGGAGAAATCCACAGAGACGAAGCTCTTGTAAACTCATGAACTCTAGCCCAACAGCTCTGCAGCCTCCATGGGACCAAACTAGGCCCTCTGTATGTGGAAGACAGTGGTAAAGCCTCTGATCAACCTGTGAGGCACCTGGCAACTGGACCAGAATATATCCCTGGTGCATGAACTAGATTATTGGAGCCCATTCCCTATGGTGGGATTCCATGCTCAGTCTTAATGCAGGAGGGGTAAGACTTGGTCTACCCCCAATTTAATGTGTTAGACTTTGTTGATTGCCCATGGGAACCCTTACCTGTTGGAAGGCATAGATGGATGGTGGACTGGGGGGGAAACAAAGAAAGAGTGGGAGGGTAGGAGAAGAGCTGTGGTTGGAGTATAAAATGAAAGTTGAAAAAATGAGAAAAAAAGGAAGTACCATAAATATAAATGTATTGATTTCTTCAATTAAATGGCATAGTATAGTTTAGAAGATATAATTAGTGTCTAAATAAGACACTCTCTTTGACTCTATAAAATTGCAAAGAAAAAATAAAATAAAATGTCCCAATATTAAATTTAGTTCAGTGTATAGTCTTGTGTATCGAGTATCAGTGGAGGACACATCACTTAAGGTCTTCCTTTTCAAATGTAAAAGAGGCAGTGTGTTTCCATTCATTCACTGGATGAATTACAAGAGCCAGAACTATAACCTTATATTACCTATATTTGTAATAAAAAACATAGTTTAAGAATTTGGATATAATTCCCAGCTAGTAATAGTTTAACTTGTAACGTTTAATTTTATATATAAACTTAACAGATCTAAAGAATGTCTTAATAGTCAATAACTGTTATTTCTTTGTTCATGTTCTGGATGGCTAGAAGATATTAGTGCTTGAATATGTTGATTGATGAGGGCTTGTAAAAATCAAATAGGCTTAGAGAAATCTCAAACTTGTACATAGAGCTATAGGCAACTAAGGGATTCTGAGAGCTGAAGAGACAGTCTTCACAGGATAGACCTCCCAGACTGGTTTTCCAATTACAAATGGCCAGTCCTTCAATCGCATGTGTACAAGAAATATCATTTTCATTGAGTATATTGTAATATTGTAGTTACACACACACATACACCGTGTTGGGAGATGAACTCCAAATTCCCAGCATGTTCAATGACCTGGGACAGATGTGTGAAGTCAGCTCAATGAGGAAACTCTGACCACCTGTTTCAGATAAGTGGTTCAGGATAGCCTGAACTGTTTCTATTTATATAGTTACAACAGTTTTCATGAATAGTTTAATAATAAAATTTATTTTCCTAAGTTTTTAGAAATAATTATAATAATTGCCAGTATGTTCGTTTATTTCATTTTCCTTCCGTCCCCCACTGGTAGCCTAGTTAGCAGACTTTCTTTGTTGATTGCAATACTGCTTATGATTTTCACATTAAACTATGAATCAAGTAGGTAAAGGCTACCAGTGGGGCACTTATCTAAAACAGGTGGTCTAAGTTTCCTCATTGTGCTGACTTCACACACCATTTGCAGTTTATAGTGTCATGCAAAGTGAAAGAACGTTTCGCCCCTAATGTTTAATCTTTACTTCTGGGGAAGTCAGTTTTCACAATCAGCTCATCAGCCAAAGCTGAATCAATCCATTCTTCATTTTATATTACTCTAACCACCATGGGGGATATATCTGTAGGGTTAAGCCAGCCCCTTGAGGAGGCGGGTTTGCCTCGGGCGAATGCATACCGATAAATGGGCGTGCGGAGGAGGCTCCTCCCTTTTTTCTTTCCTACCTCCTGGGTTACGCGGGAACCTAGGTTCTGTAAGTTTATCATTAAAGTTGTAAATATTCTTTAATATCTACATTGCATTTATTTACGCAGATACATATATCAGCTTTTTCCTATCATCCTGCAAATTATATAACTTAAAGGTTCTCTTCATAGTTGGCAATGTTTATTCCTTGTTTTCATATCCCCTCCTCTTAGCTTTCTACAGTATTGACACTGCTATTAGAAATGAGAGCATTGTGGGTTTCTTTGATTCTGCTTCATTCCCTGTTCCTAGACTGTTCCCATTGACTCTGATAGTAATATTAGATGGAATTTACTATTAGTATTTCTCCTAGACTCTTGTGGTTAAAACCATTCTCTCCAAAACAGTTATGCAGATTTGTAATGTCACAATCTACTGTGACTCTTTCAGTATAGTCGGGAGCCTAGGCAGTTTGGATGCTCACCTTACTAGACCTGGACGGAGGTGGGTGGTCTTTGGACTTCCCACAGGGTAGGGAACCCTGATTGCTCTTTGGGCTGACAAGGGAAGGGGACTTTATTGGGGGAGGGGAAGGGAAATGGGAGGCGGTGGGGGGGAAGAGACAAAAATCTTAAATAAATAAATTAATTTAAAAAAAAAAAGATGTGAGAAAGGCAACATCCAGTTCTTGAGAAGGCTGAGTTCATGGTCACATCTGAAACATGAAAAGCTTTAGGGGCTGAATCATATTCACTGTATACTTTCACCAACATGCTCTGTGGCTCACTCAGAGGAGAATTATTAGGGGAAAGTTTTCCTAATTCAGTAGTGACCTCATATATGGCCCTAAGAAAGTGAAACTATAGGCAACCAGCAATATGATTTGTGTAATGAAAGCAAAGAGAGCAGGCAGTATGAATGCTCCTTTAGTCATTCCCAGAATTATACAGCAAACTATCCATCAGCCTTGTCAAAAATGGGTTAAATTCTCCCCGTCTTTGCCACAAGGAGAAGTTTTTCATGCTATTCTCAGGCCTTGTCCTCAAAAAAAGCTACATGGCTCCTGGCACACACACGCAAACACGTGTGTGCACACACACACATGCCCACACACATGATACTGTGGAACCTCTTGACTTGCCATCAAACTGTGACCATCAAGGTTGTCAAGCCTTCAGTCTAAGACTGGACACACTTGTACTTTACAATCATCCTGTGGAATTTTTAGACTCCATATGACACATATTAAAAAAAATGGACATAGAGACAGAGACTCAGAGAGATAAAGAGACACATAGGAGAGAGTTAGTTTGAATTTTATTTGCTGAAGAGCTTTTAATGATTCACCTGTAATTAATGTTCCTAATTGACAATTATTGAGCAAAACAAGCATTGTCAAACTCTCGAATACTTTAGGGACAAGCAGCTAATTGCATGGCATTTCCTTCGTAGGTTTCATCACTTCTCCAAAGATTAAAATAAATAAACTCATAAATTGTTCCAAGTAGTGCAAGGATAACATGCCAGAGCCAGATAGAAACTTCATATATGTCATTGCAGGTAATAAAATCAATGTTTCTATGAGGTCTAATGCTAGATCCATTCATGATTTTTTCAATGATGCATGCAATGCTTCCTATAACTCTGTAATGCTTGCATATAAATAGCTCCCCATTTTTGTTATATTTATAATTTAAAGTTATATTGTGAATCAGCAAAGATACATGTCCATAATAATATTAAAAATCATGGCATTACTTTCAATTATTTAGTTTTATATAAGCACTTTGTCTCTAACAGCAAAGAACCAGACCAAATGAATTACAGTTTAAAAGATACTTTATTATTTTCAGTGGCATAACTATATAGCAACATAGAATCAACTTTCTTTTGAATATAAATATTGAGAAATTGGATTTCCTTAGATTTTCTTTTTGATATTTTGATAAACACTCCAGAATTTTGTTGTTTAAGTGGATGTACAGATGCAATTCTTCCATTTTTTTAAAATGCAAAATGGGCATTTCATGCTCCATCATAAAAAAATGATTAGGGAAATACTTGTATTGAAGTAGTCAGACATATGTCAGTGCTGCAGTGTCAAGAATGAGCGTCCATTCTCTGTAGAACCTGACAAGCTTCAGAATAAACTAAAAACAATAATAAGGGAAAAAGATAATAGTATAAGGATAATTATTTTCCTTTGAATAGAACTCAGAAAGAATATCTTTCAGTATTTGATAAATAGATAATTTTATTGACAAAACACAATATGCCTTACGTACTTAATGGTTGTAGAAAAAGATAAAGAACAAGAATAACTTTATGCCGTACGATATTTACTGTAGCTATCTGATAATTTAATCTGATTTAAATTTCTTTATTTCTAATACACAAAAGAAATATGACTGGTAAGAGATAAGGAGGTCTCCTATCAAAAGCATATTTTAAATAGCGTACTAGCAAGTTGATTAATGAGCTGTATGTTTATAGTAATAAAATGTATGCTTTTATTTTTCCTCACAGTTAACATAGAGATTTTTCCCAACCACTATTATATAACAATTATTATTTCTGTGTATTGCTTATTTTGTCTCTTACGGTGATTTTGAAATTTACAATATCTTTAAAATGGAAACCAGATTGTAGGTAGCACATACCTTCTTCCTCTGGCAAGGACTGTTGTTTGTATATCCATAAGTATAATGAGCTTTAGAAACTAGCATTTTGTCACAATAACCCTTTTGGTAGAACTGTAACTTAAGGGATAGCACTGAAAATATTGATGTATAAACATTCTACACATTATGTATGTGTGTGCACAGAAGTTCTAAATTTTTCTAGTCAAAACAGTTATTAAAAATCAAAACATGAGATATATTTCCACATAAAGACTTTTAATATCCATTTTGATGTTTAGTCTTAAATATAATCTGTTTTCTTAATTTATGTTTTTATTTTATCTATTTGTTTTTTGTGTACAAATAAATAATTGACTACATGGATGGATGTGCACCATGTGCATTCCTGATGCTTTAAGAGGCAAGAAGGGGGATGAGAATCTCTACAGCAGGAGATAAGTAAGCTGCCTTATGGGTGCTGTGAGGAAAACCTGGAGGAAGAGCACCAGCTGCCCCTAATTGCTGAGTTATCATCTGTTGTGGGAGCTGCGGGCCTGCTTTTCGTCCCGCCCGGCTCCCGCACGTCTAGCTTTACACCAGAAATAACAACACACAAACTGTATTCTTTTAAACACTGCTTGGCCCATTAGCTCTAGCCCTTACTGGCTAATTCTCATATCCCTATCAACCCATCTCTAATAATCTGTGTAGTGTAGCATCAGTCTTACTGGGAAAGATTCAGCATGTCTGACCTGGAAGCTTGCTTCATGGCGTCTGCCTGGGAGAGGGGAGCATGGCCTCTGAGCTCACTTCCTCTTCCTCCCAGCATTCTGTTCTGCTTACCCCTCCCACCTATGTTTTAACCTATGAGGGCCAAGCAGTTTCTTTATTTTTTAACCAATGACCTTCCTCCATCAATCATCAGCCACTGCTCTTATTCAGTCAGACACCATCCAACATTTACCTAGTGTATCCAGGTTACAAGATATTCTAAAATAAAGGCTTCACAATGTTTTGATTTACATAATAATTTCTATGTGTTTTATAATTTTAATAGTAAAAATACTTTCCTTTGCAAATAGCATAACTCGGAAGTACACAGGTATCTAATTTACATTTGTTTTGCATGTTACACTTTCTCCCAGGAGATAATGCAGAAAAGTTATTGGGTGAACTGATGTATCAATCCAGAACAGAGTTTGCTACAATCCAAGATGGAAAAACATAACCTCACAGTGGTGACTGAATTCATCCTTATGGGCATCACTGACCGTCCTGAGCTGCAGGCCCCATTCTTTGGACTCTTCCTCATCATCTACTTGATCTCACTGATAGGCAACATGGGCATGATCATCCTGACCATGGTGGACTCCCGGTTGCAAACCCCCATGTACTTCTTTCTCAGACATCTCTCTATCACTGATCTTGGTTATTCCTCAGCTGTTGGACCAAAAATGCTAGTAAATTTTGTTGTGGATCAAAATACAATCAGTAATCATCTTTGTGCAACACAGCTAACTTTCTTTCTTGTGTTCATCATTTGTGAACTTTTTGTTCTGTCTGCAATGTCCTATGACCGCTATGTGGCCATCTGTAAGCCTCTACTTTACACTGTCATCATGTCACAAAGGGTGTGTTGGATGCTAGTGGCCGTTCCTTATTTCTACAGTGTCGTTATTTCTCTTCTAATCACTATAAAAATTTTTTCATTACCGTTTTGTGGCTACAGGATCATTAGTCATTTCTGTGACAGTCTCCCTCTAATATCACTGCTCTGCTCAAATACACAGGAAATTGAAATTATAATTTTGATTTCAGCGGGGTTTAATTTGGTTTCCTCTCTAGTGGTCCTCCTCTTTTCTTACCTACTCATTCTTATAGCCATTTTTAGGATGAATTCAGCTGAAGGAAGACAGAAAGCTTTGTCTACCTGTGGGTCTCACTTGACAGTGGTCATTGTCTTCTATGGGACTTTGATATTTATGTATGTGCAGCCCAAGTCAAGTCACTCCTTTGACACTGATAAGGTAGCATCTATCTTTTATACTATGGTTATCCCCATGTTGAATCCTTTGATCTACAGTCTAAGAAACAAAGATGTAAAATGTGCCCTACAAAAGTTCTTGAATGTATGTAATATTTTTTCTTAGTGCTATACATAATGAATCTTGCAAACGTTATTATAGGCATTTTCTTTTCTATGTGTGTATCTAGGTTGATAGCAAAGAAAATCAACCAACATATACTTATCTATTGTTTTGAATGTTTTCAACCACTGTTAATTGTTCTAAATAAATTACTATGGAAAATGTGATCTTAATTGAAATTTGTCAAATTTTCTAAGACGCTTCATAAGTTTGAACAAGCAATGACTAAGTATAAGTAATACTTTAATTTTAATTAGTTACCAGATTTTAAAAAAAAAACTAAAATAGAAATGAAATGCTGCCTGTATACATCTCATTTTTATTTTATTTTATTATGTTATGTTATGGTTGAGCGGCCCTGGCTGCCTGTAACTCTCTACAAACACCAGACTGGTCTTGAACTCCTGAAATACACATGCCTCTTTCTCACCAAAACTGCAATTAAAGTAATGTACAGCACCTGACTCCCATTACCATTTTTTTTAAAGTAACAATCATTGGTTTTCCTCTAAGATCCGTGACCTCACTAGCCAAAGTTAATTAGCTGTGATTACGGTCAATATTTCTCTCTAGTTGGGTTGACTCTAAGCTCAAATAGAGAGCTACTAATTACTGTCAAGATATAAGTGCCACAATTTCACTTTAGGAAAAATACTATGGGTTGGCTGAAATAGCACATGCCTTTAATTCCAGCACTCAGGAGACAGAGGCAGGCACATCTCTCTTAGTTCGAGGCCAGCCTGGTCTATAAGAACTAGTTCCAGGACAGGCTCCAAAAGCTACAGAGAAACCCTGTTTCAAAAACAAAACAAAACAGAAAATAAAACACAGGAAAAAATACTATGTCTTTATGAAACAGTATTAAGGGAGGGGGCAAGATAATAAATGTTATGGATTGAATCAGGGTGGGAGAACTTGGGAGGACCAGGTGGGAAGGGAAGGAGAATATGGGGAGAGCCTAATGAAATTTCCAAGTAACTGAGGAAACAGAGTTCCAACTGGCCAACTCTTGTTAACAAATGAAGCTTCCAGTACCAAGACTGGGTTACATCCAATTGAGTTGCTGGCCAAAGGGGCCCCACAGAAATCTGCAAATGACCCATGCTGTTGCAAAGACAGTAGGTTGCAATTTACAAACTGACAGCAAATCCCAGTGCTGAAGACAACGCCCACACAACTTATTGAACAGAGAGGTCAAGCTGGTGTCTACATTTAAACTTCACCCCTCTACTCTAGTGCTTTTGTCATGAGAAGGTACTTTGCAGGCTATCAGTGAGAAACATAGCTATCTCAGCCACAAGCCCTTTGATCTACAATGCTGGCCTGTCTGAATAATATGCTACGCCAATGGCAGCACAAACCTTGTGGGAATAATTAACCCATAAGTAATTTGACTTAAGACCCACTCCAGGAAATGAAGCCCATACCCGATGCTATTTGGGTGTCCAAGAACCTGAGACTAGGTAGCCCAGAGACCTAAAAGATAAAACCAAATTAGTATTACAAAGAAAAGTAATGATAAAATGACTCCTGATGATGCTCTGTTCTGCTATACTCATATATCAGTGCCTTATTCAGCCATCATCAGAGAAGCTTCCTCCTGCAGCAGAAGGATGGAGATCCCCACCCACACAGGAGAGGGGTGGGGAGAGAGCTTAGAATTCTTAGCTCTAAATGGAATGTCTTTCTTTATAAAATACCCCCCTTGAGACCTGAGGGAACCCGGCAGAAGAGAAGGCAGGAATAGCGTGAGTCAGAGAAAATGGAATTCTTCAGGAGAATATGGCCGTCTATATAACTGAGCACAGCTCATACCAAGTCACAGAATCTTAGCAGCAAGCGCGGGGCCTGCAGAGGTCTACGCTAGACTCTCTGTGTAGATGTTATGGCTTTCAGTGTTGTGCTTTCAATGGGACTCCTAAGTGTGTCAAGAAGTGAGTTTGCGATTCTTGTGCGTTCTCTTGAGCTCTTTTCCTTCTGTTGGTTTGCCTTGTCCAACTTCATTGTGACATTTGTAATTTATCATATTTTATATTGTTATATTTTGTTGTTACCTCTTAAAAGCATGCTATTTTTAGAAGAGGCAGAAAGAAAGTGGAAGTTTATAAGGTGGGGAAGAACTGGGATAAGTCATGGAAGGGGAAACTGTAACGAGTATATATTGTATAAAAAGAGGATCTTATTTTTGAGCAAAAGAGAAAAAGTAAAATATTAAAATAATTCGTTCAATAGTGTCCTAAAGCAAAATTTAAAAAGGAGTAATTTTAAAATTAAGCAAACTATTGAAAACCAAGTATACATTTTATTTTCACTACTAATATAAAATATTATTGATACATATAGAAAGTTGATCAGTACCTAAATCTAGGAAAATATTTGGAAATTAAGGGATGAAATTAGTTTGTAATAAATGGATCTGATATAGGACATGGAGGAAATATTCTTTGGTGTTTAAAATATTTTGTATATCGATTAAGGATTTTCACAGTAAGTTCAAACAGCATACAGATTTTTAAAACATCAATTTGTATGTTTTATGTTCCATTATATGTAAATGTACCTCAATTCTTAAGCACATGGAAATCATATCAGAGTTTAATATTGATATCATGACACTGTCTGCTATTCTAAAGAACCCATGCCTTTATTTAGGATGACCAATAGTTGGGTACTCATTGAAATAGTTATTGTGGTGCAATGACTTGCAAAGATTTCTCATATGCAAGAATAGACATGTTCCTCAAACTCAAGACAAAAGCTACACTTTAAATATTTTAGCTGTTATAATGTGGATTTTAGAAGGACAAAGTTGGATGCTCAGGAATTGTAATATCTAACTCACAAATGTAGGTTGAAGAATAATTCTATTGTTTCCCATATGTTTTCCTGAGTCATAGTGTAAACAAAAGTCATCTTATGTGGCAGCAATAATGCATGCATAATTATATCACGATTTTGAAAGTGTTCCACTTCTACAAAGTTAAAGCACATTTCAAATCATTTCCCATGATAACTTTAATAATTGGCTGCCCTTAAATAAGTGGATACAGTATATTTAAATTTTTCTAGTCCCTGTGGAATTCACACAGAATGTTTACATTGTTTGTCTCCTCCACGGTCCCCTCTATATTCCCCTTGGAGAGTACACAGTGCGTCGCAGACAATTAGAAAGACACAACAAAATCTTAGGTCTCTAAGATGACCCAGATGTGATCATATGAACAAATTTAAAATATTTCCCCAGGGAACATCAGAGAGAACAAACAAAAGCATAAATTCTTGCAACTGAAAGAAGTACAACGGATTTAGAATATGAGAAATTACCCTTTGTCAAAGGTAAGTAATTTATTGTTTGGAATAACACACAAGTATGCTCATAACATGCCTGGTCTCTGGCTGTTGACGTTCTTTGGTTCCTTGAACTACATGACAAAAACACTGCATTAACTTGTGTTTTCTGTCGTTGCTTTGTAGCCTTAGAACATTAAATTTTATCATTTAAACAGGTATCCCAGATCTATTATATTTATGAGGAATGGTGTGAGATATATCAATAATTCATCACTGGTCTCACACATAACATTATTTTTAGAAACAAAATAGAATGTCATATTATATTAGGTTTACACATAAATAAAAATTACATTTTGGTGTGAATCCTTTATAATGATAAACAGGAAAATG
The DNA here is from genome assembly GCF_037038515.1 of Microtus pennsylvanicus. Lineage (NCBI taxonomy): Eukaryota > Metazoa > Chordata > Mammalia > Rodentia > Cricetidae > Microtus > Microtus pennsylvanicus. The sequence goes on along the minus strand of NC_134579.1, from coordinate 221,755,904 downwards.
CTATTTTTAGATTTAAAATAAACTGACTTTATTTAAGAATAGATATAAATCTATACCACAGATAATACAAAGAAGAAACATATACAGGATAAAAGTTTCCTACTGAAATGAGTACCTTTCAAAATGAATCCTTTAACATATACAAAATGTTAAGCAAATATGTCTTAAAGCCCTGTCACTTTTTCTATATGGCATTGTAAAATAATTATGCAAAAATGTACAAATAAAAATTTTGAATACTAATACTTTACAGGAATGTTTCCAAACCTTGTATCTGAAAACTTAAAATAACTGACCATTCTATTGAAAGAAAGAAATATAAGATCATAAGTTGAGACACAAGCAACCAATACGTAAATCGTAGTAAAGCACACACACACACCATATTTATTAGCAAGATATTTTACTTATACAATATGAAGCACAATTCCATAGATTGTGCTAATTATTTTCAGAAGAGTTTTATCTAACAGACTAGAAGTTATTATTGAATGATAAGTGTTTTCTCAATTCATCATGAAATTTCAGAAAATTATGCAGTCCCATTCACCAATTCACCCCAAATATCATGAGTAGAAATTATCATAGAATATTAAAAATGATTACATATTTACTTGGGAATATTTAAAAAGATATACAATTATGTATTTCTCCCCAACTTGGAATATGTCTCCCCAAACTTGGGAAAATTAAAAAAAAATAATAGTCAAAATTTATTTTCATCCTTTCAATTTCTCAATCTTCAAAGATAAACAAAATTCCATACACAAAATCAGACAAAATGAAGATTCATTCTAAAGACCCAAGCCCTTTGTGTAAAGTAACATTTGCATATTAATATCCATGTTTTACATATGTATATGATTGAAATATAATGATATGGAAATTTTTATACAGCAGCATATTTCTTCTGAAAAAAAATCATTTGCAAAGTAAAATAGTATATACATTTATTTAAAAAATCATGTGCAAATTTTGTTTGTGAACAAGTATTTAGAAATAGCCATCCATCCTACAATTACAACTCAATAAAAGTTTAAAACAATGCTTGCTTCTTCCCAAGGACATAACTGGATGAAATGGGACAAAAGAATACAACCTCTCTACCTGAGTTCATCCTGATGGGAATCACAAGGAGCTCTGAGCTTCAACTACCCTTGTTTGGAGTCTTCTTCATCATATATGCTGTAACCATCGTGGGAAACCTGGGCATGATCATTCTGACCAAGCTGGACTCTCATCTACACACACCTATGTACTTTTTCATCAGACACCTGGCTTTCATTGATCTTGGGAATTCCACAGCCATCTGCCCCAAGATGCTGGTGGATTTTCTTGTGGATCACAAAGCCATTTCTTTCTATGCATGTGCCATACAGTTGTCATTCTTCCTTATGTTCATCATCAGTGAATTCTTTATTTTGTCCGCCATGGCGTATGACCGCTATGTGGCTATCTGCAACCCTCTTCTCTACAATGTGATCATGTCTCAGAGACTTTGCTATGCGCTTGTGGGCATTCCATACCTCTACAGCATCTTCCAGGCTCTGCTGTTCACCAGTAAGATTTTCAAACTCAGCTTCTGTGGCTCTAACGTCATCAACCATTTCTATTGTGATGATGTTTTCTTGCTACCTATGCTCTGCTCAAATTCTCAAGAAATACAATTGTTGATCATTTTATTTTCAGCATTGAACCTGATCTCCTCTCTTCTGGTAGTCCTTGGATCTTACATTCTGATTCTGATAGCCATATGTCGAATGCATTCTGCAGAAGGCAGGAAAAAGGCTTTTTCTACCTGTGGTTCCCATCTGACAGTGGTTGTGGTGTTTTATGGGACTCTGCTCTTTATGTACTTGCAGCCCCAATCTACTCACTCCTTAGAAAATGATAAAATAGCCTCTGTGTTTTATACTTTAGTGATCCCCATGATTAACCCCTTGATCTACAGTTTAAGGAACAAGGAGGTAAAAAGTGCCTTCTACAGGGTATTAAAGAATCAATTTAAAATTAATACTTAATATTCAGTACTATGTATCATAATAAATTATAAAAACATAAGTACTATTTTACAATATTCTTTTGTTTAATCATGTCACTAAGATAACTTAGATATTTATCACATTCTTAATATATTATATCAGCACACATTTTCATTTATTTCTTTTTGTATCCATATTTAGAAGGCTTTTAACTTTTTTGAGATTTTCCATTCCCTCTTAAAAACCCTTCCACGTAATTCTCCAGACTCTCTTTCAAATTCATTGCCTCTTTTAAACTAATTGCTATTGTATACATATATTTATGCATATATATACAAATATTCATAAATCTGGCCCTTTATGTTTATGCCATGTTGCTTCTATCATTGTGCAGGAAATCTTCTTTTTGTGAAATTTTAGTATGTTATCTATAAAATTCAAGCTATACCTTAGCTCTTTGAAATGTTCATTATGCCTGACACTCTGCACCACACCTTGCATTTTCTTCACTGTCTGCCTCCAATTCTAGTAACCTTTGTGATATTATTTTGAATTGAATTCCCATATACATATGTGCATCGTGTAATATTTTAATATTTCTGATATGTTTCTTATTTTAATTAGCAGATTTTCTATAAGATAATTATTATAAATTGAAGTTTCTACTTTCTATTTGAAAGTTGTATAATCATTCATTATGCAAATGTATAGATGTGCATTGCTTAAGTTAATATAGAAGGAGTTATCTCTATGAGATTATGATTTTTGAGACTGACAACATTTTCATGGCTGTGTACTCAAAAGAGAAATGCTAACTATGGTCTGTTTTTTAAATATAATATTTAATATTCTTTCTCCTGTATATCCACACTGGTTGCACCAATCTGCACATCTCTATGAGTTGAAATGAGTCTCCTCATTTCAATGAGAATATCATTATATCCCACTAAGAGGCTACCCCTATGCTTACTAAGCCTTGTGATCTCATTTAAAATACTGTTAAATCTTTTGTGTTAATGTTTAAATGATATTATCTTTTTAAACATTTATTGTTTAAAAATTTATTTTATTTTTGAAATTATAAATTTATTACAGAATTTCTTCATTCTCTTTCTTCTCTCAACACTCTCCCACATAAATGTTTAGAGTTTTTTTAAAATTCATTGCTTCTTTTTTCTTCATTAATGGGTATTTCATGCATATACCTGTATATCCCTAAATATAAGCTATGTAATCTGTATAATGCTACCTGTATGTATATTTTAATATAAGCATATAATATTTTGGGACATAATATTTAGTGTACCCCAACTAAATTCCTTCTAACTCCTTTCATACCTTGTCACTTTTCTTTTGGATATTAATGCATGTTTTTCTAAACCCACTGAATCCTCTGAGTGCTGCTAGTATGTGCATATCAGTAGGACCATTAGTTTTCTATAAACACCAAAAATATTAGCAGGTAGCTGTACTTTCTTGCAGAATCTTTGTTGATCTTAGGGTGATTCAGGTTCCATAAAATATGTTTATAAGAATTATCATTGATGATTTTTTTGAAATGCATTTAGTGTTATTGGCATAACTATATTTTAATTAGCACACAAAGAACAGTTTTCATTAAGACATATTTATGCACAATTTGCTTTGATTCATCTTCTTCCCTTGTTACCTCCTCTATTTTCCCACCTCCCTCCAGCGCAATCCTTCCCCACCCCTAGCGGTGTATTTGCTTTGTTAAAGTGTTGTAGATGCTATTACTTTCCTTAGCTCCTTTCCATAAACCACTCTCTTTTTGTCTCAGGTCCCACTTTCTAGTTTCTAGGCCTTCTCACACTTATATAAATTCACACATAAAATCAATAGCTACAATTTTATGTAAGGTAGAAAATGCAATATTTGTCTAACTTACAGAAATTTCAACAATATAATAGCTAGTCTAGTAATTTCCCTCATACTTTAATAATTTCATTTTCCTTTTTGGATGAATAAGATTCAGATGTGTAAGTTTGCCATTATTTATTCAACTTATTAGCTTCTTGGAAGGTTATATTTCTTAATATTGTTAATTGTGCTGCCCTGAACATGTATGTACAAGTATCTTGGTGGCAAGCTATGAAATCCTGAAGGAATTTTAAAGGCTTGCAATGCATCACTCTTTGAAATTTTGGTAGCACTCAAGTGTATAACAATTTTTTCTTTGTCTTTTTTCTGTTGGGTTGTTTGTAACTGCTATTTGTACCAGATTTTGATTTTGTATTTTGTTCTACTAATTTCAATGCTATTCTCTTCTGATTATGCATATATCCAGTTACTATAGCTATGTTTTATGTAATCCTTATAGGTGACATATTCCTGTGAATTTGCCTATAATTTCTTTTTATCATCTTTTTTTATTTTATTGATTTTTATTGAGCTTTACGTTTTTCTCTGTTCCCCTTCCTTCCTTTTCCCTCCCCTCCAACCTTCTCCCAAGGTCCCCATATTCCCAATTAACTAAGGAGATCTTGTCTTTTTCTACTTCCCATGTAGATTAGATCTATTTATGTCTCTCTTTGTGCCCTCATTGTTGTCTAAATTCTCTGGGATTATGATTTGTAGGCTAGTTTTCTTAGCTTTATGGTTAGAAACCACGTATGAGTGAGTGCATGTGATAATTATCTTTCTTTGTCTGGGTTACCTCATTCAAAATTATGTTTTCTAACTCCATCCATTTTCCTGCAAGATTCAACATGTCATTTTTTTCTGTTGTGTAGTATTCCATTATGTAAATGTCCCACATTTTCCTTATCCATTCTTCAGTCAAGGGGTATTTAAGTTGTTTCCAAGTTCTGGCTACGACAAACAAAGCTGCTATGAACATAGTTGAACACATGTCCTTGTGGCAAGATTGAGCATCCTTTGGATATATACCCCAAATTGTTTCCTAATTATCTGAGAAATCTCCACACTGATATCCAAAGGGGTTGTACTGGCTTTCATTCCCAGCAGCAATGCAGAAGTGTTCCCTTTTCCCCACAACCTCTCCAGCATAAGTTGTCATCAGCGTTTTTGATCGTGGCCATTCTTACAGGTGTAAGATGTAATCTTAGAGTTTTATTTATATATATTTATTTTTTTACTGGATTATTTGTTCTTTTGATGACCAATTTCTTGAGTTCTTTGTATATTTTAGAGATCAGACCTCAGTCTGATGGGCAGTTGGTGAAGATTTTTCCCGTTTCGTATGCTGCCATTTTGTCATGTTGACCGTGTCCTTTGCTTTACATAAGCTTTTCAGTTTCAAGAGGTCCCATTTATTAGTTGTTTTTCTCAGCATCGGTGATACTGGATTATATTTAGGAGGCTGTCTCCTGTGACAATGAGTTCAAGTGTACTTCCCACATTCAGTGTGGTCGGATTTATATTGAAGTCTTTGATCCCTTCGGACTTGAGTTTTGTGAATGGTGATAGATATGTATCTATGTTCATTCTTCTACATGTTGACATCCAGTTATGCCAGCACCATTTGTTAAATATGTTTTCTTTTTTCCACTTTATATTTTTTTTTTGCTTCTTTGTCAAAAATCAGGCGTTTGAAAGTGTGTAGATTAATACCCGGGTCTTCTATTCAGTTCCGTTGGTTCTCTAGGCTGTTTTTATGACAATATCAGGCTGTTTTCCATACTGTAGCTCTGTAATAGTGCTTGAAGTCAGGGATTGTGATACCTCCAGAAGTTCTTTATTGTACAGGGTTGTTTTGGCTATACTAGGTTTTTCGCTTTCAGTATAAATTTGAGTATTGTTCTTTTGATGTCTGTGAAGAATATTGCTGAGATTTTAATGTGGGATTTCCCTCTGTATACTGTGATTACCGTTGGTTAATAGAGGAACTGAATTGTGACTATAACAGAGCTTTAGGGGAACACATAGGCTGGGAAAAATAAGCTGAATGCTGGGGAAAAGAAAGGCAGAGTCAGAGACAATCCCCACAAGAGACAAATGGTGGAACCATGCCAGTAGGCCGTGGACCTCATGTTAAAATATAAATAATGGAGATGGGCTAATTCTAGTGGTGTAAAGGTGATGGGAGAGCAACAGACTTGGAGAAGAGGGAGGGGAAACTGTGGTCAGAATGTAAACTAAAAAATTAGATAATTTTCTAAAAAGAATAATATTTTAATATTTTACAGTTTTAAAATTTACTCTGTGTCTTACCATATGATCTAATCTGAATAATATATTATCCCTATTCCTTCTGTACTTTAGAATAGTGTATATTCTAAATTTTTGAAATACAAGGTTCTTATATATATATATTAATGTATATATATATATATTAAGCTTTCAAATAGTTTAGAAACAGCTTACTAAATTCAAAACAGAAAAGTAATCATAAATACCATAATCAAGATATAAAAGCAAAATGTACAGAATTCTTAAAGTTTCAAGGAATATATATATATATAAAACAAAGAAATCAAAAAAGTTATTGGTATTTTATTTGAAAAACACTAATGTATGTGTATATTCATAATATGAAAACAACTCTAAAAGATAAAAAAGGATTAAAATGATGCCTAATTATACTTATTATAAAGAGTTGTCATCCCACATATATCTCTCATTAGGAAGCTGAAAATAAAGCATTATTATTTGTTTCTATGCTATTATATTTGGTTGCTAATTATTTTTGTCTAAAGAGAAAGAAGACTAGATTAATAAATACCTGTATAATATGTTAAATAATATCACATTTTAATTACTTTATTGAATAGAAATTTCAGCAATATTTAAAAATTAATATACTTTTTAAAATAAAATCAACATAAATATAGAATTACTTATATATCAGAAAATTGTTATTTATCACCAAATGACATCAAGCACTCTGGTATTTATTTAATTTTTCAAAAGTTAAAACATTTAAAAAATTTATTTACTGATTAATTCAAATGATGGTATTTCAAATACAATGTATATAAATTTCTTTGTGAAAGAAATTACACACTAAATTTTTTGACATTCAATCTCATTTCTTTATGTCAACAATAAGTTGAGAGTATAATTTTTAAACAGATAAAAATAGAATTTACTGAATTAATGTTAATGTGAAGACTAAATGATAAATGTGGCAAAAAAAATTCTACTGTGTAATTAGCATGAGGAGAATTTCATTCCTATGGCTCGTTTTGCAGCTTCTTTCACTTCTTTGTTCCTGAGACTGTAAATCATGGGGTTTAACATGGGAATTACCAGTGTGTAGAACACAGACACACCCTTCTCTTGTTCTACAGAATACTGGGAGCCTGGTTGAATGTAATTAAATCTTAAGGTGCCATAAAATATAGTCACAGCAGTCAGGTGAGAGGCACAGGTGGAGAAGGCTTTCTTTCATCCAGAAGCTGAGCGGATTCTCAAAATGGCCACAGCGATGAAGAAGTAGGATATGGCCACAACCAAGAGTGTGCCAATGACAATAACTCCAGAGAAGATCAAGAGCAAAAACTCATTCATGGAGGTATCAGAACACGAGAGTATCAGCAGCGATGGAATGTCACAGAAGAGGTGACCCACTACATTAGGCCCACAGAAAGACAACCTACCCAAACTTATGGTGTGTGTCAACGAGTTAATAGTTCCACCTATGACAGATCCAATAACCAACACAGTGCACTTTCCCTTAGACATGGACACGGTATATAACAATGGGTTGGCAATGGCCACGTAGCGGTCAAAAGCCATCACTGAGAGCAAGAAGCCTTCCGTGGTAACAAGAACTCCAAAACACAAATGTTGTACTATGCGGCCAGAGAAGGAGATGATTTCTCTCACTACCAAGAAACTACTCAACATTTTTGGTGCAATGACTGAAGAATAACAGACATCTACAAACGAAAGACAACTGAGAAAAAAGTACATAGGTGTGTGGAGTTTGGGAGTGATTCGGATTAAGATAATCATGCCCAAATTCCCTACCAAGGTAACAGCATAAATCACCAGGAATAAGGCAAAGAACACCATCTTCAGATCAATGCGATCAGTCAATCCCAAGAGAATGAACTCAGTAACAACTGAACAATTCTTAGAAGACATTCTTCCTTTAAATCCTGAGGATGGAAAAACAAAGGTATAATGTATACACAGAGGAACATTGTATTTATTAAATTCAAGCAGAAATATCCACAGACTGTCCAATAATACATAAGTGTGGATTTGATTGACCAACATTTCTCCATTTGAAAATATCAGAGTGGAGGAGATGTGAAGAAGAATCTAGAAAAACAGGTATGTAGATATGGCAAGGGGGAAAAGGTAGATCAATAAAGAAAAAAGAAGGATGGCTGAGGGTCAAATATATCACCAAGGTTTTCCGATAAAGCCTCTAGAAGTCATATTACTCTACATTTTCCTAAATATTTTAAAAACTACATAAAATACTATCACTTTGACTGACAATGGTTCCCACATGAGCCATATACTACTTTCAGTCCTAAGAAAGCTCCCTTTGGTCACGGTATTCCAAAAGATTCTTAAAAGTATAAAGGTTGCTGTTTTCCCCTTTACTACCTCTAAAAGTCTGAAGGTAAACCACTGTTAATGAAGATAACACACAAGTGGGACACAGCACTAGCTGTATCTGTTTTGAAAACTTCCTTCTTCTGGCCTAGCTTCTATAATACCAAAATGTTCTATACAAACTGCCAAGGGACGGAAGAAACATAGCTGTTACATCTATCATACACAATAATAACCAGCATGGCAAAGACAGTCATAAATGTGCAATAGTGTCATACACAAATTGTTAGTAACTGTCAGAAGTCTAAGCAGACTTAAGACCAAATCAACAGGGATAAAATCATACTTAATACCAGAAACCTAGTCAGCTTATTGGAGCTCGTGAAATCGTGAATTTCTAAAATATTATACTACTTCCATTTGGCTACTCCAGAATAGTTCCTTAATACATTCTAAATCTTAACATTATATCCATAGATAAATAAAGATAAATATAGTTCATCAAAAAAGGCTCTCTGTACAGCAAGTGAAGGCCAGCAGAGTGTGAGAAATCCTACCCAAATAAATACTCTACATTAAAGTTACCACATCTATGGTTCCGAGAATGTCACAGAAGAAGGCATTGAAAGATTATAAGAGCCAGCTCTTATAATAGAGTTGCAATACTTCTTGTTTAATGAAATCTCCACCACAATCAATCTATTTTAATTAAGTCAATACTTGATTAAATTAATTTTGAGGTTTTTATCCCTTTATTAGAATAGAATTCACTTTTATCTATTTATATTTGTCTCAATCATCCATATTATATTTGTAGCTGAGAAAAAGTATATTTCTCAGAATGAAGAAAATAAGTGATAAAATGCTGATCTCTAAATCAACTTTAGTAATTTAATATTCTTAACATATTTCAATTGTATGAAATATATGTTTATATTATTCCATCATGGAATCTCATTATGCTGCTATTGCTCATTGTATTACTTTGCTGTACTAGTGTATCTTCTCTGAGCTTTAATAAAATTAAATTTGCATGAAAAAATTTTATAAAAGGAACAAGAATATACTGCATAAACAGGTGCATAAGTGTTGAATTGTGTATCAATAATAGTAGATAGGGCAATATATACCTGGACAAAACATATGTGATTAGTTTTTAATTTGCCTTCTTTTGTGTTTTGAAGGAATAACAGGGGTAACATCATTATAAATAATTTAAAATGTATTTATTTAACCAATTACATTAACTTAATTTTAATTTAACTTAATTTTATCTTTGAGATAAAAATTAAGTGAAGGGAAATTGATCAGTTTATGTGTTCCTTTGATAAATTATTAAACTGCACAATGTATTGATTTTCCTATGTTCTCCTTTGAAACTATTATATAATAATAACAAAATATAAGAATCACCAAGATATCACTATAATACTAAACATTGATCTTAAGAGAATAGCTTATTTATTATTGACCTACACTCAATAACTGCAAGCATATGATTAAATTCAATAAAATAAATTAAAATTTTACCTAAAGTTAAATTTCCATGGTTTAAGCTAGTTCCAGACAAATTGAGGAAAAGACCAATATGATTAGGGAACAGTATCTAACAACATAGGCTGTTGTCAGTTTCCCAACACCTTAGAAAGTTGTATAGGTAGAAGTTCTTTTCTAACTCGCTGATCAATCATTTAGAGCAGTAATGCAAGAATATTTTCTCAAAGAAAGTCTAACACTGTAGTTATAATTTATGAACACATTTGAATAAATTGAATTTAAAATTTTAATTTGGAAATTTAATTATGTAGCTTATTATTGCATATCACGTAGCTTATAAAATATAAAAAATAGAATGAAAGCATTAAAACATTCTTTTAATAGCTTCTAATCAATGTATAGCAGTATCAAAGTAAGATATATACACTTATACAGTATACTAAATATGAAATAATCCAATTAAATAGAAGTTTCACAATACAAATGCAACTTACCAAAACACTAATTTATAAATTAAACGTTAAAGACACTGGATCATTCTCCATGATTTCTTCACCTTACTAAAATTGTTTTTTAGTTAATTATATGGCAATTAAATTATTAAATATACCTGAGTATATAACTAAAGGTGGCCTAATGTAAAATATTTAAAGAAAAAGTGTAACAGTTGATATACAATAAACAAAAGAAACAAATGAATAAAATTTAGCATATTTTTCTCTAAGAGAGCAAAGTAGACGAGAATATCATGAATATGTGTGCATATATATATATATATATATATATATATATATATATATACACATATATATTTCTATCAATGTCTTCAGAGTCTTTGAAAATTACACAGCCTGTGAAAATGCATATGAAACCTTAAGAAAGAGTATTCTCAAGGGATATCAGCATTTCCCATGATTCAACTATTTACCCAAGTGTACAATTAACTACAAGTAAAGAACAAAATATGCAGTATTTTGAATTCAGTAAAATGTTACAGAAACAGACTTCATGGAAAACAAGGACCGAGAGGCTAGATGGCCCAGAGCTAAGATAGAACCAAACACAACAAGAGAAAGCAAAAATATGTATATAATAATAAAATAATAATACCTAACTATATTCTGCTATACTAGTTAGATTAGTGTCTAGTTAATTACCATCAGAGAGCCTTCTAGAAACTTCTGTAAACAGATGCAGAAACACACAACAAAACATTAGGCTGAGCTCAGGGACTCCTGCTGAAGAGAGGGAGGAAAGATTGTATAAGCCAGGTGGTTCAGGGACATCACTAAGAAATCCATAGAATCAACTAACCTGGATTTATAAGCTCACAGAGACTGAACATGCAACTGCCAAGCCCGCAAGGGACTGACCTAGGTTTTCTGCAAACATCTGATAGTTGAGCAGCTTGGTCTTCTGGTGGGATTCCTAACACTGGGAGCAGAGGTTGTCTCTGACTGTTAGGCTGGCTTTTGGGACGATATTCCTCATGTTGGGTTGTCTTGTCCCGCCTTAGTACATGGAGTAGTTCTTAGACCCACAGCAGCATGATATGCCATGTTTTGTTAATATCCATGAAAGCTCTTCCTTTTTCTGAATAGAAAAGAAGGAGGAGAGGATGGGGCTTGGGGCAGAGGGAAACTGGTGGTGAAAGACTTGGAGGAGAGGGGGGACAGGAAATTGAGTTGGAATATAAAATAAATAATTTTTAAAATGATACAGAAACAGCTATTGGAAATAATTGAGTGTTGATGTGTCACCTCAGTGACAAAACATGAAAAGATGCTGAAATAAACCCCACTGGTATTTCTGCACATGTATACAAGAACAGGCTCGTGACAAATGGTCCTACCTTAAATTGGAAACAACAGTTTTTCTATCTCTGTCTTTGTCCCTCCCTCTATCGTGTACATGCACACACACACAGTCACACCACAGAAATATAAACATAAATTTCCAAAATTTCCAATAACTGAAGCTGGTGAGATATTTAAAGATCTAGAAGTTTTGGATGACTACAAAGAAAGAGCATCTTCTATACCCAGCAGAAAGTTGTACATATAACACCATAGGAGCTGTGATGTTATGCATAAATCCCTTGTAATCTCTAACCAAAGCAAATCCCATCAAAGAGAAGTGATTTAACATGAAGTCCCACCTAAAACTGAGGATGTCAATTGATGATAGTTTTGGTGAGAGTGATAGCCAGTAATCCTTAGTAGGTTGACTATGCCCTAGTAGAAGGCAATACATGCAAGTGTGTGTGTGTGTGTGTGTGTGTGTGTGTGTGTGTGTGTGTGTGTGTGTTTAGCCAGCATATATTGGACTTGGCATTTCTTTTAAAAAGAAGACAAAGATATGGTTGTTATGAAAGGTAGAGTGGATCTGGAGGTAGTTCTGGACTGGGGTAAATGTGGCTCAGATAAACACTCAAAGAATTAATGTAAAAATTAGTGACAAGAAACCAGATAAATCTCAATAAAATAAATTCGTGGTACACATTAAAAAATTCAATCACTAAATAAGTAGATGGAAAAAGTTATTAAAATCTTGAAAAGAAAATTTAGAAATGCTAATAAATAAAAAATAAACATGTAAAGAATGAAAAATCAGACTTTATGGCATGTATATAATTAACATTATACACATTAAGCACAGTATATCTATCAACAATTAATGAGAAAAGGAAAGTTATATGATAGGGTTTGGAGGGAGTCATGCAGCAAATCCCTTTGTCCATATACTTTTATACTCATGTTCATTGCAAAGAGTCATTGATCTGGTTGTAGACCTTTGGTTTCTACTATGTTCTTGATGCTAGTTCCTTACTTAGACTCTTCCTGGATATCCTGTTGTTGCCATCTAAACTGGCATTTACTGATGAAAGAGTAAAACTAGCTGAGGCAATGCTGGAGAGCTCACCCTGGTGTTGAGGAGAGGGAAGAACTGGCCTTGTGGACCAAGCCTACAGTTGCCTAGGTCCAGATCTGGGATTATGACTAGGACCACCCCAATATCCACTACTTCTATGATATTCTGGATCACATGAAGGGATTGACCCACAGACCCAAAGTTGCAGAATATCTACAACTTCGTTAAAAATTTTAATGGGATTCCTGAATATAGAAATGATTGAGTCTCTGATTTTTTAGTCCTTTCTTGGGCTACTTTTCTTATTTTTGCTTGTTATGTTCAATGCTGATATGATAGTTTTTATCTGAAATTTACTTTGATATATTTTATTAGTATCCCTTTGAAGCCTCTTCTAGTGAGAGACAGAAAAATGGTGGGTATGGATGGCATGGGAATTTGAGAGGACTTGAAAGGAATGGGGGAAAGGAAACCATAATCAGGATATATTTTGCAAGAAAACAATCAATTTATAATAACATGAAAAAAGGAAATAAATTTTCAACAAAATGCAAAATGTTTACACACTTTATGAAAATGATTAACTCTTATATGAATAAGTGTTTACAATTACACATAAGTGAAGATTTTAAAAAGTAAGGAAATACTTTGTGTGCCCAATTTCTGTGTTAAAATAATGAACTAAACCAAATTCACATTTACTATATGAATAGGGAAATGAGACTGTTGTACATTGAATCAGTAATAAAGAGGTACAAGTCTGAAGCATTTCCAAGATTCCAAGATCCAGGATTGTTCTCTGAGAATTATAGTTAAGAAAGATTGAATGAAGCATCATCAAATATGCAAGAGTATTTGTATCGGATTTTCAAAAGGGATGACCATGTGGTTTTTATTTGTTTAGTTTGTTTATTAGTATCACAATCTCCATCATGGGAGACTTTATATATATGACAGAGCTTGATACAACAAAACAATCAAGGCATGGGTAATTTTCACTAGTAATGTGAAGACTGACATAAGAAAATAGGGAGTATGTATTTGGTGTTTCCATTAATGTGAAATTCAGCAACAGAAGAAATATCTGTGAGTGATATTTAGTTGCATGATACTGGGAAACTTTTGTTTAGGGGTAAAAGCAGGAAATAATTTCCTTGTATATCTCTCTTTTATCTCATTTTCTTAGACAATCTTGTGTCTCTCTGGATGAATGAAAACTCACTGTGTAGATTAGAATGTATTCCAATTCAGGATTCCCTGCCTGTGTCCCTGGTCTTGGCACCAGAGTCACAGAGTCCTGTGAGCAGATCCAAAAGTAAACATTCCTAGTTCAATTGGGCACTTGGTAGGACAATTTAAAACACGGATGCAGATCTTGTTGTTATTAACATGTCCTTTGTCTTAATTTAAAGATAGGCGAATAGATCAAAATTAAATATCTGTTTTAAAGACACATCAACTTCTTACTCTATTTGATTTTTTCTCATTTTTGGCATTTTTGAAGTCAAAAAGAGGAAATATACACAGTTATGAGATTTGGATTACTGTAGTTAAGAGTAGATTTTATTTCTGATAAGTCATGGTGAATAGCACCTTAAACGTATGAAAATATATTCCATACACATAAAATGATTCTACTTGTAGTAGAATAAAATTTCTCTCCAGCTATAATATTTTCTGAGCTAGACACTTGTGCTTTAATCGTAATTCCCATTGAAGTGAATGTAAGAGTGTCTTTACATTGTAGATCTTTTGGGGACTGCATCACTCATTCACGATATTTTGTTTCTGTCTTTGAATTGTTCTTTACATATTTCCACAGGGGAACATGTAGATTATCCTAAGTAATTAGCACCAAATACTAAGCATTGTTTTTAAGTTTCTCAAGTGACTTAGTTGTAATGATGTGAATGAAATTAAATAAAATTTCCCTAGGGAGATTTACCAAGAGAGAAGAAAGTTATAAAATCTCTTTGCACAAAGAAAATAGGTATAATATTAGAAAGGAAAATCTGATTCTTTATTAAAGGTAAGTGGATACTTACTGTCTTGGATTTTGAGTACTAGGTGTGTGGGAACTTACTATTATGTCTGACCATAAATACTACACAGACCAGTAAGAGGTGAATTTCTCAAATGGACCACACAAAGCTTCTAATTGTTAATGAAGGTTCACTGGTGCAATATGGTATTTTAATGTTCAAAGTAATAAAATAGATAGATATGCTACCTCACTTTTATTTGTGAGAAATGATGGTGATATTTAAAAATTGAAGTGAAGCCAAAGTTAGGAATGTGTAAATGTTTATCAAAACCTTACTTTTTAAAAGCTTATTATTAATTTGACTTGCAAAACTTAGTATATGGAGTGCTCGATCATGTTAGATTCTCAGATAAACCTCAGTAAATTGTAGCACATATCCCATTCAATCTCTAATATATTGTCTGAGAATAAATGTTTGCTGTACAATGTTTGAAGAATATCCATTTCAGGCATTTCTCAGACAATATTTAAAAAGTTTGGTGGTTTTGTATAACGCCATTACATGCATTTGTAAGATTTTTCCTTACATGGTTAATTTTCTTAACAGGTTGCTCACCAGTGGGATATTTTATGCAGAATAGTCATTAAATAATAACAAGTATAAAAATATTAAGAGTTGTAGAATATAAATAGAATTCTACATTGAATTTACCTCTTATTAAACCTAATATATCAATTTTAAATAATTGAAACATCGATTATTTTTCATACAGGAAGAATGGTGAAAGTTAGAAGAATTCATTTTCACCCAAGGAAGTTAACTCCTAATATGCATACTAGAGAGACAGCCAACAAACTAGAGAATCTCCGGGAGAAAGGACTGAAACTTTGAAAAGTCTCACTCCCTTTCTTTACCTGGTACTTCTCATCTTCTCATCATAAAACACTATGATAACATTTCACAAGATAGTTTTCAAAAGATGATAGACTATTATTCTTATATGTGGGAAAGAAGGAGTCTGAAACAGTATTGTAAATCAAAGAAGAAATAGAAGAAAAACCTCAATTCAGGAAAGGAAATAGTGGTGTCAATATGTCTCAAAGTAATGACAGCATATACACAGGGGTACAACCTCAGTTTACTCCCTAAATACATATGATGGAAAGATAGACCATAATCCTGCAAGTTGCCTCTGACCTACACACTCCTTCCATGGTATTTATGTGGCTGCCAAAAACAAATAAACAAATTAAGTATAACTGTAAATCTTGAAAGAGTCTAGAAGAATAGCCAGCAGCTTTAAGTACCACATTCCTCAGTTCCTAGCTCAAGAATCAGAAAGGTAAAATAAAATACCAATTACAGATTTAGATTGCTTTCAGCTTCAATAAGACAGTGAAGGTCTGCACTGGCGTAAAGCTTGAAGACTTGCGTCTTAGAGCGAAATCCTAGTTTTTCTATTTACAGCTGGCTTTACATTATGTCTTCCATCATCATAGAACACTCTGATATTCTTACAAAGTCACACGTTCCGAATGAGGTCAAAAAGAATATAATAGAGAGAATTTAAATGTATTAGAGTAAATCAACTATACTTTCATTGCATCTTTTCTGATTATTTACATTTATTGCATAAATGAAGCTATCATCATTGAAATATTTTAAAAATCCTAAAATTGCACATCACAAATACTGTGATATAAAAATTTTAGAATTTGTATAACATTTCAAATAATTGATTACTTTATAAAGTTTATTTTTACAGTGAGGAAGGAAATAAAGAACGTTGAATTAAGCGTTTGACCTCCTTGGATGCTTATTTAAATCATACATATTTTGAGGACTAGATTCTGACCACTTAAGACTTATGCTAATTATGGGTTTTTCTTTATTAAAAATGAAATAGATGAGTAAGTTAAAACATAAGTGTGAATATTTCTATATTATAGAAAATATGTGTTCTACTGTAAATAAACTATTGCCAAAATGCAATCCAATATATAAATACGATAATTTTAGTAACAAAATAGCAGACACATTTCAGACACTGGAAGTAAGAATGTTCTTTGAAGCCATTACTACATGATGGTATGTAGCTTTGTAATTAATAAAAATCATTAGTCAAACCACCTTAATGTACTCACTAAATATCAAATATATATAATCACTTGAAATTTTATCCAGATTGGCTAATGCCGATATGACAGTTATAGTTACACACTCCATTTATTGATCATGGCTAAACCTTATTATTCAATATTCAGTTGGTGACATGATTGTATATTTGCATTAGTTCTATGGCCTAGAGAAAATATTGTATATGAATTTTCAGAAAGGATGGAAATCTGATATGATAGACTGCGTAAGTCTTTTGAAACTGAATATTTATTACTTGCATGGATTCATTTTTTTATGTATTCACATGAAAACTTGCTGGGTTTTGAGATTATTTCTATTCCTTTATGTATTTCATACATCTTCCCTACTTTAGAAAGCCAAATTTTATTTTGTTCAAAAATATGTAAAAATTACTTTTGTTGCCTATTTTGTGAATAAATATCTATTCTAGTTATGACCACTGCCGTGTTTATAGGGTCATAAAAATGGTTTAATAAAATAAAATTTTATTTAGTTTCTTCAAGAAGAACTAATTCTCGATCAAACAAATGGACCGACACAATGCAACAATGCCTAAGGAGTTCATCCTGATGGGAGTTACCCAGAGTGCTGAGTTGAAACTGCCTCTGTTTGTAGTGTTCCTCACCATCTACGCAATCACCGTGGTGGGAAACCTCGGCATGATCATTCTGACCAAGCTGGACTCTCACCTACACACCCCGATGTACTTTTTCATCAGACACCTGGCCTTCATCGATCTTGGGAATTCCACGGCCATCTGTCCCAAGATGCTGGTGAATTTTGTTGTAGATCAAAACACCATCACCTATTATGCTTGCGCCACACAGATGGCATGCTTCATTATGTTCATCATCAGCGAACTTTCCATCCTGTCCTCGATGGCCTACGACCGCTATGTGGCCATCTGCAACCCTCTGCTCTACAGTGCCGTCATGTCTCCCAGGCGCTGCCATGTGCTTGTGGGCATCCCCTACCTCTACGGGACCTTCCAGGCTCTGCTGTTCCCTATTAAGTATTTCACGTTGACTTTCTGTGGCACTAACGTCGTTAGTCATTTCTATTGTGACGTTGTCCCCTTGCTACCTTTGATCTGCTCGCAAGTGCAAGAGACGGAATTGCTGACTATATTGTTTTCAGCCTTTAATTTAATCTCGTCTCTTCTCGTGGTGCTCTCGTCATACACGCTGATTCTCTTAGCCATATTTCGAATGCGTTCTGCAGAAGGTAGGAAGAAAGCTTTCTCCACGTGCGGTTCCCATCTGACAGTGGTGGTGGTGTTCTACGGGTCCCTTCTCTTCATGTACGTGCAGCCTAAATCTACTCACTCATTTGAAACCGACAAAATGGCTTCTGTGTTTTATACTTTAGTGATCCCCATGCTAAACCCCTTGATTTACAGTTTAAGGAACAAAGAAGTCAAAAATGCTTTGCATAGAGTCTTTAAAATTCTATGAAGACTTTGTTTTGTTCAGTATTAAATAATCCTATACTAATCTTTGATAACTATAGCTATCATATGATAAAATTTCTACAATAGTTGCATAATTTAACTCCTCATAAAAATGTATTATAGTTCATGTTAACAGATACTGTTTCACTTCTATGTACTTAAGCTTACTCTTATAGTTTAAATATCAATTTAATATTGCATTCTGACTATCATTTCTTGTTTCAGAATAAGTGTTTAATTCAGTAATACACAAGTTTATATTTTAACAGGTGGACAGATTAAATACTCTATATCAGTAACTTACATTTTTGTCTGCAATATTTTGGGGGGGCATCTATCTTTTTGTTGTATTAATAAATAAAATATGATTAAAAATAGTCTCTAAGTCTTTTTCAGAAAACATGTCATTCATACAGGTATAAACTAATAAATGTTGAAAACTACCTTGACGACATTCACCTTCAGTAAAAGAGATTTTTTTTGTTATTTTAATATAAATAATAATTAATTTTGCTTACATGTTTTATAACACTTTAAGTATGAGTATGTGATCAGTTACATGTGTTTGTGTGTGTGTACATAAGTGCAGATCTCCCATGAATGTGAGAGATGTTGGATCCCACAGGTACTGGAGTAACAATCAACAAGTCAATATAAATATTGAACTAGTAAGCCTCTTCCCTCTGAGCAATATCTGAAGCCCTGCTCATACTTTTTTTGGATGTGACAGCCTATCTGTCTGTTTCTCTTTCACACAAATACAATGCCTTATTGATTCTGAATTGTGAATTCATCACCATGATAATTCTCAAGGCCGTTGCAGAAACAAACAAAAAACAGCTGATATTGAAGTGTTAGTGTATCTTATTTTATATATGAAAAATAGCAAATGTTAAGGTTTTATACTTAACTTTCTCTATTTTAATTCTAAAACCAATATTGTTATTTTCTTCTTTTGAGCTTATGTATTTAAAAGTATTCATCTGTGTATCACTGATGTCTTCATGGTTTCCTAATTTTAGCATTATCGATTTTTTTTTTGGATAGGCATTTTTCTCTGAATCTTGAAAGTAGAAGGACATGTGGTCTTACAACTAAGCTCATCTCCCAGTTACATACAAGGCATCTAGCTTCCTAAAATACTTGAAAACATGATTTTGTTTTCTTAGCTTAATAACTTATTTATTGATTTTAATGTATTCTTTGAAAATGTTGTCCATATATACAATGAAATATGATCGAATGGCCCACTCCATTTCCACCAATGCCCCCTTACCATGCCTTCCAAATTTCAAGTTCTCCTCCTCATTTCCTTTTGTTTAGTAATCCACTACATCCTAAAAATGTCAGTCTTCTTTGTAACCTCTGTTAGATTTTTATCTCTTTTACAGTATTTAATATATTTTGTAAATTATAGTGGTATTTTCAAAAATTAATTTTCAAAGGTGTTATATATACCTTATTTTTCTTTATTTAATATCCCCCAGATAAGAGCATATAAAATCCATTTTATTCAATGGTATTTCCATCTACAGCGTTTTTCTAAGATGGTATTTAATAAGAAAATGTAATTTTGATGAAAATATTCTAATAAACATTTATATCAGTTGCATTTATGGGTTCTGTTGTCTTTCCCCCCCCCCCCTCCATCTTTGCAGTTTCAGTTCTGAGCAGCTTAAATATGATTTTGCATCTCCTCCTTGATGAACACCCATTTATTGTTTATCTCAGACAAATATCATTTACTGATACAGGTTATAATATAAATTCATGGTTCAAAATGTCAATAAGTGGGGGTGTTTATCAAACTCAACTCTGTTCTTTTTTCATATTTCACTGCCAGATTTCTTGGTATGGATGTTTTTCAACCCATGTCCCTTAATTCTTTAGAGAAACAGAGAAAGCTGGCTTCTCTGTTTCATATCCTTATTACATTTACATTAGCATGTTTTATCTGCAATATCAGAAAATGATATGACATATGTCCTTTAAAGTATTAACTATTAAGCTGGTCAGTGGTGACGCATGGCTTTTATACCAGCACTCAAGAGTCAGAGTCAGGAGAATCTGTGAATTCAAGGCCAGCCTGGTCTACAACATGAGTTTCAGGACAGGTTCAAAAGCTACACAGAAGAACCCTGTCTCAAAACTCCCAACTGTTAAGTATTATGATATAATATTATTTGATGAAATTATATTTAATGTGATTGCCAATATTAAACATGTTTTAAATGTCTCTTGGATGAGTTGTAACCATGAAAGAGGAATCAATATTTTACTTGCATAATTGACATGTTTCAGTTTTGAAGAATATATTTTATTTTTATTGATGAATAAAAGATAAGTGTGGAAAATGAATATGCTGAGTGAGAGTAAGGACAGTGAAAACCACAGAGGGATGAGTTAAGGGATCTGGTTTAGGTATCAAACATTGAATCAAATCGTTGCGACTGTTCCTGTCTTGCATCTGAGAACAACTTGTAGCTATGTCAGCTCTCACACATTAGTCTGATACATTTCAGTTATACTTTGTGCTTCCTGCTTGTGAAGAACTTCAGTGACATGAAGCAATCAGTTATGAATATGCTCATGTAAATCCATCTCCAACAGTGTGAGCACGTCTTCTTGAATTATGTATGTTTCAGTGAGTTGGCCATTCCACCTACACACAACACAATGATCACCACTACTTATTTTCTCTTGATATTATAAAATTAAGAGTTAACACTGCATACTAATATTGCTATCCTGATATCTTCTCATGAATCATGGGTCATTTTCATGAATTCTTCAATGGTGAGTTCTTTTGAGGATACCTATATTTTGTCAAGCCTCCTGAAGACCTCATTTCTGTCAGTCAGTTGTTGATTAGATAACTTTGTGAAGATCCCTGCCATCATTTCTAAACAAAATCTGATTATGCAGTAAAGAAATATTCTAGAAAAGACATCTAATATGAACAATATATTAGTCCCTTTAGCTTCAAAGATTTTTCTTATGTTTTATGTAGGTGTGAAGTGATCAGCTAAGTCTCTAGTAAATAAATATTATTAATTTGATTATTTAAACAAAATCAAAGGTACTCAACAGGTTCTGGGAGCTAAAGTCTCCTTAGTTATTATTAATCACTCCTAATAACCACTTGGCTTTAGACACAGTGTGATGAAGGTTGCTCCAACTGTGAAATAAATGAAAAACCATATTCTCAGGGATATTATAGCAGTAATAAAATGTCAGAATTTGACCGTATACAACAGACATTTTTAAAGGGGAAATAAAATTTGATTTCTTTCTATAGAAATATGCTTAAATTTAACAACCATCATTATTTTACATTTCATGAACTTTAAATAATCTATTATTTTACAGAAGTTATACAATTAATGGAAAAGATAAGGAGGCACAGTGCTATCTTCTTTTTAAGTTTTTATGTAGTATTTACCTTTCAAAGTAAAAGCAATCAAATAAATAATTCAAATGTGCCATATTTTACTGCTAGTGACCTTTACATATTCAGAAGATGTGAATAGGTTTTTGGCCCCCTGCCTTGCAGGAAGTATTAACATCCTGTTAACAGTTCACAAGCTTTAATTTATTTTTCTTATGCAAATGTGATTAGTCTCTACTTTTCTAGAGCATTCAAATGCTGAACTCTCTGGGATTGGAGCGTGTTGTTTGCAAATGCACTACACTAGGGAAAAATGGAGAGGCAAATCTGTTGAAATGAGATATTAATCTTCCCACTGTTGTTGATCTACCATATGCTCTATATGTTCTATAAATGTTACCTGCCCAGGAGCCATTTCTGGGCACATTATCTTTCTTTGAGTTTTTTGACTTCCCCTAATATATAGAGCATAAACCTATACATTTACAAAAGATGATGAATAGTATTGTTTTATTTAGTGTCATAAACCATAAATGAATATATCATAGATGTTTAAAGTTCACTGATGTATATTGGAGGAAAACAATATTTAATGCAAAATTTTTAATTATGATTTTTTTAAAAACTAACAGTTGTTATGGCTAAATTTTTTATAAGAAGGAATAAAAAGAAAGAAATTTTTGTAATAAGAAAAAAAGACTTGACAGAGAACAATATAGGCCAACAGTGAAAAACAATAATACATCTGCGTTGTGAGCTCCTGGAAACACAAAAAATGCTATGCTGACAGAGAGGAGATGGTTTCTCTTAAGTATCATTTTGGATCAGTTACTCATGAGAATAAAATATCTATAAGTAAAAAGAAGCTGAGGACAAACAAATACATATAACGTGTACATAACTCTGCTATGTTGACAACCTCTTCTCTTGTCTCCTTCCAAAACCACTAACAGCTTACTCCATATCTCATTATGAAAAACACATTCAAAACCTTCTCTGTGATAGCAACTCCACCTAAAAACCCATGACCACCATGACTCTTCTCCATTTTATACAGATCAACTGGTACTAAAGAGTTTTCCTTTAATGCCTCAGTACTAAACTCTGTAGCCTAGTCTGTCAGGGTCCATAAGCCCTTTGAGTCCCCATGGAATTTCTCAGATCAGTTTGTTGCTTTGATTCTTTTGAAGAACTGACTTTATGTTTTCTCACTGGGGAGAGGATTGGATGACATCAATGTAACTTTGTTTAAAAAAATTCTCAGATAATTTAGGCATAATAAACTGAACAAATTATACGCTACCACCTCTGGGAACACCACAAATAATTAGGAAAACCATAAATTTCCCCTCTCTGGAGCAAAATGAAGAGTAAGTTCAGAGAAGGAAATCAGAACCTCTGTGAGTGGAGAGAAGGAATTTCGACAGGTCTTATGGTAACCTGAATTCATAGTCTTCATTGAGTCTTAAACCCTACTGCTTCTTTCATTGTCTGTGAGAACTGTGGCTCCCTGGAATGTCACAGAAGGTAAATATTTGATAATTGTTATCACCTGCATGAGTATTTATTTGTAGGATAAATTAAATTCTATGAATTGAACACCTGTTGCACACTCTACAAGAGGTGAATAGGAGATTTAGAAATTGCAAGTTGAAAAGAAAATTTAAAACCTAAAAAATATCAATGATCTCACGAGTTCAAATTATTAAAATCAGATGTCCAGGTAAAAAATATAAGATACCCGGTTTCATTTTATTTTCAAAAAATAAACAAGTATAATTAGCATATTTTATGCAGTTTTTATAAATAACACATAATTTCAGTGTGGACCTATGAACCCTTACTTCTAAATGGAGTCTTTTAAGGCATTCATTGTATCTCATAATGCAAAAGTCATTTTATTTTTCGATGGCACCTGCACGTTCACAGGCTTTCATCATTTGTTTAACGTTCCACAAAACTGTTTTTTTTTTCTAATACCAGACGATGTAAAGATTAAGCAAATGGAAAAAAATAAGCAGAGATTTTTAAAGAGTTATGAAACTTTTCAGAAACATGTGAGCACAAATTAATTCCTAATTGTTGTCCATATAAATATGGTTGAAAACTCAGAGTCTCCTCTTTATAACTTTTGTGCTCTGTGAGCCTATGCAGGTCTATTTTGCTTGTGTATCTTAGGACACTCGAAAGAAGCCGGAGATTCTCTTTGTAAAGAAAGAAAAAGAGAATAGTAATGGAACCTAGACATCTTCAAAAGGATATAGTAACTGACACTGAAAATGAAAATAGACTTAAGGAATGATCTGGAAGAATTGTTGGAACAAGTTAAACACACCAAAGTGAAAGAAAATTGTCATTCCAATCCTGAATTATTTTACTCAGTCCAGCGCGTCTCATAACACAGCAGCATCTGTGTCCTAATGAATTGGGAAACCTTGTTCAGCCTAGATAGAGGCAGGGAGGGCCTTGGTCCTTCCTCAACTGATGTGACAGCCTTTTTTGACTCCCTGTGAGTGGGAGGCCTAACCCTCTCTGAGAAGCGGATGGGAGAAAGGGTGGGAAGAAGTTAGGGGGAGTTTGAGGAAGGGAAGGCGAAGGAACTGGGATTGGTATGTAAAATAAGGCTCTTTAAAAATAAAAAGAAATAAAATTAAAGTTTTCATTTAGAAGTACGGTATTTGTTGTTAGTTGTAAGTAAAGACAGGACTCAAGGGTGAAGCAGCAGACAGCTCCAACTAGGAAGAGGGCAGAGGTGGCCCAGCAATATGCAGCCCTCCCCCGGAGGCCTCATTATCAGAAAGGCAAATCCAACACCACTGAAGTCCATTGCTGTGATTACTGCTAACAACCTCAGATTAAATGCATTGCTACTGTTCAAGATTTTAACTTGGGGTCTTGGTGTTTCTACCTGATGCCTAGGCAATATATTTCTACTACTCTACTGTGCACGTTATATGAGAAGTTAAATACCCAGTTTCTTCTTTCATTAAAGTTACAGTTACCTGATTCCACATCTCACTGTGGCAACTCTGAGTGTGAAAAAAGCTACGTTCAAAACATTAGAATAAATTGATTTTTCTGTCACAAATTGGAACTGATTTGATATTTTTTCTAGTTTTCCATTTAATGGTACTTATTACTAAAATATTAGAAATAATCTATTCTAAATACTCCAATGTAAAATTCTGTAATTAATTAGCTATTCATATGAAGCTTAATAAAGGCTAAAACAGTGTGAAAGTGACTCACCACAATTCCTGTCTTTATAGTGTTACATATTAATAAAGTATAAAAATAAAGTACTAATGATCCATATAACAGCATAAACAATATGTACTAGACAGAAAACATTCACCTTTTGTGTGTCTGGAAGCCTGTAGTATTTTCTTTTTAAATTAGTAATTTTTGTCTTATTATGTGTTTGCTTTTGTTTGTTTTCTTTATATTTTATCTTTTGCTATTGTTATTTACATTACATGAAAGAAATAAAAAAAAAGACGTTATACAACCACTGAAGAAATAAAGGTGAATATTTATTTAAAGTAGAAAAATTTGAAGTTCAGTTGCAGTAACAACACACTATAGTATACTATTTTTATTAATGAAATTTCAGATTCATGTTCATATACTAAAAAAGGAGTATTTCTAACTTCAATTCTTCACTGGAATATGACTTTAATGATATTTCTCGGAAATTTTTATGCTTAAAAATGTTCCCAGTAATTATTTTTAAAAAAGTATCATCAACTCAGTGACCATTTAATTTCTCCCCACAAATGTTTGTAGACATGGTTCATGATTTCAGCTAAACTACAGTGGACATAATTTAAAATGGAAAAAGAAAGGTATTTTAATTAACTTATTTTTTAGACCATAATATAATTACAACATCCCTTTTCTTTCCTCTTTTCAAGGCCTCCCTATAACCCTTTGCACGATCCATTAAATTCATGGCCTCTTTTTCAGTAATTGTTATTTCATAAATATATGCATATACATATATGTACATGATGGATATATATCCATATAAGTATGGATACACTCAATATATATATATGACAATAATATATGTGTATATGTACTAAATATATGCTGTTCACTCCATGTAATGTTACTTCTATTTATATTTTCAGGGCTGACCAATTGGTACTAGATAAACATATAGCTCTCTTTGCAATTTTGACATAGTTGTCCCTTTTTAAAAACAAACATTACAAAACCTACATAGGACCTTAAATGTTCAAACACAAGACTGAACTGAAATGTCATTATTTTTATGTTGTTTCCATCCTTATATGTAAGCTTGCCTAAACACCATGGGAAATATCATAGATAAAAGATAGACTATCAGAAAAAAATGTGGTCTTCTAAAAATATAAAATATAGCCAATATTTCCATATAAGAATTTATTGATGGGATTGACAGTATCTGAGAAAATAATAAAATCATTTTTCTCTCAGACAATAGAATACAAATTTTATCTTGTCTTTAACTAATCTAGTAAGAATATAAATGATAATGTTGAGTGAATCCCACAGGGACTTCCCTTTTAAAAGGTAGAACTTCCAATCTTCATTTAACATTTAGAATCAGTTGTAAAAATCATTTTTCTATGAGTCATTAAATGCTACATTTTGCCTTGTCTTTGGATTTGCTTGGGTGAGTTTATGCAAAAGTTGATGACACTTGTGTATCTTCTCAGAAGGTTGAAATGAGTCCTGGGAATTCAACGGTGCCAGCTGAATTCATTCTGACAGGAATCACACACAGGCCAGATCTGCAGCTTCCTCTTTTGGGTGTCTTCCTAGTCATCTACGGAGTCGCCTTGATAGGCAACCTGAGCATGATCATTCTGACCAAATTGGATCCTCGCCTTCACACACCTATGTATTATTTTATCAGGCACCTGGCTTTCATTGATCTTGGCAACTGTACTGTCATTTACCCAAAGATGATGGTGAATTTTGTATTGGATCAAAATGTCATTTCTTACTATGCCTGTGCCATACAGATGGCTTTCTACATCGCTTTTATTATCAGTGAACTTTTTATCTTATCTGCAATGGCCTATGACCGCTATGTGGCTATCTGCAACCCTTTGCTCTACAGTGCCATCATGTCTCAGAGACGTTGTCATGTGCTGGTGGGCATTCCATATCTCTACAGTATCTTCCAGGCTGTGTTAATAACTAGTAAGATTTTTACATTGACTTTCTGTGGCTCTAATGTCATAAGCCATTTTTACTGTGACAACGTTCCCATGTTACTTTTGCTATGTTCAAATGCACGGGATATAGAATTGGTGATCATATTATTTTCGGCACTTAATTTGATCTCCTCCCTCTTTGTAGTCTTAGCATCTTACCTTCTGATTCTGTTAGCCATATATGGAATGCATTCTGCAGAAGGCAGGAAAAAGGCCTTCTCCACTTGCGGGTCTCATCTGACAGTGGTGGTGGTATTTTATGGGACTCTACTCTTCATGTACTTACAGCCCAAATCCACACACTCATTTGAAACTGATAAAATAACGTCTGTGTTTTACACTTTAGTAATTCCCATGCTGAATCCCTTGATCTACAGCTTTAGAAACAAAGAAGTGAAAAATGCTTTTCTAAGAGTCTTTACGGACCAATGTAAGCTTTGTACTTAATATAAAATGCAGAATGTTAACACAAAATTTGATAAAGAAAGTATATGTCAATACTAGTATCTATATTAGCAATTCCTTTTGATTAACAAAATGAAAAACTCACAATAATAAACAAAATTATAATGCATTCCATGTAGTCACATCAAATATTTCTTAGCTATAGAGCTCCATTAAATGTCACTTTCCTTACAACATCTTTAACTTTTGATTCAATGTTTTAGCATTCCCACTGAACTAATATAGAAATGGGAACACATGTTTAAAAATATTCTTATAACATGTGTTTTGTTTTAGGTTTGCATGGATTTCTTGGGTTTTTTTTATGTGTTTGGACACTTGTCTACCTAACCTTGTTTTCATTTTGTGTTTTAAACCTAAAATTATGGCAAACAAAATTGATTCAGCATAGACATGATGTCTTTGAACACTACAAATTTTAATATTTCTGATGTTCTATCCTACATAAAACATATAATTAGTTACAATATTATATAATTATTTGTAAAGCAATTCTAGATGACAGATAACATTTATTATACATTGCTATTTATTTTCTGAATTCCATGAATTTTCAGTATTACTGGTCCTATTTTGTTAATAGAAGATTTCCAGAATCTGTGGTTACATTCTTAATTTTGTTTTTCTATGCTGAGTATTCAAAATACTTTCAGGAGAATTATAACTTTAACAGTTTTCAGAAATAGTACACAAACATACACATACATACACACTGTTGAATCCCCATCCACACCCACTAGGGTTGGTGTTTTTACTATTGTTTGTATTGCAGCTTTTGGTTTTATTAGTGAATTTTGTGACACAAAGTCTATATTTTGTCTAATGTGTGCTCAATAGGAATATTTGTGCATTTATTTTGAATATAAGTTAATAATTGGTCAGAAAATTTTCTAAGTTCCACTAACCATGAATTAACTCTGCTTTCCTGTGATGTATGTTTGTAGATCACACTATCAACACTACTGAGGTCTAATATGTCCACCAAATTCATGTGCTTCCAATTAGGAACTATAGTGTTTTTAATGGGAATGATCTTATAAGCTAATATATTTCAAAGCTTAGTCCCCAGTTAGTAGAACTATTTGGGAAGCATAAGGAGATGTGGCCTTATTGAAGGAGATGTGTGACCAGGGGTCACTTTGACGTTGCAAACCCTCACGTGATTCCAGGTTATCTGTCCTTGCCTCTTGATCAAAATGTGAGCTCTCTGCTAGAGGTCTAGCACTCTGCCTGCCTGCCTGCTGTCATGTTCCCTACCATTGCAGTCATGAATTTTACGACTCCAATAAACTCTTTTTGCATAAGTAGTCTTGGTTGTTTTATTTTTTACAACAATAGAAAAGTGACTAAGACAATAGACAACGTGATAATATAAAGGTGGGCCCTTAATTATTTACTTAAATCCTCTAGAAAGAGCACTTACGGAGTAGAGGTGAAAGTAGGACCATTAATATAGTACATGAGGGAACATTAAGCTATATGAAGATAACTAGCCAGTTGTCTATGAGAGGCAGACTTTGTGTAGACATCATATATGCAGACATGTTGGTCATGAGCGTAAACATTCCCACATATGAAGAACTTCATTTCTGTCCCTTATAAGTGGTCCTGTGGTGATATTTCTTTACAGCTGTGAAAATATAGACAAGAGCTCAGGAGCTGAAATTAAGCCTTCACAGTCTGCTTTTCTGGGTATTCCAGCCAGCCCTACTAAGAGACTAGTACCAACCTTCTAAGCTCAGGAAAATCATGTCCTCAATTTTATATTTTTTGGGTTTACATTTTTTTAATTTATTTTTATTAAAAATTTCCACCTCCTCCCCTCCTTCCATTTCCAGTCCTCTCCCCCCAATCCCACTCCCCATCCCTCTCCAGTCCAAAGAGCAGTCAGGGTTCCCTGCCCTGTGGGAAGTCCAAGGTCCTTTCCCCTCCATCCAGGTCTAGAAAGGTGAGCACCCAAACAGACTGGGCTCCCACAATGCCAATACATACAGTAGAATCAAAACCCAGCGCCATTGTCCTTGGCTTCTCTGTCAGCCTCCACCGTCAACCACCTTCTGAGAGCCCGGTTTGATCACATGCTCCATCAGTCCCAGTCCAGCTGATCTTGGTGAGCTCCCATTAGATCAGCCCCAACCGTCTCAGTGGGTGGGCACACCCCTGGTAGTCCTGACTTCCTTGCTCACGTTCTCCCTCCTTCTGCTCCTTATTTGAATTGAACATTGAAGCCATTCATATGTTGGCAGCAACCAACACTGTCCAATCAGGTTTAAGGTTCACTCAACAGAAGGTAAACTAGTCTTGGTAATGGAAACATAACTTCTCAGGGTTAGTGCTGTCATGAACCTTACTAAAAATGTTCTATTGCTGCTTTGCTACTGCATCTTAACATCTCACTATATTCTAAATCTTAATATTTACAGGTAAGTGTACCTACTATCCTTTCTCAAAATAAAAAAAAAATTCTTAAAGCTCCCTTTGAACAACTCCATAAGATTTCTCTTTAGTTATTGACCCAAATTTTTATCGTAAAGACAGTTTATGATTATAAATGTTTGTATGACAACAATATTTTCTAATTATTTTTTCAAAATTTAATATGATTGCACTGCATTATTTGTAGTATTATTGTATTATTTTCTCACTCCTCCCTCTCCTGCAAGTACTGCCACTGCCCTGACACCCTCTCAAATTCAGGACTTCTTCTTCTTTATTTATTATTGTAACACATATTTGTGTGTGAGCACATTACCAAAATATTTGCAGAGTGTTTTTTTTTTTCATTTATCTCAGACGTAAAAGTATTTTCATTGAATTAGTTAAGTCAGATGATGACAAGGACCATAAAAACGACTTCTTCAAACTGGTAATAACTGACCTTCTATCTCAGCTGCTGGAAGTTCATTAGCTTGTCACTACTACTGACAAGTGTCTGTCTTCAACCCATTGCATCTCTCATTAAATGTAAATAAGATAAATAACATTGCTATACATTTTACTATCCTTAAAAGTTTGACAGGTGTTTTAAATAAGCAGTCCAGATTGTTGCTAAACTGTGGTAATTTCATAAGTTATCCCTGGTTCTTTAACTGGCATCTAGGAGCACATTCTCTTTGGAGTGATACCTTGATCAGCAGTATGTGGGGGGGGGGGGGGAAGGCCTTGATCTTGCCTCAAAGTGAAGTGTCAGGCTTTATTTACTCCACATGGGAAGTCTTACCCTTTCTAAGGAGTGGAGGTGTGGGGTAAAGGGTGGAATGAGAGGAGGGGAAGAGGGAATGGGAACAGGCATAGCTATATAAAATGAGAAAAGATCATATTAAAAAATTCTTAAATAAAACAGGAAAAATTAAAGTACATAACATAATTTTCTATTTATTTTGTAGAAAGATGAATTTATGAACATCTTCAGGCTTCTAGATTAGAAGTGGCTACCATTTTTAGTTTTATTTACCCAAATTATTAGAAATATTACTGGGCTATATTCTCTATAACTATCTGGAGATGAACTTTCAAGTTGCAAAATTGTTTTATTTTTTTTTAAGACAACCAGTCTGCTTTATTGTCATTATCAACAGACCAGCCACCTTTGGGAAGGGATGCTGATGCTGGTACAACACCCATCATCAAAGCAAACTGGTTTTAGTGACATGATGCTGAATAAGTTAGGGTGATATGGCTGCTTGGGACTTGCACCTCTCTCTTCATGTTCTTCACAAAGTCCTCGCCTTTCTTGATGGAGGCTTTGAGCTCAGGGATGGCCTCAGCAATCATTTTCTCCTCAAAAGGAGTGATTTTGCCAATGATCAGATTCTTCTCCAGGCCTTTTTTCCCCAACAGCAAGGGTGTGGAAAAGTAAGTGCACTCTGTCTCTTTGGACTGAACAAAAGAACTCTCGACAACACCTTCCTTCCTGTTCATGGCATCCACAAGGGAGAACACAAAACAGGCCCCAGCATAAGCCATGGACAGAGTGGCAGAGCCTGCTCCAGCCTTGGCCTTCACAACTTCAGTGCCAGCCTCCTGGATCCTCCTGGTGAGTGCAGTCAGCTGGTCTTGGGGAAAGTCAACTTTGGGAGTACACCGAGAGAGCAAGGGGATGATGGTCTTCCCAGCATGGCCACCAATGACAGGCACGTTGACCCAAGCAGGATCCAAACCCTTCAGCTCCGCCACGAATGTGTTCACTCTGACAATGTCAAAGGTTGTCACACCGAAGATCTTGTTGGGGTTGTACACGCCGTGCTTCTTGAAAACTTCTGCGGTGATGGGGATGGTGGAGTTAACCGGGTTGGCAATGATGCAGATCATGGCTTCAGGGCAGTGCTGGGCACAGGCGGCAGTCAAGGTGGCCACAATGGTAGCATTGGTGTTGAATAGGTCATCCCGTGTCATTCCTGGCTTCCTGGGCACTCCGGCTGGGATCACCACCACATCACAACCTTTCAGGCAATCTGGTAGCTGATCGGGTCCAAGGTAGCCTTTCACGTTTGCTCTGGTCTCGATGTGACTCAGATCCGCTCCCACACCAGGCGTGTGAGCAATATCATAGAGGGTCAGGAAACTCACCAGGGGGCTGTTCTTTAGTGCCCCCGGAAGCTCCCAGCACCGCTACTTTAGCATTGTTCTGGGCCGAACTGCTGAAGCTGCGGTGGAGAGCAGCACCAGCAGGCCAGGCAAGAGCAGACAGCATGGCTGGGGCAGGCAGGACACAGACCTGCAGATGAACAAGCTAACACTGGACAAGTGACGCAAAATTGTTTTATATATATATTGAGAGAGAGTATTTATGCATGGTATATAACTATATATTGTTGTATATAATATCAACTAAATATATACACAATATATATATATTAAAAGTGCATATATTATAATGTTATAATGAATCATTACACACTAGCACACACAATTTCCCTATGTTAATGGGGATCCCCTAGGAATTTAGTTATACTCACAAATGCTCTGGGATCTTTCAAAATATTGCTTGGTATCTCTTAAGAGACAATCTAAAAAGGTGAGGAAAAATATAAGTTATGCTCGTTTTTTTTCACATGTGAGAAATGCATGAAAAGCAAGATGAGGCTTCATCACAGGTAAAAAAGAGTATTGTCATGTGACATTATGTGTCACAGATATCTGCAATGTTTGAGTAACATTTATATCACCACTTAAATAGTGGGGACACAGAAAACTCTCAACATTTATTATTCAGTATTCAGTGATTCTTAGCACCAAATGTACCTGAGGTACAATAAGACTTTTCTTCTCTAAATTAATGTGAGCATTTTTTATATTTTATATACTTTTATAGAACAAATTAAAATATATTCTTTAAATATAATTATTCTGTTGATTATATAATGTGTGTATTTGCATATTGGCTCCACAAGGAGAAAATAAGCAGTAATTTTTTTCCACAAAAAAGTAAGTTCAATCAGTGAGAAAGTCTTCTTCTTAACATTTTCTACTTGAACTTGAGTAGTTTTATATGAGCTTCAGCTACCCAGGAAATTATTTAGCAATGAGAATCACAATAACACATTTCTGGGAGTGCTGGCCTATACTGCATTCCAAGCACTCAGAAGCCTGTTGCAGCAGGACTTCAAACATTCTAAAAACAAATGTAGGTGACCTGTGAGGTCTTAGTAAGACTGTTACCAGATGAAGGTTCTATGGTAACAATTAAGGTAGTCACCAATCTGATTGCAGGAGAAGACCAATCCATGCATGTTCTTCACTATTGCTAGGAGTCTTATTTGAGGTCATCTGTATGGATTCCTAGGTATTTCCCTTGTACCAGGTTTCACCCTAACCCCATATTGGCCCCCTCTATCAAGATACTTCTTTGCATTGCTTGGCCTCTTCACTCTTCCCCAACATGAACACCCAGATCTGTCATGTATTTTTTAAAAGAAATATAATTCTACAGACCAGCAAAGCTAAAATATTTCAATGAAACTTACATAAATAAAAATATATGGAGGTGCAAACAAATCAGTTTTTTTCTGGAAATCCACCATATATTAAATACGTTATAAATATGTGTCATGATTCTCCAATATTTACTACGGATATATTGTGAAAATAATATATCTCCCAGGAAGTGTTTCCATATCATCTCATGTTTATGTATAAGAATAGAATGTATTGTTCGTATATGTTTAGGTAGTGAAAGGATAGTAAAATCAATCATTCTATTATTATAAGTCTAAGATGCTAATAAAGTTCATTTGTGAATTTTAATGTTTAATGATATTGTTTGTTTCATATATTCCACTAGACTAAGGCATGTAGTATTTTACTTTTATTATACCCAAAGAACAATTAATAGATGAACAAGACACTCTGCCTCCCTCAGGAAATCATGTACAATTTGTTTACCCACCTGCATTTGAGCTTCAATACAGTGAATCTCTTGGGACTAGAAATGAAAAATTATATAAATGAAAGTACATTAAATCCCCTAAGTTACAAACTAAGAGGATCAAAACTGGATTGCTAAGCAGGGTCTTCACACAGGTAAGAAGGAACAGTGGGTTTTGAAACTTTTTAAGAAGCATCCTATAACTGAACTATTACCAAAAACCTAAATATTGATTGTATTAATAACCACGGTAGACCTTTTCTGCAGTCACTAATGCTCTGTGTTCATTATTCACAATGCTCATGTTAAAATGACTATCTTGCTCCTCAGTCATCCATTAACCAGACCCTTTTCCTATGTGTTATCATCTGTCTCATATCTCCTAATACTCAGGAAGCCCTTCCTGGAGAGGCAGAACAAGACAGCGTTTATGAGACTATATTCATATGTTCCATGAAGTATTTGAATCTTGACTTTACCATGTATATTTGAGTGACCGTTTATTAAGTATTGCAGCCCTCTGCGTCACAGTTTACTTGTGTTCTGTAGGAGTAGAGAAGACATAACTACCTACTTCCTAGTGTACTGTGAGGAACACATGAGTTCAGGTCAGCAAAGAGTTTAGGAGTATAATCAGCACACAATATTTTTCCTCTTTCTCTTGGCACTTACATTCTTTACAATGGGCCTCTTTTCATAGTTCTTCACAAGTGTGTAAGAACTGTCAGGGTATTCCATCAGGACTTTGTTTTCACAGAAGAGAGAATCATGGTTCAGAGATCAGTAGAAATGGTGATTCATCATGAAGAACAAAGAAGTGGCAGAAAACGAGACTGTTAGGGGATCTGAATCGAGTCTTGAGAATTAGGTTTTGAACTTTAGTAAAAATGCTGAGATGCACTAAAACTTTTATCCCTAGCTAAAGATTTATGTAATATAAATATAGTTTGTAAAGTAGTCTTATTGCTTCTTTAAACATATGCTTGACTTGATAAGAAGGAAATAAAGGTTTACAATTACACACAAAAATATGCACACACACATGTGTGTGATTTAAAACTTGAAATAGTAAATGAAGAAATAAAATAAAATACTTTTGTACATAATTTAAAAACCTTGGCAACAGACTAAGTAGTTATTAGTTCTTTTATCAAAATGATGACTTTATTGCTGGATATGAGGGCACACACCTGTAATCCCAACTCTCATTGAGTAGAATAAATAGGGTCAGAAGCTACAGAAGACTTTCTTGATGTAGAGACATTAAGAACACAAATTCCAGGTCACCCTGGGCTACACAGAAAGACCAAGTCTCAAAACACAGAACGATATCTTTTTCCTTGCTCTCATGTCTGTCCTTCCTCCATCTCAACTATCCCATCGCCTCAAGTTCTCCTCAGCCCTTCCCTCTTCCCTCCCCTGCCCCTTCTACCCTCCCCTCTTACCCTACTCCCATGCTCCCAATTTTATCAGGCAATCTTGTCTGTTTCCAAGGTGGATCTATATATGTTTTTCTTTGGGCTCACCTTATTTCTTAGCTTCTCTGGGATCAAGATTTATACGTTCAATGTCCTTTTTTTATATCTAGTATCAACTTATGAGTGAGAACATACCATATTCATCCTTTTGGGTCTGGGTTACCTCACTCAGGACAGTGTATTCTAATTCCATCCATTTCCATGCAAAATTCAAGATGTCATTGTTTTTTTTTTGTTGTTGTTGTTGTTTAACCACTGAACGAATAGCTCTCTAATGTATAAATGTGCCACATTCTTTTTATCCATTTTTTGTTTGAGGGGCATCTAAGTTGTTTCCAGATTCTGGCAATTACAAATAATGCTGCTATGTACATAGTTGAACAAATGCTTTTGTAGTATGATAGAGCATCTTTTGGGTATATGCCCAAGAGTAGTATTGCTAGATCCTGAGGTAGGTTGATTCCCAATTTTCTGAGAAACCACCGTACTGATTTCCAAAGCATTTGCACAAGTTTGCATTCCCACCAGCAGTGGATGAGTGTTTGCCTTACTCCACATCCTCTCCACCATAAGCTGTCATTGTTATTTTTGATCTTAGCCATTCTGACAGGTATAAGATTGTATCTCAGAGTTGTTTTAATTTGCATTTCCCTGGTGGCTAAGGATGTTGAATATTTCTTTAAGTATCTTTGGCCATTTGAGATTTTTCTGTTGAGAATTCTCTGTATAGGTTTGTACTCCAATTTTTATTTGCATTATTTAGAATTTTAATGTCTAATTTCTTGAGTTCTTTATATATTTTGGAGACCAGTCGCTTGTTTGATATGGGGTTGGTGAAGATCTTTTCCTCTCAGTAGGCTGACTTTTTGTCTTATTGAACATGTTCTTTGCTTTACAGAAGCTTCTCAGAGTATAAGATATCCATAGTAAATATTAGTGAATCATGACACATCTTTATAACATATTTAATATATGGTTTTTTTCAGAAAAAAACTAATTTGTTAACAACTCCATATATTTTTAATTATATAAGTTTCATTGGAATTTTTTAGCTTTGCTGGTCTGTAGAATTATATTTCTTATAAAAATTCGTGAGGGATATGGGTTGGGGAAAAGTGAAGAGGGCGAAAAATGAAAAGAAGTATCTTGATAGAGGGGGCCATTATGGGGTTAGAGTGAAACCTGGTACAAGGGAAATACCTAGGAATCCATACAGATGACCCCAAAAAAAGACTCATAGCAATAGTGAAGAACATGCATGGGTTGGTCTTCTCCTGCAATCAGATTGGTGACTACCTTAATTGTCACCATAGAACCTTCATCTGGTAACACTTACTACGACCTCACAGGTCACCTACATTTGATTTTAGAATGTTTGAAGTCCTGCTGCAACAGGCTGCCGAGTGCTTGGAATGCAGTATAGACCAGCACTCCCAGAAATGTGTTATTGTGATTCTCATTGCTAAATAATTTCCCAGGTAGCTGAAGCTCATATAAAATTACTCAAGTTCAAGTAGAAAATGTTAAGAAGACTTTCTCACTGACTGAACTTACCTTTTTTTATTTTTTATTGAAAAAAAATTTCTGCGTCCTCCCAGCCTCCCATTTCCCTCCCCCCTCCTCCCGCCCCTATCTTCCTCCCCCCACTCCTCTCCCTCTCCAGTCCGAAGAGCAGTTAAGGTTCCCTGCCCTGTGGAAAGTCCGATGTCCTCCCTCTCCATCCAGTTCTAGGAAGGTGAACATACAAACTGGTTAGGCTCCCACAAAGCCAGAACATGAAGTAGGATCAAAACCCCGTATTATTGTCCTTGGCTTCTCATCAGCCCTCATTGTCCACCATGTACAGAGAGTCCGGTTTTATCCCATGCTTTTTCAGTCACAGCGAGCTGGCCTTGGTGAGCTCCCAATAGATCAGCTCCACTGTCTCAGTGGGTGGGTGCACCCCTCCTGGTCCTGAGTTCCTTGCTCATGTTCTCCCTCCTTCTGCTCCTCATTGTGACCTTGGGAGCTCAGTCCAGAGCTCCAGTGTGGGTCTCTGTCTCTATCTCCATCCATCACCAGATGAAGGTTCTATAGTGATACGCAAGATATTCGTCAGTATTGCTATAGGCTAGGGTCATTTCAGGTTCCCTATCCTCAGCTGCCCAAGGAACTAACTGGGGACATTGCCCTGGGCACCTGGGAGCCACTCTAAGACTTGCCAACTCTAAGGAGGCTCCCTTACCTAAGAATTGTGCTTCCCTGCTCCCCTATCCAACCTTCCTTTATGCCCAATCATCCTGTTTCCCCAAGTTCCCCCCATCCTCCCCTTCTCACTTTTCTCTCCCCATCTCCCCTTATCCCCATCCAACCCCACACCCAAAAATCCCCAATTTTTTTTATTTTT
Organism: Microtus pennsylvanicus; assembly: GCF_037038515.1. Taxonomy (NCBI): domain Eukaryota; kingdom Metazoa; phylum Chordata; class Mammalia; order Rodentia; family Cricetidae; genus Microtus; species Microtus pennsylvanicus. Next base: position 221,718,194 of record NC_134579.1, on the reverse strand, counting down.
TGGTTTTTCGAAACAGGGTTTTTCTGTAGCTTTGGTGCCTGTCTAGGAACTAGCTCTTGTAGACCAGGGTGGCTTCAAACTCCCAGAGATCTGCCTGCCTCTGCCTCATGAGTGCTGGGATTAAAGGCATGCGCCACCACCGCCCAGCAGCACTTACTTTTTTGTGAGGAAAAAAATTATTGCTTATTTTCTTCTTGGATAATTCAATATGCAAATACACACATTATATAATCAACAGAATAATGATATTTAAAGAATATATTTTAATTTGTTCTATAAAAGTATATAAAATATAAAAATGCTCACATGAATTTAGAGAAGAAAAGTCTTAATACTCGTTATGGGTAGAAAGGAAAAATATAAGGGATAGAAATATGCTCTGCCAGAATTAGAGTAAGCTCTTATTTCTTAGATGTTTCTCAAGAGTGGAAATTGAGTCATTAAATGCTACTTTTTGTCTTGTCTTTGAATTTGCTTGGGTGAGTTTATGCAAAAGCTGATGACACTTGTGTATCTTCTCAGATGATTGAAATGAGTCCCGGGAATTCAACAGTGCCAGCTGAATTCATTCTGACAGGAATCACACACAGGCCAGATCTGCAGCTTCCTCTTTTGGGTGTCTTCCTAGTCATCTATGGAGTCTCTGTGATAGGCAATCTGATCATGATCATTCTGACCAAATTGGATCCTCGACTTCACACACCTATGTATTATTTTATCAGACACCTGGCTTTCATTGATCTTGGCAACTGTACTGTCATTTACCCAAAGATGATGGTGAATTTTGTATTGGATCAAAATGTCATTTCTTACTATGCCTGTGCCATACAGATGGCTTTCAACATTGCGTTCATTATCAGTGAACTTTTTATCTTATCTGCAATGGCCTATGACCGCTATGTGGCCATCTGCAACCCTTTGCTCTACAGTGCCATCATGTCTCAGAGACGTTGTCATGTGCTGGTGGGCATTCCATATCTCTACAGTATCTTCCAGGCTGTGTTAATAACTAGTAAGATTTTTACATTGACTTTCTGTGGCTCTAATGTCATTAGCCATTTTTACTGTGACAGCATCCCCACGTTACTTTTGCTATGTTCAAATGCACGGGATATAGAATTGGTGATCATATTATTTTCGGCACTTAATTTGATCTCCTCCCTCTTCGTAGTCTTAGCATCTTACCTTCTGATTCTGTTAGCCATATATGGAATGCATTCTGCAGAAGGCAGGAAAAAGGCCTTCTCCACTTGCGGGTCTCATCTGACAGTGGTGGTGGTATTTTATGGGACTCTACTCTTCATGTACTTACAGCCCAAATCCACACACTCATTTGAAACTGATAAAATAACGTCTGTGTTTTACACTTTAGTAATTCCCATGCTGAATCCCTTGATCTACAGCTTTAGAAACAAAGAAGTGAAAAATGCTTTTCTAAGAGTCTTTACGGACCAATGTAAACTTTGTACTTAATATAAAATGCAGAATGCTAATACAAAATTTGATAAAGAAAGTATATGTCAAAACTAGTATCTATATTAGCAATTCATTTGATTAACAAAATGAAAACTCACAATAATAAACAATAATATAATGCATTCCATGTAGTCATGTAAAATATTCATTAGATAGCTACAGAACTCCAATATATTATGCAAATGGAAACACATGTTTAAATATATTTATGTAACTTGTGTGTTTTTTTTAGGTTTGCATGGATTTCTTGTCTTATTCTTTTATGTGTTTGAACACTTGTCTATTTAGTCTTGTTTTCATTTTGTGTTTTAAACCTAAAATTGTTGTAAACAAACTTGATAAAGCATAGACATGATGTCTTTGAACACTATAAACTTTAATATTTCTGATATTCTGTCCTATATAACTTATATAATTAGTTACAATATTATTTAATTATTTGTAAAGCAATTCTAGATGACAGATGACATTTATTATACATTGCTGTTTTTTCTGAATACCATGAATTTTCATTATTACTGGTCCTGTTTTCTTCTTTAAAAGATCTCCAGAGAGAAGATCTTCAGAAATCTGTGGTTACATTCTTAATGTTATTTTTCTATACTGAGTGTTCATAAGACTTTCAGGAGAATTACAGGAGGATTATAATAAACAGTTTTCAGAAATAATACACAAATATACACATACATACACACTGTTGAATTGCCATCCACACCAACTAGGGTTGGTGTTTTTAGTATTGTCGGTATTGCAATTTTTGATTTTCTTAGTGAATTGTGTGACACAAAGTATACATTTTGTCTAGTGTGTGCTCAATTGTAATATTTATGTATTTATTTTGAACATAAGCTAATAATCAAAATTTTTTCTAAGTTTCACTAACCATGAATTAACTCTGCTGCCTGTGATGTATCTGTTTGTAGATCACACTATAACACTACTGAGGTCTAATCTGTCCCACAAATTCATGTGCCTGCAATTAGTAAGTAGAGTGCTTTTAATGGGAATGATCTTATAAGCTAATATATTTCAAAGGTTAGTCCCCAGTTGGTAGAACTATTTGGGAAGGATAAGGAGATATGGCCTTATTGAAGGAGATGTGTGACCAGGGGTCACTTTGAGGTTGCAAACCCTCACGTGATTCCAAGTTAGCTTTCCTTGCCTATTGTACATCAAAATGTGAGCTCTCTGATACAGGTCTAGCACTGTGCCTGTATGCCTATTGTCATGCACACTACCACAAATAGTCATGGATTTTAAGTCCCCAATAAACTCTTTTTGCATAAGTATTTTTGGTTGTTTTATTTATTACAATAGAAAAGTAACTAAGACAATAGATAACGTGATAATATAGGGGTGGGCCCTTAATTATTCAATTAAGTCCTGTAGGAAGAGCACTTTAGGAGTCGAGGTCCTGTGGTGGGTATTTTTTTACTGCTCAGAAAATATAGACAAATGCTCAGAGGCTGAAATTTCTGTTTAAGCCTTCACGTTCTGCTTTTCTGGGTATTCCAGTCAGCCCAACTAAGAAACTAGACTCAACGTTCTAAGCTCGAGAAAATCATATTTTCAATGTTAAAACTGAACATTGAACATCCCCATTGTCTCAGTATGTGGGTGCACCCCTCGTGGTCCTGAGTTCCTTGCTCGTGCTCTCTCTCCTTCTGCTCCTGATTAGGACCTTGAGATTTCAGTCCGGTGCTCTTATGTGGGTCTCTGTCTCTGTCTCCTTTCATGGCCTGATGAAGGTTAATATTCAGGAGGATGCCTATATGTTTTTCTTTGGCTTCACCTTCTTATTTAGCTTCTCTCGGGAACTCACCAAGACCAGCTGGCCTGGGTCTGAAAAAGCATGGGATAAAACCGGACTAGCTGAACATAGCAGACAATTAGGACTACTAAGAACTCAAGAACAATGGCAATGGGTTTTTGATCCTATTGCACATTTTTTGGGAACCTAAGCCGTTTAGATGCTCACCTTACTAGACCTGGATGGAGGTGGGTGGTCCTTGGACTTCCCACAGGGCAGGGAACCCTGATTGCTTTTCGGGCTGACAAGGGAGAGGGACTTGATTGGGGGAGGGGGAGGGAAATGGGAGGCGGTGGCGGGGAGGAGGCAGAAATCTTTAATGAATGAATGAATAAATGAATGAATGAATAAATAAATAACAAAACTGAACATTGAAGCCACTCATCTGTTGGTGGCAACCAACAGCTGTCCAATCAGATTTAAGGCTCACTCAACAAAAGGTAAATTAGTCTTGGTAATGGAAACATAACTTCTCAGGGTAGTGCTGTCATGAACCTTACTAAAAATGTTCTATTGCTACTTTGCTACTGCATCTTAGCATCTCACTATATTCTAAATCTTAATATTTACAGGTAAGTGTACCTACTATCCTTTCTCAAAATAAAAAAAAAATCTTAAAGCCCCCTTTGAACAACTCCATAAGATTTCTCTTTAGTTATTGACCCAAATTTTTATCGTAAAGACAGTTTATGATTATAAATGTTTCTCTGACAACAATATTTTCTAATTAATTTTTAAGAACTTAATATGATTGCACTGCATTTGTATTATTTTCTCACTCCTCCCTCTCCTGCAAATCCTGCCACTGCCCTGACACCCTCTCAAATTCATGACTACTTCTTTAATTATTATTGTTACACCTATTTGTACATGTGTGTATATATAACCTAAATAAAATTTGCATAGTGTTCTTTTCCTTTATCTCAGGCATAAAAGTATTTTCATTGAATTAGTTAAGTCAGATGATGACAAGTACCATAAAAACGACTTCTTCAAACTGGTAATAACTGACTTTCTATCTCAGCTGCTGAAAGTTCATTAGTTTGTCACTACTACTGACAAGTGTCTGTCTTCAATCCATTGCATCTCTCATTAAATGTAAATAAGATAAATAACATTGCTACACATTTTACTATCCTTAAAAGTTTGACAGGTGTTTTAAATAAGCAGTCCAGATTGTTGATAAATGGTGGTAATTTCATAAGTTGTTCCTGGTGCTTTAACTGGCATCTAGGAGCACATTCTTTTTGGAGTGATACCTTGATTAGCATATATATATATATATATATATATATATATATATATATATATATATATGTATATGTGTGTGTGTGTTGTGTGTGTGTGTGTGTGTGTGTGTGTATGGGGGAAGGCCTTGATCTTGCCTCAAAGTGAAGTGTCAGGCTTTATTTACTCCACATGGATGGGAAGTCTTACCCTTTTTAAGGAGTGGAGGTGTGGGGTAAAGAGTGGAATGAGGGGAGGTGAGGAGGGTGTGGAAACAGGCATAGCTATATAAAAGAAGAGGATTACATTAAAAAAATCTTAATTAAAAAAGAAATAAAGTACTTAGCATAATTTTCTGTTTATTTTGTAGGAAGATGAATTTATAAACATTCTCAAGCTTCTAGTTTGGAAGTGGTTAACATTTTTAGTTTTATTTACCCAAGTTATTAGAATGATTACTGGGCTAAATTCTCTATAATTATCTGGAGATGGATTTTCAAGTTTCACAATTGTTTGTGTGTGTGTGTGTGTGTGTGTGTGTGTGTGTGTGTGTGTAGAGAGAGAGAATTTATGCTTGTTATATAACTATATATTGTTGTATATAATTTCAAATAAATATATACACAGTATATATAATAGACCTGCATATATTATATTGTTATAATGAATCATTGCACACTATTACACACGATTTCCCTTTGTTAATGGGGATTCCCTAGGAATTTAGTTATACTCACAAATGCTCTGGGATCTTTCAAAATATTGCTTCGTATCTCCCAAGAGACAACCCCAAAAGGTGAGGAAAAATATAAGTTATGCTCATTTTTTTCCATGTGAGAAACGCATGAAAGGCAAGATAGAGGCTTCATCACAGGTAAGAAAGAGTATTGCCATGTGATATTATGTGTCACAAACACCTGCAGTGTTTGGGTAACATTTATATCACCACTTAAATAGTGGGGGACACAGAAAACTCTCAACATTTATTATTCAGTATTCAGTGATTCTTGCCTCCAAATGTAACTGAGGTACAATAAGACTTTTCTTCTCTAAATTAATGTGAGCATTTTTTATATTTCCTATACTTTTAAAGAACAAAATAAAATATGTTCCTTAAAATCATTTTTCTGTTGATTATATAAATGTGTGTGTTTACATGTTGATTTTAAACTGAAACAAGAACTGAGAGTAAGTAATGGATAACTCTATAGATATGAATGTCTAAATGGCACGATGAAGTTTTTGGCAACATTGATAGTTCATGTTGATTTTCCTACAAACACTTACTGAGTGTCTATGCTTTGGTGACACTAAAAATGTCAGGTTTTTGTTAGAAAACAAGGATCTTATGATTATCAATCATTATTTAAATAGATAGTAGATATTTAAAAAGTCAGTCTCATGGCAAAATAGAAAATTCAAATGTTCTTTTGATGCTCAATGAAATCTGACAGACGTAGATACAGTTTTCTTACAAAGTACTGATACAGAGCTAAATCATTAAAATAACCCAACTGATAGTGAAAACTGAAAAAGTAATCAGATTCTTCCCATAGAACTCCAAAGCTGGAGAAAGGAAGGCAATACTATCTTCAGACTTAACAAGAAAACAAATACACTCTCTCGCTCTCAGATCAGGAGGGGGAACAAATTGCAGAAAAAACTTGAGATCCTTCTGAAGTAAGCATGGAGATGAAGAAATGATAGCTAGAAAATAATGACAAAGGATAAAAAAGAATAATTACTTATATGCATGAGCATTCCCAAATGAAATACATCATACATTGATTAATATGCTAACTTAAAAAACTTAATGAAGAAAAATGTGCAAATGATCAGAGTCTTACAAAAGTTGATTTACTTGTATTTGCTACAAATAAATATAAAAGATACAAGCTAACAGAATAAAGGCTCATGTTGCTTGAGTATTTTGATCTCAGAATGCTTCCTGGAATATATGTCTACGCAATAGATTGGTCATACTAGAGACAGTAGTTTTATAAACTGAGAAGACATTTTTTAAAGAATTTAATGCAAATTACATTACTAATTATGTTAATTTATGTGTTTTACTTTTTGTCCATGTCTTATTTAGACATGACATTTACTATAATTTTCACCATAGGCATTTCTTTTATATCTCATTTAAAGCATTGGATCTCATTATTTTACTAACTTGATAATAGCTCTCATCCATCAATATGCATTCTACTTCAAGGTCTGTTCAATTTTTTTTATCATTATCATATTCACCTAAGTTCTACTTGATTAACTATAGGTTTTTCTTACCACACTAAAGAATAATGTGAAGAGATTCTTATTGTCTATAATAACAAAATGATTTCAATCATTTCCAGAGGTTTTGTGCATCTTTTCTATAGTATATTTTATTTAGTGCTTCTGGGCGTTTTCCCAGAATAACATTTGAATGTATCATTACCCCTAAGGGCAGCATAAAGTCAGGTGTTTGCCACACAGCACTAGGATGCATGAAATAAGAGGTCTGTAAATGTCTGAGTGCAATTGGAGTATATAATGAGATCCTGACTCATAGAAGAGGGGAAGGAGAACAATATAAAGCATATCTCCTTAAAAGTATCTTCTGTTTTATTTTCTTCACTTCATATAAATGATTAATAGGACAACATGGTTTATTGACTCATTTATACATATTTTCAACTTCTGTTCAGTGTGTTGAAGTTTGATATGTACAAACAAGACATGTAAATTTTTTCCGTTGAAAAATTTCGTGACTGAAACAGTAATAATTTTTAGTTGATGTAATCTTTATAATTCAATGCAATCTCTATCCAAACTAGGCTTTCTATATAATTACAATTACACACCAAACATTAAAGAAGATAATCATTTTCTATATATTGAAAATAAACATTTTTGCTCTGTTTTCTTTTGGTTTAGATCTGAGTGTTTTTGACAAGATCCCCCTATGAGTCCCACACTTATCTCAAACAATCTCTTTCTGTCACCTTCTAGTATTCTGAAGTTACAGGCATGCCTGTCGGCCCTACTGAACATTTGGCGTTATTATGAATTCTGTAAAACTGCCTTATATTTCCATGGTTGCCATATTTACCATAAAGCTATCATAAATCGATCCATACATCTACTATCTATCTACTATATAACTATGGTCTATCTCTCTATATGTATATAGAATGTGTCATGTTTTATAACATTAAGGAGATATTATGTGATATTATTGAGAAAAGGGATATTGGATATACTGATATATATTGACGCTTTTTCTGTCTTCAATCCATTAACAACAAAAGAAGCTTGCTTTTGGATTACAAATATGAAATATATATATATGCAGTCTATAAATGTTTGGGGAATGCAATCAAGCACAATTAAAATACCCATCTTCTCCCTCCTTCCGCTCCTCATTGGGACCTTGGGAGCTCAGTCCAGTGCTCCAGTGTGGGTCTCTGTCTCTATCTTCTTCCATCACCAGATGAAGGTTCTATGGTGATATGCAAGATATTCATCAGTATTGCTATAGGATAGGGTCATTTCAGGTTCCCTATCCTCAGCAGCCCAAGGGACTAACTGGGGACATCACCATAGGCTCCTGGGAGCCACTCTAGGGTCAAGTCTCTTGCCAACCCTACGGTGGCTCCCTTAACTAAGAATTGTGCTTCCCTGCTCCCCTATCCAACCTTCCTTTATCCCAATCCTCCTGTTTCCCCAAGTTCCCCCCTCCTCCCCTTCTCACTTTTCTCTCCCCATCAAGGAAGACAGGACCACGAGGGGTGCACCCACCCACTGAGACAATGGGGCTGATCTATTGGGAGCTCACCAAGGCCAGCTGGACTGTGACTGAAAAGGGGTGGGATAAAACCGGACTCTCTGAACATGGCGAACAATGAGGGCTGATGAGAAGCCAAGGACAATGGCACGGGGTTTTGATCCTACTTAATGTGCTGGCTTTGTGGGAGCCTAGCCAGTTTGGATGTTCACCTTCCTAGACATGGATGGAGGGGGGCGGACCTTGAACTTTCCACAGGGCAGGGAACCCTGACTGCTCTATGGACTGGAGAGGGAGGGGGAGAGGAGTTTGGGGGAGGGGGAGAAGGGTGGGAGGAGGGGGAGGGAAATGGGAGGCTGGGAGGAGGCAGATACTTTTTTGTTCCTTTTCTCAATAAAAAAAAAACAATTAAAATACCCAGCCTATCTTTCCATCTCTAACTAACTCTATGACACATATTGTCATTTAAGAACAATGAGTTTATACTCACAAATTAAATTTTTTTTAATTTGAAATTATGTTAATTATATTAGTATTGTATATGAAATATCTGTAAGTTGATAGTACAGGGCAGCTATTGTTAACATTGGTGTTTCTACTCCGAGCAGGTTTTCTGATAAGCCAGAATGGGGAATCACAACCTTACAGTGGTGACAGAATTCATCCTGATGGGCATCACAGACCACGCTGAACTTCAGGCCCCATTGTTTGGGCTCTTCCTCATCTTCTATCTGATCTCATTGATTGGCAACCTGGGCATGATCATCCTCACCACAGTGGACCCAAGGCTACAAACACCCATGTACTTCTTTCTCAAACACCTGGCTATCACAGATCTGGGTTATTCTACATCTGTCGGACCCAAAATGTTAATAAATTTTGTTGCGGATCAAAATACAATATCATTTAACCTTTGTGCTACACAGCTTGCTTTTTTTCTTGTGTTCATAGTTAGTGAGCTTTTTATTCTGTCTGCAATGTCCTATGACCGCTACGTGGCCATCTGTAAGCCTCTGCTCTACACTGTCATCATGTCACAAAGGGTATGTTGGGTACTAGTGGCCATTCCTTATCTCTATTGTTCATTTGTTTCTCTTCTAGTCACAATTAAGATTTTCACTTTGCCTTTCTGTGGCTACAATGTCATCAGTCATTTCTACTGTGACAGTCTTCCTTTGTTACCTCTGCTGTGCTCAGATACACATGAAGTTGAACTGATCATTCTAATTTTAGCAGCCTTTGATTTGATTTCTTCTCTTCTGGTTGTCCTTGGGTCCTACCTGCTAATCCTCATAGCTATTCTGAGAATGAACTCTGCTGAGGGCAGGCAGAAGGCTTTCTCCACCTGTGGGTCACACCTGACAGTGGTCATTGTCTTCTATGGAACTTTGATATTTATGTATGTGCAGCCCAATTCTAGCCACTCCTTTGACACAGATAAAGTGGCTTCCATATTTTATACCATGGTCATTCCCATGTTGAATCCCTTGATCTACAGCTTAAGGAACAAAGATGTAAAATATGCCCTGCAAAGGACATTGAATAATTTGTGCAAATTATTTTCTTTTGGTTTTCATAAAATATAAATTTTCCTAATCAAATACATTCAGAAAACATTAAAAGCATAATTGCTGCAATGTTAATTTGTAAATGTCTCATTTTATATTATTTTAGCTGTTATATTAGATTAATAATAAAAGTGAAAGAATTAAATAAAACTTTTCCACAATAAGTTTATTTTGTACAAAAGTGGAGAGAATACACACCAGAAACCTCTCCCCTAAACAAATGTACGTGCACATGCATGCACGCACACACATACACATACACACACACACACATACATATATACACCAGCAATAAGGAGAGAGACATGATGAGGCAACATGGGAGATAATGACAATTCAGAAAGAAAACGACTAAGTTCCTTGTGTGTTTATCATTTGTTGAATTAAAGCCCAAAGTAGCTGATCTCTTTGATCATTTTGTCCATGTAATTGCTTTTTCTCAGACTTAACCTTTACTTCTTAATATAATAGTTTTTATTTATATTGCATAATTTTACCTCTGCTGGAGCAGCCTGAGCCAGAAACCTCTGCTAATTGCTTACATGAAATAAAATTCTTATTACATTGCTAAAATAATGACTACTCTAAACACTATTACATTAGTTCTTTGTCAATACTTCCATTTCAACATATAATTCTGCTACCTGTAACTCAGTAAGTAATGTAAATATCATTACTGTCCCATGATCTTGTCTCATCAACCAATTTTCTCTATCATCAAGGACCTATCATTTAAGATCAGTACTCTTAAGCCCTTCATAAATGTGCTGAGGAGTAAGCGTGTATTCCTGTTATTGGCTTACTTCTTAACTATCTGTAAAGTATTAGAAATTTATAAAATTATCTAGAGATATGATGACCCTAAGTATGTGTTTATATATTTCTGTAATAGGTCTACATTGAGATTTTTTTATCTTATCAATATGTTTATATGTCTCAAAATTAACCAATATGAAAATACATTTTCAGTGATTCTCATTGGTTGCTCATATCAATGTATCATTTAGTCCATGAAAAGAAAATCAAATGATAGTATATATTTCATTTATTTTTCCTTTGATCTATACAAGTATATTTTGATGGCCTTAGACCCTCAAAGTTATAATAAGTCTGGAAAATAAGGATTTGCTTATGTTTTACATATTCATGTTCAAAACCATTCTCCAGATTTTACAATGAAAATATTGGTAATTTTTATATAAAAACATTTTGTTTTAATTTTGAGAACTTATTACCAGATTTTTATTTTTTGGAAATATCATGCTCTGTTAGTTATTTAAGATAAAAAGAAGTGACCCAACAAATTAATTCAAAACTGCATAAAAACATAAAGTACAGAAACAATAGCAGACATAATAAAAGGGACAGTGTAGGTGATGAAATATATTTCATTATTTCAGTGATTTTTAAAAATTATTTCTGAGACAACAACCCATACTAAAACTCAGATCAGCATAAAACTCCCCATGTAATGCAAACTGGTATAGAATCCTCCCACCTTTCAAGCACTATGACTTCAAGCTCCCCTGCCAAGTATAATATTTTAAAACAGTCTTAGCTTTGTTTCTTCATTTGCCTTCAGTACAAATAATGTTATAAGCTGAAGACACAGCACAACAGTTAAAAGCATTTGCTGATTGTGAATAGGGCCTGAGTTCAGTTTCCAGCACTTACACCAAAGAATCACAATGTGGAACTAAAATTCCACAGCTTTTGGCCTTATGAGAAGCTGAATATATCTAGAGCTCAAAAATGCATGTAGTTACACACAGAGACACATAAAATATTCTTTTATAATTCCATATGTGTTCCATGAAAGTTTAAGGAGTCATTTCAATGCATATGTATATAAAATAGTCAAAGTACATTACCCTTGTTTGAATGCTAAATATCATTGGCACAGTTAAAAATTGTCTTTAAGGTAGTCAAACTACCAAGGATTTCCAGGCAACGTTATTGAATAGCATATTTCAGACAGACATAAAAATGTGTTAGCAGAAATTAGCATTAGTTTTAAATAGTTAAAAATGTACCCAAAAGGAAGAAAAGGAGGACAGAAACAAGGGGAGGAGAAGGAAAAGTAGGAGGGGAAGAGGGGGAAGAGAGAGAGAGAGAAAGATATTTCTGTCTTTTCAGTCAGTATGGGCAAAAGTAGAATGAAAAAAATAATTTTTAGAAAACCTGTGAATAATAATTTATTTGTATATTGAATTCCCCAAGCAGAAAATAAGCATTAATTATTTTTCAACAAAAAAGTGAGCTCAATCAGTGAGAAATCTTCTTCATAATATTTTCTGCTTTAACTTGAGTAGTTTTATATGAACTTCAGCCACCCAGGAAATTACTTAGCAATGCGAATCACAATAACACATTTCTGGGAGTGCTGGCCTATACTGCATTCCAAGCACTCAGAAGCCTGTTGCAGCAGGACTTCAAACATTCTAAAAACAAATGTAGGTGACCTGTGAGGTCTTAGTAAGACTGTTACCAGATGAAGGTTCTATGGTGACAACTAAGGTAGTCACCAATCTGATTGCAGGAGAAGACCAATCCATACATGTTCTTCACTATTGCTAGGAGACTTATTTGGGGTGATCTGTATGGATTCCTAGGAATTTCCCTTGTACCAGGTTTCACCCTAACCTCATAATGACCCTCTATCATGATACCGCTTTTAATTGCTTACCCTCTCCACTCCTCCCCCAACATGAGCTCTTGTTTATTTTTTAAAAGAAATATAATTCTACAGACCAGCAAAGCTAAAAATTTCCAATGAAATTTACATAATTAAAAATATACGGAGGTGCAAACAAATCAGTTTTTCTGAAAATCAACCATATATTAAATATGTTATAAAGATGTGTCATGATTCTCCAATATTTACAATGGATATCTTATTATAAATAATACATTACACAGGAAGCTTTTCCATATCATGTCATGTTTATGTATAAGAATGGAATGTATTGTTCCTTTTAGTTTTAGGTAGTGAAAGGGTAGTGCAATTAATTATTCTATCATTATAAGTGAAAGATGCTAATAAAGTTCATTTATGAATTTTAATGTTTAATAATAATGTTTGTTTCATATATTCCACTAGACTAAGGCATGGAGTATTTTACTTTTATTATACTCAAAGAACAATTAATCGATGTACAAGACACTCTGCCTCCCTCAGGAAATCATGTACAATTTGTTTACCCACATGCATTTGAGCTTCAATTCAGTGAATCTCTTGGGACTAGAAATGAAAATTTATATAAATGAAAGTACATTAAATCTATTCATTTACTAACTAAGAAGATCAAAACTGGATTGCTAAGCAGGGTCTTCACACAGGTAAGAAGGAACCGTGGGTTTTGAAACTTTTTAAGAAGTATATGTAAACTGAATTATTACCAAAAACCTAAATATTAATTGTATTAATAACTACGGTAGACCTTTTCTGCAGTCACTAATGCTCTGTGTTCATTATTCACAATGCTCATGTTAAAATGACTATCTTGATCCTCAGTCATCCATTTAACTAGACCCTTTTCCTATCTGTTATCATCTGACTCATATCTCCTAATACTCAGGATGCCCTTCCTGGAGAGGCAGAACAAGATAGCTTTTATGAGACTATATTCATATGTTCCATGAAGTATTTGAATCTTGACTTTACCACGTATATTTGAGTGACCGTTTATTAAGTATTGCAGCCCTCTGCGTCACAGTTTACTTGTGTCCTGTAGGAGTAGAGAAGACATAACTACCTACTTCCTAGTGTACTGTGAGGAACACATGAGTTCAGGTCAGCAAAGAGTTTAGGAGTATACTCAGCACACAATATTTTTCCTCTTTCTCTTGGCACTTACATTCTTTCCAATGGGCCTCTTTTCATAATTCTTCACAAGTGTGTAAGAACTGTCAGGGTATTCCATCAGGACTTTGTTTTCACAGAAGAGAGAATCATGGTTCAGAGATCAGTAGAAATGGTGATTCATCATGAAGAAAAAAGAAGTGGCAGAAAACGAGACTGTTAGGAGATCTGAATTGAGTCTTGAGAATTAGGTTTTGAACTTTAGTAAAAATGCTGAGATGCACTAAAACTTTTATCCCTAGCTAAAGATTTATGTAATATATTATAAATATAGTTTGTAAAGTAGTCTTATTGCTTCTTTAAACATATGCTTGACTTGATAAGAAGGAAATAAAGGTTTACAATTACACACAAAAAATATGCACACACACGTGTGTGATTTAAAACTTGAAATAGTAAATGAAGAAATAAAATAAAATACTTTTGTACATAATTTAAAAACCTTGGCAACAGACTAAGTAGTTATTAGTTCTTTTATCAAAATGATGACTTTATTGCTGGATATGAGGGCACACACCTGTAATCCCAACTCTCATTGAGTAGAATAAATAGGGTCAGAAGCTACAGAAGACTTTCTTGATGTAGAGACATTAAGAACACAAATTCCAGGTCACCCTGGGCTACACAGAAAGACCAAGTCTCAAAACACAGAACGATATCTTTTTCCTTGCTCTCATGTCTGTCCTTCCTCCATCTCAACTATCCCATCGCCTCAAGTTCTCCTCAGCCCTTCCCTCTTCCCTCCCCTGCCCCTTCTACCCTCCCCTCTTACCCTACTCCCATGCTCCCAATTTTATCAGGCAATCTTGTCTGTTTCCAAGGTGGATCTATATATGTTTTTCTTTGGGCTCACCTTATTTCTTAGCTTCTCTGGGATCAGGAATTATATGTTCAATGTCCTTTGTTTATAGCTAGTATCCACTTATGAGTGAGAACATACCATATTCATCTTTTTGGGTCACTCAGGATAATGTTTTCTAATTCTATCCATTTGCATGCAAAATTCAAGTGTCCTTTTTTTTTGTTTGTTTGTTTTTAACACTGAGTAGTACTCTAATGTGTAAATGTGCCACATTTTCTTTATCCATTCTACATTTGAAGGGCATCTAAGTTGTTTCCAGATTCTGGCAATTACTAATAATGCTGCTATGAACATAGTTGAACAAATATTTTTGTAGTATGATAGAGCATCTTTTGGGTATATGCCCAAGAGTGGTATTGCTAGATCCTGGGATAGGTTGTTTCCCAATTTTCTGAGGAACCACCGTACTGATTTCCAAAGTGTTTGCACAATTTTGCATTCCCACCTGCAATGGATGAGTGTTCACTTTA
Source organism: Microtus pennsylvanicus (assembly GCF_037038515.1). Lineage (NCBI taxonomy): Eukaryota > Metazoa > Chordata > Mammalia > Rodentia > Cricetidae > Microtus > Microtus pennsylvanicus. The sequence continues at coordinate 221,703,150 of NC_134579.1, read as the reverse complement.
CTCCGCATCCTCTCCAGCATAAGCTGTCATTGGTATTTTTGATCTTAGCCATTCTGACAGGTGTAAGATTATATCTCAGAGATGTTTTAATTTGCATATCCCTGATGGCTAAGGATGTTGAATATTTCCTTAAGTATCTTTTGGCCATTTGAGATTCTTCTGTTGAGAATTCTCTGTATAGTTTTGTATTCCAATTTTTATTTGCATTATTTAGAATTTTAATGTCTAATTTCTTCAGTTCTTTATATATTTTCGAGATTAGTCCTTTGTCTGATGTGGGATTGGTGAAGATCTTTTCCCATTCAGTAGGCTGCCTTTTTGTCTTATTGAACATGTTTTTTGCTTTACAGAAGCTTCTCAGATTCAGGACATCTCATTTGTTTATTGTTGCTCTCAGTGTCTGTGATACTGAGGTTATATTTAGGAAATGGTCTCCTGTGTCCATGCATTGAAGAATACATTCCATTTTTTCTTCTATCAGATTCAATGTGGCCAGATTTATATTGCTGTCTTTAATCCATTGGGACTTGAGTTTTGTGCATGGCAATACATACGGACCTAATTCAGTGTTCTATATGGTGACATCTAGTTATGCAAGCACCATTTGTTGAAGATACTTTCTTTTTTCTATTGTGTAATTTTAGCTTCTTTGTCAAAAATCATGTGGTTGACAGTTGAATTGTTGAGGCAGACTGATGGTCCACTGTGGCACCAGGATTTATTCCTACTGCATGTTCAGGTTTTGGGGATCCTAAACTTTTTGGATGTATACTTGCTCAGCCTAGATATAGTAGGGAGGGCCTTTGACCATCCCCAAAGCAATGTACCTTACCATCAATGAGGACTGGATAGGGGTGGGATATGTGGAAGGAATGGGGGGGGGGTGGGAACTTGGATTGATATGTTTAAAAATATAATAAATAAATAAATAAATAACAGAGAATGAAATAAGGAAACAAAACGAAGACCATTCTAATATTTTTATTATTCTGCTCTTTTACAGTCCACTTTATCATAATTTTGTGGAATATAAATATTGTTTTATATATTTCTGAGCTGGAGCAGAACTGGTGATTTCATATGAAAAAGAACCTTATTATGTGCATGTTCTTGACATACTATTTCAAAAATAACTTATATTAAACTTACTCTTTATACAGGTTGTCACTCTTAAGCCCAATGGGGAAACTCAACCACACTGCAAAGATCCAAGTTACTGAGTTTATTCTCCTGGGACTCACCTCCAGCCCCGGCCTAAAGGCACCACTCTTTGGAATATTTTTAATCATATACTTGGTCACCCTGGTGGGCAATCTGGGCATGGTTATTCTGACTCATTTGGACTCTAAACTACATACTCCTATGTACTTTTTCCTGAGACATTTATCGATCACTGATCTTGGTTACTCCACAGTTATCGGTCCAAAAATGATGGTAAACTTTTTTACACAGCAAAACACCATTTCCTACACTGGGTGTGCTATGCAGCTGACATTCTTTGAGATTTTTATCATTACCGAACTATTTATTCTTTCAGCCATGGCCTATGATCGTTATGTAGCCATCTGTAAACCTCTTCTCTACGTGACTATTATGTCAGGGAAAGTGCGCTGGGCGCTGGTACTGGTACCCTATCTGTACAGCATGTTTGTGTCACTACTTCTCACAGTTAAGCTATTTACACTGTCCTTTTGTGACTCTAATGTAATCAGTTATTTTTATTGTGACTGTGTCCCTCTGATATCTCTGCTATGTTCTGACACACATGAATTAGAGCTGATCATATTAGTTTTCTCAGGCTGTAATTTACTCTCCTCCCTCTTGATTGTTCTCATATCTTACATGTTTATTTTTGTGGCAATTCTCAGGATGAACTCAAAGGAGGGGAGGTCCAAAGCCTTCTCCACGTGCAGCTCTCATCTGACAGTGGTGGTTGTATTCTACGGAACTCTGTTGTTTATTTACCTGCAGCCCAAATCCAGTCATGCTTTTGATATTGATAAAATGGCCTCTGTGTTTTATACATTAGTCATTCCTATGCTCAATCCATTGATTTACAGTCTAAGAAACAAAGAAGTAAAAGAGGCCCTTAAGAGAACTTTTACTCATGGATTCAGAATCCACACTTAATACCTCAATATTCAGTCACACAATTTTCATACTTTGTCAGACCGTGATACACATGAGATCATTTAATAGGAAAAGTAAACAGCAAGTTTAAATCTCTTCATAAAGAATTCTCTCTATGCAAGCTCCTGCTTCTTTTCCAACTCAAAAGAATAAAACACACAGCACTAACTAATTGAAATCTTCAAATGCTATTCAAGGTCACACTGGAAATTAAAGCTTATTATAGTGATATTTCATTTATGCGTAATAAATAAATCCTGTCTGAAGGTTAGAGGGTAAAACTAAGCCACTAGAGGCCAGGTAGTGGTGTCACACTTCTTTAATCTCAGGATTTGGGAGATGGAGGCAGATAGATCTCAGTAAGTTCAAGGCCACCCTGGGCTATGTAAGATCAATGAGGAAACAGATCCAGGTGGTGGTAGTTTACACCTTTATTCCTAGTACTAGGGAGTTACAAACCTTTAATCCCAGCAATAAAGGGATTGTAAAACGGGAGGAGACAGAAGCTCAGGGCTCAGTCTACAGTTGCCCAGCCTTAGAAGAGGTAAGACTTCTCTAGTGACTTGACTGTTTTGCTTTTATGATCTTTAGCTTGAACCCCAATATTTGTCTGAGTTTTTATTATGCATGCTATAGTTTATAAATATGGTAAATGCAGTTTTTGTTGTTTCAGCTTAGTCTTTGCTTTTCTGTTGTCCTATTTTGCTTTGCTTTGTTTTGGTTATGGGTTTTCAAGACAGGGTTTCTCTGTGTAGCTTCAGAGTCTGTCCTGAAATTCACTCTATAGACTAGGAAGACCTCAAATTCACAGAGATCCTTCTGTCTCTACCTCCCGAATGCTGGAATTAAAGACATGCACCACCACTGCCCAGCTCAGCTTGGAGCTTAATTTTAAAAAAGGAAAAATCATTCCTAATTAAAATGAATCAATGCAAACTATAGACTTAGTGATATATATATATATATATATATATATATATATATATATATATATATTACAGTAGTCATTGAGCATTAAGGTTAAATAAGATTATGCCATGAAGAATATTCCAGCTAAAGAGGAGTCAAGAAAAAAATGTAATGACAACAGAAAATCATTTTTTAAATAAAAAACTAAGCTCTAAGTGTCAAACAAAGCATCAGACCTCATAATGAAGTGTCAATCAACATAAGATAATATTTTATATATTAAGGAAAAGTTGTACATTGAGAAGAATTTTTTTTAATTGGACACAATGAAGAGTTCTCATGAATAAGTTTGGGTTTATAGTCTCATGTTGCAATGGCTTTTGACTGAAAACCTCAAATGAATAATGGCCATCTGACCACGTACTGCTTCATGATAAACATTTTTTTAAATATGTAATGGTGGTTATGTAGGAATGATAACTGGTACTTCAGAGGTCATTGTGAAACCATCCTAGGAGTCTTGTTTCCATTGAAAGCTTACATGAAATTGTGTAGAATCTAAAACACTGGTTCTTTCCTATTTCCCAAAAATCAGACAGCCTCAGCTCTTATTTCACAATTTCTTTACTATAAACTCTTCCTTGATGCATTCTTCTCAAAGATGTCTAACTTTCAGCATGGAATAAATATCTTAATTCAGGCATGAAGTTGTGAAGCACAAACAGGCAAAGAAAATTCTTTTAAGGCTTTATCCAAAGTATTGACCCAATTCAACCCTTAATTCAATAAAGCATCCTTGAAATCAAAGTGCAGTTTCAAAGGATTGTTTTCCTTTATAAATCAGTTTTAATTTTTTTAAAAAAAAGTTACTATCACAAGTGTCAACAAGGAATAAAAATCAAAACGTTTCATGTATGGCTTACGCTGCATCTCTGGATTAGAGAAAGGTGTCGTGTGTGGCCTAGTTTCTGACCAGGATATGAATGCTTGCTCAATGTCTCCAGATGATGCACGTTCCACAAGACAATCTCACTTGGCAGGAACCAGCGGACTTCGGGACAGCACAGAATACTGCTGGGACCCCACGGCCTGCATGCTCTCTTCTCTCTTATAATATTGATGATTATCTCGGAGGTTTTATTGTCATTTTGTCAATCATGCAGTGGACAGATGTGATTATTCCTGAAAACCCCAATTTTTTTTTCCTCAAGTATCTTCCCCTAAAATTCTTTGGGAATTGATGCCTCTCTGGTTTTTTACTGTTCCCTTTTCCTCCTGTCTTCTCACTCCCTTCACCTTCTTCCCACCCCACCCTCATCCACTCCTCAGAGAGGGTGATGTCTCTCATGGGGAGTCAGCAAAGTCTGGCACATCGCTTTAGGCAGGACCAAGAGCCCTTCTCCGCCCCCCGTATCTAGGCTGAGCAAGATATTCCTCCATAGGGAATGGGTTCCAAAGAGTCAGTTCATGCACTAGGGATGAATACTGGTTCCACTGTTAGTGACCCAAAACTGCCCACGTCTCACAACTGTCACCCACATTCAGAGGGCCTAGTTCAGTCTTACACAGGTTCTGCAGCTGTCAGTCCAGGGCCAGTGAGCTCCCACTAACTAGAGTCAGCTGTTTCTTTTTCTGTGATCAAACATCATGATGTTGGCCCCTTTGCTCATCTGGGAATTCCAGTTGCCACTTCAGACCCTGGGAACTGTTCTGATTCAGTGCTGACAGGATCACAGACATATCACCCAAATTTCTGTAACTATGTTTTGATCGGGATTGCTATTCTTAAAAATATGTGCCTGTGTCAATGTTCCTATATTAGTTTAGTAAAAAAAGGATGCACCTGGCTCGATATTTGGTCAAACGAGCAAATAAGTGCTGTTTTTAGTTTAAAAATGTTTTAGGGGGAAAAAAGCGTATTTGACATATTTGGTTTTGCTGGAGGTTAACATCGGAGGATGGGAAAGACTTGTTTGTTAGTATGGAGAAACATGCTTGTTTTGGTTGTATAAATAAAGATGGTTGGAGCTATCCGGGACTGGCCACTTTTGTGAAAGTCATCTGGTGGTCAGACAGTGCATTTCTTTGTGCCGATGTCCCTTCTTTGTCTCAGGACCTAAACCCAGACTGTGGCAAAACTGAGGCAGAAAAGATTCACAATGCAAATTCGAACGACTCACACATATACAAAAACTTCAGTACAAGAATGGCAAAACATAATATTCCAAAATGCAAGTACTTATAGGGGATCAGCGGATTATATAAGAAATTTGAATAATTAAATGATCCTGCTATGCCCATGTCTTTGTATTTATACGCATCTGTTTCACTAGGCCCAGAAATAAACAAGTTCATTTAACTACATGTAGGTATACTCTAAATAAAATTAAAAATATAAACTAAAATATATTATTAAATAAAATATTAATCAGAAATAACACAAAATGAATGAACTACGCATTGGTACTATGTAATTTATTTTGAAGAAACTTTGGGGTCATTTTAGGGTGATGCAATATTCTGTTTCTTGGTAAATATTTTCAAATGCCATCTATGTACAATAGGCATTTTTATATATGTTTTCTAATTTTTAATATATTTTAATTAATTCTTTGTTAATTTTGTACATGCCCTCTTCCTTTAATTCTTTCCATATCTACCCACCTTGCTTTTCCAACAAATTTATATCCTTTTTTTCTCACTTCAATGGAGTTAGTGCTGTCTAAATATTCCTGGATATGTATGTACCTTTACACTGGATTATTGTTGACTTTTGGGGGGCTACACTTTTTAGAAAACTGACCTTTGCTATATCAGAAGCTAACAATTTTCAAGAGTTCCTCTGTTAGAGGTGAAACTTGGTGCCCAGCTCCCCTCTTTGTGCTAGGATTTTGGCTTGCATTATGAGAATATCATATTCCTTCATGCTGTTCAACTTCAAAGACCTTGTCCCCAGGTAGGTCCCCTCAGTTTTACTTTCTTCTGAGTCATGCATAGAGCTGCCTCTGACAATACTCATATCCTCTTATGCGGACTAATTATGTGTTGGATATATTTCCTGCCTCTGACCTAACACCTTCTTTTATATAATTTAACAATATTTTAATTAAAAACCAACAAGCATACAAAGAAGTGTGGTTGGACTTTGACTGAGTAATAAATACTCTAACAACTTTCTTTTTAATTCTCATTGAAATTGCATTCCCTAATAAAAGTAGATACAAATTGCTGTTGTTACTTCTAAGTGATGAGATCTAGTTTTGCGTGAGAATAGATGTAGGAAAAGCACAATGCATATTCTTGTCAAACAACTGCTTTGAAAACACTAATATTGCCATTCTTTGTGGACCTGTAGATGTCGGTGATTTTTCTCAACGGAACGTTGAAGCTGAATAAATAGGAGACATTTGTATCAAAGTAAATGTGCAAAAATTCAAAGCAAAGGCAACAAGATTATTAAATGTCTGATAGGCTTCTTTTAAAAAATTATTTTTTATTTTTTTAGTTATTTCTCCCTTTTATTAATAATAGATTATTTTCTCTTACACTATATCCTGATTACAGTTTTCCCTCTCTTACTCTAATTTACGCTAATTAGTAATTACTTGTATTATAATTACCTTTAGATAGTATATTTCCTTATGACATTTTTAGACATCCTTCGTTCTTGACATTTTGGGATAAATTATAAGCATATACCATGGTTTATTATTTTGTTTTTAAGTTTTTCTTGTATTTTTTTTGAATTTTTACTAGAGAAAACACATGTCATTTATACAGGGGCCTAGAAGTTGACACAAATCATTGTCAGACACTTTCTGGATACCTATAGCAGTTATTATAAAATGTACAAGACCAGTGTAGGCCCCAAACTAATGTAATTTAATTCGTACGCCCTTTAGATACCATGGATTTGAGCTCTATACAATTCAGTAATACAAGCTCAGAGTAAAGCAGTACAGTACAAAGAAACCTGAGGACCCAAAAGGTGGGAGGATGGGGAGTTACCATCTGTCCTGGGTATACACTGTGAGACCTTGTCTTAAAAGAGAGAGAAAGTATCTATTTATGAGTAGATTAATTCCTAGAGGAGAGTCTTGTTGTGAAAACAGTTCTGAGAACATCTTCCCCAAGGATGCAACAGACTTCTTATGGATCCTAGCGTCACTGGACTTCACATTTTGATCTCAAAGTCTTATAGAGCTGAATCAACTCATGAATGCAGCCATGTAGAGATTTTAATTAAGAGCGTGAAGTCCAATGTCTACTCCAGGTTGGTTTAGAATATTTCCTATTTTTATATAAGGACTTTGAATATCCATATAATGTTTTAAACAAAACCATTCTCCCTTTATTTTGGAAGTATGAACTGCTGATAATCAAGTAGCAAAATATCTAAACTAGCAATTTTTTTTGGATATTGTAACTATAGTGGTCAATAGAGGGTGGCATAATGATCAGCCATCATTGTTTTTAAATTAAATTATCCCTGTGTCTCATGGATTAAGTAAATAATTTCATTAAACAATGCAGTTTTCTTAGTGAATAGTTTTTCTTATTTTATCATTGTTATATTCTCTAAAAGGAAAAATTTATGTTTTGATGATTGCATTTATAAAAGAAAAGTAGATATAACTGGCTCCAAACAAATTACATCCCTTCTTGAGAATGCAAATTTCTTTGGAAAAATATGCTTAATGGGGATGCTATTTCTGCATCACAGTACATGCTCAGAAACCAAGCTTCTAGAAGTTTGAAACAAATAGAACATGGGAAAAAATGGAGGTGACTTACACATCAGTCAGCACTACAAAGTGAGACAGCCTCATGAAGACATTAAAATATTAGATGACATATATACAAATAAATATAGGCTTTTAACATATGCAATAAACTTAGTAGTGAAACACATTTACAAAAGTCATCTATCAGACATTAAATGAGTCTGTCTACAATTTAGCAAAGGGTCTGTTGAAAGGAAACACTTTGAAGAGGTATCCGAAAACTGGGTCACATTGAAAAGGGGCATCCGCTAAAACAGTGGACTTTAACTACAGAGACCAAGAACTCTAATTTACTATCATGAAGCCTGTTTCATATTTATGGATAACATTCCCAGGAAGCAACATGCTTTCTGAAATTTGCACTTAGCTCATTTACTTAGTACAGAGAGCTCAGGATAAACTTCTCTGCCTCCTTCCAGCACATTCCAGAGCAAGACTCTGGATGATCTTGGACAGCCCATCATCCTGCCTCCACATTTTCTTGAGTCCTGCGGGTACAGACCAGTACTACCACACCTATTTTTCTTCTTTTTGTTTTTTTTCCCCTTTTTAAGTTTGTCTCTTATTGTGTGACTGAAACTAGGCTGGAAACTGGCAAATAATTAATCATCCCCCGCCTCAGCTTCATCAATACTGTGATTATCAGTGCCAACCACCAGACCTGCATTTTCTTTTGATATTAAGCATGTTTTCTAAACTCAAAGCATTGATTTTCCTTTTTGGTCCAACATCTAGACTTTTTCCAAAACCAAACAATTCATAATGATCACAACAGCAAAAAAATAAAAAAATCTGTGGCTCAAATCAAGTAATCAAAATATTTCTTTCTCTAAAATGTCTCCATAATTCACAAATGAGAATAGAAAGTAGGAAGTCCATTTTGAAGTATAACTTTCTACCCAGGAGCATCATATCTAATGACAATTTAGAAAATGCTTCCTTTACTTCTTATGCAATTCCTTCCTTCCTCAAACAGATGAATTCACAGCTGTTACATGGCTCCTATAAATACATCTCATGTCACTGAGTTTATTCTTGTGGGTGTTTCAGACCGTCCAGACCTGCAGGTCCCACTTTTCTTCGTCTTCCTGGTCATCTACATGCTGACAGCAGCAGGAAACCTGGGCATCATCACCCTCACCACCGTGGACTCACGACTTCAAACTCCCATGTACTTCTTCCTCAGACACCTGGCTGTCATCAACCTTGGCAACTCCACTGTCATTGCTCCTAAAATGCTGGTCAACTTCTTAGTCAGCAAGAAAACCACCTTGTACTATGAATGTGCCACCCAGCTGGGAGGATTCCTGGTTTTCATTGTAGCAGAGATCTTCATGCTGGCTGTGATGGCCTATGACCGCTATGTGGCCATCTGCAACCCCCTGCTCTACATGGTGGTGGTGTCTCGGCATGTGTGCCTTCTGCTGGTCTCCCTCACATATGTCTATGGCTTTTGCACGGCCATTGTTGTTTCATCTTGTGTGTTTTCTGTATCTTATTGCTCCTCCAATAAGATCAACCACTTTTACTGTGACAATGTCCCTCTGTTGGCATTGTCCTGTTCTGACACCTACCTCCCAGAAACTGTAGTCTTTATATCTGCAGCTACAAACCTATTTTTTTCCATGAGTATAGTGCTAGTGTCTTATTTCAACATTGTGTTATCTATCTTAAGGATCCGTTCAGCAGAAGGACGGAAGAAAGCCTTTTCTACTTGTGCTTCACATATGGTGGCTGTCACAGTTTTCTATGGAACACTGTTATTCATGTATTTGCAACCTCAAACTAATCACTCCCTGGATACTGATAAGATGGCCTCTGTATTTTATACACTGATCATCCCAATGCTGAACCCCATGATCTACAGCCTGCGGAACAAGGATGTGAAGGCTGCACTAAAGAGATTTGTAACAAATCCATGTAATTCTTTCAAATCAATGTAACTTTAAAACACCTTTGGTCAATAAAGACATGGATATGATCACTCACAATTGTGAAATAAAAAGCGACATGGCTGACTTACTGGTTTGAAATCAATCCTGGGCAACAAAAGTCAAGGAGAAAAGCAGAACTCAGATACAAAATAAGTAAATTTTTCTGGTTATAATAGTAACCTACACACATACATGTGAATAACTGCCCACTGGCATATGGTAACTAATTTGGAAGAAATGTATCCAAGAACACAAAGATATGGGTCTTTTGTTCTTTTTATTTATTCTTTGAAAATTTCCATTGTATTAAATTTACTCTTATTCTCTCTAAAAGCTCTTATTAGATGTCTTGCACTCTATCTTCCCCTTCTAATTAATTAATGTTTATAATCTACTGAATATTTTGAATTTTAGGTTAACTAACTTGAACGTCGGAGATCAAGTGGGGGAAAAAAGGAGAAAGGGGAAGGGAATATAATAATTAAAGAAAGAAGAAGGGAAAAGGAAGATAAGAAATAAGGAAAGTAAAGATGGGGAGAAACAAGGAGAAAGAGAAAATATGAGAGAATATATGATTGTGAGGTCAAAGGATCAAAATAGTACAGGAAGACCCCCACTGTATTTTCAACAGATAAAGCCAAAGCAATCTCAGTTGAAATGAAAATATGTAGATTTCCATTAAAGCATTTTCTTACCCACAAGATAAGATTGCATGCTATGTTTAAAACGTTTACATACTTTATAAGTAATGAGAAACAATTTTTCCAAACAGGAGAATATGTTGATTTGTGTCTATATTCCTCCCTTAGGGAATGGACTGATATGTCATTTTATGTTACTTTATCTTGATGGTTTCCTTCCAAATAGTTCAATATGCAAAGTAAAGGTGTCACATGACAGTGACGAAAAATGACAAAAACTAACTTGACTAGGAAAGTAGATTAACACTATCAGTGATAAGTCAAGTCTACAAAGGGGCCCTTCATCATGACGTGAACAAGATAGCAATCTACTGCTTTTATTTCTTTACCTACACCTATAACTTTAATCCAAGTATGAGAAAAACTGAGAAGAAACCGAGCAGAGTAGCAATGCAGAAAATACTGGCCAGTATATTCCCTCAAATCACCATAACATATAGAGAAACTATGATAGCATAGAAGACATTAATGAGACAAACTAACTACATGTCTATTTTGGATGGGACATCTGATCCTAGTGGATATAAAACTAAATTCTGAGTAAAATATGTAATCTATGAATGATAATAAAATATTTGATATTCATCAAGCATGCTATTGAGACATAATGTGGCATCTCCTATTTCTCCTGTCATCATATGGGCTTTTATTTTAAAATAAAATCTAGGGCTGAGGATGTCTCTGAGCAGGTGAAGTACTTATTCATTATATATGGAGCCCTAGGTTTGATCCCAGCACAGCTTTGGATGTGAAGCACAGTTCATGAAATGAAACTTGGATTCAGGATGTGTTCATTTTGTCATATGAGTCTGCTGATAACACACAACATCTTTAAAAACAAAAAGGAAAAATGATGCAAATAATGCAAAGTCACATAGCACTGCATATGTGTGTGTACATGACACCCCTCTTACATGTACATACACACCCACACAAAATAAAAATCTTAGCTATTGTACCTTACACATGACTGACACTTCACTAAAATTTCAGCTCTCCTGTTTGTGACAGAACACATGAGCAATCCTTAGAATTGGAGATCTGATGAGGAAAACCAAAAGTTTCAACAGGCTTTGTATAAGAAAAAAAATAAAATCTGTTTATATGTCAAATTTGTGGACATTTATTGACTAGAATAACTCATGAGACCTCAAATTGTAAATAGTATCACTAAAAAATGGGATAGTTTTATGTCAGAAATTTAATAACACACAGTTCACATTTCTTAGCTATGTTGATATGTGTTTTTATTTCTAGATATCATTTTGTTTTTATTTTTTTATTTTACTGTGATTTACCTGATATTTACTTTTATCAACATAAATAGATTTGGAATTGTAGTAAATAATAGTTAATTAATAGTATCACGATTTTCTGCAGTCATAAAGTCTCCAAATTACTTAACATAATTACTTAAATTGCTCTAACATGAAGTTTTCACGTATATTTCCACAGTAATAACTCAGAAGGGAATAATTAATTAATAACAGTGTCTCATTGCACTTTAACAAAGCCAGTGGGAGAAGACAAAACTTTTATTTCAAGAGCTTGATAATTAGGATTCAGCAAACCTTACACACTTAAATCATGCAAATAAAAATGTAAAAATTAAAACACTGTAGAGAAAGTACAGATTCTCCTTAATGTGAATGAATACTGGAGCTCCCTAAAAATGCTAAGAATAACTTCTCTGTGCTTGTACGGATGTTGGGTTCAGTACCCTGGCAAAGTGGTTTGAGTAAGAATGTCTCCCTCGTCCTGGGCATTTGAACACTGGTCCCCAGGTAGTGATGCTGTTTGGGGCTGTGCAAGAGGAAGTTAGTACTGAGTCAGGCCGTTATTTGAAAGCCTCTTTCTTTTTCCAGTTTGCTTTCTGTGTTTCATGCTTGACTTTGAAGGCATCAGCTTCTAGTTTCTATTTTGCAGCTATCTCGCTGCCATGATGGAGTCTTACCCCTCCGGAGTCATAAACTCAAGAAACTTGTTTCGTTTTTAAGTTTATTCTGATCATGCTGCTTTACCTCAGCAGCAGGAAAGTAACTATTACACCTGTGCAGACCACTTCACAACTCTACCAACCAATGACAGGATTGTAAGAACAGATGTCTCCTGATTGATTACTTAGTGCTCGAGTCAGATCTACTCCACTCACTGAAATATCATCCTTTGTGCTGAAGGGAATTCTGACAATTTTATCTTTATAGTCTGAAAGCAAACAAAAACATCTATTTCAAAACAAATAACTCTATTAACAAAATAAGAATCCCAACAGAGAAGAGACACACCTTGAATTTCATATCTCAAATTCACAGTTTCAAGAAAGTTGAAACTAAAAAAACAACTTTTGTAGTAATGTCATAGAAAATAAAATGTGTTAAATTATAAAAACAAGTATACTAATGATTAATATTTTACATTTAGTAAATCATTGCTAATGCTATGAACAATTACAACTAAAATAATAATAATAAGCTTTTCTCTTTGAGATAAAAATTAACCATGAAGAGTCACCTAAAATATAAAGGAATGACCTTTCAACAGCTGTCTCTAATAGGAACCTGATGAATGAATAGTGGTCATTGATTAATTTGTCATCTCCGTAATAAAAGCTACTTCAGGAGCTAGAGAGGCAGGAAAGCAGTTAAGAACACTTCCTGCTCCTCCAGAGGACCTGTGTTTTGTTTTCACTACCAACTAGGAGTTCAAACCATGTGTAACTACAGTTCCTGAGGATCTGATGCCTTCTTCTGAAACCTGTGGGTATTGAACAGACATGGTACACATATTTACATGTGGGCAAAACACTCGAAAACATAAATATGTTTTCAAAGACAAAATCGTCATTAAAAGGGAAGTATCCTATAGGCTATTTTACTCTTAGCTATTTCAGAAATACTCCAGTATTTACTGCGTACAAAGTATTATTTTAGGTTCTTATGATAAAATCATAAATGAAAGTGACATGATCAAGCAGGCCGTTCTTCAGTGACAGGGTCCTCTCCATTCTTTATGAAACTTCTGCTGTGGTGTAATGATTAATGAAAAAATATGCAAGATGACATGAGAAAATTAGCAGGGTTTAAGAATATGGAGGAGTGTTCCTAGAAAATGGAATACCAGGTGCACAAAACGAGAAGAGAATGAAATTCCAGTGTCTATCAACCAATCAAAAGAACAAACGATCCAATAAAAAAAATGGAATACAGTCCTAAACACAGAACTCTCAACAGAGGAATCTGAGACACTTAAAGAAATGCTCAATATCCTTAGCCATCAGAGAAATGTAAATCAAACAACTCTGAGATTATCTTACACCTGTAAGAATGGTCAAGATCAGAAACACTGATGACAACTTATGCTGGAAAGGTTGTAGGGTAAAGTGAACACTCCTACATTGCTGGTGGGAATGCAAGCTGGTACAGCCCGATTGGATATAAGTATAGTGATTTCTCAAAAAATTAGGAAACAACCTTCCTCAAGATCCAGTAGTATCACTTTTGGGTATATATCCAAAGGATGCTCAATCATACCACAAGGACATGTGCACAGTTATGTTCACAGCAGCATTGTTTGTCATAGCCAGAACCTAGAAACAGCATAAAAGCCCCTCAACTGAAGAAAGGATAAGGAAAATGTGATACATTTACACGATGGAGTTCTACACAGCGAAAAAAAAAAATGACATCTTGAAAGAAGCAGGCAAATGGAACATCATATTGAGTGAGGCAATCCAGACCCAGAAAGACAACTCAGACCCAGAAAGGCCAATAACAAGAGCAAAGATTTTTATGTCATGCTTTCCTACTTGCTGGTAATGAAGATCGTATAAATGACCTTGTTTCCTTCAGGGATCCTAGGCACAGCACTATAATCTCTACAGGTCATTGTGTCCTGAGTTTCACTTTGTGTTGGGATGAACACCACGGACTAGTGGTGTTTCTTCTCTGTAAATCAAGGTTTTGTGGAGTCAATAATACCTTTTCACGTTTTCTTTTTTTTTCAAATGGCTTTATAGGGAACAGTGTGTGGATAATGGGAGCAGATGAAACTAGAAAATAAAAGCAAGTTAGTAAAGTATTTTCTATCAAAACCCTACAATGTTTTCTTTTAGACTCCAGTTTAGACAGGTGAAACACGACCCTCCCCATTCCCCTTCCAGGCATAGCCCTGACTTCCTACAACTGGCCCTGTAGACCAGGCTGGCCTCAAACTCACAGAGATCCACCAGCCTCTGCCTCCCAATTACTGGGGTTAAAGGCATGCCCCATCATGGCCAAGAAGCTGTTAGTATTCTTAGTCTGTTTAATACTGTGAACTATAACAGCTTTTTTAGTTGAGATTGAATTTCAATTGTATGCTTTGTTACATAACTTCATCAAGTACAAATAGTGATTGCAGATGCTTTAACTAGCAAGGAGACATTACAGCCCTCTGGATTTTCTATTCTGAAGGTTAAATATATTGGGAATTTTTGAAATTCCTTAAGAGTAAGAGTGCACTGTGTTTTTAGGAATGCACCCACTCATGAACAATGCTGATTTACTTTTATTTTGCATAAAGGAAAGCTATAATCCACTGTTGGTATGAGCAGCAGTGTGATAAATCCTGAACTTTACTACATTTTGTCATAGAATCTGACATAAATTTTTGTGACGAGATCCAACTGTGAGAATGTAAGTTACACCATGGACAGAAGAATGAGTCACTACTTACAGGCATGTGCAGTGCCTGCCACAGCTTTGAATTCAAAATATTGAACCTTTTTGGATTCGGCATATAACTTGCTAGATACCTTTATGAGAATTCCTGGCAGCACGTGCTTTTGTGGTCTCTTTCTGCTCTCTCCCTCGACCCCTGTTACCCTAGTTATCCTTTGTAGCCTCTTCATAACCCACATGCCCTTCTGCCTCATTCTTTCTCATATTTTATATAAAAAAGGACATCAGGTGACATACATGCAATACTCACTGCATAAATTTATAGCTTCCCAAATAAAAAATAAGCAACTATAGTTTGCATTTCCATATACCTCTATCAATGGCATTTATTGCCCATTAAGATTTAATATTTACTTCATATCATACTATAAAACAAAAGGTAAGAATCATAACAAAAATAATGTGTTTCAGTCTCATTCATTTTATGTTCATAACATAATTTCTTTCTTTATGGTTGAAATCAATTATGTAACTGTGTGTCTTTTTGACATTGTCTTTCTGCATACATGCATTGAGGGACACATAGACTTTTCTTTATCTTGGTTGAGTTTAAATGTAGTGTTATAACCATGGATATTTATTGCATTTTGTGGAATAAGCCAGGCATAAAAATAGGACTACTTTCTACTATGCCTCAAACATGGAAGTTTAAACATAATTATTAGACTGAAAGAAAAATTGTTTACAAAGAAATGTGGCATAGAAAAGTTATAATATGAGGCTGTATTTAGTCAATGCTGTAATATATTAAAATGCTGTATTTTATCCCAATAATGTCTGTAAGTATTAGATAGTATTCATAAATTAAAAATGAAGAACCAAGTGAAATTCTTACACTCTTTAAGTATTCTTCTTTGTTAATGTTTATGCTAATATTTATGTTTATATTTAGGATCAAATGCTTTGTTCACAATCTTCACCCACACTTCTAAACTTTATTTTAAACAAATTTCTGACTTTAAGCCTGAAGGTCAAGTAAATTCCCAGGGATATACCAAATGTTCTGTGCATAAAGAGTTGTTGACAATAAATTCTTCCAATAGTTAGATGTTGTACTCATGCTAAACTCACTTTACTATACTCATAGATCATTGCCCAGCCAACACGATATCAAAGAGGCTTCACCCAGTAACTGATGGGAGCAGATGTGGAGACCCATAGCCAAACACTGCGTGGAAATCAGGGAATTCTGTGGAAGAGGGGGAGGAAGGATTGTGGGAGACAGAAAAGCCAAGGTCACCACAAGAAAACCCATGGAATCTAACCTGGTTCATAGGACCCCACTGAGACTGAACTGCCAACCAGAGAACTTGCATGGGGCTGACCTAGGCCTTCTCCACCTATATTACAGTTGTGTAGCTTGGTCTTCTTCTAGGAATCTGAACAAAAGGAGCAAGGGTTGTCTCTGACTCTGCTGTCTGCTTTTGGGACCCTTTCCTCCTATTGGGTGGCCTCCTCCACTTCAATAGGAGAGATGTCTAGTTTTACTGCAATGTTATTGCCATGGCTGGGTGATATATGGAGGCCTGCTCTTTTTAAAGAGAAAGAAAGAGGAGTGAATGAATGCCCAGGGTAGGCAGGAACTGGGGGTAGGGGGGAAGGGAAGGTGAAGGGCGGGAGGTTGGGAGAAGGACTGGGGAGGGAGAAAGGAGGGAGAGGACTGTGATTGGCTAGGGGAAATAATTAAAAACTAATAATAAAATTATAATATATTAATAATTGGTTACATAAATTATAAATGATTATTTATTAAAATGATAAAATGGCAATGAAAATGACATTTTCTACTCCATAAAAAGTTATCCCTTATAAGAACACGACATTAAATATTACCGATTTACTCTTCAGAGACAGGGAGTTCTTTGAATATGTCTCCCACAGGAGTATAGATTCTCATTTTTCTGATAACCTCATTTTCTTATTCTCTGGAGTAGGAGCCTCTGGGACAGAGACACAAACAAAGTCTTGCAGCCAGCTTCTCTTTGCACACATTATGAGGAGACAAAGAAGAACATCCTGTCTGGGTAGGTTGAAAGAGAATCTCTCTGACTTAGAACACTACTGTAGTGTTTCAAGGTGAATCTTAACTACAATATGGTAAGGTGGTTTGGAATATAACTTTGACTCACTTTGTTAGATAATGTCAGGAGTATGTTCTCTGGTCTGTTTAACCTTTTATATATGGCTACAAGTTATAATAAGAGACATTTTAAGTGTATATGCATTAAATAAATAATCTAGTTTATAAATTACATGCTTAGGGAAAAACCAAGTTCATGTTTGATCAGAATATAATCCATGCACATATTATCTTTCATCCTTTCAGTACCTACAGATTTTTATAGAAAGTTAATGGCAACATTAGGCAAGTATCACTGATATGCCCCTAGATATACCCTGCAAAGAAAAGAATATGCCTTCAAAGTACAGGGAAGAACTATTCAAATATTTTTAGTAAATTTTATTTTATTTTCTTCCTGTTCTATTATCTAAAAATTGTCAAATTAAGAAATTAATGAAAATGATGTTGCTATCAAATATAAAGTGTCTAAAGTTGAACAGAGAAAAAAGTGTGGGGAAAAAATGAGAGGGTAGGAAATACAGATGAGACAGGTAAATGGGGTTTCATGGAAAACTATAAAGTAGGTTTTCAACCTGAGAGGGAAAATCCAGATATATTAGTCTGAGGTATATTTCAATATTGATGATGGTAAATACTATTGTTCTTTAAATGCTCATGTATTTTGGTAGAGAAAAGAACTGCATATGAACAAAAGTATAAGAAAATGTTTGAGAGAAAGTTAATGTTAATATTAACAAACAAAAAAGAATCAAATTAAGGTCTGAATCCATAAACTGGATCAGTAGATACAGTTAGTGTTAGTGAAACTGAATGAATTGAAAAATATAAAAATCTTCAAGTGCACAGTACAAAAAAAGTCACATTCTTTTAGAAAATTAAAGGGTACATATGAGTACTGTAATTATATACATTGTCAAGGAAAATATGAATCACAGAGTGTTTAGGATGTGGTTATAGAGCAGAGTGAAAGAACTCAGACCTCTTTGCAGACAAGCTGCTTAACCAGTGTATTAGCTAAAGTCACATGATGAATGTAGGCCAGAGGATACAATTGAAAATTTGTTTATATCTGAAAGTGTATCATGAATTCAATTGTTGGGCGGTATTTGGATTAAAACAGAATCATATACTAGAACAGAAAACAGCTCACAAATCCAGAAAATGAGAACATTATTATTTTAGTTATAGTTAATCATCCTACAGCATCTTGTATCAGTACTTATGTCATTAATTTTTCACAAAATGAATTGATACTGAGAAGACTAACAAAAAATGTATTTTCATTTTACCTTTATTTTTGTGTGCTATCTGTTGCCTTGTGGTTCAAAATTGCTTTCTTAGCATGGAGTAGAGATGCAGAAAATGTGTCCCTAGAGACTTCTAAGAGTGTCAGTGCTGCTCTTACTGGAAAGCAGAACTCAGTTGGTTCTAATCAGTGTTAGGGTCTCAAGATGCGAACTAAATACTAGTTTATTTAGTAAAGAAAGAGAAATTGAAGTAATTCAGTTTTCGAAAGTTATTAATTGCTACATATGCTTGCTAGCTGTTAGACAATGATACAAATTAGAATCAACTAGGAAGAAGGAATATTATTGAATCAATGGCTTCATAAGATTGACCTGTAGACAAGCTTGTATTATTAGTTATTATTGTTATCACTATACTCTTTGATGGATGACTGACAAGGGAGGGAGGGACCATCCTTCTATGGGTGGTACCATTTCTAGGCAGGTTGCATTGGATGGTATAACAATGTAGGCTGAACAAGCCAAGAGATTCACACCAATATGCAGACATCCCCCATGTTTGTTTTTTCCACTTCCAGCCTCTAGATTCCTCCCCTTGTTTTTTAATCATGATGGACTGTGGTCTGGACACAAATGATAAAGCAAACCCTCTCCTCCCAAGTTACTTTTAGCTATGGTATTTTATCATAATAATAGAAACCCTATCAATGACATGAATTTCTCAATAACATAGACTGTTTTAAAATAATGAGTATATATTCTAATGAGTTGAACAATAGCTGTTACCACATAAAAGTATTTGTGGACTCTTAAAGATATGAAGGCTTATTTTACTTATATATTTTAGTGCAATTTTAGGAAGAGTAAAACAATTTGTAGGTTACATAAGAAAAATTTTATTTTTAGATATAAAATTAATAGAGAAAGGAAGTATAGTGGATAAAAATGAAAAAAAAGGTAAAAGAAAAAGAATGTGTGATATTATTTAGATACGTAAAATTTTAATTAAGAAAATTAGACAATAATGATAGAAAAACAAAAATTTTAAGCTTCAACTTCAACAAAAAAACAAGAAGTTCACAGCACATCTCAAACATGCTTTTTAGAATAAGACATGAAAAATCATGAAAAAGGACCTCACTTGTAAATTGATCTGTAAGACAATGTCCAGATTTCTTGGAAAACAACTATCAGTGCTATTCCAGATAATACTATATGGATACAAGAATAGTCCTTTTCTTAACCATTCTCTTTCTCAGACTTTTAGAGATGATATTAGATCATCAAGGTTTATGATGCAAGGCTAAAGACTTGGACTTGCATCATGGGTTGAATAGCAAGACCTTGTCATATAAGAAACAACAAAAAAAGAAGAAAGAAAGAAAAGAAAGAAAGAAAGAAAGAAAGAAAGAAAGAAAGAAAGGAAGAAAGAAAGAAAGAGGGAGGGAGGGAGGGAGGGAAGGAAGGAAGGAAGGTCAGACAAAGAGAGAAAACAGAGTTGTTCATGTGAAATAAAACCTGGACACAATTTGAGCTTCCAAAGGTATAAAAACACATAGTCAATTAAAAACATACTAAGAAGTGTGATTTTTGAATAAAAAGTAATTTTAAAACATAAGGGTTCTCTAAACAATTGTTTTATGTTGCTTCGCTTGATTTTATTTTATCTTGGAGCTTTCATTTTTAAAATACCCATAAAATGGGATACTTACATTAAGACTCAGTAAAATGAAATGATATACATAAAAACCTTGCTGTGTGTTCCACAATGTTAGATGTTTTCATTTTTTGAATTATGAAGATATATTTAAGATAATACTATAAGTTAGACTACTTATATAAAATTAATTACTATTATAAACAAGGGAAAGCATAAAACTGTATTATCCCAATACCGGAACGATAAGTAGTTTAAAATTACATATTAGAATATATTTATAAGACAATGGATGTTTTTCCTAATAACAGATCTATTACAGTGTAGCATATTCTGAACATGTCCATCCATATTTATCACTTCTTTCTCTTGTCCCATTTCTCTTACCAGATGGTTCTCTTTTCTACTTTTACATGTGTGTGTTTGAACATATATATGTTCGACCACAGCAACAAGAGGAAATTCTAATAGTGTTGCAACTGCAGAAGATATAGTATACTTTGTAAATATATTTGTAAGTCATGGCTTAGACATTATAACAAATCAGAAAATAGCTACAAGAATGTACTGAGCAAAACATTTGAACCAACCAAAAGTGGACTAATGTAGACTCTTTTCACTCATCAGTCTTTATATAAATTGATGGATTTGTAATAAAAGAAGAAAAATATTCTTCTTACCTAAATTTCTCTTTTATTTTTCTATTTTCTTGCCTGTTGGCTTTATACGTTTTGTTTTGTTTTATATTTTTAGGATAGAATATCTTTGTGTTTCACTATTTAGGACAGGTTGGCCCTGAACTCAGAGATCCTCCTGTCTCCACCTTCTGAGTTCTGGGATTAAAGTCATGGACCACCATATATAAGTTGTACTAATTCTCTCCCTACCCCTACCCCTACCCTTCTATCTTCCCTATTTCACTGCCACCCTTCTTTACAACATGTCCCCTTTCCCGTTCTTATCTTCTTTTTATGTGTGGTCAATTGAGAAAAATTAGAGATACTTGTGTGAGACTGGGTGGGAAGTTCTTCACTGAAGGAACAGGAATTTATCTCTGGCAATACCCCTGAAGAAAATGAAGCCCCTTCAATAGCATGAGTCAATTGCTCATAATTCTTTCTGTTACCTGCCCCATATTCAGCATCGCTGTGCTATGACAAACCCTACACTAGTAGAGAAACAATGACAAATATCTTTTTAGGAGATCATAAAGTACTAAGTATCTCTTGAGTTATGTAAACTGGAAATGTATCATTTGGATTTTTCTCTATTCCTACAGGTGTTCTGAAGACTCATGGCTCAGAAAAACTGCACCCAAGTCACACAGTTCATTCTTGTGGGCCTCACAAATAACCAGGAGTTGAACACGCCCCTCTTTGTGGTATTCTTGTCCATCTATCTTTTCACAGCCATAGGTAACCTGGGGCTGATCCTGGTCATTAGAACAGATGCAAGACTCCACACGCCCATGTACTTCTTCCTCAGCAACTTGGCTTTTGTTGATTTCTGCTACTCCTCTGTCATTACACCCAAGATGCTTGGGAATTTCCTATATAGCAAAAATTTCATATCCTTCAATGCATGTGCTGCCCAGTTAGGCTGCTTTCTCACATTCATGGTATCGGAGTGCTTGTTATTGGCTTCCATGGCGTATGATAGATACGCAGCCATCTGTAATCCTCTACTGTATATGGTCACAATGTCCCCCAGAATCTGCATCCAGCTTGTAGTTGCACCCTATACCTATAGCTTCCTGATGGCATTGATTCACACTCTTCTCACTTTCCACCTGTGCTATTGCCATTCCAATATCATCAATCACTTCTACTGTGATGATATGCCCCTTCTCAGGCTTGCTTGCTCAGACACTCAGTACAAACAGCTGTCTATTTTGGCCTGTGCTGGAATCACATTCATTTCTTCTGTTCTGATTGTTTCTGTTTCCTACATGTTCATTATCTCTGCCATTGTTAGGATGCGCTCAGCTGCAGGAAGACGCAAAGCCTTTTCTACCTGTAGCTCCCATATGATGGCCGTGAGCATCTTCTATGGAACTCTTATCTTTATGTACTTACAGCCAAGTTCTGACCACTCCCTTGATACAGATAAGATGGCCTCTGTCTTCTACACAGTGATCATTCCCATGCTAAACCCCTTGATCTACAGCCTTAGGAACAAGGATGTGAAAGATGCCCTGAAGAAAGTCATAGATGGTAGAAACCAGACTTCGGTGTTTAAAGAGCTAAGAAAATAATTTCAATAAACATAGATTTTCAATCTTGGTCTACCCCCCAATATTAGTAAAATGAGTTTAATATCTTAAAATTAATTGGTGTTCAACAGAAATATTATTAAATCAAACATTTCTGTGTCATTTTTCTTTTTATTATTTTTATTTTATTGAATTACTTTTCATATAATATAGTCTAATTACAGTTCCTCTTCTCTCAAATTCTTCCAGTTCTTCTTCAATGTGTGTTCACCTGCTTTCTGTCCCTCATTTAAAAAAAAAACGACAATTAAGGGATAATAATAAAATCTAATAATGTAAAACAAAAACAAACCAATTGGACTAGGACAAACAAACAAACCTAAGGGAAAAAGCCCTAGAAAATGCACAAGAAACAGAAACAGATGCAAAGACTCATTTATTCCTGTAGGCTCAGAAATCCCATAAAAATGCAAAACCAGAAGCTGTAATAAACCTGTGATGTAAAGGAAAAGAATCATTTAATAAAATAAACTAAATTAAAAATAAAAATAATGTCTTTATCAAACTCCTTCCTTCAGGACACAGGAAATCACAAAAAAAGAAGAGGCAGGAAGTCTGTAATAACCAGAGGAGGTGGAGAATACCAAGTAAACAAGCCTTTCTTGACACAAGAGAGCTGGCACACATATCAACTCACAGACACAGAAGCAGTGTGCATAGGGCCTGCATGGGTGTGCACCAGATAGGGTCCTAGAGCTAGAAGAAAAAGTGAACACATGTCAACATCCCTAATCCTAAACTATTTCCAAATGATAACCACTTGCAAATGATAAATTAGTTTTCTCCAAGGGAGTCTCACCGGGAAAACAAACCACTCATAGGGACAGACCACATTCCCAGACATATATGGCCAACAGAGAATGAGAGCAGTGGTGTTTCGGAGTTTGTCTTTTAAGGACATGGAAAAATTTAAGAACTTTGCAAGATTAACCGCTGGTTAGGACACTGGGTTCAAGTAAAAACTAAAAATGTCCCAAGACTTTCCTAGCAGCTATGGAGAAGTGGTCCATACCCTGCATTATGCAAGACCAACTTCCTTGACCCTTAATGAACCCAGCTTGTGGTTTTTGCCTATATGTTAGGAGGTAGTAGGGGAGTAGGGGAGATAAAGGTAGACAGATTGATTAAAAATACATTCTCTGGTCTGTCTTTTCTCAGAAGGCAATCATGTCATCACAAAGCTCCCACCTCCATGATGTCTTCTAACTCTAATTGCATCTCACAGGTACCATCTTAAAAGACTATTTTTTAGGGGGTTAAGGTTCAACACACGATCTTTGGGAGAAAAAAATCAGTTCATTGGAGGATCATTGTCCCTAATATATTAAAATCATATTCTTTCCATGGTGTCTCCAAGAGAAGGCCAATGAAACAATCAAAAAGAGCCTGAATGGGTGCTGCACACTCTGCCCCCGTCTGGGCACTGTGTGCTACAATACAGTTCTCAAGCTTCGGGCAAGGGACTGGAGGTTGAAATACAGAAACACACACAGAGACAGACAGACAGAAACACCGTCCTCTAATCACTGGTAAGAAGCCCTTTATTCAATAGCACCATGGAGGCTTATATATCCAACAATCAAGTGGGCCAACAGGTGAAGACCTTATCCTCTGATCCTCAAGGCAAGGCACAGCTTTTAGTAACTCTAATCAGAGAAGGCTCTTGCAGGGAAGAGCAGCTGAAAGCCAGGACTCCAAATGGTCGCAACAAATGGGACCAACCTAGTCCCTCTGCATGTGTGTAACAACCTTGTAGCTTGGTTTCTTAGTAAGGCATCTAACAGTAAGAACAGGACCTTTCCCTGGCACTTAGGTTATTTTTGGTAACCTGTTAGTCATACTAGATTACCTGGCCCTGCTTCAAGATAAGGGGAGGAGCTTGGTACTGCCTCAACTTGATATGCCAAGCTTTGTGCAAACCCATGGGAAACCTGTCTCTTTCTGAATGGAAATGGAGAGGGAGTGGGTAAGTAGACAGGTAGATGGCAAAGGGGAGGGGACAAAAGGAAAGGACTGAGAAGACTCTGGTTGCTTTGTAAAATAAATGAAAAAACGTTATTAAAATAAAAAACAATGATGCATTTTAGATCATATAGTTTAGTGACTAAATCAGTATCAGAAACCAACAGCCTAGAAGAAGAAACACATACTTTTTGAGTATTTCAAAACAGCAAATAAACACAGCATTATATGTTATGGTCCTCTAAAGTAGATTTTTGCAACTTAGTTCTTCCAAATATATGCAAATTTTAAGAATTGTCACATGGCAGTTCTTTTGTAGTTGTTGTTCTACATAACTATTTTATTGTGCATTACCTTATATGGAATGTTTCTTTTTTTAACTATTACTGGTTCTATGTGGATTCCACGTTACGCATTCCAATCTCACTTTTCTCCCCGTCTCCTCGTATCTGCCTACTGCCCGTGCAACCTTCCCCCAAATCGAAATCAAATGTAAAAGACAAACCTAAAACCAAGCAGAAATAATATAAATAATGAAAATCAGAAAAAAATGGCAGTCCCCAAAACAGCATATTAAGGCAAAGATATGAAAAAGCAGAGTTTAAGATCTGTGGTTTCTGCCAACCAAAAAAATTTATTAATTATCTCTCACCTGATTTGAGATATCTATGCCCCAAAGACATAGACTATAATTTTTTTGACTAATTCTTCTTACATCATTCTTTTAAGTAGATCCTTTGGGATAGTTTCACTGATAAAAGTCCATAGTTTGTTGCTGTTCAAGCATTACGTGCAGAAGAAATAGAACTCAGGTTTTCCAAGTAAGTTCAGTAAACAGGTTTTGACATTAGTGACAAATATGTATTTTAAAATTGAAGACCATAAAGATCTTTAGACTGAAAAATTTTAGGTAACATTTTCTGAAATAAAGCAAAATATTTTATTATTGTATTATTTTAATTTACTTTAATATATTTCATAGTCTATAGAATATATAATTAGATTTTGGTGGAGAAGTATTTGAAAAGTCTAAAATCCATTAAGTTATTTCGAAAAGACTAGACACCCAAAGGAAAGATTCTAATCTATGTCAAAACCTCACTTCTTGAGGTTTTGAAATTCTGTCTTTTGATACCTATAATGATAAAAAATACATCAGTGCAGACAAAGGAAAGTCACCAAGGCCTCAGTCCACAAAAAATAAAAGTACAGAAGCCTAAATAATTTTGATAGTGGGAAACATAGTCTTCCCAGGAAATGTTACACAAATTGGTTGTCCAATACTAAACAGTCAGCCATGAAAATATATGTATAAATCACGTTATGCAAACTAAGGAGGTTGTTTTGTGTATTTTGGAATATAAATGTATAATTATATGTATATAAAAAAGTAATTAATTAAAAGAGAGGCCATGAATTTGAACAAGAGCAAGCAGAGTTATATAGGAGGTATTAGACAGACGAAATGGAAATGAGAAATGATATAATATTATAATTCTAAAAACATGCTAAGTAATTCAAAAAATGAACTATCTATTGTGTGACAGACTTAGAGTACCAAGAACGTCCACTGGTGTAGACAAGATCAGAGATTTGTCTAACTTATATGCATTTTCTGAGGAAGTACTCAACATTTGTGTTGTATAAATGCTAGGAAAAGACAAGTCATTTGTAACACTTTCGCTGAGGAGGATAGAGTTTCTCGTGACTTTGATTTAGTACTAAAAGATGCATGATGTTCAAGCAAATGCATATACAATTTTGTAAGTATATGTGCATGCATATTTTTTTGCACAGGACTATAAGTGCAAAACAGTTGGTGGAAGTTCTGGGTATAAGGAATCATGACACACTATTTCAGAAAAGCAGTAAAATAAATTATCCCAAGAAACCAGAAAATGGCTAAAGGGAAGCCATGCATGTTTGTGTTCCTACAGTTGATAGCAAGAATGACAGACCTTGGGTGGAAAAATGAGAAGAGCTAAACATACCCAATGAAATTCTATGAGAACGTGAATATGCTGTGCTTTTCTTGAAATATGTTTAGCAAAGAAAAACAAGAGTCAGTAATCTTTCAAGATTTAGACAGTCGCATCTCTATATATGAGGTATAACTTTGAATATTTTCACATTCTGTGACAGCTTTTTGTTTTGTTTGGTTTGGTTTTTGTTCTGTTTTTTTTCTCTCTTTTTTTTTTTTTTTTTTGGTTTTTCAAGATAGGGTTTCTCTGTGTAGCTTTGGCTGTCCTGTAACTCACCTTGTTGACCAGGCTGGCCTAAAAACAACAGAGATCCGCCTGCCTCTGTCTCCTGAGTGCTGGGATTAAAGGCATGCACTACCACTGCCCAGATTATAAACCTCATGTCACCATCAAGCAGATATACAAGCTAAAGTATATATTTTTTTTATTTGGAAATGTTTTTTAAATTGAAGATTGATAACCATTTCTATGTTGTGGGAACTCCTACTGGCCTATTTGCATGTGGTCTGAGATACCAAAACCATGCATGACCCCTTTTTTAATTGAATTTGGTTCCTAGCTTCCAGCACCCAGAGAGGACCATGGATCTCTTCCCTTACTGTGAGTTTTATCCGCAATCAAATAACTTACCTACATTTTGGTGTCCAATATGGGGCTTGAATCCACAATTCTGAGATTAAGAGTCTCATGCTCTACAGACTGAGCTAGCCAGGCAATCACGAAAAGTCTCATTTGCAATATTGGGGCAACTTACTTTGGCTAAGACCTAAAGTATCTGACAGAATATTTTTTATTATTTATTTTTATTTATTTATTTTTACTTAAAAATTTCCAACTCCTCCCCTCCTCCCATTTCTCTCCCCCTCTCCCCATCCCCTTCCCCCTCCTACTCCAGTCCAAAGAGCAGTCAGGGTTCCCTGCCCCGTGGGAAGTCCAAGGTTCTCCCCCTTCCATCCAGGTCTAGGAAGGTAAGCATCCAAACAGACTAGGCTCCCACAAAGCCAGTACATGCTATAGGATCAAAACCCAGTGCCATTGTCCTTGGCTTCTCAGTCAGCCCTCCTTGTCCAACACATTCAAAGAGTCCGGTTTGATCACATGCTCCATCAGTCCCAGTCCAGCAGCCTGTGTACTATCTGCAGAGGGAGGAATGGGCCAAGGTCAACAGAGAGCTAATTTAGATAAGTTGTCAAAGAGAACAGAGGATACTTCAGACACAATCACCTTAGGACTGTTAACCACAACCCAAGGGAAAGAATCAATTTCTGAGAGAGTACAGTTCTTAGTCCTTCCAGGAAGTGACTCCAAGCCTAAGCTAGGCTTGCCAAGTCTGTTTTTGGACAATCAACTAAAGTTCCCTTTGTCATTTTGAGAAAACATAGAGTCACTTTGACTCCTATCATGTAATAAACTATGATGATTTCTGTAGAGTATATACTAGATATAGAGGTAAGAAGAGAATTTCGTGTGTTTTTTTATGGGAGCAAAATGTAGTTTATTTTATATAGAAATGGTGATTCCCTTAGGTTACATTCATTTTTTATTTTATCAATGTCAACATCTTCTGATTTGTTTTACATGTCCAAAGAATTAATGTTGAGCTTTAAATAATAAGTAGCAACTTCAGGAAAAGATTGAAGTAGTAGACTGGCTATTATCTTATTTTCAATTTAGACTGAAAGAAATATCTCTAAGAAAATACCTCCTCGTAATCATCTCTTGCTCTGACTCCAAAAGGTTTAATCATTTTCCAATTCAGCTATTACTTTCATGTTAATAATACAATGGTGTTTCACTACATTAAGAGAAGATATTCTTGTCAAAATGTTGGTCACCTTTTTTCTATTGATTTGCACACAGATTTTGTGAAGACTCATGACTCAGATAAACTGCACCCAGGTGACAGAGTTCATTCTTGTGGGCCTCACAGATCGCCAAGAGCTAAAGATGCCCCTCTTTGTGGTATTCTTAGCCATCTATCTTTTCACGACAGTTGGCAACTTGGGTTTGATTTTAGTCATTAAAACAGATTCAAGACTCAACACACCCATGTACTTCTTCCTCAGCAACTTGGCTTTTGTTGATTTCTGCTACTCCTCTGTCATCACACCCAAGATGCTTGGGAATTTCTTGTATCAAAAAAATGTGATATCCTTCAATGCATGTGCTGCACAGTTAGGCTGTTTCCTAGCCTTCATGACAGCTGAGTGTCTGCTATTGGCTTCCATGGCCTATGACAGGTATGTGGCCATTTGTAACCCTCTACTCTATATGGTCCTAATGTCCCCAGGGATTTGCCTTCAGCTTGTAGCTGCACCCTACTGCTACAGCTTCCTGGTAGCCCTGTTTCACGCCATCCTCACCTTTCGCCTCTGCTATTGCCATTCCAATATCATCAATCACTTCTACTGTGATGACATGCCTCTCCTCAGGCTAACTTGTTCAGACACTCACTCTAAACAGCTATGGATCTTTGCCTGTGCTGGCATCATGTTCATATCCTCTCTGCTCATTGTATTTATTTCCTATACATTCATTATTTCTGCCATCCTGAGGATGCGCTCAGCTGAGGGAAGACGCAAGGCTTTCTCCACATGTGGTTCCCACATGTTGGCAGTAACCATTTTTTATGGAACTCTCATCTTTATGTACTTGCAGCCCAGTTCTAACCACTCTCTAGACACAGACAAAATGGCTTCTGTCTTCTATACAGTGATCATCCCTATGTTGAACCCTTTGATCTACAGCTTAAGGAATAAGGAAGTGAAGGATGCCATGAAGAAATTAATTATTTTTAGGAACCAAAGCCTTATGTCATGAAATTAAGAAAATGACTTGAATAAATAATAATGGTCTATGTGTGTTTCCTCTTATTTTAATAAAATACTATTAACATGTCTACTTTTTCAATACATTATATGAATATATAGAAACTGTCTTTCCTCTATAGAGAAATTTTCAATACAGAATGTAATTTCATATATAAAACAAGATACAATAATTTGGAAGACATTCTTTCGTTTCTGAAATGGGAAATGTACAACAAAAATTATATGGTGATAAGAATATTTTTTTTTTATTTTTGAGACAGGGTTTCTCTGTAGCTTTTGGTTCCTGTCCTGGAACTAGGGTGATAAGAATTTATATCAAATTCCAACTGAAAAAATTACAACCTGTTCTTTTTTGTTTTTTAATTATAATTTTAAGATTGTAATATAATTACAATATTTTTCCTTCCATTTCCTTTATCCAAAATGTATTCCTTTCATATATCTTTGGAACTATGTGTGTAGCTTCTGATTTTACTGGAAGACACAATCTCACAGTAGTCTCCTGGGTCCACTGGCTCTTATATTGTTTCTGCACCCTCTTCCCACCTTTCCCAGGGTTCCCTGAGGATTAGGTACAGGAGTGTTTTGTAGATGTATTTACTGGGACTGGAACCCATCATCGCCCCCTTAGGTTTGCCACGTCAGGTTTGGCATTATCGTGGTTAATAGGCATCATAGCTGGATGTGTACTGACACATAAGTGGATATTATATGCAAAACAAAAGGTCTTAGGTTCTGAAGTGCATAGTGTCACCAGCAATAGAGAGTTACATTTCACCTCTTGGGGGCACCCAAGGGCAACAGACATAGGCTGCATGTTTCAGGAGTCTAATGGACAGCCCTGGCCAATAACTAAATGAAGATTTCCCATGTTTATCACTGAAGACTTCTTCAAGTGATCTTTGGCTCTTGGAGGAAGCACTTTCAGCCCAGTTGAGAAAATTTTATTAAAATTATATTTATGTGTGTGTACAGAATAACATGTATAATTTTTTAGCCAAACAGTTAATGTTATGATTCCCCCTTCTTCTGTATGTCTGCCTTCTTCATTATTAACTCTGCAACCATACCTAAAGAGATCCCATTTTTCTTATTTCCCGTCTGATAACTTACTTTCCTTCTATCCTCCTTCCAGCATATTCTGCACCCAGTTCCTTTTCTGTTTATAAAGAGCCTGCACCTTTCCCATTTCTCCTCCTGTTCTTTTCTCCATGACTAAAAATGTTTATATGTCAGAGGAAGAACTCAGAGAAATGCTCAATTATTCCTCCCCCATTAGTACTCTTACTCTACATTAGTAATGATACACATAAAAAGAGATAGCTTAAATTTTTCCTCTCTTTCTAATTTCTTGAAAAAATATGAAACTCTAAGACTACCTTGTCTCTATGAATTTAACAAATTTCTTATTGATGGTAAGACCACCATATTCTAATTCCATTCGTGTCGATGATTGTACAGGGCTTTCTGTTATTATGGCTGTCTTGATTATTGTTTACAAAGTAAGTCTTTAAGTAAATTGTTTCAATATGCTACTTAGCATATGCTATATAATTCCCACTTTATCTTTTGGAAAATATAATTCAAGGATAAAATCCCTGGGAGGGACAACATATTTAAAACAAATGTACTCATAATAGTTGAAACAATAAAGACCATGTAGGCAGCAGCAAGCAAACATACCCAGGTAATTAGCCATTTCTTATTAAGGTGTGGTATATATAGCACAACAAAATCTAATTTGACTTTGCAAAATATCATCATGTATCTGTCAGTATTATATAATAAAAAACAGAAAATAATTTTTAAAATGTGAAGTTTTACCGTGTATTTAATATTTTAAAAATGTAGTCTAATGTAGTTTCATGAATAGTGACATAGGAGTGCTGCAGATAGTAAATTAGTTACTAACACTTGTCAGTGTGAGCTCTGAACTCACTCCACTTCATCGCATGGGAAGTCCCAATAGCATGCAGATGAACTTGGTTATCACATAAACAGTGAAGTCATAGTCAAGACTAAAGCTGATGCAACACGTGTCTTTTCCAATGAGCTACCAGCAAGACTGCTCACCATCTGCCTAGAGAAACAGACACAGAGAGAGATTTGACTTTTACAATACTGAACAGTGAACTCCTTTTTTCTAAAATTAAGACTGCTGGCCTCTCTTGGTAGCACATACAGAATGTATGGAAATATCTTCCTATCCAGTCAAAGTATAGTTTCTTTTGTCTCCATTTGAAGAAAATTTATATACTAGAAAGTGAAATTTTGAGTCATATCATCATGCTTTCTGGACAAAATCAAGCCAAGTGTTGTTGACAGGTGGTGTGTTTCAGTGTGTATAGCTCTTAACCTCATGAGTCAGAAAACACAGTTTGCAGTGGGCAGCTGAAGTATCATGAAGAACATTGTGTCATGTCTCTAAGTTCTCAGTCTCTCCAAGGATCTAATACTTAGTAAGAAACTATACTCTCAGAAGACAAGTAATTGTCTTTTGAAAAAACTACCCCTTTCCTTTTAAATCACAATTACGTCAACTGAAATTCCCTTCAGGACTGCAACAAACCTTCATATAAACTTACATCTTCTGTGTCTCAAGATTTACAGACATGCAGTGAAGTTACCAACTCTGTCTATAGAGGGGTCGGCTCAATTGGAAGAAGTAGATTTAAAGTCTTTCCTTACTGATTTGTTTGACAGTTACTCTGGATCCCAGCTGAATCAGGTATTCTTTTGAACGACTCAACAGAAAGAACTGTATAGAAAAATAAGAAAAAAGTCATCACCAAAATCAATTGCCATAGCTTTTAAATGTCAATCTTATGTTTCATATCCCTATATTATAGGCTGACATATATGAGTATTCTAAGATTACTTGGCATTTATATATTTTTATATATATTTATAAATATTTTACTTTCTATTTAACAGGAGAATTTATTCCTGCTTTGAACTAATTATTACTTAATATAAGGTATGTTAATTATATCTAGCACTTTGTCATAAAATTTGATTCACAAGAAGTTTTAGGGTTTTAAATCAAGAGAGTGACTGGGCCTTCTAGAAACTCTTTGGATATCATGTCTGATCATCTTTTCCTTTGTAATCCAGAATTTCAAAACAAGGCAACCTTCAGGCCTTTCTGGAAATTAGTGATTTTTTCCCCTCAGCTATAGACAGGCATCTGGGACACTATTGGTTATGATTTCTGGTATAAGTATCTTCATGTTCACATATTCTCTCCTTCTAAGCATTGCAGATTCTATATCAGAAAGTACAAGCAAGTACTATATGAACTGTCAACTAGAAAGCTGATGAGAAAACTGAGAAGATGCTGAGGTAGGATGAATGGAATCAGTACCACCTCTACTGTGCTTAGCGGAAGAATTTTAATCTGCTGACTTTCCACTAATCAGAGATCAATCTAGAAGGACAAAACTCCAAAAATATTGATTTTATTTTGTTCCTTATGAGGCTGAATGCTTAAAGGTATGGGATAAACTAATTTTACTGAATTAACTAAAGCATATTATTTACCTATAATAGGAAAACTATTCATACATATTTGTGTGTACATCTATAAATATTGGGCATATGATTTTCAGACTATTATTAATATTTTTTGTTCTTTGAAATTCATTTATACCATACATAGAAGAAGTAAATTCAGAACACTTAGATATAAAAAAGAAGAAATTCTATGATTGCTCCTAAATACATTCCCTAGAAAGATATTAGGTTAATACTTTGTCTCAAGGCCACATACACTCCTATTTCTTAATAGTATTTTCATGCATAAAAATATTTAGTGTATTTACAAAGTTATTATCCCAAGCCTCTGTAGAACTATATTTTCCTCATAGGCTTGCTTTTTCCAGTTTAATGTGTACACTTTACTGAAAGATTATTATTTACAGTAATGAAGCAGAAAATGTAGTTTTGAGCTTATGTTTTACTCCCTGAAGAATTTCTAATCTTTGACTTCCTATTTATACCATGTCCAAACTACCATGCAAGTAAAAGCCTACAAACAGAGTGCAAACCACAGTTCTCTTTTGAGTGAACATAGTAAATTTCATTCTTCTCTCAATACAAACTTGGATTGTTTCCTACAGAATCAAGATCACACAGAAGGTACCATTTGGAAGTTGTGGCCATAAAACATTCTGCATGGACTGAATGGCCAAAGGCAACCATTCAGCAGTGACAGAGTTCATCCTCTTGGGACTTACAGAAGATCCTGAGCTTGAGGTCATTCTTTTTGTAATCCTTCTAATCATTTACTTGTTTAGTGTCATGAGTAACCTAGGACTGGTTCTGTTAATCCAAATCAGTCCTCAGCTTCAGTCCCCCATGTATTTTTTCCTCAGTCATCTCGCTTTTGTTGATTTTTGCTACACCTCCTGTGTCACTCCAAATGCTCTGGTGAATTTTTTGCGTGAAATTAAAAGCATATCATTGTATGGCTGCGCAGCTCAGGTGTGTTTCTTCACCACATTTTCTGTGTGTGAAGTCTTCCTGCTGTCTGTAATGGCCTATGATAGGTATGTGGCCATCTGCAACCCTTTGCTCTATGTGATCATCATGCCAAGGCGACTCTGCTTTCAAATAGCCACGACCACGTACCTGTATGCATTTGTCACAGCACTTATTCAGACGGTGACGACCTTCCTTTTGTCTTTCTGCGACTCCAACCGCGTGAACCAGTTCTTCTGTGAGGACATTCCTCTCATGGCTCTAGCTTGCTCCAGCACTCGAGTCAAGGAGCTGATGCTGTTGAGCATGGCTGGGTTCAACATATGCTGCTCTCTCCTCATTGTCCTCATCTCCTACCTGTTCATCGTGTCTGCAATCCTGAAGAAGCACTCGGGGGAAGGGAGACGGAAAGTCTTCTCCACCTGCGCTTCTCACTTGTCTTCTATTGCTATATACTATGGGACAATCATTTTTATGTACTTACAGCCTGAATCTAGCCATTCCTTAAATACAGACAAATTTGCTGCTGTTTTTTACGTAGTGATAATACCCATGCTAAACCCATTAATTTATAGTTTAAGGAATAAGGAGGTGAAAAGTGCATTAAAGAGAAGTATAGATAAGATTCCCCTGAGTATTAGTAAATGATCCAAAATAACTGAATCAATAAAACATCAGGTAAACGTGTCTAAATTTTCCTAGAATCACAGTGGTGATATCCACTAAATACAGGTAAACGTTTGCCCTTGGGATTGAATTCTCATATACCTATTATATATCTGCTGGTGCTGCATTCCTGTCATTTCCAGCACCCTTTCTCCATGCTTCAGCTCTCCCAATGCTGTAGCACACTGCAGTCTACATGTTGGTGTCAGGATTTTTTAAAATTATGGTCATTAACACGGTGGAAACTTGATCTAATGGTGTTTTCAAAATGAGTGGATAGTTAGTGCTTTAGTGTGAATTGAAAGAAATGATCTATGAAATAAATGATGCTGGGAGCTGGGGAGACAGAGGTAAACCATTCATTCCTATCCCACTGTCATGAAACTCTGCCAACAATTTCCTGTCTGGCTTTGGAGAAATATGGGAGGAAAAAAGGAAGAAAGAAAGAAAGAAAGAAAGAAAGAAAGAAAGAAAGAAAGAAAGAAAGAAAGAAAGAATTTTACTTTTGTATGTTATAAGTAGAAAAACAGTCAGTTTGTCACACAAATGTTCTATGATATATTTTGTTTCATTGATACTGCAGGTTTAATATAACAACTTTTATATAATTTTGCTTATTTATATGACAGTGGATAAAGCATTTGTTTCTTAATAAAGTGACTTCCATAATCATTATGCATCTATACCTTCAATGAGTGTCAAAATCATTGTTTTAAGCAATGTAAAATTATCAGTAGAAATAAAAATAATTTATTTTATAGCTACCATTTAAAACATAATAAGCATTTTGAACAGTTAAATTAAGTATTTCTATATCTGAGAAAAATAGTTATGCTCAAATTTGATCATCTCTACATGTTATACCACTAAGAAGGAAGAAGAAGCAATATATTTTGTGAATATAAAATTTAAAACTCCTGCAACTTTTAAGGTGGTTTTGTCCAAGTTTTATAAATAGCAAAAACTAAGCTCTCCT
Organism: Microtus pennsylvanicus; assembly: GCF_037038515.1. Classification (NCBI taxonomy): domain Eukaryota; kingdom Metazoa; phylum Chordata; class Mammalia; order Rodentia; family Cricetidae; genus Microtus; species Microtus pennsylvanicus. The sequence goes on along the minus strand of NC_134579.1, from coordinate 221,667,819 downwards.
GAATGCTTAATATGTATCTGATTTTTGTAGTAATAACTTTATTCCTATTTACCTTAGGTATTTTATAACAATAATGTTGTGACAGATATGCAGTTTCATCATAAAAACAAGGAAATCAGAAGAGACAACTGATAAATGGTACTGTGCCCATATAAATGCTTACAGTTATTAGCCAATGATTTTCATTTTTATTATATAACTTCACATCACAATGAATTACAAATTTCTACATAGTGAATTAGTCTGTGAACTATAGATTAAAATTTAATGGTTTATTATTGTCCTAAAAAGAATTAATGAAGTATTTTTTAAATGTTCACAATGTCACAAATATCCTCATAACTAGTTGATTTAAGATAATTCTTTCTTTGAAATTGGGTCAGATCCATGTAATATCATTGAACAACAGTAGAGCATAACTTGCTCCTGACAAAAGCAGACATGTACAACAGATTTAGAAGCACATGACTTTCTTTTTCTGTTCTAAGACAGGTTCTCGGCTTCCCCAGAGAGGTTTCAGACACACTATATAACAGGAGATAGTCTTCAATTTTTGAACCTCTCTCTACCTCCAGAATGACAGGATTAAAATGTGTACCACCACGCTGTTCTTTATCAGTGCTAGAAATAGAACCTAGGCTCTATGATGGTAGATAACTACAGTGTATGTGTCTCTATACTATGCTAGCACTCTTTCAAGCCTCCCTTTGTATCAAGTTTGCTACTAAGACGCTGGCTAAAAGTGGGGAAATGGATGTTGTCATTGCTCAAAGTTACAAAAGAAATAGGATTATGATAGTACTTTTAATCAGAGTTATTATCTCACCCAGCTTACTGTGGTTGTTTAGAATACCATTTTCAAAGGAGCAATAGAAGTCCATATGCACATATACATATGTTTAAAATGATGCACATTTTCTAAAAAAATAAAAGATCTATGTTGTTTTCAATTTAATTAATATGGCCAGTGTATGATATCTGGAGTAATCATGATTGCATACTTAATTATAATGCTTTAAAGGTCTAATTTTATGGGTCTAGAGTCTTGTATATATTCTTATGGATCTTTTACTCTATACTTAGACAGTTTGAATATACAGATTGCCAAATTTTACTCAGTTCTCATATATCTACTTTTTGGTGTACTTAAAAATAGAAACATGTCAGTTTAAAATGATTTTTCTCCTTGAACAGATAAATTTTAAGGAAACTGTTTCCTAGAACATGGGCCTCCAGAGCTATAAAACCGTATGGCTCAGTGCTGCTTCCTTGTCAGCAGATTGTTGACTTCCAAATGCAGAATTTCATCGTTAATAAAATGTACAGCCATTTCATAAACTTGGAAAATATATAGTGGCTAAATTTACATAACTTTCTTGTGTAACAAGAACTATTATTAAAAGTCACTATGTTTTCAAATTATTTTGAAGATTTCACACAGAAGTACTACATTTTCACCATCTCCTCCCTTCCACTCTCCATTTGCCAACTGCCCCCATTCCCTTCAACTCCATGGTCTCTTCTTTTATTATTATTGTTCCATGTACATTACATTACTGAGTCCATGTGGTACTGTAAATGTGTTTAGGGCTTACTGCTTGGGACTGTATAACCTTTAATAAAACCTGTAAAAAACTAAAATGTATAATAAACTAATCAAAACGCATTTTATGTGTTATTTCTCATACGTTAAAGAAAACTAGTATTATTGTTTACACTTGGGATCAGTATACTGATCAATCAATTAATATGTTATTCTTCCCATTTTAAAAATTAGGTCCCAACAGATCAACCATAGCATAATTACTTATGTTTATGGCACAGCACTATATTTCTAGCTATATTTATTAAGAATTATGTCATTCATGGAAAACACTGAATAGTGCCAAGACATCCATGAAATGTATTCAAATATCCAGTAAAATTAAGAACTGGTAGCATACACGCAAGTTGCCTGAAGGTATATCAAACTTACTTATTGGGGATAAGATATTTATAAATAGGCAAAGGGAGTTTGGAGGAAAAAACATGTTATTCATTCGTTTAAAAAGTCCAACGATTTGTTTAGTGTTTCTACTGACTGCTTGTTGCGTGTTAGATAATGGGTCACATTTAACTATTTAATTTTCTTGGTAGAAGTGAGATATATTTCAGAGTTACACACCAAGCTTGGCAGAATTATCTATGTATGTATTTCAGTGTATATTATTGGGGTAGGGCTATTTTAAGCCAGATGCTTGTCTTTGACTTTATATGTTAAATTGAAGTACCTGTGGAACATGAAAATTGAAAATTATATGCAGCCAATTGGAAATTACGTGCCTGGAGTTGGAACAGGCATTTAGCCCAGAAATCTATGCTTTTGCTTCATCAAGGAAAGAGTCACAGCTGTTCCCTAGTGGTAGAAGATAATATCTAAAAAGAATGTATTCATGTGATATAAATTGGTTATATGAAAGTAAGGGCATTAATTTAAGCATAAGAAAAGGCATCTGAGCTACCAAAGATGAAGAGAAAGAACTGAAAATGCAGAGATTTAAGTGAACAGCAAAAATAGCCATTGTTTCACTGTGAAAGTGACACCAATGACCTAATGCTTCTGATGAGCTTCCAAGAAGAAAGCACATTGCAGTTGGGAAGAAAAGGGGTGTTGATGAACTTGGAGAGAACAATTGTTTGAACTGCTGAGAGCAAATGTCAGATTATAATAAACAGAGATATGTGGTGAATTATTTCTGTTGTCAACTTGATTAGATTTGGGGTTGGTTATTAGAGTGTTTTCAAAGGGAGAAAACTAAAGAAGAAAAATCCACCTCTAATGTATGATTCCATAAACTGTTATGCCAGAATGAGTAAAATGAAGAAAAAAAAAGAATGGGAAAGAGAGTTGTCTTTGTGTAGTGCACAAGAAAAATAATGGATACAACATACACCTGTATATGAGATATGTACATTTGAGCTACATTGGCTTTTCCTGGAAGACTGCGACTAGAAGAGTAAAGAACCTAGCTGGTGAGGGTAAAATAGAAAAGACGTGTGGCGGGGAACACTGGGGAAGCTGTGTGCATAGTTTAAGATAACTCAAAAACTAGAATAATTATAATAGGAGCAAAATATTTACAGGGACATGTGCAAGAATAAAGTATAGGTGTCTAAATTTTGCTTAAGTAGACTCTTCTTTCCCACACATGAAAGTGGAAAAAATTCAGGGGAAAGTAAATAGTGCGCGGAATGTCTGACAGTAAGACAAAAAGATGGAAGTGTTTGTCTTTCCTCGTGTTAGACATGATCCGAACTACTGAGAAACTGGAAGCCAACAATGACTAATTTTGAAGGCAAAAAGTTTAGAGCAGATCACTTTTGGGAAAATGTTCAATAACATTATTGCTAATTCAAAAAAAATGTCAAACCATGAACAGTTCTGCCGAAGTCCAACTTCAGTAAGTTTTAGGTCCCAAAGAGAAGATGTGGAGTCTGACGGGTGGGAGACCTGGAACTCTTTTTCACTTCCTCATTAAATATCAAGGGAAAAAACTCAAAGTGCAAAACCAACAGCCTTATCCGAAACATCTTCTGACAGCATCTGTCAAATCAAGAAGTTAAAAGTTTTGCGGGGTCTGCCAGCATAGGAACTTCTGATTTTATTTCCTTGTGAAGGCTGGCTACTCACAGGTTTACAATATGTTATACAGTCCAAATTTATCTTTATCTTAGCCAAGTTATGTGTAGAATCACTTGATGTTTTCTAAAATGCAGGCTTTACAAAAATAACTGATAATGTACATTTTACTAGTGCTTTATACCATATTTCTGTTTTTGAGTTTTATACTTATTCTTTTCATTCACTCCCAAAAAAGAAAATCCTGGTATCTCATTCTTTTCCCATCATTATTCCTAGTTCCTCTGACTAGGCACATGTTAGGGCAATGAATACACTTGTGACATCTTGTTTCCAGAACTAAGCAAGAAATTTCCCCAAGTCTAACCTACTGGTACCACAGTCCTTGGTGCACAAAAAGTCCTCTTTCTACTGTGACTCTCCTTTTCAGGCTGCAATTCCCTGTCTTCAACATTTTCTCTTGAGAACATGAATATATTTCCCCAGAGGCTACATAAGAAGATAACTCCCCCTTATTCAAACTGATCCTAGAAGGGAAAGCAAAAATTAGCATACCTAAAACTGAATCTCTTTGGCAAAATTTCTCTGGAATCTTGTCAGGCAGCACCCTCTGTCTCAGCACTCAAGCCGTCGTCCCTTGTGCCATGACCTACACCATAGTGCAAATATCTAACAAACATCTGAATATGAAAATCTTCAAGAAATGAAAACAAGACAGATTTAGATACTGGAACGAGGACTTGCAGTAATTAATCATGTACTTAAACTGTGTAGAGTAAACACGGAAGCAACTAGCTAAAAATTAATAATGGGGTTCAAAGTATGAATATGCACAAAAGAATAAAAATACACTATTGTAACTGAAGTAAAAAATGAAATGTCAAGTATTTATAAATTAATATTTTAATTTTGAACATTTATCATTTGATTATCTTTCAGATAACACATTTTAAGTAGGAGCTGTGGAGACGGGAAGGTCAGACTGAGTGGTGATGAGGTTGCTCAGGTGAAGGTATCAAGAGCTCTTTTTAAACAAGAACTCTTGTGTGTGTGTGGCTACAAATGATAGATTTATAGAAGCATAATTGACCTAGAATGAGGTAAGTGAAAACTCAAACAAGAGTTAGATATAAAGAATCTATACATTATAAAATAATTGATGTGGAATAATAATTCCATTCTCAATAAAACATTATTTTAGCCTACTGCAAAATCTGATAAATGTAAAGAGTAATCTAGGCAAAGAACTAGTCTGAAAGGAAGCAATTTAAAGGAAAATCCAAACTTCAATCCTGGGATTGAAAATACGTAGGAGATTGTTAATATCACAGTCAAAGGTAGACATGATTCACCAAATACCAGTGAAAATACTAAGGAATGTGAGAATTGGCATGGTTAATGATTAGAGTTCAGAAATTAGCAAGGATGTGACAAAACACTGTAAAAAAAAAGGTTTCAGTTCCTATAGTTACAATTATATGGAGACTTCTGCAGATATTTTTAATATGATAGACCATCTTTCTATCTATAAAAAATCCCTATAGATTTACACTTGAAATTTATAAAATGGAGAAATGATTTTCTGTAAAAGCTAACTCAATGTAAAGATATCCCTCAAAGTGTGTTCAATGTAAGATCAGTGAATCAGAATTAATTATTGGTGTCTATGTGATTATAGCCAAAGGAAGACAGGCTTGAAGGTGCCTTTCACAGGAAAATCTGTACAGTCTAGGGCTGAAGGCAACAGTTCTGCGGTGTCTGAGTTCATCCTGGTGGGACTGACAGATGACCCAGACCTTCAAGTCATCCTGTTTGCTGTATTTCTCATAATCTACTTAGTTAGTGTCATCGGAAATCTAGGACTGATTGCATTAATCCAAGTCAGTCCTCAGCTTCACACCCCCATGTACTTTTTCCTCAGCCACTTGGCTTTCGTTGATTTCTGTTATACATCCTCAGTGACCCCAAACGCATTTGTAAATTTTCTTCGAGAAGTCAGAAGTATAACCTTCTATGCATGTGCCACCCAGGTGTGCTGTTTCATCACGTTTGTTGTTTGTGAGATGTACTTGCTGTCAATCATGGCCTATGATCGGTACGTGGCCATCTGGAATCCTCTCCTCTATGCAGTCCTCATGCCGAGGAAGCTCTGTCTCCAGATGATCACCAGCACCTACATCTATGGATTCACTGTTGGGCTTGCACAGGCAGTGGCTACTTTCCGCTTGTCTTTCTGTGGCTCCAATGTGGTCAACCACTTCTACTGTGATGATGTTCCCTTGGTTGCTCTGGCCTGTTCTGACACTCATGTCAAGGAGCTGATGTTGCTAGTCATTGCTGGCTTCAACACCCTTTGCTCTCTGGTGATTGTGGTCATTTCTTATGTCTTCATTGTCTTTGCCATCCTGAGGATTCGTTCTGCTGATGGAAGAAGGAAAGCCTTTTCTACGTGTGCGTCCCACCTAACCTCGATCACCATATTTTACGGGACAATCATTTTTATGTACCTGCAGCCCAAGTCAAGTCACTCTCTGAACACAGATAAATTTGCTTCTGTGTTTTATGTGGTAGTTATTCCTATGTTAAACCCACTGATCTACAGCTTGAGGAATCAGGAAGTCAAAAGTGCCTTGAAGAGAATTACTGATAAATTGTCTTTGCCCACCCATTAATCCAAGAAACACTGGAGAATATCCAGAAGACATTTAATTTTGCCTTAGTTGAAGTGACAATGTTGAGTGAAAGAGATCCACCATACATACTGACATCTATGAACCACTGGAATGGCACAGGTGCATGTATGTATGTATGCATGTGTGTATGCCATATATGCATGTGTGGGTATGCATGTGTGTATGTGCGTATTTATATGTGTATATGTATATATATGTGTGTATCTTTGTGTTTTGTATGTGATATGTATGTATGTGTTCATGTGTGTATACATATGTGTGAATGTGTCTATCATCCATGGTAAAATTCCGAACCTTGCACATTATGTAGTAGAGCTTTATTAGTGAGCTACACACATTTCTATCTGTCAAAATTGGTCTTAATCTTAATGAACATCTTAATCATTAATTGTAAGTAGACATTATATATATATATATGTGTATGCATATTTATGTATATATCTTCTGTCAATTAATATAGTATATGGAACTAGAGTCTTTTTTGAAGTCTGAATAATGTTGAACATTTCAGCTTACATTGTAATCAATCAATATTTTTCATCTTATACTTCAAGTTAATATGTAAATAATCTAGAAGTAGTAAGAGTTTTAAAAATATTTCTGGCTCTTTTTTTTAATTGCCATGTAATATATCAAGGATTTATTAACAGCCTCAGGTTGTTGTGCAATAACTATTTATGAAATATTTGGAAATGGTATTTATCCCTTTAAAGTAAACAAAATGAAAACATTAAAGTACAGGTTAAGTTAAATGCTAAGGGAATGGAGAGATAGATACATGTCAGAGGATAACGTACTTACTAACCAAGAATAAGATTCTTAGTTCAAATCCTCAGCTTTCACATTAAAAAACAAAATCAGCATGCCAATGCATCTGTTCAACTCTAGCTCCTAGAGAGCAGAAATAGGCTTTCTGCCCAGCCTGAGAAGCCAGCTAGGGCACTCTGAATTCAGTGAGAGAAACAACTTCAATATGTAAGGTGAAGAGAGATAGAGGATAATACCCATTGTTTACCTCTATTTCCACAAATATACATACATTCACATACACTGCACCCAAACACACACACACACATGGTGTTATCAAATAAAGATTGTGGAATTACCTCACTTAATTCTTTTAAATATTTAATGTATTTGAAATGTCTTTGCATGTGTACATGAATGAACATACTTTCAAAAAGTGTTTGAAGTTCCCTTACATGAACTGCATAAACTATCCATCATCATGAAAAAAAAGATGTTATCTTTTGCAAAGATTTGATTAATAAAAAAAAATGATATCCTTAGTTTCCAGCTTTTCATTGTAAAATACCTTACCACACTTACTGAATTCTTTCCTGTGTGTCACTTCTAGAGAAATCATTTTATGTAAGTTGTGGTGTGGGCTAAACAGCTGTGGGAACCTGACAGGACAAAAAAACCCAACAAGCCAGACTCGTTCATGTTACAGAAGCGCTTCAGTTAATTTTTTCCATAGCCAATTCAGGTGGTTTTTAAAGTGTACATACATACAAGATAGTTTGTTTAGTTCACTAATACACATACATCTCACAGCTGGAAGAACCAAGAATTGAATGAAATTTTGAAAAATTGTGAATATTAATTTTTAAATAGCTATAATGTTTTTCCCACTATGTCTATATAAATGTTTCCATAATTTTAACTGGAAGGCCAAAATCAGGGAGTGGGAGGGATTTCTAACAGACACAGTGTAACCAGAGACAAATGTTATAAAGTTGAAATAAAGTTTATTTTTAGTATGATGTTATAGAGAAGATAATTCTGCCTAGAGACCTCCTAGGTAAACTGCCTAGGTGATACTGAGAATAGCACAGGTAGTGGGGGCCAGAGATGCGCACATTTGATCAACTTGGTCAGTGTGAGAATGTTGGATCATTATCTCAGATCTGGATACCTGAGGAAGATGGCTGCAGGCAAGGGTGCTGTATCTGAACTAAATAAAATGGAAAGGAAAAGCTGACCAATGAAGAACGTGGCTGGGCTTTGACACTATTCCTGTGGTCTAGATCAGGACACTGGCAGTAGTAGTGGTTGATAAATTAGTGATTACAATGTTCATCCACATTTCAAAAATTTCTTATCCTTATTTTAATGGTAGGAGAAGGACAAGGTAGGTTTAGTATAAACTGACATTTTTCTTCCTGTTTTAAATGATTAAAATCTCTGAAGAATTGAGCAGAAATCCAATTAAAAGTTTAGGGGAAAGGACACAGACACAATACAAAGCCATGATGCCTAACATTGATCCTATTTCTACTAATTCCTCAGATCTGTATGCACAGCTGAAGACGAAGTGCAGGCACCCTCAATCATCTAAAACATGGTGTTATATGGATCCCTCTTAAACTAGATTTGAATATCTTCAGAAGTAAATGCAAGAGCCTGTTTCTGGAAGACCCAATGTGAGTCTTTTGGCAAGGGCAGAACATAACTAGGTGGGAAAGGCTAATCTGTATACTGGGAGAAATAGGTGGAGTCAGGGAAGCCATGAAGCTGCTGGAGACAGACGCTGGGCTGGCAACCCGGTAAGCCACAGCCATGTGGTGATAAAAAGATTAATAGAAATGGGTTAAATAAAGATATAAGAATTAGCCAGTAAGAAGCTAGAACTAGTGGGCCAAGCAGTGATATAATCAATACAGTTTCTGTGTGATTAATTTGGGGCTGGGTGTCTGGGAACACACAAGTGGCTTCCTCCTACACTGTTCATTTCCCATTGGAAAGAAAATTAAACAAATAGTCACCACACAGAGGGCAGACCATTGTCTTCTTTAGCTTTCATTTGCTACCAGTGTGGTTTTTTCATATCAAAAGGCAGGTTCTTTTTAGCTGTTACTTCAGATTCTTACAATGAGGTGTAAGGAGGAGAGGGACCTTTGAGTGAATATATAAGGAGTACAAAACATCCTGAGTGAAGGGATTAACAAGCACCAAATCCTGAGACCCATAGAAGATTGGCACAGCCTTCCTCTGGTTCGTATGCAGATGTTGCCAGAGTTTGCAGAAATTAACAACCACAGCTCCTTCCTCCTCACAAATGAATACCTTCTGAGGCCGCTCCAGGGCAGAAATCTCTTACCAACACTAGCTAAGCCCTCGGCTCCACTGCACATAAGTGCTAAGGTTTCTGGTCACTGCATGTTTGTTACCACTCCAACAGATTGAGCACAGTCAACACAATCTCAGCTTTTCCAATATGCGTGCATGTGTGTCTGTCCTTTCTTGATTTCCTCATTCCCCAGTCAGGCTAACCTGACCAACCATGATGAATGAGGTGTTATGAGATCCCACACTTTGAAATCCTGTTTTTTTTTTTGCCACTCTGTACTTTTGATGGTTCAGGTGTTAGCATGACTATTATCCCAGCATTCAAGAGGTAGTGGGAGGAGGATCAGAAACTCAGTGTCATCCTCAGTTATGTAATGATCATAATCAGCATGGGCTACAGGCAAACCTGTGTCAGAAAAGGAAATGCCCTTGTTTGCATTTACAAACCTAGTGTCGATCTAACCTAAGTAATCCAATACCTTTCAATTTTCACAACTACAGCTTTACCAAAACCATAGCTCTTACAGACTTGAACTTTACTGTATGATATTTACGAGGCAATTTATCAAGTTAGACAGATTGTAAATAAACACAACACACCTCATAGATTTATTTGATGGCAATAAATATCATCACTTGATTGATATTGGGCTGGTTCCGGGAAACTCAAACGGGTTTTGTTCTTCACAAGAAATGGAAACTCTCCAAATTCCCATGAATTAAACCCTTATGTGACAATATTCAGACAACTGACACTTAGCAACACATTGATTCCTAGTGAACATGGTCCAAACATTTTTGAAAGACCATCTGTGTGTTATTTTGGGAAATCAAAAGCAGGGTTTTTGCAATATCAGGAATGGATTCACAGTCTTGTTCAGAATCCTGGCCTTAAACTAGAGCACACCTCCTCTACTTGTAACACACACCTGTGTTCACTGGGTAGAGCATAATTTGATCATGAGCATGTGACTTTGCTTGTCTGTCCAGACTTTTAATAACTGGGGCAGTGTCATTTTTTGTTGGTGGTGACTGGTTGGATTGATTCTTGGTGTCACTATGCTGACTGGACTGGTTTCAAAATTATGTTCTTCTTGCATTTGTTTCTTAAGTTTTGGGATTATACTTATGGTCCACCCCGTCTATCAGGAAAATGGATATATTTATTTCCCATGATCTAGTTGGATCATCACAGAAAATGTCTAAGTCAGTTGAAGTAACAAAGACATTTTAAATTGCATGGGAAAGAATTACAATTGAAAGTTTGATTTATTTTTTTACTCATATATAATAGAGCATGCTGCCATTATTTTCTTAACTTTAATATTTTTAAGGTTTCATATCCTTTATCTAAAGCTTTCTTAGAGGCTTCTTTCACCTCTTTATTTCTTAGGCTATAGATGAGGGGGTTCAACATGGGGATAACTACTGTGTAAAACACTGAAGCCATTTTGTCTGTGTCCAGGGAGTGGTTTGATTTGGGCTGTAGATACATGAAGATGAGCGTGCCATAGAAAATAGTAACAGCCACCATGTGGGAGCCGCAAGTGGAAATGGCCTTGCGTCTCCCCTGGTTAGAGCGGATTCTCAGGATGGCAGCAATGATAAAGAGGTAGGAGGTGAGAACTATGGAAGAAGAGCAGATCATATCAAAGCCTGCAAAAGCAAAGATGAGAATTTCTTTCAGGTGAGTGTCTGAGCAGGACAGAGCTAAGAGCGGGAGATCATCACAGTAGAAGTGGTTGATTACATTAGGCCCACAGTAGGTCAAGCGAAAGGTGATGATTGTATGGAAAAGGGCAACTAGGAAGCTGTACACATAAGGAACTGCCACTAACTGAATGCACACTCTCTTAGACATCAGTGTGGAATAATGCAGTGGGCTGCAGATGGCAACGTAGCGATCATAAGCCATAGAGGCCAGAAGAAAGCACTCCGTGATCATGAAGGTAAGGAAACAGCCCAGCTGTGTAGCACAAGCATGGAAGGGGATGGTGTTCTGCTCCACCACAAAGTTCACCATCATCTTCGGTGTGATGGCGGAGGAATAACAGAGGTCAACAAAGGCCAGATGACTTAGGAAGAAGTACATGGGTGTGTGGAGTCTAGAATCAATCCTGATTACAACAATCAACCCGAGGTTGCCTAGGACCGTGACCAGATAGATTGTCAAAAACATCACAAAACATGGGGCTTGAAGCTCTGGCCTGTCTGTGATCCCCTTGAGGATGAACACGGTGACATAGGAGATGTTGACTTCAGCCATTGATTCTGGAAGATAATGTGGAAGAATAAAAACACAATTTCTTAGTGCCCCAGTCAGTCCTGGGAGAAAGGATGCCCGTGTGTTCCTGCTTTGTAAAATGTCACCCTGGCAGCAAACACATACTGTAATGACTGTTCTTCATTATAATTTGAAGGACTGGAGTCATTCCATACAGAACTACCTCCTAAAGAGTTTCTTTGCTTTTTATTTTTAAAAATAATGGATAATGCTATAAAATATGTGGGGAAACTGACCATAAAATTGTTGTCAATTTGAAAGGAACACAACAAAAAATACATAATATGCAAGTAGAATTATATTTACAGTCTCTAATTTTAATTCTATACTTTCCTGATAAAACATATAGAAGATATACCAAGAGAATTTTGCATATAATATGTCAATATAATTGTATATATTACATAGGTATTCATTTTATTTTTTCCTCCTTCATTTGGAGAGTAAATATTTTATTCTATAGAAACTAAGAAAAATTTCATCAGAAATTTGCAAACATTGCATATTTTAAAATTGTACTCTTCAAAAATTTCATATATAGAGAGAGTATATCTCAGTCATATATGTACCACCTACACTCTCCCTTCAAATTTGCTGTGTCCTCTCAACACATATCTATCATAAATTCATCTCTCCTTTTTTCATAATTGCCGATTCAAATTAGTGTTGCACATATGGACAACCCACCATACACTTGGTATTGTAGTGGCTATGGCTTTCAGCGAGTCATAATTGCTCAACATCCCAAAAAGAATTATTATGATGACATGATTTTTACATAGAAATGTAAAACATACAATTTTATTCAAATTTATAATTCAACGTATATTTAGCATATCACCCAAAAAGAAATATATTTCAGATAGTTCATGAAATTAGCTATTCTGAATTACATATGCATTATTGTGTGTCTTTCTCCATAAATGCGTGCTAGTGTATTGAAATAGTTAAACATAACTACAACATTTGACTTGGTTGAACATCTAATGTGTTTTAAGTAAACATTCCATTGTAAATAGCCCATGACAATCTGTACAGTTTAGAGAGCATTTTTTGTAAGCTGAGAATAATAACAAGAAAGAAAACCCTGAGAGATAACTCCAATTCTTTTATGTTGTCTTAGTTTCTGTTCTATGCTGTAATAAAGCAACAGGACCAAGGTAACATAAAAATTTAATTTGGGACTCATAGTTCCAGTGGACTAAAGCTCCTGACCATCACAGGAGGAACTTTGCAGCAGTCAAGCAGTCATGGGAGTAGCATTAGCTGAGAGTTTACATCTTATCCACAACATAAAACAGAAAGTTAAGTATGAATGGCTTGAGCTATTGAAAACTAAAAGCCCACCCCCAGTGACACATTACCTCCCTTAAGGCCACACTTCTTAATCTTTTCCAAACAATTCCACCAACTATGGACCAAGTATTAAAATGTATGAGCCAACAAAGAATATTCTCATTTTAAACCCCACAATGTGTCAATTTTAATTGACTGGATTTGTTACTTTTTCTGTTGTAATTAAATACTATTTCTATCTTATAACCTACTTTAGCACTTAACATGAATTTATTTAAGTAGATGAAGTCATCTGAGTTTCTTGTTTTTTTGCTGGGTTGGAGGTTGTCTATTGACTCTGATTTACATTTGAAAAGAAAAAGAAAGCAGGAGATAATAGTGTTCACACAGAGGGTACAGTGCAGTATAGTCCCTGTTTCTAGTCACCTCTGTGCTGCACAGACTTTAATGGTTTGCTCTGTCAGTTTTAATTTTGAGAAAACAGAACACAACTAACACATAAATCAATGATTTTATGTAATGTTTAATTTACAACTCTAGATTATATAAATTAATTCTTACTTTTAAAAAAAATACTTCATCTGTTGCTTCCAGCTCATCTCTTAGTTTGTCCTGCATCATTGCTGTTTCTCACAGTCCACATATCTGTCAGTTTTTAAAGGAAATCTGCATAAGCCATTGACACATTTTATTACAACTTTTATGCAAAAATGAGTCACGTTTCATGCTTCATTGCAACTTTTTTCAGCAAGCTTTTCCCACAGATGCCCCTACCCAGCAGAGTTACCTATTTTCTTTTTAACAGCTCAACACAATCTAACAGAAACCCTTGGTCTTAAGAGCAGCATTCAGAGATCGCCATCTTTAATATCCCCAGAACATTTTATAAAGTACAGTGAGTCATGATTCTGAACCATAGCCTGTAGAACACTCTCACTAGCTGGATTGACAAGCAGGACTCAGCCATATTTTTAGTTATTTTACTTCTATCTTTTGGTGTTGTCTATGACATGTTGAGATTACTTACGTCTCTACCAGGCAAATAGAGTTCAAGCCAAAGATTTGATAAATGTTATAACTATACGAGCAATTTTCAGAAAGCAAATTGCTTCCTTTGTCTCAGTTTTTTCTGGAAACTTCACAAGAGAATGTATCAGTATCTGTGGTTCTCATTTGTTGTCTTCTTGTAAAAACAACCTTTCTCTGCTTTCACACACAAAAGTCAGCTTTCTCATTCACCCCTAATTTATCTACAACCTATTTTTAATGTATCTTTGGCCTCATACTTGTTTTGCAGCTCAAGTTACAGCAAATTCATGAATCACATGCCTCAACCTCCTGTTGGTTCAGGATGCATGTGTGTTCCTCCATACCTATCTGCAAACTAAGTTTTTGCTCCAATGTACATAAGCATTTCACAGGTTATGTATCTATCATGTATTCTCTATCTATCCATCTATCTATCTATCTATCTATCTATCTATCTATCTATCTATCTATCTATTATCTGTTCATGGACATGTATGTGTGTTCAGGTTTATGCCCCATGAAACACATTATCTCAGAGATAAAAGAACAAATATCAAGAATCTGTTCTCTTCTACCATGTGAGTCCCAGAGATTGAACTCAGATCATCAAGTTCAGTGACACTTTTAGCTGCTGAGCAATCTGCAAGATCCCAAGGTCTATAAACATTTTGGTTTCCAAAACCTAAACATTTGTTATTTCTTTTAATCAGAGTTATCAGAAATATGATATATATTTCATTAATAGGACAAATTTCAAATACAAATTAATTTTGGCTTTAACCATAAAATTGAAAAGTCAGGTTATTTTAACCATTTAATAGGAAGACAGTTTTAACTCTAGAAATTCTCTTTCTCTCTCTGTTTTCCTCTCTATATGTATATGCACATGTATAACACATAAAAATTACCTGTTTGGCAGAAATTATTAACAGAAAATTTGTGCTTACTAAACTGTGTTAGTTGAGGGGAAAATGCTTATTTTTTATAATTAGTTCACCATGCACAACAAATACGTAAACAACCATAACTCATTTTCCAGTATTCATATCTCCCTTTAATTTGTCATCTTCTGATCTGATCTCTACAATTTCTGTTTTGCCCATTTCTCTTCTGAAATACATTTGTCGGGGAAATTAAATTTCCCTTTAAACTAAATGCTCAATGATGTTGATTCTTTGGCCTTTTACAAATTTTGGAATCTGACATAGCAGTAATGCTTTCCAGAGAAAAGTCATTTGCTATTTTTTTTTTTTTTTAAAAAAAAGGAGGGAGTAATGACTCGGGCAGATACTTCCCGATGTATTTGCTGCTTAGTGTTAGAGGAACACCTGGGGCTCTTTTAAGTTCCTTTCAAGCATTCTCCAGGTTTCTTCACACTAGCGTCTTTCAATGCTCATTGCACCTTGTTCCTCACCAGAGATTAGCAACTGAGCTACAAGCTACACTCACACTGTAGCACAGGAGTTCCACTTCTGACCTTTCCTCAACTCTAACCAGCTCCGCACATAAACCAGACATACACATATCATATAGACTGCAGTAAAACCATGGTGGGAAGCCCCACTCCCTCTTTGCTGTCTCCCCACCACAGCAGCTAGAATATAAAATATTGTATCTTTTTGTTTTAAATGGTAATGATTTAGGTAAAATGCACATCGTAGGAAAGCTGTGAAGACAGGAAACGCAGAACAGAATTTGACTTCATTGAATACCACGGCTCACCAACAAGGAAGTTTCCTAATGGGAGACTGGTGTGTACTGTCAGATTGGCTGTTACATTGGCACCCAAACTCCACCTGACTTACCTTCTTAGCAATAAGCTATGCTTCCAGTGGGCTCATTCTGAAGTTGTCTTGGTGATTTATTATTTCCTAGGTCCCTTTAGATCTCAGCCTCTCCTGAGGTACACTGAAGTTATTACATTTCCTTCTGTGTTTTCCTTAGTGGAAGACAAGCTGTGCAAATTACATCGTGGATTTTCAAGAAATCTCTTAACTAGAATCCTGAGGGGGTGCTCTTGCAACATTCCAATTAAATATTTCCTTTAGAGCAAATGTGAGCTGCACCACGGAGGGTGGGGGAGAACCATAAGAAATTGCAGTGTTTTGCTCACTGTCATTATGAAATTTAGCTCTGTAAAATGAAAATCAATGATTATAGATTTTTGGACAAAACTCATATTTCCACAATTTTAAAATTAAGGAAAGATTTTACTTTTCTTATGGCATTTTTTGAGAAGACTGAATGAGTCAACATAGGTAAAAGATTTAGTAAAATATAATTAGTTTTTTGTGAATCTAATTCACAAAATTTGTGAATCTCTTTCAAATCCCACTCTTTCAAATGCCAATAAGACAGTAGTAGTGCTATACATAATAACATAAACCTGGTAATAAATAAATAAACAATTTATATCACATTCAACCTCTAGCATGGTGAATAGAAAAATTATTAAACATTTTTATGATTATTCTATTATCTTTAATGAAAATGAACATTGTCTATCTTTGAATGTTCCTCAAAATTAATTTGTATGGTTGTCTTTCTTCCTCCAATGTGTGTGTGTGTGTGTGTGTGTGTGTGTGTGTGTGTGTGTGTGTGAAGAACTGTCCATAAATTCACACACCTATGGGCACCTGAGTTTAAATAAAGAGGTCAGGAATAAACAATGGAAAAGGATAGGGTCTCTTCAACAAATGGTGTTGTTCAAAATGAATAGATGCATGTAGAAAAATACAAATATAGTCATACTTTTTACCCTGCATGAAACTCAATTAAAAATTATTAAAAACTTCAATGTACAGTCAAACACACTAAATTCTGAAAGAAGAGAGAGTGGGAAATAGTCTTGAACTTACTAGCACAGTAAGGGGACTTTCTGAATAGAACAGCCATAGCACAGACACTATGAACCATAAATAATAAAAGACTGCATGAAACTGAAAAGCTCATGAATGACAAAGCACAAAGTCATTCAGATAAAGTGGCATCCTACAGAATGGGAAAAGATTTTTGCTACCTGTGTTTTGAATATATCTAAACTATATAAAGAAAAAGAACAAAAAAATCCTGCACATCAAGAAACAACTCAACTTAAAATGTGGTATAAACCTAAATAGAAGGAGGACTCTTAAAAACAGGAAGCACCAATGGCAGAGAATCAATAAAGAAATGTTTCTAACTAGCTCCTATAACTTAAATTTACCCATACTTTTTGTTCTGTGTTCTTCCATGTGCTTGATACTTCATCTCTGTTTTGCAAATCCTGCTTATTCAGCATCTGGTTGGTAACTCAACTTTCTTCTTCTCCTGAAGTCACACTAACCTCTTCCTGCCTAGGTATTGGCCATTCAGCTCTTTATTAAGCCAATCACAATGACACATCTTCGCACATTGTAAAGGAATATTCTTCAACAAAGGTGCCCTAGTGGAATAGAGGCACAAAGCTGGTGGGAATGATCGATCCATCAATATCTGAAAGGATTTAAAGTGCAGTCCATGAGATCAAACCCATCCCTGGCACTGTTTGACTGTCCAAGGAACTAATAGTAGATAGTCCAGGGACCTACGTGAAAACAAAATACACTGTTCTGATCAAGGAACATAGCAAGAAAATGACTCTTAACAGCATTCGGCTATACTCATAGATTAGGTCTCACTCAGCTACCATCAGAGTTTCCTCCTGAAGCAGATAAGAACAAATACAGAAAACCACACCTAGAAACTGTACACAGAGCTAGAGACCTTAGAATACGTGCAACTATATTGGATGTCTCCATCAAATCCCTCACCTCACAGTTCAGAGAACCATGTAAACAAGGTATTCTAAATACAACTGGACCAATGCATATATGTGTTGGAGGAAGGTTGTTTGTTCATCCCGGCCACCCAGAACCAAAATAATCACACAGAAACTGTATTAATTAAATTGCTGCTTGGCCCATTAGCTCTAGCTTCTTATTGGCTAACTCTTATATCTTAATTTAACTCATTTCTACTAATTTTTGTATTGCCACAAGGTCGGGCCTACCAGCAAAGTTTCAGCAGTCTATCTCAGAAGGAAGAAACTCTATGGCGTTCCCCTGACTCCACCTTTCTTGCTCCCAGCATTCAGTTTTGTCTTCCCCAACTACCTAAGTTTTGCCCTATTAATACGCCAAGGCAGTTTCTTTACTCATTATCCAAGAAAAGCAACACACAGACAGAGGGACCTCCCACACCATATCTGAATTCACGGAGACTAAGGTAGCATGCATAGGCTCTGCACAGTTCTGGGCCTGATGGGGTCCCAGTGCAAAGTAGATACAATCCTCACCCCTAGCTTGGAAGCTTTCTCCAAATGATAGCTCCTGGCAAATGAAAAATTAATTTATATAATGGAGTTTTACTGAATATACAAACCACTGTTAAAGCCTGGCCCCATGATCTGCAGCTAAATTACCTACTGTATGTCTGTATTTAAGATTCCACTGCACTGAAAAAATATTGGTCAACTTTTCTTCATTGGCCTGAGTGTGAACCCATGACCTTCTACGTATTTACAAGAGTTTTACACTGAAGTGTATCTCCTGTCCTACTGGGTTTTTTGTTTGTTTGTTTTTCCTGTTAGGAACCAAGTAAAAGAAAGACCGACTAAATAAGGTAAATTATTTCTCTAGGTGTTAAATTAAAGGCCTGGATTTGAATAGACATTATAAAACATTTCAGGTTGCATACTCAAAGTGGCAGATTCAGAGCTAGGATCCAAAAGGAAGAGAGAACATGTAGTACTTGTCTTTCTATGTCTGAGACATCCTTCAATATAATATTTTCAATCTCATGAATTTACCTTCAATTTTCATGGTTTCATTTTTCTATGACATTGAATAGAGTTCCACTTGTATAAATATCACACTCTCATTATCCATTGATCAGTTAAAGGACATTGGGATACACACATACGTACATATGTGTGTATGTGTATAACAAGAACAAATAAAAACAGTATCATGACACAGGGGAAGTAAGAATGGGCAAATGGAGAGATGGAAATGATATAAGTACAATAGCATGTGTGATATTCCCAAAACCTAAAGAAATGATTTAAAAATAAAACAATAAAATTATGTGGCCAAAGAAAAATAAAAAGAACTTCGTGGCATAATGGGAGCAAAGGCACAAAGTCCAACTTCAACCAATGAATGACAAGGAGGGGAAATAGCAGAGTCAAAGAGGCCAAGAATTCATGGAGCCTTATAAGTCACACACATTTTTTCTAACTCCTGTAATAGAAAAGCAATAGAGGGCTTCGTGAGAATGATATTACCAGAAATTGTTTTACAAAATGTTTTGTAAAATTTATAAGTAAGAGACCTAACTTAATGTAAAGCTATATCATAATCCAAAAAATTTTAAATGGGGACATTAACATAAGATGAATAAAATTCCAAGTTAAAGAAATAAAAGTTCTGGTCTGTATATATGAATCTATAAGAAATGAGCAAAGGAGCTGGAGAGATGTCTCAGTGTTTAAAAGCACTTGTTGCTCTTTTAGAGGACCCAAGTTCAATTTCTAATACCCACATGGCAGTTCAAACCACCAGTTCCAGGTGATCCAAAGTTTTGTTCTGACCTCTATAGGTACCAGACACATACTCGGTACACATAAATATATTCAGGCAAACACTCGTACACATAAAATATATCCACTGTTTTAAAAGGAGGCAAGAGAATGAGAAATTGGACTGTTTTACTATATTTGTGAGTAAGCACATGATGATCCTAGTTGAAAAATAAAGTTGCTTTGGCTAAGACATTGAGAAAGAAAAAGATCCACATCAAACAATTCAACTTTCATGTAAAAATGTATGTAGTATGTATGGGTCAAAAATGTATCCAATGGGACTTGTTAACATCATTTAAGGCCATCCCAGTATGTACAAGAAAGAGGTAACAGCTTGCTCCAATGTGGGTGAATATCAGACAGTACCCTAAAAATAGAGTGGAAAAGGGGCTCCAAACTAAGGATAGAGCGGAGTATCCATGGATTTTAAATGACTGTAAGGAAACAGAAAGAATAAAGGGGATCCTGGCTAAACCAAACTGACTGAACTATTAATGAAAGCAGGCAATGTTGATCCAACATTATTCAATGTGAGAGATGAAGAGGCTGACTGTGTATTGAGAATGATGTTTTTAGATAGGAGAGGTCCTTGGTGAACTGCCTTGGCAGGGTTCTTTTCTAAAGCTGAATATTACAAACACATATGGGCCTAGAAAGAAACTTGATACCCTAGGTAAAATTTGGTCAAATAAATAACCTTAACCTATCTTTATTTATTTTTCTATCCTTCAATCTGTCTATCTACTTAAATAACACAATATTCATGATTTTATTACTACAGATAATACAAGTATATACAAGTTACAAGTTGTTATTGTTACTAAAGGGATTGTGTGCCTACTTATGACTGAATAAATATAGACATATAATTTAATATATATAAAATATGTGTGTATAGTAATGACTAAGTCCTTCAGTCTTGCATTTAGTCAATTTATTTATCTAATTTGAGACTTTATTTTCTTATATGAAATATTAGAAAATTAAACCAAAATTATGCAGTACTTGTGAGGATCAATGACACAATGTATAGATATATTTCTAATAACTCACTTGTGACGTATCTTAGTCACTCACTGTTAAAACTGACATTAAGTAGTCCTGTTGTAAATACTATTTTCATTGTGTAATTGAGGTTTGGACTCTATGATCTTCCCCTGTGTGTCCAGGTAAATTGTAAAGGTTCTGGGGGCAAACAAGCTCAAAATTTTCCTACTAAACTGTTTTGTTTCCCAAAGGAAAGTACTTCAATGTAGAAGAAAGAGCTGGCACTGGGGAGTCGTAATTATTTCAATATATTCAAACTAAATTCATTAATCTTAATGAAAAAGTTGAAACTTTGTGTTTGCTGAGAGTGCTTTCAGATAATATGTCCCCATGAAAAAACTAAAGAACCCTTCACTCTAATAAGGCCCCTGGAAACTGATTAGCAAGTAAACTGAAGTTATAGTATTGGGAATTCTCTTGGCAATGAGGAGTTTTATAATAGGACCCAAAGAGACAGTTTCATCATCAACACTAAAACAAACTTTGGTTTCAGTTTCTTTTCCCCGAATGATCAGTAGTTGTTTAATTGGAAACAAGGAATGAAAAATTGCACTTAAAGAAAATGGCACTTTGCTTGCTACCTTAGTTCCTCTGAATTTTTGAGATCTGACAAGAATTAGAATGACTGAGCTCTCTGCTTTCATATTTTACAGTATGGCCAGCAGCAGGGACTTAGGACCTCCTAAACTCTGTGTTGAGATATTACAATGCACAGCTAATTAGAGAATATGATCACTCATTAAAACTTTTCAGATTGATAGGCAAACTGCAACTAGTAACCTAATTAAAATGTTTGATATTCACTAAGTGTAGAAGTCACTGCTAGACAGAATATATTAAGGAAACTAAGAGCTGCCCGGCCTCTCTTTACTCAAAAGAGAAATCCAGGAGTCAATCAGTAGAGATCCAATTCATCTAAAGATGTGAAATAAAGCTCTAATATGCCCATGTACATCTGAACAATGAGCAATGAGATATTCTGTGTTAGCAACTTGAATAACTTTGATAGTCTGCAAGTTTCAATGATTAGATTATTGATTCCTACTTATGCATAATAGCATTTTGAACTGAGCTTAAATAAGATGCTTGACTGTGCCTTGATCGTGTTCTGAAAACACAACCAGCCAAAACACAACCAGCCTCAAACACATATGTTTTCATAAGTCACCCTGGTTTAGCCCTACTGACATAAACTTGTTTAAATGAGGAATATGAAATTTTTGATATGAATAAATAGAAATAATTTCATACATGCTTGTTTACAAGGAAAAGCATCACAGAGGATATCTACACATAGCCACCAAATCTCCTTGAATTTCATAAGAAACACTGAAAGCAGGCATGTTAAAAAATTAAATAAAGGAAGAATATGTGTAGTGGGATTTGGATTTAAATGAAAGAGAAAGTGAAAACATAGAAGTCAGTGTGGTCTACACAGATGCAATTAATACTATTGATCAATGTCTGGATAAGAGAGAAATACCCTAATGATACTATTCATCAATGTTTAGATAAGAGAGAAACATTATTTTGGTTTCTAATTTTATTCTTCTATTACACAAATTTGCAAATGTATAACTGTAATTAAAGTTATATTTTCTTAATAGAAACGTGAAGTCAGGAGTTGCTTTGTGTTCATTGAATCAACTTGTGAAAAGACCCCAGAAAAGAGTAGTCTGTATACTGTAGCAGGGGTTCAAACTGGAAATTGTGATTCCATGTTCAACAGCGTTAAGGGGTTTTCAACAGAAAAGATATGGTCACAGAGAAAATGGGTATTAAAAATGCAACCTGATAGAATTGGGTAGTGAAAATTTTAAGTATGATAATGTGTCTATTTGCTTTATATTCATGTTATAAAGATTATTCTAATTAATTTAGACTGTTTGGGCTTGTTGGTAAGAGCTGGTAAGTATGTTAAGACCAAAGGGAAAGAGAAGAGCCCTGAAGAGACGGTTAAGCACTTTCTGCTCTTTAAGTAAGACCTGAATTAGATTTCCAGTATCCACGTAAGGTGCTTCACGTAAGGAGATCTGACACCCACTTCTGGCCTCTGTCAAAACTTGCACACACATATGCACACATATATGTATAGGTGTATACATACACACAGACACAAGCTCATACACATGCATGAAAATAAAAAATAAAGGTATAAAGAAGAAAGACATTCTTTCAATGAAATTTTTAAATTTATTTGAGTATTAATAATAAACATAAATATAGAATTAGGAAGGCAGCAATAAGAAAAGGCAACATAATTAAGCTTCTGTGTTGTGATTCAATTTTGACTATCATTCAGTAAATGAAATTGAGAAGTAGAAGTTGCTTCTATCATCGCAATTTTGTCCCTAATTCCTAGTGCAGGTCTTTGGGAGGGTGGCAGGTAATTGGAGGCATATAGAAGAGGCAGAAAGCTAGCAAAGATATAAAAGTGAAAAGACTAAAGTATTAGCAAAGGGTAGTGATGTTCCTGTTATTTCTAAAAATTGTACAAAAAAATGCCAGTGAGAACTGCTTAAATGATGACATGATATTATGAAGCCAATTACAAATATGCACATATGAAAACAAATACAGTCATGCTTGTTTAGTCATTCATCACTTTCAGTCACAAAATACAACTGACTATAACACGGGAAAGAGAGAGCAGGTGCTGGGACGACAGCTGGATAGTTACAGTGATTGCTGTATAGCTTGAAGACCGAAGTTCAAACTCCAACACTCATGTTAATGCCAAGTAGGCATGGTGACCCTGTAATCTCAGACCTGAGTAGGCAGAGACAACAGGTACCTGGAGTGTGCTGGCTAGCAAGTCTTTTTGAGTTTGGGGTTTATAGAAAGACATTGCCTTAGTAAATAAAGTGGGGAAAGATTAATGAAGACACTGGGTATCCACATCTGCCCTTTATACACAAGTATATATGCACTCTTATGCACCAACTTATATAGTGCCCATGCATGTAGCATATACACACCATATGCACATATACATATATAAAAGAATTGCTATAATATATATATATATATATATATATATATATATATATATTTGAGGAAATTTAGTATATGACAGTTGAATATTCTTAAATAATAATTTAGCATAGTATATTTCCTATAAGCATACTTCTATTGTTTCAAAGAAGTCAATTCTTCCTTCAAACTATACTACAAATATGCAATACAAATCAAATGACTAGTGGCTTTTTGTTTTAAGTATATATTCTAACCTTATGTGCACATATATAAATTTATGTACATATGAAATAGTTTCATGGTAAAAGATGGTAGTTCTATAATAATCTTAACAGTATGGCCTACTATAATAATAACAGTTTTATTAATGAACCAATGCAGAAACTACAGAAATTCACTAAATGTATGCTCTTTATCCAAATTATTTTGACAGCATTCTTTTAATCATTCGTCATATTTAATTTCAATAAAATGACAATTTATATTTTAGAGATTTAGAAATTTTAAATTTATTTTAGTATTAATAATAAACATAAATATAGAATTAGGAAGGCAGCAATAAGAAAAGGCAACATAATTAAGCTTCTGTGTTGTGATTCAATTTTGATTATCATGCAGTAAATGAAATTGAGAAGTAGAAGTTGCTTCTATCATCACAATTTTCTCTCTAATCCCTATGCTACCCCTTCTCATACAGCCATAGATTTTCTCCACTATGGAGTATAATTTTGGAAAAGATGTTTCACTGTGCATTTATATCACACTCCTCTATTAGAAAGTACTGCTTAAACCTGTGGATTTTATCTGCATTTACTCACGACTGTGTCTCAGGACACTGTATACTATGTGGAACTTGTAGTTTCTTGATATTTTAAGTAAATGACATAAGTAAGTTATCATTAAGTAAGGATCCAATAATTAACCAATTGTATGAAGAAAATAAGAATAAAAATTGGAATGTTTGGTTAAGCCCACATACTGATGAAATATTCAGATTTATTAAATACTACAGTGAGCCCTGAAGAAACATATAGGAAATGTCAGTATAAAAATAATTAAAGTAGGGGCTGGAAAGATGACTCAGAGGTTAAGAGCACTGACTGCTCTTCCTGAGGTCCTGAGTTCAATTCCCGGCAACACATGGTGGCTCACAACCATCTGTAATGAGATCTGGTAACCTCTTTGGGCCAGCAAACATACATTTAGTCAGAACACTGTATACATAATAAATAAATAAATAAATCTTTAAAGAAATAAAGGGTTTGTTTAAAAAATAATTAAAGTAAAGAGTATCTAAGAAAATGCAAATTCACGAGGCTGAATGACACTGGAGAGTTTGAGGTTAGGATAAAGAAAAGAATGGGAGATTTAGTGCAGGCATCAGAAATCCAGAAAATCGAAAGGGGAGAAGCTGTGTTGTTTATCATGAGCCATGGTGAGAATTTTGTCTTCTACTCTGCATCAACAAAACAAACATCAGCAATGTGCATTGAGGAAGGTCGTCACTTAATTGTATACTAAAATAATATAGAATACAAATGACTACCAAGGATATTATATGAAGCTCTCAAACACTATTTTTAATATATTTAAAAATTGGAGTTATGCTTTCCGTAAAGATAATTTTTATTATTTTCACTTTTACACTTGCAAAAGAAAAAAATGAAATAAATTGTCTAATTAAAACTCTCTAACTCATAGATATAAAACACAAGATTGGGAGCTGTTAAAACACTCTTCAATCGAAACCATATTACTAAGCTGGAAACAAAGCAAGAGAGAGAAAGGAAGGTCAAAAAAAGTAACCACATTAAAAAGAGATGTGCTACTTCCATGGTTTACCATTCATTCAAGCCCAGTCTTGTGTTGTTTGCACAAATTAGAATTCATACATGTAAGCGAATCCTGTTATTTCATCGTGGGTAAGATGATTCTGATTCAAATATGACCTCATGACACCTTTGCCTCCAGAGGCCAGTCATTTTCTCCTTAGAATTTCCAAATGCCAGTTAGACCCAGGAGAGCCAGTGACCTTGGAGACTACTATGTAAGGAATACTAGGAACAAACACTGAAAAAGAAACATCACAGACATATATACACCAGTGTCACTCCTAGAGAAGAGCTTTAAAGATAATGGCAACACTCAGGCCAAGATTTCTTCCATAACCAGGTAAGAAGTGACATTCTGCTGATGTTTGCAGTCGCTCCCTCCCTCAAGTTTTCCATTAATTTTCCTACTCAGAACTTGTCCAGTTGTGCTGAAGCTACCCAGAGTTGATGCCTACATACAACACTTCAACAATCCTATGTACAAAGTAAATATTCCCTCAAATGCTCCTCTGTTCTTGCAAATGCTAGAGAAAATTTGATGAATAAAATGAACAGTTCTTGTGCAAAAAGAACATTTGTTTGACTGAGAACTGGCTTTCTCCTAAGAGACTTTGAATGGTTTGAAAGAAAGTATATGTCAAATACAGATCCATGGTTGGAGGCAACACAGTAAAATGAGGACAATTGTTGGGAACAGTGAGACCCCAGATCCTGAATTTCTTGTAATCCCCTGATCTGAGTGCCTTCAGCTGCTCTGAGCACGAGACCTTCAGGAGTTCCTGATGGCCAGAGAGTTGTTTTTGGTGGGTTTGGCTGTAGTGTGGCTATCTCTATATAATCTGCCCCTGAACACAATAAAGAAGGCATTCTTAGGGAATTCAAGGATGACCCGTGTTGCTGTCTCTCTGTCTGTGTGTATCTGTGTATTTTAACCTCCAGCCCCCTTGCCCAAAGCTCGCGAACTGTGTGCCAGCGCACAGAGTGCAGACACGGGGGCACGGTGCTCGGCAAACAATCTTCTCAAGAAGTGAGATTAAAAACATGTGTTTTGATGGGACTTCATGTGTTTTATAACTTTCCATTTTAATATGGATATATGGTGAAGGAGAATAAGCTTTATCTCGGTGAACTTTTAAAGGAAAGTGTCCTGTGCCAACCAGATTCTCACTGTTTCCTTCACAGCACCCGCAGAGATATTTGCCACAGAGGTCTGGGAATGGAAGTGCAATCTCTACATTCGCACATCTGAAATTTGAGCAATACGGACCAGTATTAAATTTGTCTGATTTTCTATTCCATTTGTTTCCCAAAATGCTGATGTGAGTTATTAAAATTATTTTAATTACTCAGGTGAGTTCATCAGTTTTATTCTAACAACCTTCTTTCAAAATGGGCTTTGAATCTACGAATTAGAAACTAGATGGTAAGGACAGAACATGTCTTGTGTCATAGATAGATAGATAGATAGATAGATAGATAGATAGATAGATAGATAGATAGATGCAAAGATGGATAAAGATATAGATAGATGATAGATAGATGATGATAGATAGATAGATAGATAGATAGATAGATAGATAGATAGATAGATGATAGATAGATAGATAGATAGATGATAGATAGATAGATAGATAGATGATAGATACTTGATAGATAGATGATGATGATGATAGATAGATAGACAGACAGACAGACAGACAGATAGATAGATAGATAGAGAGATGAATGGATGCAAAGATAGATAAAGATATAGATAGATGATAGATAGATAGATAGATAGATAGATAGATAGATAGATGATGGATGGATAGATAGATGATAGATATTTATATTTGTGTATATATAGCAAAATAGTAGATATAGATATATAGTTGATGTCTAGGTTTTAACAAACACAATGGGCAAAAATATATAGTTTTAAACTTATATTAAAAAAGGAAGTTAAATTAAAATGATAAATTTTCAGATCACCCACACCAAACTATCAAAAAATTGTTCTTATCATCAAATGAACGTGAATGAGAGGGCAGTGTTCTTTCTCTTTTGGATATGATATGCTAGGGAAGTAATCAACTATTGAACAATAGCCACAGCCCAGTTGGTTTACTTTATGTTATTAAAATTTGCATATTTGCTTTGAAAATTGGAAGCTGTTGAGAGAGTGTACAATTGATATATTTGCTGTGCTGCTGTATTGAACAGCATTGTCTCACAAACCATTACACAGAACAGTTGAATTTGATATCAATGTCTTTGTCCCCCAGCAATTTGTCTTTTTAGTCTTACCTTGTTTGTTTTTTTCTTTTCAGATGTTAATGCTTGAAGAAATGCCTAAAAGGAACTACACTGGTGTGACAGAATTCATTCTGTTAGGGTTTGCAGTCCATAGAGAGATAGAAATCATTCTCTTTCTGCTCATTCTAGCGGTCTACAGTCTGACTGTGGTGGGAAATGTAGGAATGATTTCACTAATCAGGTTGGATTCTCGACTTCACACCCCCATGTACTTCTTCCTCAGTAATCTGGCATTTGTGGATCTTTGCTATTCCTCTTCAGTAGCCCCCAAATTCCTGGAGACCCTACTCACCAATAGAAGGTCTATATCTTTCTATGCTTGTGCAACCCAGCTTGGGTTTTTCCTGAACTTCTTGATTTCAGAGATGTTCCTCCTTGCTGTCATGGCTTACGATCGCTATGTGGCCATTTGTAACCCTCTTCTGTATATGGTGGTCATGTCTCAGAAGGTATGTCTACGGCTTGTAATGGGTCCCTACTTATACAG
This sequence comes from Microtus pennsylvanicus, assembly GCF_037038515.1. Lineage (NCBI taxonomy): Eukaryota > Metazoa > Chordata > Mammalia > Rodentia > Cricetidae > Microtus > Microtus pennsylvanicus. The sequence continues at coordinate 221,639,587 of NC_134579.1, read as the reverse complement.
CTTTGTGGTTGCTTTGCTCCACACAGTAGTTACTTTCCAACTGATTTATTGTGGTCCTAATATAATCAATCATTTTTATTGTGATGATGTCCCCTTGATGGCTCTTGCCTGCTCTGACACCAGCCTCAAGGAGATTCTGATATTCATCTTTGCTGGATTCAACATGATCAGTTCTTTGGCTACTGTCCTTATTTCTTACTTGTACATTGTGGCTGCCATATTGAGAATCCAGTCCACAGAAGGCAGGTGCAAAGCCTTCTCAACATGTGCTTCTCATCTCACGGCTGTGACCATATTCTATGGAACACTCATCTTCATGTACCTGCAGCCAAAATCAAGCCATTCCCTTGACACAGACAAAATGGCCTCAGTGTTTTACACAATTGTCATACCCATGCTCAATCCCATGATCTACAGTTTAAGGAACCAGGAGGTAAAGAATGCTCTGAGGAAAGCCCTTGAAAAATGCTATGTAGTACCTCTAAGGCACCTCAAGAAAGGAATTTCTTGACCAGGATCAATGCAATACACAGATATATCTCTTTGTATCTCTGAAATAAATTCATTTTTATCATACTTCTGATGAGTAAAGTCCTTCCATTTCCCACCTAAATTTTAACATGTTAATGGACATCTATAGTCTCAGTACTCCTATGGGAAGATTGGAGGCTGGGACAGAAGATCCCAGAAGCTTATAAGCCAACTAACATTATGTAGGCTATGAAGAATGGTAGGAGATGTGTCTCAAACAAGATAGGAGGTGACAGACAACAACAGAGATTATTCTCTGACCTCCACACAGACCTAATGGCACAGGTGTGCCTCTACTAACACATGAACACACACACACACACACACACACACACACTAGATTGTTTTTCAAAAGACACTAGTTTAAGGCTTTGATAAACTATTTGTTGACTGAATTTTAGCTCTGATGTCACTGAACAGAAAGTGAACACAGTTGGTAAATCTAGCTTTGGCTTTCTACTTTCTTTTCTGTTCAATGCATTTAGTAAACGATTAGCAGTTAAACCAGAGTTATTCTAGGAAAAACTTTTAAAATGTACTTATTTTTGCTAGTAAGTTTATTTCCTACCTGTCTGTAAAGTTCATCATGTGCATATCTGGTATGCTTGAAAGGTAGAAGAGAGTATCAGATTCCCTAATCCACTAGTTGCTGCTGAGTCTCTAACCATGTTCCTATGTAAAAAAAGCAAGTATTCTTAACTATTTGGGATACCTCTCCAAGCCCGTGGATATCTCATGATCCTATGTAACTCCTTGCACTTTATCTGTACCATGTATGCTAGTCATCACTTTTCATTGTATCTTTTACAAACACAATAGTTATGACTTTCTGAAATTAATTTACATCACCGTTAAGGTTATGTGCCAAGTGGACTACACAATGTTGCCAATTCTTTATCTCTAGGTGTATCCATAAGGGTTTTCTAGAAGAGGTTAGCACTTAAAATCAACAGAGAAAGCCATCTCACTAATGTGGCCAGACATAATCTAATCTGTCTAAGACACAAACAGAACAGAAAATGTAGTTATAGGGTGATTTTTCTTCCTTGGTCATTGAGCTGAGGTGTTTGTTTGCCTCCCCTCAGACACCGGATAATGATTTTCAAACCTTCCAACTTTGAGACTTATGCCAGCTCATCCTCATCGGGCTTCATTTTCAAGCCTTCCTGCTGAGGCTGGAAGACTTTTGAGTTCACAGGATATTCAACACATTTTGAATTAAATAATCTACCAATGCATATTTTTCTTTGCAAGTATTTTGGTATATTCAAGCCAAAAATAACGTGAGGGAATGCCTATAATCTAGTTGTCTGTCTGTCTGTCTGTCTATCTATCTATCTATATATCTACCTATCTTTCTTCTTCTTCTTCATCATCATCATCATCTATCATCTTTCCTTTTATGCAATCCCTTTAGGTTTATCAGTTTAGAAAGACTTTTATGGAACCACTTAACACATCCCTTGACAAGCTGACATTTTCATTGTGGAAATCTGAAAATCAGTTTCTGGAGACTGTTTCTTTCTCTTACCTATCTCAAAGAAAACTGAAGACTTATGTCTCAATTACCCAAGTAATTTCAAAATATTTTTTCAGTTCTTGAAAAAGTGAAGATATTGCAATAGAATAGTTGTAAAAATTGAGTCTCTTAAATCTAAGTAGCCAAAATTGTCACTGTCAAAAGTCGAAGAATAGAGATCTGTCTGAGAGTAGTCAAGGGAAAGTAACCCAACACCTCATTAAACACATGATGATGGAACTCACACTTGTGAAAACTGAATAATCCCTGCCTTCTAGGAGTAATATTATCCACCCAGAAGGGGATCTGTATACAAATAATATTTTCAAAGTTATACTTTTAATTACTTTTAAAACTAGTAGGTCTTAATAGGTTTGCCCATTTCTGGCTAGTTTTGCTTAATTAACCACTAACCTTCTCCTCTTCCTCACATTTAAACACAATATCTCCCTGACCTCTTTCTTTCATATCTCAAGGACTCTACAATTTCAACCAAATATATTAAAACTGTGTTTCAACACAACAAGCTTTCATATGTCTTTTACATACATCATTCATTTTGATTAGCAATCTTTAATTTTGCCTCTCCATTTTCTTGAACTCTATGTTTGCTTCCATGTTTATCTGCTCCCAGAAGTCCCTCTTTCTATTTTCATTTTATCTCTTTTTTATAAACAGGTCTTTTAATGAGTACTGTTTATAGTTTCTTGGTTTTCAAATGTGCTCATGTTAAACACACAAAACAGTAGATTTGAAAGTAGAAACCACCCACTCATGAGAGAAAATGTGCAGTATTTGCCTTATTGCATCTGGATTGCCTCTCTCAGTGTCTTAGGTTATGTTTCAAAAAGCATTAAGTTAGATACTCATCTTTGAAAAATGTATGGGTTTAAGTCATTCTAACCATGGGAGAACTTCATTCATTCAAGGAAGGAAGTGGTAACTCAAAAAGGACAAAAAAGCATAACCTGTTTCTCTCCCCCTCGATCCTGCCTCCAACACTCCTTCAGCACCCAGCCCACCCAACAGGCTCCCTCTAGTTCCCATCCTGCCATTCCCCCAAACTCTGCCCCAGTTTACCTAGGAGATCTTTTCTACTTTCCATTCTCAAGGAAATCTATGCATTCCTCTTTGGGCCCTCCTGGTTATCTATCCTGTTTTGGGGCTAGGGAGAAACCCTAGTGCTAGGGAAACCCCAGGAACTCAAAAGGATGACCTCAACTAAGACTCTAGCAATAGTGGAGAAGGTGCCTGAACTAGTCATCAACTGTAAGCATATTGGTGATTTCCCTAATTGCTATCAGATTTACTCTATTTGGTAACTGATGGAAGCAGAGGCAGAGATCCACAGATAAGCACTGCATTGAGCTTTAAGCGTCTTACTGAAGAAATGGAGGAGGGATTATACCAGCCAGGGGGTGGCCATGATGGGAGAACTCACAGAGACAGCTGACCCGAGCTCAGGGAGGCAGGACCAACAGTAAAGGAGCCTGCAGAGACCGACCTAGGCCCTCTCCAAGTGTGTGACAGTCCTGTAACTTTGTGTGAGAGCAGGACCTCTCCCTTCCACCCTTTCTTCTCCACCCACCCCCACAAGGACTTAACCCTACTTCTTGTACTAGTTTCTAGGGAACCTTTTCTCTTTGGAGGGAGGCATTGCTCAGCCTAGACATAGTAGGGAGGGACTTGGACCTTCCCCAAAGCAGTGTGCCTTACCTGCTCTGGGAAGTAGATGGGGGGTGGGTGGGGGAATAGTTGGAGGGACTAGGAGGAGGGGAGGGAGAGGGAACTGGGATTGATATGTAAAATGAAAAAAGATAGTTTTCTTTTAAAAAATACCTGAATTAAAAAATAAAATAAAAACCACTCAAGTATCGGATTTCCACATTAACATTTATTAGTCAAACCTATTAGTGATTACCTCCAATTGAATTAACACAAGTTTTTAAATAATATATGTTTTCATAACATGGTTGAGTATGTAAGAGAAAACATGCTTATTAAAAGACAATCATGTTGCAAAGCTGGATCTTAGAGCTTGTGTAAGGGTTGTTCATAGAAAGGTTGCAAGCTAGGTATTTTGTGCTTGGTCATACACATTTGTATTAACAGGCCTATAAAATATCTGCTTCTCTGTCATTTTCTCAAGTTTGCCTTGGCGATTGCCTTGCTGGCGGCTTCTTTCACATCTTTGTTCCTGAGACTGTATATCATTGGGTTCAGCATGGGAATCACAGTAGTATAAAACACAGCCACCATCTTTCCCTGCTCCACAGACTCCTCCGTTGGTCTTCTGAGATACATGAATATAAGAGTTCCGTAAAACATGGAAACAGCTGTCAAGTGTGATCCACAGGTGGAGAAGGCCTTTTTCCTGCCGTCAGCAGAGCGCATGCGCAACACCGCGACCACAATGAGCGAATATGATATGAGAACTACGGACAGGGAATATGTGAAGTTAATCCCGGCAATCACAATCATCGTGTACTCTTTGATGTACACGCCTCCGCAGGCAATCTTGATGAGAGGAGGATCGGCACAGTAGAAATGGTTGATTTCAAAGTTTCCACAGAAGTATAAACCATATGTCCACAGAGTGCAAATAAGACTCACCGAGAATCCGTAGACATAAGGCACAGAAATGAGGCGGACGCAGACAACCCTGGACATCTTGCTGCTATAGAGCAAAGGGTTGCAGATAGCCATGTAGCGATCGAAGGCCATCACAGCCAGAATGTAGACCTCCACGTGGACCAGGGCAATGAAAAAGTAGCACTGGATCAGACACCCCACGTAAGAAATTGTTTTTCTCTCAGATAATAAGTTTTCCAGCATTTTGGGGGTAACATTGGAGGAGAAAAACACATCCACGAAGGACAAATGACTTAGAAAAAAGTACATAGGACTCTGAAGATGAGGGCTGACGCTGATCAAAATTATCATACCAATGTTGCCCAGCAGAGTGAGCATGTAAACCACCAAGAACACCACAAAAAAGAGAACCTGTAATTCCTGGCGCCTTGTCAGGCCCACAAGAAGGAATTCTGTTACATCTGTAAAATTTGGCATTGCCTTAATATAGAGCCTGTGGTTCCTGCAAAGAAAAACATTTATAAATATATTTCTCTTTCTTAAAAGTTTTGATTTAAATTTTTCTGTTCCTTGGTATACATTTTAAAAATTATGCAGTTTTTTTCCCATGTGTCTACTGTTGGAATTAAATATACTATATGTAAAATGGTTTGCTTGATTGTGTAACAGAAAAGGTTCTAAATTTTCTAATATGATACAGGGTAGTTTGGTACAGACATAGAGAATTTTATTTAATCTATAGTTAGGAAATTTTATAGGTTATAAACTATTAAAATGATGGAAGATGCAGAAACTCCAAAATCAAGATTTCCACAGCAATGCTTTACTGTGTGATTCGCATGTCTTATCATAAACAATCATTCTAAGTGCAATGAATTTCTGCTAATTAAGTATTTTGGGGTAATTTGCAAATTAGTTTTAATTAATACTGTTCGTATGAAAATCTCTTACAATAGGAGGGAGGGGAAACTGTAGTCAGGATGTATTTTGTGAGAGATGAATAAATAAAATGCAAAAGAGTTGAATATTACCTCTTAGGACAATTATTATGCAAATCTTTCCTCATTGTAGATTTTGTAAAATCTATAGCTTCAACATAAATAACAAAATCAAAATTTATTTATTTCTACACTCATTTTGAGGATCACAGAAATTTGATGATTTTGATATTCAAAACATATGGTGGAATGTTCAAATACAATTTTTATCAGTGAAACTGCATTAAGAATATACAAGCATCTTTATAGCCTAAAGTTCCCTCAGTTTATACAGCTGAAGTCATGGGCACTCCTATGTAAAAAATACCTTGTCTTAAAATAAATAATACATATTTTCTCATTAGAATTTAATTTGGCAGTCCTTGCAAATGGTATGACTGTTTTAAATATAAAAACAGAAGCTACAGCATTATAGCCTGTTCTCAAATGTATTTGATAACTTAGCCTAATAGTAGTTTAATGTTAACTGACATTTATTGTTGAATATTCTCTAAGACAGAAACAAATCATTCAATTTCCACTTAAGTTTCTCTGTAACCCCAGAGATGTCTAGCCTTCAGAGACAAAGGGCTGTCACTTCTTTATTCTGTGCTAAATTCTGATGAACTCTCAAATGACAATTGACTTCTGCAAAAATATTATTTTATTACATAAATGAATATCATCTACCAAAATGGTAGAATGTGTAATTTACAGACAGAAAGATTTGATTGTACTAACATTGTACATTTCTCAAAAGGATAAACAACAAAATTATATATAACTGGATTAGTTACTCAAATCAATTTCCAAATTCATTCATGCATATTTTTAAAAAAGTAGTCCAATAAATTTCTTTGTTAACAATAAGTCAGGGAAAATGGTATTAATTTTTCTTTTAAAGTGGAATGAAATATTACTATGTTCAACTATCAATCTACACTGCAACTACCCTAAAACATGCAGACCTACCTTGAAGGTAGAAGAGAACAATAAATGGTCATTTCCCACTATTTATGATATCATCTTGCTCATTAAGAACACTGAGGTAATCTCCCAAAGGTACTCCAAAAATAATTATGAAAGAAATCGTGGCTGAAACACTAGCAACATCTCCTGTGTGGAAGTTGAGTAAACTTGATAAAAATAATAGTTCTCAAAAATGAGATCAATATTGTTGACATTGTCTCATTCGCTTTTCACTGGCACATGGTTCTGTCCACTTTCCTCTGCAAAATGTCAATTACAGATCCAAAACATATGTGTGAGGATAGATCACTTCAACAATATGTGCTGGGTTCTTCTTTGTGTCAATTTCAGATGTCAAAGGGGTCGGGGTTCAACATGTAAGCTACTTGTCAGAATTTGGATGGGTGGATGGAACTACACAGTAAATTAGGAAATCAACTATGAAGTTCATCTTAATCAAACAACTGTGTCAATATTCTATGTGAATTTGTGCAAATGTCCCACCTTTGATCGTTTTGTTTACAAAGAATAGAAAAGGTTTCATAGTGTGAGTGTGGGATCTCAGCATGGGATAACCATATCTCTGAACAATTGCATATGAAGAATTAAAATATATATAATTATTTGTATGATCTAACTTTAACATAGTTAAGTATCTGACTTTATGGGTTTGGTATTAGTGTTAACCTCAGACTGAAGAAAATATTCACATGTAAAATAACTGTGAGGGAATATCTTTAAATCCAGTTCAGACAGCTGACAGATCCATGAAATCTCAACTAGATTCTTCATAAGTTTTGTTTGCTAAGTTGAGGACAGAACTATACTCAGGCAATTTTTCCTCCACATACTTCAACATCTAAGAACTCAGTTGTCTTAAATTTCCTAACACCTATTGTGAAGAAATTCCATTATAGGAACACCTTTGCACAAGAAACTAATGACTTAATACACAAGAACTCCAGAAAACGAAGCTGTATCTTTTCTATACCAAAACAAAGTTGATTTTTTAAGAATATGAATTTTAATAGAATAAGTTGAAAATTTACTGCAGATCCTTGTACTATGTAAGTGAACACACAAAATCATATATCTTTATTTGTCAGATTCCAATATAACTGCTAAAACACAGAGTATCCTGAATAAATTTTCATTGAAATGAAAAAAATTAACTAAAATATAATGGTGCTTTATACACACAAAATATTCCAGAGAAATGCCAGCTTAATTCTATAAGTTAACTCAAGAGGTATATCTACTTTCAAATTTTGACCTTTAGTCAGTATAAACATTATTCTAGAAGAAACATGAGAAGCGGGATATGTGGCCACATGAATATTACAATTGGAAGGATGGGAGAAGAGTGAGAAGTCTATTATGTCTAAAAATAACTGTAAAAGCATCTTTAAAAGCCAGGTTTTTATTATGAAAATCATAGTAATTTAATGAATTATCCCCTTCACATTCAAAGAAACTATGAAATGAAACCATCACATAAGCATTAAAAAAAAAGACAGACTTGTGTGCTCTAAAAAAAAATCAATGATGATATTTCATAATTCATTCTGCAAAACACATATTGGTAATAAATGGGAGATTCATGTGAATCACTTGGAAGGCAAATGAAAAGGTGAGTGATTCAACAGGACTATTAAGAAGAAACCAACTATTGCAAGTTGGCTCCCACACACAAATAAATAGATGTAATGAATTTTTAAATGAATGCTGTTTTTCATCTTCATGTGCACATGTATGGATATGTTCAAATGTTTTCACACATACATTAGATCCATGAAATTATCTGACATAAAAGGTATGTTAAGCTTAAAATTCTATGTAAACCATTATTAGTGAACCTTTATTTGGGCCATTACAATGTCAGTATAGAGGCATGCATAGACTCTGAGTTCTGAGAAAATATAAATAATAAAGGGACTGGTTTTACTAAGTAAAAGACGTGTTTAGATCGCCATGTGTGTACATTATTAAGGGGAATACAACAAACTAGCAAATATTTAAAATGTGTGTTTTAGAAGAATATATAAACAATATTACATTCAAAGTAAAAATATTTAAATTATATCATTGAGGATAAATAATTGTGTAGTTTAGTGTAGAAATGAAATCTAAAAATGTCGTTTTTGTCTAATAGTGAACCGAAATAAACTCTTGGGTATAAACAAACTTTGAAAAGCAATGTTGCTGACAAAAAGAAGGACATTCCATGGCTCTCTCTTTTCCATTTATATCCAAATCAGCAAAGGCAGTTCTGAATCGATGCTCCAAATTCTGCTGGGTGGTGAAGCATAAGAAGCTTGTGTCTTAGTCATGGAGTTGGCTTCAGTGTACTGAGAAGAAACTCCCACTTCTTTGACTGCATAAGCACTTCAACAGTCTTGGATAATAGCACCCAAAAAGTTGTGTTGTCTGTTATTATTTTTCTTATAAGGCTACACTCTCTACAAAAATAAATTACCCGAAGACTCTTCACAAACCTCTTGACTCTAGGAGCAATGAATCCCTTATGAAGATGTTTAGTAAACACTGCTGTCTTTGCTCAAACAACAGATGAGAAAAGTTACCAAAAATACACCATAAAATTGATTTCTTTAGCATGAAAATACTTACAAAAATATACTTCTTTTTTTTTAAAAGGAAGAAGCTTCATTCTAAAATTACAAGTCATTGTACTCGTAGCACAGAACACTAGGGATAATATTTCAACTATAGCACAAACATCGAATACTTTGTGCAGCCTGAAAAAGATGGATTAATAAAGAAGAAACAAGGAAAGGTATGAAAGACACTTAGCTCAAGAGATATGATATTTCACTGGTTAGATCAACCAAAAAATATTCATTAGGACACAGGTACCCATAATTTTTTATGTAAACCCTTTTTTGCCTGCCTCAAGGCAATAAATAGGATCTAGAAAGATGACTCACCAGATAAAATCCCATTTTGGTCTTGCAGAGGGTCTGAGATAAGTTCTTAGCACCTATAAGGTGACTAACAACCAACTGTATCTCTAGATAAAGGAAATCTAATGTTCTCTTCTACTTCTAGTCTTCACTGCATTTTCTCTCTCTCTCTCTCTCTCTCTCTCTCTCTCTCTCTCGTGTGTGTGTGTGTGTGTGTGTGTGTGTGTGTTTTACTCTATAATAGAGAGAGGAAAGGGAAAAGAGAAATATTGCAATTAAATTTTAATTTCAAAATAAACAAATCTTTGGGTATGGAGAGACGGCACAGCAGTTAAGAGCACTGGTTGCTCTTCCACGGGACTCAGCTTGATTCCCAGAACCCACATGGCAGCTCACAGCTGCCTGTAGTTCCTAGGGATTGATACCCTCTTCCACTCTCAAAGAGCTCCAGGCAGACATGTAGCACAGAGACACACACTCACTCACACACACACAACACACCGCAAGTATAAAATAAACAGACAAATCTTTAAATAAATAAGCTAATATTTAAAGAAGGAACTGTATGGAAGTACTGGGCGTCTACCTGGGCAGAGAAGAGTTTTTTGCTGAAAGGGTTTCTTTTGTTGTTATTTCATTTGTTTCTTTGTTTGTTTTTGTTGTTGTTGTTTTGGGAGGGTTGTTTTCTTCTATTGGTTTTGAAAATGATTCTTACAAGTAGAAAAAAGTAAGTAACTGTCAGGGGCTGAAACTGAAGGTAAAAAGTAGCGTCACCAGCACCCCTCCTGATAGTCCTGGGATATGTTATGATGGAACTTCTGCGTGGTTACAGCTCTGTCCTTCAGTCTGTGCTTTGTCAATGCTGTGCCTATGTGTACAAACATAATTACACGTTTGTTTGTGGGCATATACATCCTTTTTCTAAAAGCTTTTAAAACTACAAATAGTCTTTCTGGGAATTACTTCTAGAAGATGGAGAAGGAGGACACATATAGTTCACTCGTTTACTTTGACATTTGTTTTAAGATTGAATATTTTACTACAACAAATACATAATTTTTATAATGTAAAGGTCATGAATATAAACTTGCAAAACAGGAGAATAAAACTTCCCACGTTTATACATGCATTGGTCTTACACATAGCATGTAAACTGCTCATCTTTAGAGCCTGTGTATTACACATTTTGTTGTAAGAATATAGTTTTCCTCTATAAAACTAAATTTCTGCAATAAACTTAGACGTCATTCTCATAAACAGAACTTTTATTTGATTTATAAAGGTGAACTGATTTTACTTTGAAAGCATATTTCTTTTGACCAGCTTCCAAAAAGCATGTTTCACATCCTTATTCCTCAGACTGTAAATGATGGGGTTCAACATGGGGCTTACAAAAGTATAGAATACAGCAATGATTTTGGATTGTTCGACTGACTTGTCTGTGGGAGGTCTAACATACATGCAGAACAGAGTCCCATAAAACACAGTCACTGCCACCAAATGAGACCCACAGGTAGAAAAGGCTTTGCGCCTCCCTTCAGCAGAATGCATCCTCAGGATGGCAATGAGAATGAACAGGTAGGAAATGAGAATTATAAGCAGGGAATTGGAGAGGTTAAATCCTGCTACCACAAACATAGATGTTTCCTTAATGAAAGTGTCAGAGCAGGAAAGTCTGATGAGAGGAGGGTCAGCACAGTAGAAGTGGTTGATGATATTGGAGCCACAGAAGGTCAACCGATATGTCCACATGGTTTCCATCAGGCCACTAAGAAAGCCATAGATATAAGGACCAGCAATCAGACGTACACATACCCCTTTGGACATCTTGCTGCTGTAAAGCAAAGGGTTACAGATGGCCATGTACCTGTCATAGGCCATCACCGCTAGCATATAATATTCAGTAATAACCATAGCAATGAAAAAATAACACTGAACTAAACAGGCAGCATAAGAAATGGTTTTCTTCTCTGATAAGAAGTTCACCAGCATCTTGGGAGTCACGTTGGTAGAATAGCACAGATCCAGGCAGGACAAGCTGGCAAGAAAGTAGTACATAGGAGTATGCAGGCGTGAATTTACCCTGATCAACACGATCATGCCAAGATTCCCTCCAACAGTGATCAGATAGATCGCCAGGAAGAGCACAAAAAGGATAGGCTGTAGCTCTGGACGGTCTGTTAATCCCAAGAGAACAAATTCAGTCACCAGGGAGTAATTGCCTTTGACCATTTTCTTAGGTGCCAGCATGATCACTTGGATGGATTAGAGAAGTGTAAATGAGAATACTTGTTAGATATTTTCTCTTTTTTCTCCTATTCCCCTACCTCTCTCTTATTATTTATCCTCAAAACTGTTACAAAGGTCTTAGAATGTCAGAACTACTACCCCGGATGTTCAAATCCTTAAAAAAGAAAAAAAAGGAAACTCTTTCTTTGGTGTGTATGTATGTGTGTATGTGCATGTGTACATGCACTCTCAAGTGCATGAGTGGTATATGCACGCTACAGTGTGCATGAAGAGGTCAGTACAAGCATGGGTGTTGTTCCTTCCCTCTTGCCTGGTTGGGACAGACTTTTAGCATCTCTTGTTACTAAATTACCTTTTCAATATAGGGAAACTGAGATTACAGACACATATTACCACAATCAGTTTAAATATGTTATAGGGAATGCATAACCTCATGTCTATGGTGAAAGGATAAAGGCAGGTGCTCTATGCACTGAGTTATCTCCCCAGCCAGGTCTCATAATCATGAGGGCTCATAATATTGAAGATCAAACACAGCCACATTTGGCTAAAAGCACAGGTGCAGTTCATTTCTACCCAGGAAGGATTCTGTGTTATTTGATTGCCTTAGGATGAGGGAGGGAGTCATGATGCAATAATAGTCCAAATGGGGAGGAACTTCCAAATTCACATCATAGTTTGTTGTGAAACTATAGTCTCCTTTTAAAAAAAAATTAGAAAAGGTTTTCCCAGTGACTGGCTATAATATTAAAGTTTTAGAATATAGCATTTTTGTGAAAATGCAAAAGCATGAAGTTACTTGGAAGAACAAAGATATATGTGAGTTACTAAATAAAGAATTTTACACACGGCAGTCTATATGACATAGATAAAGGAAATTTAAATCACTAATAATTAGGTCACATTTTCATCTTCTTATTAATTTATTTTCTCATTATTTTTCTGAAATGAAATATTTCACAGCCTATGTTATAATGTTGGCAACTCTGTTGTGGTAGTGGGTCAAAAATTTGAATTTAATTGCATTAACCACATGGAGAAAACGTTCAGCTGTTTTTGTTATAGTAAAGCAAACATGAATGAAAGGAGTTAGAGTTATTCTTAGTACAAAAAACATAGTATCATTTTTTATAATTACAAGATTATACTTTCCATGAGATAAAACCATACACTGGTATTCAAAAGGATTTTGTTAACATTTAATTCCTCGTGATGAATATCTAAACTGAAACAAACAAAAAAGTTGGAATACAAAAGTCATGATTTCCATTCCTACCTGAACTCAGGTAAAATTCTCCAAGAAACACATAAGGCCCAGCCAAGGAGCTGCTGAAAATGATTTATGCCCTATTTGTAATTGTCAGTGTTTATCCTTAAACTAATTTTCATCAGACCCCAAAGTAATAATTAAAGAAAACATAGTAATTGGTTTAGACGTGAAATCACTTGAATCTTGGGATTTGAGAAATGGGATTGCATCACCTTTTAACCATCTTGAGTTACATATTTTGCTTGATTATAAATTGATCCTCAGGTTTTTTTCATTAGAGATCACTACTGTTGCAAGAAAATTGCTAGAACAACTAGTAACAGTATAACGTCTTGACATAATTCATGGAACTTGTTTTTCTACAATCCTTTCAAAGCCAGAACTATGTACTGTACAACCCCTCACAATGATGAAAACATGAGTAGTCAAGTTACAAAACTCAACATAAAATAAATACTTTCTAATAATTTTCTTATTTTAGTGATTTCAGGCCAGAAAAATTATGTAATTAAACTTGATAAAATTATTAGAAAGCAAATTTGTACAGTATAGACATCTGTCAAATATATTAAGAATTTTCAACAAGAGATAAGAACATCAAGTTTATCAATAAATAAGGTTATACACCATTCAGATTTGACAGAAGTCAGGAAACCATACTACATCAACAAATTCTTCGTTAACTAAAAAAGAAAATAAGAATAATCACAGATATAGAAATTTAGTGTTGTATTGAGAACTGAAATCTACCTAAGTGGGGGTGGCACACACCTTTAATCACACACATTTGGGAGCAGAAGCAGGTAGATCTCTGTGAGTTCGAGGCAATCCTGGTCTACAGAGCTAGCTATGAGACAGTTAGGGCTTTTACACAGATAAACCCTGCCTCAAAAAACAAACAATAAAAAAAGAAGAAGAAAGGAGAGAGAGGGAGAGACGAGAGAGAGAGAGAGAGAGAGAGAGAGAGAGAGAGAGAGAGAGAGAGAAGAAGGGAGGGAGGGAGGGAGGGAGGGATGTAGTAGGAGATGCGGGCCTCTTCCCACAGCCTGGCTCCTGGCCTCCTGGCTAGCTTATGCCCCAAAATAACAACACACAAACTGTACTCTTTTAAGCACTGCTTGGCCCATTTCTATAAATGTGTGTAGCACCCCAAGGTGCGCTTACCGGGAAGATTCTAGCCTATGTCCATCCTGGGTCGGAGCTTCATCGCATTTGCCCCAGAGAGGAGAGCTATCGAGTCTGAGCTCACTTCCTCTTCCTCCCAGCATTCTGTTCTGTTTACTCCACCCACCTATGTTCTAACCTATCAGGGCCAAGCAGTTTCTTTATTATCCAATGACCTTCCTCCATCAGAGGGGGGGAGGGAGGAAGAACTCAAACCTACATTACATTGATGAATGATGAATGGTGGAGTCTGAAGATGACCAATAGATGACAATGATCAGAATGAAGGACGCCAAAGGAGGAGAGTACAGGATTGATGTAGATAATACTCAATATATAATAATTACTTATATGATAATTTACTTACTAATATAATATACTGTGAACAGTAAAAATGAACAATGAAAACTGCAAAGGTATAGGTAATTCTTTCACGATATATGTAGGAAATAAGTATCGCTAATAATGGGGATCAAGGATAGGCACCTATTCAGCTCTTCACCAAGTTGTTGTCCCAGGATAATTAAAGAAAAAATAAGAAATGAAACTAATAAAATTCAGTGGTATAGGAACAATTTTACTTACAGATGAAAAATGAAAATATCAAGGAATATTAATTAAGCAACTAAGAGAGACTAAGTAATCATCAGGACAAAAGTAGAAGCAAACATTTAAATGTCCCTACCATACAGCCTTGCAACAAACAAACATGGAAAAAGCGATGTGACATAAGACGTCACATGGCCTTATAGTTCTGAATTCTGTTTGAATACTGACTTGCAATTATATTCTTACGTTGAAAAGTTGAGATTTTAACATTTGAATATATTAGACATAATAATCAAATATAAATATTTAAATATAAATATTTATTACATGTTATATATTTATAATATACTGTTATCATAATGTGATATATTATTTATTATATATTATAATAACATTTGAATTTAAACATTTATTTTTAATTATCAAAATATTCATAACAAATTATCTTTTTTCTTAGATATTTTATGGATCTATGAATTATGAAGTAGCCAAGGTGATTTAAAATAAATAATAAAAACAAAGCATGCAATGATCTTAGGATATAATTTCTTAGTATGTAACTTAGTATGTAACGAATATGTGGTTTTATTTTATTTTAATGGTGAAATATAGCTTGCAACCATATTCAGCATGTGAGATGATCTGTATTGCTCCTCAAGTTCATCCTCTTAACACTAATCCTGGAGTTTTGAGATTTTGTGCTGTCAAAGAAATTTCTTTATTTGTTTACAGAAACATCCTCAAGAACTACTGTTACTAAAAATAAAGCAGACTTTCTATCCTGAGTGTAATTGGGATGAAAAGGACCAGTCAATGCAAGGGGATCACTATCTTCAACTTACTGCTGGCTTAGTTTCCCTGTCTCTTCTTTCTGACTTGATCTTTACTCTGCGGTTAACCTTCTCTGAACTGTCAGATGAAGATGAAAACGAAAGTGACATGCCAGACCATAATCTTAGTAGGAAGTAGGCTGACAAAAGAGAAACCTGGACCAGCAAGCAGTCTTACATCTATAAAAGCATACTTCATCAGTTTCATGCTACTTGCATGGCTCCTTCTCAAGCACATAAGTAAGAAACAGAAAAGCACCATCATGATCCATTTCCTCATTTTCATTAGTAAGTGGGGGAGTACAGCCGTACCATTGTTTCTTAAGTGTCCTTCATCAGGAAGCCTGATGGGTCTGTCTATCAATGGAAGGAAGCGAGAGCATGTTTATCCTGTTAACAATTGTAAACCACAAGTGCCTGTAGGAATGCAGGCAGACCGCTTGGCATTGCACTGGGAAGCTTACACTTAGAATAGTACTTAAACAAATCTGATGTGCATATCAATTTGGAGATGTGGATTCGAACGGGCAGATATGAGGTGGATCATGATTCACCATTTCTATCTGCTGTAGGGATATTTGTGTTACTAGTTTGTGTCAGCTGATGTGTTTTTGCTGAGAGAAAATATCTGACAGGAGCAACTTAAGAGAAGAGGAATTTACTCGGGCTCATTGTTTAAGATGACATAATCTCCTGAGTAATGTAGGAGCATGGGGACCTTGGGAGAAGGTTGAAGGGGAGGGGAGAGGCAGGGAGGGGAGCAGAGAAAAATATAGAGCTCAATAAAAATCAATAAAAATAGTTTAAGAAGATGTATAGTTATCGTGAAAGGAAAGCAGAGGCAGGAGAGAGGTGGCTCAGTCACAGTGTGTTCGCACTCAAAAGGCATGAGCTAAATGGCTGTCTGTGCCTTCTTCTGTGTTCTCTTATATTCAGCCTATGTCTTCAGAAAAGGGGATGATGCTGTGAGTTTTCAACATGAATATTTTACCCCAGGTTGTCCACTGTAGAAGTACCTCCACAGGCAGAGGAAGAGATGTGTCTCCTAAGTGATCTTCAACCTAATCAAACTGACAATAAACATTGGCTATCACTGACGCATCAAATACAGAGTGCTAAACAGGACAGCATATAAGGCCAGGTGATTTATCTCAAAACACATAACTTTTAGCTGGAGCACAAAAAATACGGACACAGAGAATATTAAAAAGTCATCTAAATACAACTTTATTCATGACAAAACTATAGTTTCAGCTTATTGAAAAAATGAGGCATAATTTCTGTCCTGATAACTTTTTGTCTGAAAATTTTTTTCAAAGCCTGCTTTACATCTTTATTCCTCAGGCTATAGATCAAGGGATTCAACATTGGACTTACAAAGGTGTAGAAGACAGCGATTATTTTGGATTCCTCAACAGTCTTGTCAGTGGGTGGTCTTACATACATGCAGAAGAGAGTCCCATAAAATAATGTGACAGCCATCATGTGGGAACCACAGGTAGAGAATGCCTTGCGCCTTCCTTCAGCTGATTTGATCCTTAGGATGGCAGCAATAATGAAAATATAAGACACCAGGATGATTGTGAGGGAACTGGAGAGGTTGAAACCAGCAGATATTAACATGGCATGTTCTTTTATATAAGTATCTGAGCAGGACAGTTTAATGAGTGGAGGGTCAGCACAGTAGAAGTGGTTGATGACATTGGATTTACAGAAGGTCATACTGAAGGTCAGGATGGCTTGGAACAACCCATCTGAGAAGCCATAGACATAAGGGCATATGGCCAAGGAAATGCAGACTCCCCTGGACATTTTCACACTGTAATGCAGAGGATTGCATATGGCCACATAGCGGTCATAGGCCATGGCTGCCAGCATGTAAAACTCTGTGAGGAGAAGGGCGATGAAAAGGTAGCACTGGATAAAGCAGCCAACGAAGGAAATCGTCTTCTTGTCTGATAAGAAATTAGTCAGCATTTGTGGAGTGGCCGTTGAGGTATAACACAGATCTACAAATGCCAGGTTACTGAGGAAGAAGTACATGGGCGTGTGAAGGACAGAGTCCAAGCTGATCAGGGCCACCAGGCCCATGTTACCCAAGACAGTGACAAGGTAAACAAGCAGAAACAGCACGAAGAGGAGAGGCTGGATTTCTGGGCGATCTGTGAGCCCCAGCAAAATGAATTCTGTAATTTCAGTGCTGTTTGTGAGGGCCATTTCCTGAGAGTTGGGTTTTGGACTCATGCTGTGAAAATATAGGTAAAAGTGAAGATGTAGTATAGTCCAGGAGTTTCCAACCCCTGTTCTCAGAACTATCAGCATCTATGGAATGCTAAGAAGGAAGAAATTGTCTTTATCCTTAGTAGAGCACATCACTTAGTTATCTATGACCAAATCTTGAGCCCTGGAATCACAGATACAACATCGTGTTACAGACTGAGGAAGTTATACTTATGTATGTAGCAAAACACACAGAGACACACACAGAGTAGACACAAACATATGCATCCACATATGCCTGTACATACATATGTGTGTTGCATCAACTATAATAAAAGAGTTCATGAATTTGCAACAGAGATATGAGGAATGCATGAGAGTGTTATTGAGGAAGAGAAGGAAGAGGGAAACGTATAATTATATTATAACCTCAAAAATTAAAGAGATAGTTTCTGTAAATAAATATTTTTAAAATAAAATTTAATGACAGTTGAAAATATTTTTCTAAAAATTATACCTTCTGAAATAGATTATATTATGGTTTTTTAGTATTCTTACTAAGTCCATGTTTCATTTGATGTTGTATTTCGTTGGCATTTTGTTCCAAACCACATATAATTCTAATTTATACATCTGTAAATAAATCATTGCTACCTCTGTCCTGTCTCTCTCTGTTTCTTTCTCCTTACCTGTTTGCCTATTCTGCAAGGCTAAACAGGCTACAGGAGTTTTGTGAAGTATTTCTTACATACATCCTTCATATATGAATATAACCCAATCTCTTTATATAAATTCTGTATTTTCAACACAAACCCCAATCTATAATTTACCCTTACAATACGTACATCACACTTTAAGTGGTAGAAAGATAGGAATTATGTCTCATTAATTATTATACCGTACATATTCTGAATATATATATATGCATCCAAAATATGTATATATGTTGAATTATGAAAAATAAAAGATTAAAGTCTTAAAGGGAGAACTAAATATTGATAATGCAAAAACATAGAGAGTTTGTAGCATTATTTACTGTAAAAAATACTACTTGGATACATTATTTGTACAAAGGGCTTACTTAGAAAGCTTAATATTCAGTTAAGTGTACCCACCATTTCAAAATACATTATTAGAATATTGGACCGATGAAGAAATTTATTTATTTTGTTATATATATGAAGGAAATCATGTCTTTGGAAGAGAAGTAGTTTAAGATAAAGATTATATGTTATGCAAAATGAGCCAAATGATGCAAAATTGTATCAGGTTTTCTCTCGTATTTGCAAACTTAAAATGATGGCTGGAAAATAGAGGGTCAACTTTTTTGTGAAGGGAAAATTGAAGGGAAGAAAAAGAGGAAGAGTAAGACAGTATCATAAGTGGAGTATATGTGGTTAAAAAAAAAACACAATGTAAGCACCCTAGTGAAATCCATCTAATAGAAAAAAAAAAAAAAACATGATCCAAGATACAAAACAAAAATACCCAGAAAATCCAAGAGCAAATTTTTGCAGAACTTACCTATGAAAGAGAAAGTCCTGGTGTCAAAACTCAGCTGGAATTAGTTCATCAATAGAATATTGGTATAGCATATATGATCATGTATGATGCCCTAACTGTAACTCCCAGCACTTGCATTCTGCCATGGATATGTGTATGTATACATGTATAATATATATGCACATAATTCATTATCTAATGTATGTATTGTAGCATAATATCTTTAAGATAATTCCAAGAACAGTAACTTACATAAAGGGGAAATTACACTTTGTAATGTGTAGGGGGTGTGCTTTAATACAAGTGAAGGTCAGAGGATAACTCTTCCTCTCCTTCCACCATGTGAACCCAAAGGATGGAACTCAGGTCATCAGTCTTGGCAGAGATTCCCCTTACCCACTGAGCCACCTTTCAGCTCTCATAGTCAAAATCTTTTATTGAACTGTTTTCACAAATCATATTTCATCATAAAGTGAGTGACCTCACTTACTTCACTATTTAATTTAGAAAGTCGATAATCACCTAAGCCTTCTGTTCCCTTACCCCAAAGTTCATGTACTTAATAGGTGTTTGGATGGACTAGTCTTACTAATAATGCTCCCATGGTCTTTAACCCCATACCAATTAATAATTTTAAGCTATTGCTCTGCATGTGATCACAGTTCTCACACCTACAAAACTCTCCTGGATAAATACAAATATGATCCTTTAAGAAAGGATCTTAAGATAATTGAAGTAATTGGGAGATATCAGCATGAGAGTGGCTGTGGGATGTGATGTATGAACCCAAAATTATCTTGGTTTTTGTTCTGTTTTGGTTTTGGTTTCTGGTTTTTTGAGACAAAATTTCTCTTTAGCTTTGAAGCCTGTCCTGGAAGATGCTCTTTTAAACCAAGGTGGCCACAAACTGAGAGCCACCTGACTCTGCCTCTCAAGTGCTAGGATTAAAGGCATGCACCATCACTGCCTGGCAAAATTATCTTGTTTTTAAATCTTAAGAAGTCAAAATAATAGTAGAAAACAGGAAAGGAACGTTTATTCAATACAACCACATTGAGAAGAGGAAGAGATACAACAAACACCTTAAATTTTTTTGGGGGGGGAGTCCTGAAAGACTATTAAAAGTTTAAACAGAGGGCCAAGGATGTGCACACATGAACAATCCTGGTTAAGATGTGGTCCCTCCTACCATTGGCCCATCCTTATCTGCCCTGTCTGGGCTTCAGGCTCATCCTATAAGATAGTCCTATAAGCTGTACTAACTGTGTGAATTCCTTTACTAGAGACAAATGCCCCTCAGGTTGGCAAAATTTTCCTTCTCCCAGAATTAGAATCTTGGGAGAAATTCCCATTTCTTTGTGGTTCTTTGTTTCAATATTCTGAGAGCCAGATTGAGAGACACATATGTCTCTTTAGAACATCTTAATATTTCCCAGTTAGAACATGAGTTTTGATTGCATGAAGGCAGAAGAAGAAAATGCAAGCTGGATGTTTCCAGGAAGCAAAGGCACTTTCCCCCTGAAAGACTGACACTTGTCAGTGAATATACTAAACTTCAGTATCTGCCATGAAAGCTGCTGAGTGGCCTGAATATGCTTTTAGAAGACAGTTCAGCAGGGGAAAATACAACTGTGCCATTCTGTGCTCGTAAAAGAGGAGTTACGCAAGTATGTTTCAGATGAACAGAAGAAACATAACCAGCTCTTTTTGAACAATCATTGTTATGGTGACTTAAAACCTGAATAGTCAGTACATACAAACTGCTGTTAGAAGCACAGTTCATACTGCTCAGAGCTGACCTCCTTCCTAGACTTCTTTGGTGTGCTCTTAATCACAGGAAATACCAAGATTCCTGTTTAACACTGATTTCATAATTAAAGAAAATCCTACCCACTGAGACAGCGGAGCTGAT
Source organism: Microtus pennsylvanicus (assembly GCF_037038515.1). Lineage (NCBI taxonomy): Eukaryota > Metazoa > Chordata > Mammalia > Rodentia > Cricetidae > Microtus > Microtus pennsylvanicus. The sequence goes on along the minus strand of NC_134579.1, from coordinate 221,618,380 downwards.
CTATTGGGAGCTCACCAAGGCCAGTTGGACTGTGACTGAAAAAGCATGGGATAAAACTGGACTCTCTGAACATGGCGAACAATGAGAGCTGATGAGACGCCAAGGACAATGGCAAGGGGTTTTGATCCTACGTAATGTGCTGGCTTTGTGGGAGCCTACCCAGTTTGGATGTTCACCTTCCTAGATATGGACGGAGGGGGGAAGACCTAGGACTTACCACAGGGCAGGGAACCCTGACAGCTCTTTGGACTGGAGAGGGAGGGGGAAAGGAGTGGGGGGAGGGCGAGAAGAGTGGGAGGAGGGGGAGAAGGGTGGAAGGAGGGGGAGGGAAATGGGAGGCTGGGAGGAGGTGGAAACTTGTTTTTTTTCTCATTTTCTCAATAAAAAAAAAAAGATTTAAAAAAAAAAAGAAAATCCTACCTATTTAGGAATTAAAGTTAAGCGATCTCTAAAGCAGGCCAAATTAGTTACTTGGCCTGATTTAGAAAGCAGTTATTTACACCTGAATACAGAGAGGGAGGAAAAACACAAGACCAACTTACGGCTCTGACATGCACCACTCTTCTCAGTCTCTGTAAAATTCTCTTGATGCTCTATAAAATGTAAAAATATTCCCCTGTTTATACTTGCTTGAGGGAAGTGGGCCAAACTAAGCCAATCTGCAGAGGGAATGAAGAATGGGAAGATGAGCCTCACAGCGGGGACCACTTCTTGGCTTTAATAGGAGCATTTGGGGATCCAGAAACTAATTAACTACCTCAGTTGGCTTATATTCCACACTTTGATATTTAAAAATATCTTTAATTTGAGCTCTGCAGAGGACATAGTTTATTGTCTATTTAATATGCTAAAATAAATTAGGCAAACTCAGTCACTTTTGTCTATTGTTCTCTAAGAAATTATAAAATCCTATTATTTGATGATTTGAGGTAAATAATAAAAAAGAATTCCATTCAAATTAAAATTCTAATAAATGAAAATAATTATATTAATAGCAATAGTGTTCAAGTGTGAGATGCTGAGCAGGTGAAACCACTTGTTTTTAATCCTGATGATATGATTCTTTTCCCTGGGACTCACAAAGTGGAAAGAGAGAATAGGTTTCTCAGTTGTCAGTTAATTGCAACAAATACCCATGGCATGTACATACCTATACAATCCCACCCATGCTCATAGGTAAATCTAATTAGAATTTTTTAAGGACCTCTTCAGAAACTGCAACCATTCTTTAATACTCTTCATTCTTCTCTTTGTATGTATATACTTATTTGGAGATTAGTTATTTTACTTGAATAAACAAAGGGAGTGTTTTTCTTATTTTATTTATATGTGTGTGTGTGTGTATGAGCATGAAAACACTCCCAGATATATTATGTAATAAATGTGTACAAACACATATACATATTTAAATATATGTATAAATGTTTAAATCATGTAACAACATTTAAGCATTTAACAGACTAAATAATATCAACTTTTATATGATATAAGTTTTTATATATGTCTACAATGCATGCATGTAAAAAAAGAGGAGCATACATTATTTTGGAGCTTCTTTTATATTGGTATTGTGTTACATTTTTTCTAAGCATGCTATTCCAAGTTTAACTGGCATCATGAATTCCAACACCATAACTTCATAACCTAAGTAGTACCTTTGCTAAACACAACATGTACTAGAGGTGAATGTCCCTAAATTTTCAAGATGAGCTATACATTTTTGTGTGCTCCTGTCCCTTCCTCCCTTCTTCTCTTCTACCATCTCAAATGACACATGCTCTCAATTAACTCAGGAGATCTTGTCCTTTTCCCCTTTCTGTGTAGTTCCATGTATGTCTCTTTGAGGTCCTCTTTGTTGTCTATATCTTTAAATCATTTGCTCCCTTATGAGCCATAAAGTATATTGAATGTGTCAAAGATGAGCAACATCAGCAGCTGTTTTAGATTCAAGAAAGATTCAACTCTTAGCCTATGTACTTGCAGAGAGACATGTCCTTCCTTCTCCCCCATCATGACACAGAGATCTAAATGGAACTTTTAAGGCATGCAAAGTATGGTTTAATATATCAGTACATTCTAGAAGGTCTCCCTAGTTTCCCCATTTATTGCATATAAGAAAGAATCAAACACATCACCATTAATACTTTTCCATATTTCTTTTTGCTTTATTAATTCATCTTGTAACTCATTTGAGATTAAGAAGAAATGAGTATCTTTTTTCAAAATATTATTACTTTTAATTATGTGTAGACATTTGTGTCTGCATGTGATCATGTGCACATGAGAACAGATGTTTGGTGATATCCAGAGGTACATGACATCCTGAAGTTGATGTTACAGACAGTTGTGTCCCAGACATGAGTTCTGGAAACCAGACTTCTTTAATCCTGATTGTACAAATGCCTTGTTTTTTACTTGATAGATAAAATCATAATGATGATATTTTGCTTTGTTTGATAACCATTCAGCTTAGCTCCAAAATATGGAAAAGTCTAGCTCTAGGTATGAGTTATAAACCTTCAAGTTGTTGGTCACAGAGAACTTATTGACTTCCTAAACAGTATAGACTATTGCCATTACTCTTGGTGATATACTAGAACTTGATGTTAAGATCCTATCTCTGAAGAGATCACACACTGGGGTCACAGGACATGGAGAAGTCAAGTAAGTACCTACCTGGAGCATTTTTCTATTGTCTACTTTAAATAGTGCCCTAAGGTGCTATATGGGATGCTTAGAGAGAAAGCCATGAATAGCCTGACTCAGAGGTGAGCATGGCAACCAATGCTAACAATCAGCCTGGCAAGAAATGCTTGTTGTTGCAATGAATGTTATTAGGATAACCAGCCAACTTCTGCCTTAACATAAGGCTTAATCCAAGAGACAGAATTTATGCCTTGTACTGTAACCTGAGTCAATAACCTATAACAGGATAAAAGTCAGGCCCTAGGGAAGAATCTACTACTATTTTATGATAAATGAACATAATACCAAGATATCATCTAAATATCCATCATTACAATAATTAATTAGTACTTCTCTCAATCGTATTCAGAGAAGCTTCTCCTGATGGGAGATGTCATTCTTTATATGTGTTGCTTTTATTAGTTAATGAATAAAGCTGTTTCAGTCTATGGCTTGGCAGAGTAAAGCCAGGTAGGAAAACTGAACAGAGGTTTATAGAGAGAGTAGGTGAAGTCAGAGAGATGCCATGGAGCTGCCAAAGGTAAAAGACACAAGTCAACCACCAAGGAAACAAGACATGTATAAAATGAGGTAACACCATAACCTTATGGCAATACACAGATTAATAGAAGTGACTTAATTTAAGACATAGAGCTAGGTAGGAATAGGCTAGATGTAATTATTCGGGTCTGGGGAGCCAGGAAACATACATTCTTCATTGCAGTGGATGGCACTCTATATAGTATTATAACTGTATGACGTTGTACACCCATTAATGTATGTGCTTTACCCACAAATGTCTGATCAGCTTAAGTTATAGAATAAATATTATGCATTGTACTTGTTGCATAGTCAACAGAATGGATATTGTATCTTCATTCACTATGCTTGAAGTCTGGAGAAAAGACATCAATTAACAAGCAAAATGTTTCTTGCCTTGAGTCTTTGTATTTACTACGTGAAGGGAAACTAGCCCAGTGGAACGTGTGTCTCTGGCAGACCTTGCCCTTCTTTCCCATTCCCTTTGACTTGCTAAAACATTAAATTATATTCCTAAAAGTAGTCACCAAGATCTATTCCATTTTTTGGCCACTTCTTCCACCTGAGGCTTACTACCAAAGTTCAGCAATCAGAAACCCCCTATGCTTCACCTAATTAAAAAGCCCAGTTGAAATTAACAACCTCATTCTAACATGGGTTTCTCCCAATCTTTTATAAACAGTCACTTCTCTATGTACTACATCTGTCTTCTCTCTATTCAAAGGCAATTATTTGCCACCTTGGAAGAAAAACTTCTTCCACCTTCCCCATGAGCTTTTCCCCTTCATCTTTGTTCACTATCTCTTCACCAAAGCATCCTAGCCCATTCTAACACAGATCTCCCCTTTTCTTCTCTTAAAATTACACCTGCAAGGTAATTTTGATGGGGGGGAGTCTTCTGTTTTGTGTTAATTTCATTGGTTAAATAAAGAGACTGCCTTGTCCCTTTAATAGGACAGAAAATTAGGTATGTGGAGTAGAAAGAACAGAATCTTGGGAGAAAGAAGCAGATTCAAGCAGTTGCCATGATTCTCCCACTCCAGACAGACGCAGGTTAAGATCTTTCCTGATAAGCCAGTTTGTGGTGCTACACACATTATTAGAAATGGGTGAGATCAATATGTAAGAGGTAGCCAACAAGAGGCTGGAACTAATGGGCCAGGCAGTGTTCAAAAGAATACAGTTTCTGTGTAATTATTTTGGGACATAAACTAGCTGGGTGGCGGGAAGCAGCCCCGCTGCTCATATTACAACAGGGTGGCGCCCAACATGGGGATAAATCCACTTAAAAAACCTGAGAGGGCTTTAAAAAAAAGGAAGAGAGAGTTTAACACAGCTTTTGGCTGTTTCTGGGTGGCTGCTGCAAAGAAATTGTCCTGACTCAGCAGCAGGAAAAAAGCTGCAGTTTTAAAATGCCGGCTTTCTGGGCTGTGCCGCCATTGCGATCTCTGTCTGGCTCCTGAGGGAGACAGAGCTTTTGAATGGAGCATTTGGACTAAAGTGCTAAGGCTTGCTTGATGGCAATGTGGACTGCTGTGTGCCTGGAACTGTGTGTGGCTCAGGGACACCAAATGGCTCTGAGGCAGGAGCGGCTCAGCTCTGTCCTGCTGAACTGTGCTGGTCTCAGGCAGGAACTACTGTAATTTCCATAATAACAGCGCAGTTAAGGTTTAGACTCCGCAGGACACAGACCTTACCATATTACCCCTACATGGTGCAACTTAGGTTTTTAAGAACTGCTTAACATTTTAAGAAATGCTTCTGGATAGTAAAAAAAAATTACAGATTCACAATAAAACAGATTCAGACATAAAAGACCACTAAATGAACCACATTGTTGGATGAGTGTACGTAGGCTTGAGAGAGAGAAGAAAAAGAAAATAGAGAATAAAGTTAATGGTTTAAAAAAAAAGGGTAAAGTCTTTAAGGAGACAGAATAAAGTGATAGAGTAAAAATAAGCCAGGTAAAAATGGAAAATCACAGAGTCTGGATTCTTTGTATTATTGTGTTTATTTAAAATTTTTGACTGTAAAGGAGCTAAGTACAGAAAGACATTTCATTATATGGGTTGCCAAATGGAACCAGAATGGATATCATAAGGGTATTATGACTTCAGAATTTGGGTCTAAGGATATAATGCTTTGGAGAGAGTCTTCTTTTGTTTTCACAGAGGATGAGACTCTATGGATTGCTTCTATGCCAATATGGTATGATAGACCATGCCCTCCTGAAAGGTTGCTGTGAACACCCTCAAAAAATTACTTCACTCAACTGCTGACTGAGATGAATCTAGCACACAGGTTATACCATAATAGACCTGATTAACAGCGCCCCCATTCAGCAGGAAGCAGTTTGGAGAGGAAAAACTGCACCCATGTTCTTTTACATTTAAAGGGGGATATGATATAGATATGAATAATTTGCATTGATATGGATTTTAAGTTCAATTTTGTTATATGTATATGCATATTTCTAATCTTTATTAAGGTATTGTGATTGTGTAGTTCATTTAAAAATGTAATATATAATTAGGAGATATAAGTTTGTAGTAATAGGAGCGGCGGGGCTGCGTCCCCAACACCCCAGCCACCTGCCCAGCTATCTTATGCCCCGAAATAATTACACAGACACTGTATTCATTTAAACACCGCTTGGCTCATTTCTACCTAGCCTCTTCTAGGCTAACTCTCGCACCTGGACTAGCCCATTTCTTATCATCTGTGTAGCACCGGTCTTACCGGGAAGATTCTAGCCTCTGTCCATCCTGGGTCGGAGCTTCATAGCGTGCATCTTCCCTGGAGCGGGGAGCATGGTGTCTCTCTCTGAGGCGTCTGCTCCCGAGAGGAGAGCTGTCGAGTCTGACCTCACTTCTTCTTCCTCCCAGCGTTTTGTTCTATTTACTCCTCCCACCTATCTTCTAACCAATGAAATGGGCCAAGGCAGTTCCTTTATTAGCCAATGACCTTCCTCCATCATAAGTTGTTTATGGATAATCATTGATAATAGTAAAGCTTGTAGTCATGTTAGTTAGATTTTCTAGATATGTAGGGATATATTTCAGTTAAATAGGCATTCTTCATATCTTTCAAAGACTACAGAATATGGCATTTAATGTTTTAATAATATAGGGCTTTTCATGACAATGAGACATGTCTGCTCCTGGCAGCACCAATCTACTTCAAGAGGAAGATGGGCATTGAAGAGGCTCCTTATGGAGTTGATAGCCATTTGGGCAAAAAACTGCTCTTGCCTGGACTGATGCATGACTGGACACAGAGAACCTACAGAGAGAGGACTGCTGAACTTGCCAAAAGGTGAGATGGTCTTTCGGGGTTCCTGACTCATGAAAGAGTCTGCGAGACATTCTGCAGGACACAGCAGAAAGTGACTGAACTGTCTTTGGAATTTCCTGCTTGATGAAAATGTCTGCTGGATACTATGGGCCTGAAGGCTGAAGATGGATGCCCCAACGGTACAAAAGAACTTTGGGTGACTGTCCAGGCAGCGAGATATCTCTGTCATTTATAGAGTTTGAAGTTTCTTATTTCTTGTTTACTTAGGTAATATTATATCCTTCTGGAGTCTTTGATGGAATTGAAAAATAGATAGTTAGGTATAGTTTTCCTTAGTTATGATAAAAGATAAAGTAGATGTAAATATTGTAACTGTAATTCTTGTTTGATAGCTGTTTTGTTATATGTAATCTTACTATGTTAAAGTGAAAGCCTTGCTTTTTTGTTTAAACAGAAAAAGGGGAAATGATGGGGGGAGAGTCTTCTGTTTTGTGTTAATTTCCTTGGTTAAATAAAGAAACTGCCTTGGCCCTTCAATGGGACAGAAAATTAGGAAGGTGGAGTAGACAGAACAGAATGCTAAAAGAAAGAAGCAGATTCAAGCAGTTGCCATGATTCTCCCACTCCAGACAGACACAGGTTAAGTTATTTCCTGATAAGCCAGTTCGTGGTGTTACACACATTATTAGAAATGGGTTAGATCAATTGTAAGAGCTAGTCAATAAGAGGCTGGAACTAATGGGCCAGGCAGTGTTCACAAGAATACAGTTTCCGTATAATTATTTTGGGACATAATCTAGCCGGGTGGCAGGAAGCAGCCCCGCCGCTCTTATTACAACATCATTTGCTGCTTTTTTGGCCAGAGTTAGAAAGCAGCCACTTTAACTCTTCTACCCTGACTAATTAAGTGTTGCTCTGTGAAAAAAGGTGTTTAGGTAGTGTTTGCGCCTAATTCGCGGCCTTAGAAGGGAACCTTGCTGTTCCAGAATCCCCTTCACTGTGTGTCTACAGTAATGTTCTTCCACAAAAACTCATGTGGCAGTTTCTCTACTCAAGGAGGCCTTACTCAAATGTTATTTCCACTGAGAGCTGGAACATATTTAGACTTACATAATTTAATTTGTCACTTGGTTCTCATATTATCGAGAACGTGGAAATATGCAATGATACTTTAAGAATAGAATGGATACATGTGTCCTGTCTAGTATTGGCATAGAATATATCAATGCAAACATGTTATTTGAGTCAATATGGATATACCTAACAATGCTAGTTAAAAGGGAAATAGTTTGCAGAAGCACAGAGGAATTTCATCTCCATCAAGGTTTATAATTCTACAGATAGATAAACACCTAACCACTGAGAAAACTCTAATAGTGATAAGATACATTAAGTTACAAGATGCATTTTTCTGAGAAAAAAATATTTTAGTATCAAAATATATTAAATCAGTTTGATATCATGTAACAATTTGGGAGTTATAACAAGGGGCTCATTACCATATTTTCTTCTTTGGTTGAGGTTGAAAATTGTTCCTCTAAACAAATAATCAATAAATACGTAAAATTAATAATACATGTAATACAAACTTTATTGCATTTTTGAAGAAAGCCAACTCCTGATAAGACCAAAGAAAGAACCAATAAAATAAATATATTTGATAATATGCAAAATAAAAGGTATTTTTAAAATATATGACAAAAAATGAGTTAAAATGGAGAATATGTGTGTGTATAACTAAGTAGCAAGAAAATTATAATACTTTAAGATAAAAATCTCAAGTAAATTTAACAATATAGAAATATAATAGTTGGTAAACAGACAATACAATGCATTAGGCTTTATCACAAAAGAAACTAGAACAAGCAATGAGTAGTCTAACCTGTGATCATAAGATCAGAATTACAGAGATGCACAGGAAGACCATTCATTGATAAGGTTAAAACATCAATCGAAGCTAGCTATTCACAAAGAACATGCAAGGGCTCTGTACCTGTCTTGGCAGAAATGAGGATGTTCTCAAGAGACAATTCTGTTCCTCTCTTCGCTATCACACTACAGAAACAATGGATCCCCACTACCACCACCACTGGAATACTCTAAAAATCTCATGCTGGATAAAGGAAAATCCTGAGAATATGGTGCCCAATAAAGGGGAGCTTATTCCCCTAGAACTGATTGGGAACTTGTCAATTCATTTCGCAGGAAAGACTAGACCTGAGACATTGGAGATTGACAGGACCACAGAGCACTTTGGCCAAGACTTTATAATTATGCGTAATTCCTGCCTTGTATTTAAATCTAATACTTAGGATCACTACGATGGACTTGGGCTGTCACTGGACACTTTTCCTCTTCTTCTAAATGTGGCCTTATTGAATAAATAATTTTTGCCTTTGTTTTCTCTGCTTCTCACTGTTAACTGTGTTTTCAGTTGGGCTACTGAGGATGAGTCCCAAAGCCTGGCGTATAAGAGCTGCCAGGATCATGAGGCACAAACACCTTCCATAACTCTAATAAAGGAATGGAGATGTTGCAAATTGAGTGTGGTGATGGTTTGTTTGTGCTCTAACAAATAAAGCTTGCCTGAAGATCAGAGGGTGCATCTAGCCACTAGTTAACATTATAGGCCAGGTAGTGAGGGCACACACCTTTGTTCCCAGCACTTGGGGCCTCATGCCTTTGATCCCAGTACATATGCGTGAGCCATCCACCTTTTATCCTAGCACTAGGGAAGTAGAAACAGGAATATAAGGCAGGAAGAGACAGGATCTCAGCCATTCTTTCTGAGGATTTTGCAGAGGTAAGAACTCTAATGGGTGGCTGCTCTGCTTCTGTGATTTTTCAGCTTTTACCCCAATATCTGTCTGTAGGATTTTATTATTTGACCATTTCAAAGCTAGCTACAATTGACAGTCATATGCAACTATAAAAAGCACAAAGCACAGTCAACAAAAAAATATACATTTCAAATAAACATCCATATGCAATGATGTCATTAGTTCAGCATTGTCAGTTGAAAGACACATTTTCAAGAAATAATATGATGAGTTATATATCCAATATTAATACATTTTATTGCCTTACAATATGTATTAAAAATAAACAAACAAAACTTCTCTCTATGGATAAAAAAAATCTGCAAAGACTGAGGGTTCACTGAAGGTGGCGCCAGGATTTATCCCTACTGCTTGTACTGACTCTTTGGAACCCATTCTCTTTGGATGGGGACCTTGCTCGGCATGGTTATAGTGGGGAGGGCTTGGGTCCTTCATTGGAGCAATGTGCCTTACTCTCTCTGGGGAGTGGATGGAAGTTGGCGGGGGAAGGTGGAGGAAATGGAAAGAAAGGAGAAAGTGAAAACTGGGATTGGTATGTAAAATGAAAAAAGATAGTTTGTTTCCTTTTGAAATAGAAAAGAAAAAATCTTCAAAAAATGGTAGCTATCACGGCATTCAATAATTATATAATTTACCTCTATAAGTCAGTGTGGGTATTATGGATACAATAATCTTTATTGATTAAAATAAGCTCTGTCCCTTCTCCAGTTTTGAAATTATGATTCTACAAAAAAAATCACCAAACTTACACTTTAATTCCCAGCTAATGAATAAAAACTAACTAGTAAATTCTACACATGAATTCAGAAATAAAAATTTTAAGCAGTGGCAGAAGGTTTGTTTATTTAAAACACTTTGTCAGTTAATAAGAATGTTTTATATACCTGTAAGCCTGTCAACTTCACTCAGCAATTATTTCTGTATAAATTTTCTTATCGCATTTTTCACATCTTTGTTCCTCAGACTATAGATGAATGGATTTAACATAGGACTTACAAAGATATAAAAAACAGCCGCGATTTTCCCTTGTTCTACAGATGTCTCTGAAGGGGGCCTGAGGTGCATGCAGAACAATGTTCCAAAAAAGATGGTCACAGCTGTCAGATGGGATCCACAAGTGGAGAAGGCCTTGCGCCTCCCCTCCGCGGAGCGGATTCGCAGGATGGCTGTAAAGATGAAGACATAGGAGATGAGGATGATGGTGAGGGAGCAGGTGAGGTTGGATCCGGCCACCACAAACATGGCGGTTTTCTTCACATAAGTGTCTGAGCAAGCAAGGACCATGAGAGGGGGATCTGCACAGTAGAAGTGATTGATCTCATTGGGTCCACAGAAAGTCAAACGAAGCATCAGGATTGTCTGTATCAGACCATTAACAAAGCCGTAAATGTACTGTACAGCTACAAGAGAGAAGCAGACACCTCTGGACATTTTGCTAGTGTATAACAAGGGCTTGCAGATTGCCACATAGCGGTCGTAAGCCATCACTGCAAGCATGTAATAATCTGTGATCACAAAGGAGATAAAAAAGTGGAACTGAATAATACAGCCAATAAAAGAAATGCTCTTTCTCTTGGATAAAAAGTTAACCAGCATCTGAGGGGCAACTGTGGTGGCATAACAGAGATCCACAAAGGAGAGGTGGCTGAGGAAAAAGTACATGGGGGTGTGAAGCTTAGTGTCACTTCTGATTAAGAATATCATGCTCACGTTGCCAACCACTGTGATGAGGTAGATGATTAGGAAGACCACAAAGAGCATAGACTGCAGCTCTTCTCTGTCTGTCAGTCCTAGGAAAATAAACTCAGTCACAGCTGTGTAGTTTTTCTTTAACATTTTGCTTATTTGGCTCCAAACAAGGTCTAAAGAGGAAAAAATTTAAAGCTCATAAATATTGTACATGAAGCATATCATCATTCTGCATGATCCTGAACCCTCTTTTTTCAAACTTGTAAATGCACATGGCAGAAAAATGAGCCAGTGCACTGGAGAAATAGCTCAGAGGTTAACAACCCTTTTTGCTCTTGTAGAAGATTGGATTCAGTTCCCAGTATCCATCTGGAACTTGAGGACCAGAGACGACACTGCCCTCCTCTGACCTCTGCAGTCACAAGGTACACACATGCTGACAAACTACTGATATACATGAAATTAAATAAGCAAATCTAAAACAAATTAAAATTAAGCAGCTTAGGGATGTATGGTTAATGTTTAAAATTCTATCAAATTCATATAGAACTCTGTGTGTGTGCAATTTTTCTCCATATTTTCTCTGTTTTCCTTAAACATGGTTTTCCTCCCCCAAAACAATTTTTGCCTAAAATGATGTTTTTCTCCAAATATACTTTAAGATTTCCTTTTACAAATGTTAGCCTTTGAAACTTAAATAATTTTCCCTAGCTAATTCAGCTGGGGGATTAAACTGAAGCATGACACATATCCATATAAGCATAAGGTCTCTCTACTTACTCTTCTGATCCCAAGATATCTTCCAAGCTGATCCCTCATTCTTCAGCTGAAGTTCCTCATCCCAAATAGCTTACCTCACAAAGCTGTCATACCAACAAAACTCTTAGTTAATAAATAAAAATAAAATTAGTATCTGCTTTTTTGTTCATGCAGAAAAATAATTGTTTTGGGAGAGAAGGCACAAGTCAATATTAAATATTTATGTACACAAAATATTCATACATAAATGTATATGGCATACATGAGAGAATTAAATTCTATACATAGACCTGTGTATGTAGATGTACATGTGCATACATTGGTTGGTGTCATGTGTTTGTGAGGGGCATTGAAAATTTAGTGCTAGAATGGTAGGGGAGAGTGAAAACATGCTGAGAAACAATTCCTCAGACCATAATGATTTGCTACATCTTTATCTCAGTCTAAGACTCATAGAAAGTTTCAATCAATGCTAAAACATATATTCTACACAGGTTTCCAAAAGCATGATGAAACAATGATCATGTTATGAACCTACCTGAGATAATACTGCAGGCATTACTGCAGAAATAAAGAGCTCCAGGATATTATACCATGGACCCTTGCACTCTCCTTTGATGCCATAGGGCCACACATAACAGGGTTGTTACCCCACTCTTTCATGACAAGCACAACACCACGGACAGAAAGAAGCTGTGTAGCACTCCGTATAGCCTTCTTGCCCTTTGTTATTCTACAAATAAAGAGTCAAGTTTTCTTGGATAGGGTATTAAAATACAAAAGAAAAGTCATAATTGGTAAATGAATACCTGCTCTGAGAAATATAGACGATCATAAGTAGTGATATTGCTAAGTCATTAAAGTAGAATTCAGGTAAACGCTTATTTTGTCTGTTAAAATGTGTACCTCTAGATATTAAAATTGAGAAATAATGATCGCTGCTCCTACCTGTGAAAGGAGAATGACTTTGCAATGGCAGCACCAATGTAAAGTCGCTGAGTAGTTTATAAGAACAAGCTCTCACAGAACCAATTCCCTATGGTTCAATTACCACTTAGAAAAAATAGTTTGGATTATGAAAAAGCCCCAGCTTCCTGTTCAAAATCCCTAAATCCATTGAGAGCAATTTTTCCCACTCTTCACAGTCATCAAAGATACAAATCTTCCAAGAATGGGGAACCAAAGGACTCTTTTCTTATTTAGTTTGTGCTAAGGATCCTTATTTTTAATTGTTTTTCTTTATATGTATATACTAATTATATACTGCTGATAGGGGCCCCAGGATGAAGCCCCCACTTTTATCTAATACTAAGTGGTCAGTCCTGAAATCATATACATAAAAACCACTCAGCAGGTTTGTATATTTATATTTATATATTCACATATAACAACAATAAAAATCAGAGTATTAATTTGAAAAGGAGTAATAGGGCAGAGAGAGGGTTGAAAAGAGGAAAAGAAAGAGTAGAAATTTATTTATTTATTATTATTTGTTCTTTATATAGAACCTTGGCTATAGCTCTGCTTAGCCTGAAGCTTCCTGTGTAAACCAGACAGGCCTAGAGACTTAAATCTTCTTGCTTCTTCTTAGAGTGCTGGCTGGGTTTAAGGCATATATTATCACACCTGACCTTAATTATATTTTAATTAAAATAAAGATTATTATATAAGTAAAATAAATATTTTAAAATATAAAACATTTTGAAATATTGACTGACTATTTTGGAGTCTAGAAAGTGATGAAGGTTCAGTCAACTTACCTTGAACTGGCTGTTTACCCATTTTGAACCTCTCATCTGGCTTTTTTAATAGAAATAACAATTACTACTCGTGTATTCTCAGATATAGCCAGTCAGATGAGACGACTCCCTCTTTGTTCCAGTTGTATTCTCTTTTATTGTCATATTTCTAACTATTTCCCCAATCTGGAGTTATAGACTTACATGTAATTAAGTTGGTGTTCAGTAAACTAAAGCTGACTTTGACTAATGGGAGGTAGAGGGAAATGTCAGAGGCAGGGTAAGAAAAGTACCTATATACCATTCTCATCCACTTCTTGTCTTGAGAATGATAAGGTTTCCTTGTCCATATAAGAACTCCTTCTTTAACATGTCTTGTGGAAGGCAGCAGCTTAAGTTGTTTATTCTGGCTCCAGCTCTCAATGGCTTTGGAGCAGGAACACCGTTCTTTCTCCAGGACCTCAAAGTGGGGATTTTTTTTCTGTCATAAGCCTCTTTTGCTTCATTTTCATTAAGGTCAGCTTTTAAGATTACATTTGTTCTTATTCATCATTAGATTCTTTTAAGCTCAGAAAATAGAGCAGAACCTTGCTTTAGTGTTATAATGAGACCTCTTGTTGGTTCCTGGCTGCTCAGCCCCAAAATAATGACACAGAAACCATATTATTTAAATCCCTGCTTAGCCCATTAGCTCTAGCTTCTTATTTGCTAACTCTTACATCTTAACTTAACCCAGCTTCATTAATCTGTACATCAGCATGAGGTCATGACCTACCAGCAAAGTTTCAGCATGTCTGTCTCCAGCAGTGGTTCCATGACGTCTCTAAACCCCTTCTTCTTTCTGCAAGCATTCAGTTTATTTTTCCCCACCTAGCTCTGTTCCCCTATAGCTCTGCTATATGCCCAAAGTCAGTTCCTTTATTAACCAATGATACTCACAGCATACAGAAGGGAATCCCACATCACCTTGGTGCTGTATCTCCAATCTAGACCAGAGTGACAACATCTTAGGAATTCAATACAATGGGATAAAAATAACCACAATAACTATTTTATATTTTGTTAATGTTTGAAGTGTTTCTGGTTTGCCAGTGTTAAAGGTTAGAAGGATTAATGAATCACCCTCCATCTGGGTCTTGATACAATTGCTCAATTGAGAGTCACATGATACTCAAATATTAAAATTACTGGCAATATAGTAGGCAAATGCGTGTTTGACTATGTTGCTTGCTTGAGAATTATTTTCTTTTCTGTCCCTTTGTATGTACATAACATAGGTATGACAGAACACATATTTAGCACCCAGTATCAAGTCCTACAATCCTCTGTGAAGGCAGGAATGCAATATGAAGAAACCAAGTGGTATTGGCAAGATTACAATTTGGCAAAGCATTAACAACACATGTTAAATGTACAGAAGTTCATATATTTTAGACCCAAATCAGTGGCACCTTTGCAGAGATACATATTTATAATTGCATGAAGCATGTCAGCAGTATTTCATATCAACAGGAAAGCACAAATACACAATTGTTTCTTCAGGACAGATGCACACGTTGTGAATATATGGTATATGTACAGGGACTGTAGGAATGAAAAGTGCACCTAAATGAATTACTATGTGTAAGTCTAACTATGTTAGTGAAAATACAATTGCAAAAGAGAAATGACCAATTTCCTTCTATGAAGTTTGAAATCTAGCAAAACCATGGCATACTAACCGATGAATATACAAACAGCTATCTACTGAGGTAGTTATACAGAGGGTCTAGAAACTTTCAAGTATTTGCTGCAGGAATGAGGACAGAAACAGAACCAATGAGGGAGAACTTCTATTTCAAATATCAGAAATAACTGTGACATCGTAAGAAAATCTTATAGAAATGACTTGAATTTACAAGGGAAAATATTATATTATATTTTTGTCTGTTAGTGAACTGCAAATAGTTTGTTTCAAAATAAACAAATGCCATCTTAAAATAATTAAGCGTTATAGGTGGATATCACCTTAATTGTATGTGGACTGCAATTCTCTAAGGACAGACAATACAGTAAGTTGAAATATGAGATTTTTGAACATGCAAAGTAGCAACATGTTGGGCTGGAAAGATGACTCAGAAGTTAGTGCACTGACTCTCTTCTGAGGACCTGAATTCCGTTCTCATTACCCACCTAGTAGCCAGCTGTAAACTCCAATTCATGTAATTCCTCATTCTTTTCTGGCCTGAACAGGAAGTACATAAACCTGATTCTCAAACACAAATGAAAGCAAAAAACTACAAGAAATGAAATCTTAAATATATATGTGAAAATTTCAACAATATGACAAAAATATACAATGGAAAGCCTATGCCTTTACATAAAAAAGTATTTAAATATATAGGTAGGAGAAATAGTTTAATAATTGATAATACTAAATGGATAGAAAAATATAAACACTATAATATTAAAATAGGCAAAGGATGGGAACATGTCACAAAAAAAACAAAATTGACACACAAATGTGACAGTTAAAATATAATGAGTTTTATGCACAAAATAACTGCACATTAATATGGCTAAGAATTTAATTAATTTAAATTAAATTATTATTTATTTGCAAACACTAGGCAATGCTAACAAAAGGGTAGAAGAGCAGAGGCACACTGCTCAATAACATTCCCTGCTAAGGGAAATTTGGCATTTCCATCAAGATCGTATGTACAAAGATTACATCAGATTAATAAATTTATTTGAAAGCTCTATCTTGCAGTAATAATCACAGCCATATCTCTGAAAATTTTATGAGTTAACATCTAAAATTTAAAAATGTAAGAATTGACCTACTGTGGTGGGCAACTTTCTGGAAAATACTTTAAAGGACACACACACCTATGAATAAAGGAAGCTACTGCTGCAGCATTAGTCAATTCTACCTTTGATAACAGATCTACCATGTTACAGATTTACTTTACAGAACATGGGCAATATCTCCAGTCCAGTTTTAGAATTCGTTTTTATTCATTCAGGATAGTATGTAGCAACTACCTTACAAAACAGAATACACTACTGTAATTTATATCATTTCTGAGAGACATAAATTTTTTTTTAATGGAACAAACATTGATTGTTTATTTTGATTTATTGTTGAAGGACCTAAATTAATGCACAAGAAAGCACAGCACTGTTAAACACAACCCATCTGCATAGACTTTTCTCCACAGCTGTTGGGATCCCTGAGTGTTTCCTCACATTAAGCATATGCTCCTTCTATGAAGAAGGTAAATCTGATGCTGGAGAGGAGAGCGGGAGAACGTTGTCCACCCCCAGGAGCTCCATTCAGCTGTTCACATGCTTGCTCGTCACTTAATGAGGGCTTGCAGAGGCTCCACAGTGTGAGAGAGGTTAAAGAAAAAGAGACATATAAACTGAGAGACAGAAATTAAAATTCATCAGTGTCAGAAAGTTACTCAGGAATTGTTTTAGAGAGCAAAGGGCTTGAACACCTCTCAACTTACTTCATGAGCACTCCCTTCTTGACAACTTTCCTGATGGCTCTTTTCACATCTTTGTTTCTCAGGCTGTAGATCAAGGGGTTTAACATCGGACTTACAAAAATATAAAAGACAGCCACAATTTTCCCCTGCTCAACAGACTTCTCAGAAGGAGGCCTGAGATACATACAAAACAAGGTCCCATAGAAAACGGTGACAGCCACCAGATGGGATCCACAAGTGGAGAAGGCCTTGCGCCTCCCCTCCGCGGAGCGGATTCGCAGGATGGCTGTAAAGATGAAGACATAGGAGATGAGGATGATGGTGAGGGAGCAGGTGAGGTTCGATCCGGCCACCACAAACATGGCCGTTTCCTTCACATAGGTGTCCGAGCAAGCAAGGACCATGAGAGGAGGGTCTGCACAGTAGAAGTGATTGATTTCGTTGGGTCCACAAAAAGTCAAACGAAGCATCAAGATTGTTTGTGCCAGACCATTTGCAAAGCCATAAATGTACGGGGCAGCTACAAGAGAGAGGCAGACACCTCTGGACATTTTGCTAGTGTATAACAAGGGCTTGCAGATTGCCACGTAGCGGTCATAAGCCATCACTGTGAGCATATAGTAATCCGTGATCACCAGGGCAATAAAAAAGTGAAACTGTATGAAGCAGCCAACAAAGGAAATGGTTTTTCTCTTGGATAAAAAATGAACCAACATCTGAGGAGTGACATTGGTGGCATAACAGAGATCTACAAAGGAGAGGTGGCTGAGGAAAAAGTACATGGGGGTGTGAAGGCTGGTGTCACTTCTGATTAAGAATATCATGCTCACGTTGCCAACCACTGTGATGAGGTAGATGATTAGGAAAACCACAAAGAGCACAGGCTGCAACTCTGCTTGATCAGTCAATCCCAGCAAAATAAACTCAGTCACTGTTGTATAGTTTTTCTTTAACATTTTTCTTACTGACATCAGACAAGGCCTGAAGAATGAAATAACAATGTAATTGGATTTTCTTCATTATGCATTATGTCAATCACATTATCTGATGCATTTTTTTCAGTTTTTCAAACTGTTAACATAGGTAACATAAAGAGAAGCCTAATAATCGTTTGACTGATGTTATAAATATCTAAATTAATAGAGAAATTGTGACAGGAAGCAGAAAGGCAAATAATATACAGTAGAAAGGCAATAGGTAGATGGATGTTAGACTGATCAATATAAAATAGCTAGATCATTGGTTCTCAATCTTCCTAATGCTATGAATCTTTAATACAGTTCTTCATGTAATAGTGACTCTCAAACATAAAATTATGTTTACTGCTTTTTTATAATTGTAGTTTTTCTACTGTTATGAATTATAATATAGATATCCGTGTTTTCTGATGTGCTAAGGCAACCCCTGTAAAATGATTGTTTGACACCCAAAGGGGTCATGACACACATATGGAGAACTAATGAACTAGATAGATACATAGATAGATTATATATAGACAGATGATAGTGGGATGATAGAAAATGTAGCTATAGTATTAATGATGTTCTAAGATTTTTTTGCAAATCTTTTCATATCTCAAGTGTCTTATGGTTGACAAGTATTTATCACATTTCTTTATTATTTCCTTGAACATACAGATGCAAATGTTTTTGTTCTTATATGTAATCCTTTTGGGGGATGAATCTGAGCCTTCTTTGTTTTTCTCACAGCTAAATGGGTTTCAAGAGAAGAAGCTATATAGCTTCATGAAAGCAAGATCTCCTCACATGTGCTTCTTCATTTGCATAGTGGTCTTTCAGGCTATAATTTTCCTCACTCTCATACACCTCAAGTAAACGTTTACCAAGAACTATGTTTTAACTCTTCATACATGACTCAAGTTCTCGCTTGCTCAGTACATTTTGCTCATATAGAAAATATTTGGTATGGGACAACAAAAAATGCATTACCTACTTCATGTATTCAAAATATATGTATGGCTACACTCCATGAGCAATGAACATTATAGCTATGGACGATTCTTCGTGATAAAATAAATAATGTGATATCCTACAAGACTTACGCCATGACATCTGAATATTGGTGAATGGTGTAAGTGCATCTGAGCACACCAGGCCTGGCACACTTGAAATTCACTCTCCCTCTAGTGCTCCTTGTGGCTCAGCTTTTCAAAGCGTCCGAACCATTGGTCTTTGGTTTTTCAACAGAGTCGTGACTAATTGGCTCGTGTCAAGTTTCATTTCCAAGTGAGAAAGGTAGTTTAGACAACACATCATCATGGAATCTATCTCTGATTAATTTTTTCATAACAAATAAAGTTTAGAATCATGAATGTGTCCAGTTTTTCAAACAAATGGTCATAGAAATTATGGCACTATACTTTTACTATACTGTAATAGCATGAATTTAAAAGGAATCACAAAAATTACTACTGACTACCACTTCTGATAAACCAAGTGAGAATAAGCTTATAATTACTGGGAATCCGCAGAATACAACCATGCCCAGGAATGTGTTCTCCACACCCTTATTTTAAAATCTTAGTTGGTTTTGGTTCTAGTTGTAGGGCTTGAGTGAATTATTAACATTATTGTACTTTAGTGCTCTAACTCATAAAATATTTTTATATATAAATCAATTCTATCTGAGGAAGTTAATACAGAAAACCCTTATAGGTACATCTGACATGTAGCAACTGCTTAAGAAGTTTTAATGAATAGAATCATGATGAAGATGAGAACCAGGTTGTGAGCAAGATTCAGAATCAAAGCATGAACTCCTTAAGAACTAAGGCTGTGGTTTTTATAAGATTATGGATACATAAACACCTAGATAATTGTTTTTCTATTGGAAGCAGACAATAATATTGATAGGTAATACTCTTTTTCGTCTATCAACTTCTCCATTATGTGAATATACACTTTTTGGTCATTATAAGTACTTTAACCTGAGAACAGAAGCATTTCAATGTAATTGATCCTTAATTCAAAATTATAAGTTGAAAGTCACTTTAATTTATCAATTAAAATGTTTGTTTCAGTTCCAAATTTTCAATAAACTCTGAATATCCTACCTGAAGCAGAGTAGTTCACAATGGTGGCCTTGATATGCAGACATTCAGGATTTTATAACAGAATTGTTCCAGAAGGAGCAAATCCCTATGGTTCTATTATTCTTTCCAGAAGAGGTTTGCATTATAAACAACTTTTGACACTGATGAACTCATTGGTGAGTTAAGTTTGACTGCTCAAATCATAAAGGAATCAAATCTCTAAAGAATGGTAAAGCAATGGGACTTATAATTTATTTTTGTTTTCAAGGAATGTTTCTATAGATTTCCATAATGTTTCTCAATACTTCTGTCTTGAGAAAAACCCTTATTTTCTTGCTTTAGTCTCTAAAATTTAACAACACACAGGAGAGAGTTTTAGAGTCTGAAAATCCATAGTATCAGCTAATTTTTTGTGTGTTTGTGCTACCCATTGATTACAAAATTTGCATTTATCTTTTCAACGAAAATAGAGAATGTGATGTCTTTACAGATACTATAGGTGTGGTGACAATTTCTCTTTGACTCTGGCCTCACCTTCTCCCTTTTTTCCTATCAGCCATTAGTAACTGCTCCATTGAAGTTGCTGTGGTTTTTATATTACTCTTGCTTTTGTTAACCGGAAAAAGTAGTAATGGGAAAGAAGTGTTTCCTCTCACTCCATTTCTGGTCCAACATTAGCATGTTAACATGGTCACAAGCTTCTAAAAATTCAGCACTGGGTATATATCAGAGAAGAAAGAAGTATGGGGTTAGTTTTTGGTTTTAGAGAGATCCCAAACAGCTTTGGAAATAGTATCCAAAAGCTTTGCTTCCTGCCTCTGTTGAATCAATTTGTTTGGATCATATCTTCAATCGTATCTCGATCATCAGTGTTTTTTGTTGTTTGGCAGTAAACATTTGGTGCTATATTCCCTAGGGAAGACTTCCTCTATTGTTTCCAATATCCTTCAGTTATATAAAGTTCTTAATGTGTTGTTGTGATTCCATGGATTTTACCTATATGCATGCAGTAATAATTAGTAAAATAGAAGCCATGAATTTGAAGAAGAACAAGGAGAAGAGGTATATGGGAAAGTGAAGGAGAAAAGTGAAGGGAGATATGTTGTTTTATTACTGTATCGTAATCTCAAAAATAAAAAAAATAATTGGTCTTTTAAAAAGACGGGATTTAGAAGTTAAATTTGAGAAAGGTAGGGCATGAAGAGGAAGAAAGAAATGTAATTAAATTACCGTTTTAAATCAGACTATGTTGTAATGCTACTGACAAATCACATGTCTCCTTAAATATAAATATTGCATATTAATGACCCAAATTACCCCTTCTTTTTAAAGTACTGAGAGACAAATTTGTCAGAACCTTAGATTTTTTCCATGAACCAAGACTCCAAAATGTTCAAGCTTTATAAAAACTATAGAAGGTTTATTTTCTGCAAAAATCTATTGTGCATTTTGCAGCAGGATTTCCTTAGATTTTTCTGTATTTACATTTAAGTGAAAACATTAAAGAATCAAACATAAGGCAATATAATGAAAGTTAACTATACATGTTGGAAAACCTAGATGTCCAATAATGAAGGGATTAAGATGAATGGAAAATATAGCTTTTTACCTTGTTTTTTTCTGTGATTGAATCTGTCACTAAAACTTTTTAGTACTACAACACCTTGTCTAGAAAATAAGATTTCATTGACTTTGGCTCCTTTATATTTATATACTTATCCAATAATAATAATCAAAGATAACAAGGCCATGAATTTGAGAGGGAGTCAAGTACATGACTTGGAAGGGGTTGGAGGGAGAAAAGAAAGGGGAAAGGATTTAATTATATATTCACTAAAATTAAAAGTTATCACAAATATTAAGATTTCACTTGTAATTGTAAATCTCAAGAAAAATAAGATTGCAGTCACTCCCACAGAAATATTTCCACCAAAGTATCCTTGGGTACACAGAAGTTGACAGATACACCACATTGCTCCAAATTATCAAATTCGAAATAAAGTGATTGTACTGAGAAATATGTAGACTATACAGCTAAATGTGTCTGATTAATAGTATTGGCAATATATAAAGTGATGTCATTCAATATAGAATTTTCAGAATTGGAGAAGATATCTAGATGAATGAGTTTTGAATGCTATATTTTAAGAAAACTAACAAATGTCATAGGACTAAGATCCATATCTTTAATGTTAACAAAAATGGTCAATTAATTATTTGGACATCCAGCCAAATTCTTTACCCTTGACAATGTATCAGAAATGATCTAATGAATCAAACATTATGAAATATTTTTGGCATATACCTTTAACCACATTATTCAAAGAAGATCGACTATAAGAGTTACAAGGATCATAAATTTGTGATCATATACACCTACATGAAAGCAAGACATTTTATGGAATCATTGAACACTAACTGAAGCCTATTTGTAGTTTTTCTCCTAAAAAGGGTATTTATTAATGTCAGAATCATAGATTTTAACAACTTTTCTCCCTAAAGAAATTAATTTCAAGAATAAATGAGGAAAATTGACGTGTAACAGTTCAGGTTGCAGACAGACATGACAGAGACACATGGGTTGCATGTAACGACACAGCTTAAAAAGACACAAAGTGATTACAACTAAAAACATGCATACATTGACGTTTATTGAAAGAGTTTTGCTTTAATCACTTGTTTCATGGCATTAATGACATCCTTGTTCCGTAAGCTATAGATTAAGGGGTTCAGCAATGGGCTCAAAAAGGTGTAAAACACAGCAATTACTTTGGACTCCTCTACAGACCTCTTTGATGGGGGTCTCAGGTACATGCAGAAAAGGGTTCCATAAAATACCGTGACTGTTGTCAGGTGGGAACCACAGGTAGAAAAGGCTTTTTGCCTTCCTTCAGCTGAACGGATCCTCAAGATGGCTGCGAAAATGTAAAAGTAAGAGAGAAGAATGATACTGAGAGAACTTGAAAGAGTAAAGCCAGCAACCACAAACATGGCCATCTTCTTGACATGGGTGTCAGAGCAAGCCAGCATGATGAGAGGAGGGTCTGCGCAGTAGAAGTGGTTGATGACACGGGAGCCACAGAAAGACAGGTGGAAAGTGAGCAGAGTCTGAGAGAGCCCATTCAGGAAGCCAAACACATAAGGAAATGTGACAAGAGACAAGCAAACATTCTTGGACATCCTGGTACTGTAATGCAGAGGGCTGCAAATGGCCACATAGCGGTCCAGTGCCATGGAAGCAAGGATATAAAATTCAGTGATCACCAGAGCAATGAAGAGGAGACACTGAGTGAAGCACCCAGCATAGGAGATTGTCTTCTGGTCCGAGACGAAACCACGCAGCATGTTGGGAGTAACATTGGAAGAATAGCAAATGTCTACAAAGGAGAGGTGCCCAAGGAAGAAGTACATGGGCGTTTGCAGGTGGGAATTGGTCCTGATCAGCACAATCATGGACAGGTTCCCTGCCAGTGTGACGACAAAGATGAGCAGAAACACCACGAAGAGGATCCTCCCCAGCACTGGGCTGTCTGTGAGTCCCACAAGAATGAAATCCATCCCTGCAGTAGTATGGTTTAAGGAGGTCATTTTCTTACACTTGCAAGCTGAAAATGACAAGACATATGAGAAGTGCCTTTTCTTTTGTACTGCCCATCAGCTTCACTCATTTCTTCAAGTTCTTATTTTCATCAGTTATACTTCTCAGTATACACACCATCAGTGTTAATTCTTAATTTTGCATCTTTGTGTCATGGCTCCATTTCACTTTATCTGTATCTACTTCTCTCTCTCTCTCTGTCTCTCTCTCTGTCTCTGTCTCTCTCTCTCCCTCTCTCTCGCTGTCTCCCTAGCTAACACACAGACAACATGCTTACATGAAATTTGATTTATTTATTTCTTTCACACTTCCTTCTTTACATATATGTATCATCTTGTATTTTTGAGTACATCTGTGTTTTGAAAGTCCCTATTAAGCCAGGTGCTGGTGGCACATACCTTTAATCCCAGCATTTAGGATGATGTTAACCTCTGTCAGTTTGAGATCAGCATCATCTACAAGAGCAGGTTCTAGGACAGGCTCCAAAGCTGCAGAGATACCCTGCCTCAAAAAACCAAAAGAAAAAAAAATAGAAAATCCTTACTTTTATTATATTTTCCAAGCTTTGTGAAAATAAAATCTAAATAAATAAAGCCAAATGAGCAAAGTAAAACAGAGTTACTTCTATCATGCAAATTGACCAGTCATATATCTTGTGTTTCCAACTTTTCTCAGCAGTGATAATCTCTCATTTCAGATACAAAATAAAACTGCTTCATTTCCCTTATAACCCATAGATATCTCATCTAACCTTAGCTATCTAGAGAGAACTTAACATGTAAATTTTGTATTTTAATATGAAACAAAGATTTAGAATCAAAACTTATACTTTCTCTTCACAATTCACACATTTATTCATGTGTGCATGCGAATAGCGTTATAGGAGTTCATAAAGTAAACAAACTTCCCATTTCTACAGCACACATTACACTGTAGATATTAATCCTAGCAAAACTAGGCAAATGAAATGAGCCATTTTGTAATGGTAGCATTTACACTGTCAATAAAAAAACACACCTATCTTAGGACTAGTGTCGACTTTGGGTTCTTATTTTTATGTTACTAGATCATTCATGCAAATATTAGCATATGGAACCATAGATGTTTTAACAATGGCCTCTCTATCATGGTATGTGAGGGACTGAATAAAAAAAGATCACAAATCTTAGTCTTCCAGCATCACACACTCAGACAGCTATGTGCTTGTTCTCCAACTGTGTATTTGAAAAACATGCAAATGATGTGGATTCTTCGGTGACACAAAAATATCAAAATATGATTAGAATGGCCAATTTCCAAAATCAATATGTTCTCAAAAGGGTCAAGACAACATGCAAACATTCACAACAATTTTACTTACCAAATGCAGCAAGTAACCAACTGTGTACATGTATGTACCACGTATTACAGAAACAAAGTAGAGGGATTTATAATGTATTGATTTGAAATAGCCCCATGGGTTTCAAAAATAATTCTAAGGATCCAATTAATATATTCTTTATTCTCAGGGGCAGAACACTAATTTGATATTTTGAGGAACTGTTTTTCCTTTGAGGCCAAAATTTCAGTTGAATTTTTGTGTACACAGGTTGTCATACTGTGCATAAAATCTCAGCATGGTTAGAAAAGTATACTGTCATCATTATTAGCCTTTTGGCTACAATCAAGTGAAGTATTCTCTTATCAGCTTAAACCTGTTACATCCTTAATATGAGGAAAATATATTAAATGCATTTTTGGAATTATGTTATGAAAAAGAACATTGCGCCATCACACCCATATGTCAATCTAATCTTGAAGCACTGCCTGAAACAATCCCACAAGGAATTAAAAATAAATAAGTTGTGAACTAGAAATTCCAATATGTAGGAAAATAAGAATTTTATTTGTTTCTTTTTATCAAGTGTGGAGACTACTCATTTGTCTCTCAGCACCCCAGACCTTAAATCATGCAGAAACTATATTAATTAAGTCACTGCTTGGCCTATAAGCTCTAGCTCCTTATTGACTAGGTCTTACATCTTAAATTAACCCATTTCTATTAATCTGTGTATCACAAGATTAATGATTAATTAATTAAAGATTAATTAATATGGCAAGATTCCAGCACATCTGTATCCTGTGGGCAGCTACATGGCGCCTCACTGACTCTGCCTACTTTCTCCCAGCAATTAGTTTTGCCACCTAACTCTATTCTTCCCTGACATAGGACAAAACAGCTTCTTTATTCATTAACCAATGAAAGCAACACATATACAGATGGACTTCCCACAGCAAGTACACTAAGTATATAGCTGTTTCTTCTTATGAATATAGAGTAAGGTCATGGGGAAGTTCTTTTTTTTTAATTTTTATTTATTTTATTTTTGTTGAAAAAAAATTTCCGCCTCCTCCCCGTTTCCCATTTTCCTCCCCCTCCTCGCACACATCGCCCCTCCCCCAATTCCTTCCCCCTCTCCCCCTCCCCCCACTCCATTCCCCCTCCCTCTCGATAATGAAGAGCAGTCCATATTCCCTGCTGTGACAGTGGAACTGATCTATTGGGAGCTCACCAAGGCCAGCAGGACTGGGACTGAATAAGCATGGGATGAAACCGGACTTTCTGAACCTGGCAGACAATGAAGGCTGATGAGAAGCCGAGGATAATAGCACTAGGTTTCAATTCTAATACATGAAGTGGCTTTGTGGAAGCCTAGCCTGTTTGGATTCTCACTTTCCTGGACCTGGATAGAAGTGGGGAAAAAAAAAAAAAACAGTTGATAGGGGATTTTAGCAAATCCATTGAACAAGTACAAAAAAAAACCTGATCAAGTCTGGCGTGTTTTATAGATCAGGGCTTCAGTAATTACACTGAAATTATGTGACTTGTGGAGTTATGTTTCAAGACACTAAGAAGCACAAGCCAGTCTTAAAGACATGATCATTTACAAATGACTTACAACTTGTAATTGAAGAGGAAATTTAATAAAAATCCCAAAAGGCTTGAATACTGTTTGGCAAGGTGTTCATTAGTGAGTTAAGGAGTAGGAAAATGTTTTCATTGGCACTTGCCTTTCAATGTGCAGATAAGTTCAACTCAAACCACTTGAGTGTGTAAAAATATAGTGTGACGATTAGAGGGGAGGCACCCTCAATTTCCATATCACCCAAGTAATTCAATGGAAAATTAGCATTCTTTTTTATTTCTAAATCAAAATATTTTTATTGTAAGACTAGAGAATTTAGCACCTGCCCTGTGACTACTTTGTCAATCTGAGTATGAAAAACTTTCTCTCCTTCATTACAATATGAGATAAAATTAGTGTAACTTAGTTCTATATTCGAGGCCCCTACTGGAGATATGGAGATTAGAGACTAATATTCCTAATGAAATCTCTTCAAAGTTCTACCTGAAATCTCAAACGATGGGAATACCCAGGAAGAAGGTGACACAGAATGATCACAGAGGAGTTCTGACTCACATCAAACTTCCAGCTTGGTGCTTTTTCCACTCTGCTGTGTTCTTTTTCTCTCAGGGATGTCCTGTTTATCTGCTTCACTGATTACTACTTGACTTGTGTCTTCTTAGCTACTGTTGTTATTTGAATGTGATTGGCTCCTATCAATTCACAGGAAATGGCACTCTTGGGAGGGGAAGTATTATTGGAGTCGGTCTAGCCCTGTTGGAGGAAGCGTATCACTGTGCAGGTGGGCTTTGGGGTCTCCTTTGTTCAAACTTCCCTCAGTGTGACACTCATGACTCAGACCACTTTGCGTTGCCCGAAGGTAAAGATGTAGGACTCTCGGTTTCCTTTCCAGAGTCATGTCTGCCTGCACACCACCATGTCCCACCATGATGACAAAACCTCTGAGAATATAAGACACCACAATTAAATGTTTTTCCTTTATGAGAGTTGCCATTGTCATGTGCTAGGATTGCTGAGACTCCTAATTTCTCAGGGAAAGGTGAATGTGCTATCTGCCCATTCCACAGCCCCAAAATGCAGGACAAACAGACACAATAGGGAGTGGAGTCAAAGCAGGAACTCAGTTAATTACTGTGAACATCAGCTTATATGACTTAAGTGACATCCTGTGATGTGGGGGTCCCTCCAGACAATGAGAAGCAGCCAAACCCCCTCTGGCTAGATGGGGCATCTAACTAGTTTTTGCTGTCTCATCCTCACTCAAACTCAAGACAGGCTTTTCTCTGTCCTATAGGCCTTGAGGTACAAGCCCTGAGATAATTTTGGCCAAACCGTCATGGTGTCTCTTCACAGCAATAGAACCATAACTTACTTCCTTGCTTAATAAAATGGAGGATTATAGAGGAAGAAATCCAGTGTCAACCTCAAAACACACACACATACATACACAGACATAGATTCTCTCTCTCTCTCACACACACACACTCATAAGCAGAATTGCATGAAATAAATCCATTATCAATAAACTCTGAGTCCCCAAAAATGGAATTAGTATCACATTAAGTACAGAAAGAAAAGCCTAGGTTGGGATAGACGGTTAATGTCGTTCTACTAAAGGAAGATTTAATGTAATTCTGTTAAAGAGAAGTTACAGAAACAAGCTGAGTACAGAGTAGAGCAGTAGTCTCAAGGCAAGGTTAATTCATTATTTTCATTTCAACAAAATCAATTCATTTTTAATAAAATGACAGATTTTATTATGAAATTTAACCACCAGTGAGTCCAGATTTGAATTCATGACTCCACGTTCCCTGTATCTTCCATCCTGCCTGTTGTATGAGTCTGAATCTGTATCCGACTGAAAGCTGATTTGTGACTGCGTCCATGGTTTGAGGGTTTCTGCATGTCTGTTTCTAACAGGGCTTCACTCTGTTGTTATCAAACAGCACAGAAAGCATCACATGGGAAAAGACTACTGTGAATTTTTTACAGAAATTTTAACAGAATCTTACAGGGGATTATGTCACTACCTCCCACTGATACCCACTGATCCAGAACAAAAAAAAAAAGTACTAGAAAGAACATCATTATTAACCCATACCCTTAACTGTTGCTTTCAGTCTTTAGGGTAGATTTTAAAAGGTTTCTTTCAACCTTTGTATTTGATGCTTTCATAAAATATTACCCATGCACTGATCTTGGTCAAGGGCACAGAAATGTATACAATTTAAGAATTCAGCTATGAATTAGATTAGGTTATCGAACCTAATTACATGGGAAATTCAAGGCAAGTAAATGTTACCTTTATGTCATTTCTTTAAAAGTAGGCAAAAAACAAACAAACAAACAAAAAACAGCCTGAGTAGACAGTACAGTAGGAATCTTAAGTCTTAAGTGACCTCAAAGTATGCTATTAACTCTGGCTGTGAGGTTCAGCAATACTTCCATCCTTTTAGGATAATAGACATTTTCATGTAGGAAGAACACTGTACACATAACAAGCAAATCCTTTTTAAAAAGGTGCATTTTCGGAATGCTACGTCACTACATAAAGGGATTCACAATCATGCATATGAATACAGATTATTGCTGATTATTGTTGTAGAAGCTGAATATATATATATTGGGTTTTTTAAGACAGGGTTTTTCTGTAGCTTTGGAGTCTGTCCTAGAACAAGTTCTTATAGACCAGGATGGCCTCAAACTCAGAGATCTGCCTGTCTCTGACTCCTGAGTGCTGGGATTAAAGGTGTTTGCCACCATCACCCAGCAGAACTTAGATATTTCTTTAAAAAATCACAGATACCATAACCATATTTAAAATTTCACTTACATCAGTAAATGCAGGGCTTAACCTTATGAGTCTATCATCCTTCACATCCCATCCAGCATCCTGATGGGTTGAGAATTTATATGTCCCAAAATTAGGATAACAGAGGGAGAATGAGAAAATAAAGGTTTTTTTAAGCTATGGACTCTGGTAAGCCCATTAATTTCTGTGCCAAAGACTCCACATTTCATAATGACAGACATAATAACCCCCTCATTATTTCATTAACAAGGTATAAGTCAGTCATACAAAAATGAGAATTAAATTTTTTGAGCAGTTGGAAGAAATTATGTAACTCCTAAAATTCAACAAAAATGACCACACAACATACCCAAACTTACGGGACACAATGAACGCAATGTTAAGAGGAAAGTTCATATGCCTACATAAAGAATCTGGAAAAATAACACTAATGAGTTAACAGAGCAGCTGAAAGCTATAGAACCAAAAAAATTGCAAACTCACCCAGGAGAACTAGATGACAGAAAATAATCAAATTGAGAGCTGAAATCAACAAAATAGAAACAAAGAAAATAGTACAAAGAATCACTGAAACAAAGAGTTGGTTCTTGGAGAAAATCAACAAATAGACAAACCATTATTCAAACTAAACAAAAAAAAGAGAGAATATCCAGTTTAGGAAATTAGAAATGAAAAGGGGACATAACAGCAGACATGTTGGAAATCCATACTTGAAAAATCTGTACTCCAGAAAATTGGAAAATTTTTAAAAATTTTAAAATTTTTAAAAATTGAAAAATTTAAAGGAAATGAACAATTTTCTGGATAAATATCACTTACCAAATTTAAATCAAGACCAAATAAGCAAAGTAACCTGACGTATAACCGCAAAGAAAACAGAAACAGTCATCAAAAATCTCCCAACCAAAATTATTTTTTATTTATTTTATGTCATTTGATTGTTGAGTAAGGAATCAAAGCAATCATTTTTGGTGTTCTTTATATTAGAAAAAAGACACCATTGTAAAAAAAAACAGTAAAATCATTTATCCTTTTTGAAATTTTCTATAGGTTGTAGCATGTCATCTTTCACGGGGTATGATTTTACCTTTTTTTCTTTAAGACAAGTTTGTTAGAATCTAAATTTCATATAAATTAAGACAATGTATTTATATACAATCTTGAATAGTAAGAAAAAATAGTTTTTCTAATTTCAAAATGGTAGATTTACTTTAAAAATATAACTAGAAGGTTTAAACTACAATATGAAATAGTCAAAAAAGGAGTAACTAGAGGCATATGCTGTTGCACAAGAAGTAAATTTGAGATACTAGGTTCATCCTACAAGAATACTATGTAATAACAGATGCCAACTAATAACACATAAACATCTTCCTAAACCAAAATTTTCTGGCAGATATTTCCCTTGAAGACCTCTTTCATGGCATTGATAACATCCTTGTTCCTTAGGCTATAGATCAAGGGGTTCAGCAATGGGCTCAAAAAGGTGTAAAAAACTGCTATTATTTTGGACTCCTCCACGGACTTCTCTGATGGAGGCTTTAAATACATGCAGAAAAGGGTTCCATAAAATACCGTGACTGTTGTCAGGTGGGAACCACAGGTAGAAAAGGCTTTTTGCCTTCCTTCAGCTGAACGGATCCTCAAGATGGCTGCGAAAATGTAAAAGTAAGAGAGAAGAATGATACTGAGAGAACTCGAAAGAGTAAAGCCAGCAACCACAAACATGGCCATCTTTTTGACATGCGTGTCAGAGC
The DNA here is from genome assembly GCF_037038515.1 of Microtus pennsylvanicus. NCBI lineage: Eukaryota > Metazoa > Chordata > Mammalia > Rodentia > Cricetidae > Microtus > Microtus pennsylvanicus. Next base: position 221,587,233 of record NC_134579.1, on the reverse strand, counting down.
AAGCCAGCATGATGAGAGGAGGGTCTGCGCAGTAGAAGTCGTTGATGACACGGGAGCCACAGAAAGACAGGTGGAAAGTGAGCAGAGTCTGAGAGAGCCCATTCAGGAAGCCAAACACATAAGGAAATGTGACGAGAGACAAGCAAACATTCTTGGACATCCTGGTACTGTAATGCAGAGGGCTGCAAATGGCCACATAGCGGTCCAGTGCCATGGAAGCAAGGATATAAAATTCAGTGATCACCAGAGCAATGAAGAGGAGACACTGAGTGAAGCACCCAGCATAGGAGATTGTCTTCTGGTCCGAGACGAAACCACGCAGCATGTTGGGAGTAACATTGGAAGAGTAGCAAATGTCTACAAAGGAGAGGTGCCCAAGGAAGAAGTACATGGGCGTTTGCAGGTGGGAATTGGTCCTGATCAGCACAATCATGGACAGGTTCCCTGCCAGTGTGACGACAAAGATGAGCAGAAACACCACGAAGAGGATCCTCCCCAGCACTGGGCTGTCTGTGAGTCCCACAAGAATGAAATCCATCCCTGCAGTAGTATGGTTTAGGGAGGTCATTTTCTTACACTTGCAAGCTGAAAATGACAAGAAATATGAGCAGTGCCTTCGCAATTAGCGATGAGCTGTAGTCCTCACTGATTTTTCGTTGGACTGCAGCACAATTCCCTTTCTTGTCATATCTACGTATCATATCCAACCTGTATTTTTGTATTCTGTTTGTGGTTTTCTTTTCATTATATCCCTCTTAATCACACAGCAGGCAAGCAGACAAAAACAACTGAGGTCTCGCTGTCTTTCTTCTTTCTCACAATTGTATGCATATTCCTTATAGACAGATGCTTTCACATGTATATTTACACAAGTATGCCTATGTTCATAGCGATATCCATGTAGAATGCATTTCTCTAGTTTCTAACAATTTGAGATCAATATTTAAGAAAAACGTTTTAAAGGCACATCACTTTTTCATTTCTCTCAAGCAAATGAAGGAATATTTGTTTCCAGTAATTGAAGCTGCCATATCCTGTGCATTTGAAGTCACAATAAAATAAATAAAATATCAACATCCAATGCATCACGTTACTTACAACCTACAATGGTCAATAAAAGAATGAGGAGTACCTGAAGTTCTGAAATTTGTCTTAAAAAAGTATGATAATCTTTCATAATCTAAGAAATTTTTCAACAGACCATGGTGCTAGTTGCTTGAACTCTCAATAACCTGGGGGGTTACAGAAAGAAATTGGCGATATCTGGGTACCCTTGAAAATAGGTTTTTATTAATTAATTTTAAAAAAATATATTTTCTCATTTTACATACCAATCCCAGTTCCAACTCCCTCCCCTCCTCCTTCTCCCTCCACCTTCCCCTCAACCCCACCCCTATACAGCCTTGGGATAGTTAATCAACATAGCAAAACCTTGTTTCCAAAATCCAAAGCCCCACCAGCACCAACAACAACAACAAAGGAATAACCCTAAGAAACCAAGAATTGTTCTCTTTATGTTGGATGTTTATCAATAAATTAACTCCTGTGCACAGCAAACTCCATTTTCTGAAATTATTCAACAATATAAGGTTATAGCAGTATATCATCCTGTGTCCTCCCATAGTGTATTGTGCAGATCAAAAAGGAATAGATACTAATTCATACAGAACCCTATGCACCATATTGTCAAATGAAAACAAGTTATGATATTAAAAAAGCAAAGGAAGAAAGATTTCAGATGGAATAAAATCCCTTTCTGAGAGGGAGTATTTGAACAGCCTAAAGGATATTCAAATGTCTGTACCATCTTTATAGTGTGATTTTCTTGCTTGTGTAAAATGTTCTTATATTCTAACCCATTTATAAGACTATCTACTAGAGAAAGCACAGATTCTTAATGCCAGTATGACCTACCATCCAGAATTTCTATGTTTGGAATATCATGACGAAATCGCCTCAATATTTGGCTTTAAACCATTGTTTACTTGCTTCTCACAAATACATTAGAATTCACATATAATAGTGGATATTTTAGAATCACTACATATATTGGCATATGAATAAAATTGTCAGGAGTAACTGACAATATATTTCCCCGTGATGATAAGATACAATTCATACACAAGCACACAAACATATATTAGTTATCAAATACAAAATTTACCCTACCTGCAAATATTGGTCTACTGTGCATCATACAATGTAGCAAGATTTATGATATATTTTCTTGGTTAATCCCCTAAGTGTCTAAAAACAGCTTTAAAGGTACAATTTAAATGTTCTTTAATTCTCAAGAGAATAATCTTAATTTGATGTTGTGAGGAGTTTATTCACCTATGAGGACAAAACCTCTCCCTAACATGTGCAAACAACTCTTCCCTCGTTCTTGCTCTCTCTCTCTCTCTGTCTCTTCTCTTCTTTTCTCTCTCTCCTCTCTTTCTCTACCACTGCATTTGCGAGTTTTATCTATTAATTTAAATAATAAAAGAAAAGGTGATATAGTTAGAAGATGTTTTGTATATTTAGCATACAAAAGTAAAAGAAACTCCACCTGGAGTTTCTCATTTTATTCTGTTCATACTAAGAAGAAATAACCCAATGGGACTGAGGGATAAAGTATAATAAGTGACAGTTTTAAGAACAGATCACTGAAAAAGCATAGTACAAATACAATTCTTTACTTGTTCTCCAATTCATGAATTTCATTGAACTAACTCCAACTTAATTTTTTGGTTATCCAAAGTAATTCTATCTATAAAAATTTGATTAAAAACTAAATGTTGCTTCCTCAGAATCAAGAAAATCAAAAATACCCATTGAATATTTAGTGTTAAGAAATATTTTAGTTATCAGAAAGCTAATCATTTGCAAATTATATTTTTTCTCTGTAAAAAATGAGATAATACTGTTTGTCACAAGAAATTTAAATAAAAGAACAGAAAGAAATTGTAAGCTTATAGTGTACAGGAAATTACTTTCTTCTCTAAATAATGGCATGAATGTTCTGGTATAAACCAAACACTTTCTGATTTGATTAAAAGTCTGCTTCAGAAGACAGCTACTGTTTACTGGACCAATAACCCACGAGAGACTAATGCATAACCCTAAGGCATGCCCTGATACTATTTCTCAGCTAAATGAACATGTTGTCAAACATTACACTCATATATTAGTGCACCTCTCAGTCCTTATCAGAGAACCTTCCTTTTATAGTAAATGGAGATTAATAGAGACTCTTAACTGGTTATTGTGAGAGAACAAGAGACTGTAAAGCGTTACTATTAATTCAATGTCTGTATAACACTCCCTGCCTTCAAAGCTCAGGGGTGAGCAGTGAAGAAGGGGATGAGAAATTGCAAGAAGAGAGGTACTAGACATCTGCAGCAAAGCATTTTTTTGGACATAACACGACTGTTGCAGAGGTGCGTTCACATGGCTGTGGCCCCCAAACCTGCAAAAGTTCAGGGCATCCATATTTATTGTATGAAAGACTAGAAATATCACAAAACAAAGACAATGTAGCTCTGGTTGATTTTTAATTATAGAAGAGTAAGTCCCTAATTCAATGTTATTATAGATCATGTCAAAGTTAAGGAAATAAAGTATACAAAAATAATCAGAAATAATTCATTTCTTCTGTAAGATTGTATCTATGATAATCTGGAAACTTATGTATTGCAACTCTTTATTTATTACTGAAGTAAGGAAGTAAAGCTTGTCTAATTGTTAAGAGAATTTAGAACACTAGAAATGTTGCCTGGATGAGACAAATTGCCATCAGTCCTCCATAATTTATTTTCAGAGACACAATAACAACATTTGGATCATAGCAGGACAGCGGTGTTTTTTCCTCATGATCTGAGGCAGCTGACAGAGTGGAAAGAAGCAAGCATTAGACACTCCTTTGGTTCTAAACTTCACAGACTCTGCTTCATTGTGGCATATTATCAAAAATATCAGTTGTCACATTGCTCCAGCATTGATTTTCTCCTACCCTAATGAAAAACACAATACTCATATCTAATTTAACAAATGTTTAATAACAACTCTATGCCATCCTGGAAGAAATATAAATAAAACACAGAAACGCTTAGAATTCTGCCGTGTTTCAAATAATTTAAGAAGATCAAAATATTTCCATCTAATGGCTGCTGTTCAAATTCCTTAATAATTGATAAGACGTTTAATTATCTATGGTATTCATGAGTGCAGTGTGAGAAAAATGAGGATGATATTGGTAATGCATATCTGATAAATTAGTTAAATGTGCCTATCATGATTCAAATATTTATCATATAACTGATGTTTTGGCAATTCAAAATGCATAGTTAATTTCCATGTATGACATTGATCATATTGAAAAAAATTGTCTTGGAAAAATTTCTGATTCTACTAGAGAGTACACACATTTTATTTATGATTTGTATTTATCAGATGGGTCCAAAAGACATATTTCTGACATGAAGGAGATTAAGAAGTATCTGTAACATCTTCCATGAGGTCCCTACCCAAGCCCAGCTGATGTCAGCAGTATACCCAGACCTCCAGAGCTATAAGGAAAGTAAATCTCTTTTCTGTATCAAAAAAGTATCTGTAATTCCAATATATCAACTTCAATACATAGAAACAACTTAAGAAATCAGACAGCAAATTTTAAAATCTACAACATCCTGCACAGCCTAAGGATGAAGAGCATAGAATTATAACACATGTTTCTGTATGATTTTCCTCACTGCCTCCTTCACATCTTTATTTTTCAAACTGTAGATGAGAGGGTTTAGCATGGGAATCACTACTGTATAAAACACAGAGTCAACCTTGTCCTGCTCCATCGAGTAGCTAGTAGTAGGCCGTAAGTACATAAAGAGAATAGAACCAAAGAAGATGGTGACAGCCATGAGGTGGGAGGCACAGGTAGAGAATGCTTTGTGTCTTCCTTCTGCAGAAGGCATCCTCAATATAGCAATGAGGATGCAGAGGTAGGAAATGAGAACAATCAGAACACAGCTGAGGACAGTAAAACTGGAAAAAGTCATGATCACGATGCCATTGACATGGATGTCAGAGCAAGAAAGCTTGAGCAGGGGCGGGGTGTCACAGTAGAAATGGTTGATTTTATTAGAGCCACAAAAGGACAATCTGAAAGTCATCCCTGTGTGGATGGCTGCATTGCCAAAGCCTGCGAGGAATGAAGTAGTCACCAACATGAAACAAATTCTCCCAGACATGAGAACTGGGTACAGCAGGGGATTCCAAATGGCTGCATAGCGGTCATATGCCATCATGGCTAGCAGGAAACACTCAGTACCCAAGAAGGAGCCAAAGAAGAAGAACTGGGCAGCACAGCCATTGAAAGAAATGCTCTTATCCTCAGCCAGGAGGTTTACCAGCATCTTAGGAGTGACAGTTGAGGAGGAAGAAGCATCGACAAAGGAAAGGCTGCTGAGAAAGAAGTACATAGGTGTGTGCAGAGAGCGGTCCACCTTAATTAGTGCCATCATGCCCAAATTACCCACCAGGGTTATCATGTAGATCACCAGAAACAATGCAAAGAGGATGTTCTGAAGGTCTGGATTGTCTGAGAGTCCCAGAAGGATAAATGCTGTCACTTCTGTCTCATTTTTAGCTTGCACTCCTTTCACGATTCTGACCATCTGTACTGCAACATAAGAGAAGTTGCATTGCACAAACATAACTATATATCTAAAACATGTAAATTCTAAAAGAATAGTGAAAACTGAGGAGATCAATAATATATTAATGCACCTGGTATGATGTTAAAAATATTGTATCTGAAAATTTTGTGCCACCTCCTAAGGACCTTGAGACAAATACTTTATTGTTGATTATCTTTGGCTGCATTTCATTTCATTTATTGGTTAATTACAACATATCCTTAATAGTTATTTGTGTTTATTAGTTATTATAATTAAAATGATATTTTTCTGGAGAAAATGGCACATTTTTTAAAGCACAGAGTATTTCTTCAGAGTCTTAAAGTAAAAAGTTAAAAAAATAAAAGGTGATCAAAAAAGAGTCAACAGTGAGAACAATAGCAATTAGTTGAACTTGTGAAGGAGGGAATGATCTATGAGTTGTTACAACCATAGAAAGAAATTGGGGATATCCTGATATAGCCTGTAGGGTTTTAGTACCATACTAATTTTAGAGAATTAGCAACTATAAAAATATTCGTCTGTTTAATATTTAGAATTTTTAGTAGGTGGAGAATCAGATTTCAAAATTGACATAAAAGCCATGATCAAAAAAGCAAGATCTTCCAGAACACTGCAAGCCTGTAACTGAGAATCACAGAATCATAACGATCCTACCATGGGTTGAGAATGTATTGCTATGATAAACTGAACCTCTCCATTACCTTAAATAAAGTATTTTGTATGATTTCCACTTAATGAACAATAAAATGTGAAAAATAGGTACGATAACCTCATTTATATGTCATATACCATGTATGTATAAAATGCTCACCCATTAGCTCATTAGAATATAAAAATATAGCTCATTTTAATTTTAACTATCAGTGAAAAGCAATTTAATAATAATAATTAATAAACACAAAAACACTAGAAGTAGCATAAGGAGTTTTCTAGCATTACATTGGATCTATATAATTTAATGCAATTAAATTATCTATAGTAATTTAAGTGGAAGAATCAATCTCTTGCAAACAGCACTGGAGAGAGATATAGTACAAACAGTAAAAAGTAAATCCCAATCTAGATGTCCAGTCTATATTTTCCAAATAAAATGTTGATGGCTATAACTATCAGTAGATTGTTTCAATTATAATCAAGTTCTCAAATAATTAATTAGTAAAAAATATGCTAGACTAGGTGTAAATTCTTTAATGATGAGACAAAGCACGGAATTCTGCATCACTCATTGAGGTGTATAAGATGATGAAGGTGTCATTGCGCCTGCAATGCCATATGAGTCTCCCCACAAACCAATGGTGGAGTATTATCAGGTACTGTCAAAAGACTGTGTGGTATCATCTTCACGTTTGAGGTTAAGGAAGCATGGCGGCACTCTCTAGCCAGTGGTGCATCCTAAAGCATAACATAGATTTTGTGATGCACAAAATTTTCCCATCTTCAACACCATATTGCATTATGCCTATGGGCCCCTGGCACAGATGGATACCCTGGATCCACTTTCACAGAATAATTGTCTGTGAACCTCAATAACAATTTTAGAAGCAAAGAAAAGAATAATGGATTTTATTTTGTTTTCTCCTTCCCAACACGTGATCCTGAGAGTATAACAAAAGAAATAATAATAAAATGCCTCAGATGCAATAATAATAATTAACAGAAAAAACCTACATACTTAATGTATAAATTTTTAATGACATCCTTTACATGACATGATTGTTAATTGTTCATTTTTATTATTTTTATTTTTTAGTTTTCATAGGGTTAAACAGTGTGATCTCCTTTGCATAGAGAAGAAATGTAACTTATGAATCATCAACTTGCTGGGAATTACCAGTTTTGCCTCATGTCTTCCACGTTTATGCTCAAAGTCTCATTCTATTAGCATTTGTGATCACTCAAAAATGTCAGCAAGTGATGTGAACAGTTGTATGAAGAACAGCCAGCTAACACTCTGAGCTACCTTAACTCTATAGAAAATACTTAGTTACAATAAAAGTCAGCATTTTTTGACAAGAGCATGTGATTACTGAAAATCCTTTGTTAGAATTCCCAATAGTGAACAACCTTTTATTACCCAAACACGGTATGAGCTGTATCTCATACTATGAGCAGCAAGCATCCATCCCTTGTATTAAACAAAATAGCTGTTCTGTTTCCCTGCAATAGCTACCTTCATGCTGCTGAAATTTCTCAAACTGCTGTCCCAAAGACGAAGGTTTCTAGTTTTAAATTTCCAACAGTTTTCTAAAATAGATGTGAGATTTTTTTTTTTGGCTGTTTCTTGTTATTAAAAAAAATGACCCGAATTAGGCTTGCATAGTGGCACACACGTTAATCACAGCACTCAGGTGACAGAACCAGCTAGATCTCTGAGTCTGAAGCCAGCCTAGTCCACATAGAGAGTTCTAGGACATCCATGTCTATATAGAGAACCCTGTCTCAAATATGACTCTAAATCATAGCATTTATGCTGTATTTCTCTCCTAATACTCTGAAGTATTTAATAAAGAAAATTATGGTAGCATTTACATCACTCAATAATGTTGGTACTCTGTCACTGAGTGACTGAGAAAATTCATAAGCTTGCGAATTTCTTCATGTCAGAAAGTTAAACAAACTACATATTTATATTGTTCCATTGCCTTTTTCAATTTCTTGACTATAATTAGATCTGTCTGCTCCTTTCTCGTTCTTGCCCAAATTCCTACACAGCTACAACTCAGAGGAAAAAGGTCCTTCTTTTTAGAGAAGGCATGGTCTTTGATTGTAAAGAATAATAAATAGTTCAGATAGACTGAAGATACTGTTCTGTACACGAATAGGAAAACAAATTCCTTTCTCTGCATTCAATAGTTGATAGATTCTGTCCTTTGCTTATCATGTCAAGATACAGTACCTCTCAAACTTCAGTACCACTAATACAGCTGCTGAATGGTGCACAATTATCACCAGTTAGAGTCTTAGGATATACTAGACTACTGTTATTTATTTTAAGTATGATATCTTTCAGGTTCTTTCATCTCTAAAGACTGTACCTCCTCTGTTGCCTCATAGTAATCTACTGCTTTTCCCCTGTGAAATTAAGAAAATCTCAATTCTCTTTTGTATTATTTTTGCTCTACTTTTGGGATGCCTAAGCCCAAAGGAGAGTGCTCTGGGATTCTGGATTCCAAACCTTTATTCACTATCTTTTATTTTATTCAGTGATGGTTGGAGCTTGTGTGATGAGAAATAATGAGTCTTCAGAATGTCAGGCTGCTACTACCTCCATTTAGCTTCCTATAGTAATGAACTTAGCTGCACAGATAATAATTATGGAACAGCATAGTGGAGAGGACACCCAGCAGTTGAGGACAAAGGCTACATACGCTTGAGCTCTGACCCTGCAAGGCACAGGTTATGTGACTGTGTCTTTAACTAAACTCCTTGCCCCTTAGCATCTCCATCTCTGTCACCTACATCATCATTCTCTGCAGAAATCAAGTAATGAAGTTGAGATGCCACAATTAGTACATCTAGATGGCAGATATACTTAAACTATTGTTCTAATTATTCTTTATCAATAATAATTCAGGAGTCAGATATAGGGGTAAGAACGTGAAGGCTAAGGGAAGCAGAGAAGCCACCAGTACTCTCCTACCTGCTCTGTTCCTTCCTCTAAAGGGGCCTAGATCCCTCTTCATCTCACCTTACTACTTTCTGTCCTATCTGTCTACAGTCCTCCAAAACCTTCGTGGTTAATTTGGTTCACAAGTGGTTATTTCTATCCTCAAGCTTTAATTGATAGAACATGATCAAAATATCACACAACATGTATTACAGACTCCCTAGACATAATCCTCCTTCTTTTCAGAGTAAGAAACCATTACCAGCTTACATTTTCTAGATGGAGAACTTTAAGATTTGCAATGTCCAAATAATTTTATTTTGCAGGTGACACATACATGAAATTAGTTTATCAAAATCAGATGATGATTTTAATAGCATTGTTAGCGCTATTTTTGAAAGAGTTGTCATCAATTTCTCTGGGTATCATTTAACCAACCCAACTTTACTACATGATAATGAAATATTCAGGAGATATATTATTTAATCCACAAAATATCAAACAAAAATTGTTTACATTGTTTGCCCTCTGTTTTAATCTTCTACCTTACTTTACTGATATTCTGGGGTAAAAAGAAATGCTATGCAGCTTTCAATAAAAAGCCTGAAACACGCCTATTCTTATTTGTGTGTGTACATACGTACACAATCCTAAAAATAACCTGTTCAGTCTGTATAATGTTACTTGTACGTACATTTCAGGACTGACCACTTGATATTTGATAACCTTTAGTATGTTCTTCCCCGGTTAATTCTATTTCTTTCATTCTCAGAATTCCAGAGTTGCTTAGCCAACATGACTCTCTAAACATGAACTGAACAAGGATAACACAAACAGACATTCTAAAGTGGAGAGTGAGAGCCCATAAGACCTCAACCCTATACATATCCCTTTTTTCTTGCATCTTTTGCTCCAGTTAACTCTCCTTCTCATCTTCATCCTCGTCCTTCCAGATCCATCCTTGCTTAAACTTTCCACCCAGGTACCCTGTATCTATTTTTCTCACCAAACCTCTCCTAACCCCTCAGTAGAGATATTCTTCACCCCAATAGCCCTTTTCTTTGGGGAGACAAGATAATTGAAATAATAAACTTCTTATAAATCTAATAGAAGAAAGGGGTTGGTTCTAGTCTTAACTGAGAATACTATGAAGTGTAAACCTTTTGGATCTATCCCAGAATTATTCTGACCTATTGAATTAATGCCATCATAATATATAAGATTCAAGACAGATTTGCAAAGCAGGCTTGTTTATAAAATAAGTAAGGAGAAAATTGACCCTTAAAGATAAATTTTAAATATAGAATTTAAAACAATAGAATTTAAAAACAATCACTGAACATTATTGTTAGATGAGAAATAAGAGCCAGGTGGTGGTGGCACACACTTTTAATCCCAGCATTCAGGAGGCAGAGGCAGACGGATCTCTATGAGTTCAAGGCCATCCTGGTCTACAGAGCCAGTTCAAGGACAGGCTCCAAAGGTACACAGGGAAACCCTGCCTTAAAAAAATAAAGAAGGAAACTACATATTTAAATTTTTCTCATCTTATAACACACTGGTATTTCTTGATCCATCCAAACAAATGTGACTTCCAACACACACACACACACACATATACACACACACATAAACACACATACACACACACCACAATTTAATTTGACAAATGCTTATTGAAAACAACCTGCCTCTTTTAGGCAGTGTAACAACAGAGTTAAAATACTACGACTCTTCCCTGAAAAAAACATTAATAGATAAATTGACAGCAAAGTCAACAATCCCTTACTTTAGCTTCAGTCCTTCATTAACATAATACCTGCTAAGATTCTTTGTTGTGTCTCATGCAAAATGTTTGACAGCAGAACACATGGAAGCTCCTTCCATCAAGTCTCCCTGTGCTGTGCAGATCACTAAAGGGTATTTGATGGCTCCCAAAATTCAACTGACAGTGTACAGCTGTCTTCCATGTTAGAAACCATGCCATGCTGAAAGGATTACCTTGTTTCAAATTGTAGGTCTTCCTACTGCCCAACCCACACAAAGAGACCACTGTGGAATGACAGTTTAAGACAAGAAAAAAGTAGCAGAACTCCAGAACTGAATTTCATGTAGGATCCACTGAGGTCTTTATGCAGTTTGTCATGTTTCAACTCACCCCCCCCATCCTGCTTTCTTCCTGAAAATACATACCAATAACCATGCTGAAAACAATAACTCTTTGCTTAAAACTCAATCAAAGACGCTAAAATAAATAATTGGCAAGAAAGAAAGGTATCCATATACACACAGAGAATTGCAAACATAAGTATGTATATAAACACATACATAGTGAAGCAAAGTGTGAAATTGCAATTATCTAAACATGTACATTTTAAATTGAGCCCATGTCAAACAATTTTTAATATTTTGGTGCCACATCTCCATCAAGTATTGGTTTGATTCATGATAAGAGTACATGTAGATAATATAATACACTAGGAAATTAAGATTAAGATGAGTGTTATTTGAAATCATCTTTGTGCCTATAAAGGTATTAAGCAATTATACTATCAAAAGGAACATTCAAAATACAATATAATTGACATAAGGTGAAAACATGTAGTCTGGCCTCAAAGCACACGTTTCTGTACAATCTTCTTCACTGCCTCTTTCACATCTTTATTTTTCAAACTGTAGATGAGAGGGTTTAGCATGGGAATCACTACTGTATAAAACACAGAGACAACTTTGTCTTGCTCCATCGAGTAGCTAGAGGTAGGGCGCAAGTACATGAACAGGATTGTTCCAAAGAAGATGGTGACAGCCATGAGGTGGGAGGCACAGGTAGAGAATGCTTTGTGTCTTCCTTCTGCAGAGGGCATCTTCAGTATGGCAATGAGGATGCACAGGTAAGAAATAAGAACAATCAGAACACAGCTGATGACATTGAAACTGGAAAAAGCCATGATCACAATGCCATTAATGTGAGTGTCAGAGCAAGAGAGTTTGAGCAGGGGCGGGGTGTCACAGTAGAAATGGTTGATTTTATTAGAGCCACAAAAGGACAATCTGAAAGTCATCCCTGTGTGGATGGCTGCATTGCCAAAGCCTGCGAGAAATGAAGTAGTCACCAACATGAAACAAATTCTCCCAGACATGAGAACTGGGTACAGCAAGGGATTCCAAATGGCAGCATAGCGGTCATATGCCATCATGGCTAGCAGGAAACACTCAGTACCCAAGAAGGAGCCAAAGAAGAAGAACTGGGCAGCACAGCCATTGAAAGAAATGCTCTTATCCTCAGCCAGGAGGTTTACCAGCATCTTAGGAGTGACAGAAGAAGAATAAGAGGCATCGACAAAGGAAAGGCTGCTGAGAAAGAAGTACATAGGTGTGTGCAGAGAGCGGTCCACCTTAATTAGTACCATCATGCCCAAATTACCCACCAGGGTTATCATGTAGATCACTAGAAACAATGCAAAGAGGATGTTCTGCAGGTCTGGATTGTCTGAGAGTCCCAGAAGGATAAATTCTGTCACTTCTGTCTCGTTTTTACCTTGGACTCCTTTCACGGTTCTCACCATCTGTACAGCAACATAAGAAAAACTGGAGCCTTGCATTATTTAGATGAATGTAGAATATAGATGATATAAATATTTATGAATATAATGGTGAAAACATAAATGCATTTATAGAGATTTTTGATACACATGAATTATTTTAAAAATAATAAAATATTGATACCATAGTGAAAAGTATCTTGGAACTGACATCAAGTTTAATCTCTTATAACTGAATTTTGAGTATTGGCTTCTGAAGACCTTAAACAGAATTATGATCTATTGACTTTAATTGTGCTGTGGTTAACTATTTTGAGATATAACTGTCTTCATTATTAATGATAAAAAATTTTAAATAAATGCCTACTACTTATAACTGAAGAAACATTGCATGCCTTCCTTAAACAACTGATTCTTTTTGTCATTACATATAAAGAAGTTCAAAAATATTAAAATTCTGAAAAGTGAGTCAATAATAACAAGGAGGATCTTTGAATTTCTATATGCTTTACATTTTCATGAAATTGAAGCTATCTTCATGCAGTCACAGGATTTAAATAAACTAAACATCAAAAAGTTCAGTAATATCCTCTAATGATTAGAAAACCAGGCTTTAAGGATGTGTAAACACTCATGATGGGAAAAAAGCATGAGCAGCCAGTGCAGTTCAAACCATTACCCTGGAAAGCACAAGATCACAGAAGAACTATTACATATCAGATTTACTACAGATAGCAATTGTTTGCTAGATTCCTTAAGCTCTTAAACCTGATTAAACAGTTACATGGATGCAAGCATTATCAAGAGAACCTGCATGTTACCCCTTGAAGAAACAGTCTTGATATTTACCTTATCAGTTAAAATGAATTTAATTAGCCATACTAACAAAATAATAAGGCCATAAAACGTAGCACATAGAATTACCTAATGATGACAATAAATCAAAAGAAATTCTTTATTATAATAAAATAGAAATGTAAGCAAAATTAACACCAGCAACATGGAGTGAAGTCAAATAGAGGAGAAAATAACAGAAAGGAAAAGGACAACTCAGAAGAGACGCGAGTCTTATCCTCTAAGCAACAGCTTCGATGAGAATGTCAACCAGCAAGTCTTCATGCCCGTTCCAGGTGTCTTTCGTTATCTCATATTACTTAGCAGTAAACTAAGGCAGCATAGCCTACTCAGGAAATTAGGGTTCCGTATGCTATACCACCCACTTATCACTCACAGAAAGGTGGTACTTATACTTTATAAAATTAAAGCATTACCCAATATCTTTGCTCACAGTGACAATGAAAATGGTATTGAATGCACGCAACCCGCTAGAAGAGAGTACAAAATCTGATTTTATCTTTTGATAGGAGTCTTGGTAGGAATTATCCCAGGAGTATCCATTGGAGTATGGGAGTTTTCAGCTAATCAGTGGTACATTTTCTGAGAAAATGCACAATTGTAGTATTAGCTTTCCTCAATATGACCATTTTCCACGTCAATGATTCACTGGCACTGATAAACTTGAGAATGGCATCTTTAGGCTCTGGAGTGATGGCTCAGGGGCTACCATCACTGGCTACTCATGCAGAGAACCAGGGTTTTATTACCGGGACCTAAAAAGTAGCTCATAACAACACCAGTTCAAGGGAACCCAACACTCCTTGATACTGCACATGTGTGGTGCATAGCCATGCATGCAGATGAAACACTCATGCACATAAAATAGAAAATAGACCTTAAAAATAATTTCATCTCCAGAAAATAAAAATAAATCAATTGCCACATTTCCAAACATAACTCCCATGAGAATAGAATCCTAACAAAAACAGTGAAAGCAATGCCTTATAAGATCTACTAATGATTGAATAGAAAGTAATATTAGTTAGGACAGAAAGCATTACAATGTGCTGAATATGCTTTTCATTATGTCTGTGCACTATAAGAAGTCCTGTTTTAAACGTCTTGGTTACGTTATTTTATTATATGCCTATAGGATAAGCAGAGAGCAAATCTAAAGTGCAAATCATTAACTTGCCACGGGTCACAAAGCTCCTCATTGGAGCATAAATATAAACTAAACTTCAATCTTGGTTAGTCAACTTTCGAGGTCATTTACAATAGCATCATCAATGCTGAAGTGAACACTGGTGCACATAGGGATGGCAGCTCAATTTTACAAGCCCCATTCACACTGCTGAACTGACTTAGTTACAGTGATGTCCCATATCAGCTGGGGGTTACAGCTCATAACCAAGCATGTGTGTGGTCTGGGCCAATCATAATTCTTGCCCAAAATGATTATATCTCCACCTAAGGAACTATAACTTCATATAGTTATTGCAAAATATAATCATTTTTGTAACCTTATTTGTGAGTCATGTTCTTGAAACTTCTTTTCTTTTGTTCTTATGTAGATCCTCCCTGTGTCTAAAATGGAACAGAATACCCTCCTACCACAGTTTCTCCATGGCTGGGATTACAGTGATGAGCCGCCAAACCTCACATCCCTCCTCTCTTTTAATAAGAATACGTCCTGTTTCTCTACAATGTGCTTCCCACCTTGCTGTGATTTTGCAATCAAACCCACAAATCAGGCAATAATAAACATGTCTTTGCCAATCTACATGTATCTGAAAATAACTGTAAGATATCCTAATGTGCTTCCTACATTTAAATTCGCAAGGAGTGGTAACTGAGAAGGCTTGAAATAAAGAAGAAGAAGGATAATGATGTAATTTTATTACAGTCTCAAAAACAGAGAAAAAACTGAATTTTAAAAAGCCCTGGAATCATATTACTTATTGCTGCTTATATTTATTCTAACAACTATAACTATTTGAGCAATAGAAATGGGTTAATTTAACACACTTTCTTCATCCCTAGGAGCTTTTGGAATTTTTCATCAGTCGGTAACAAAGGAAAATAACAGCAGAATAGACGTCGCTTCAGGTCAATCCTCTCACCAGGCAGCATAATTAAAAGATTCCCCTTACCGTATGCAACTGCTTGACCTCTATTGATCTTGCTGTTTCTGTTCTATGCCTAAATTCACAAGCAAGCAAGCAATTCAGCCTCAGCAAGTATACGTCTTCCTTTTAGAAAGAGTGATTGAACCTCTTGACTCCACACACAGAAAAATAATGAGACTTATTTCTGTCAGCTTTCCTTAAATGTGAGCATCCCAACTTACTATACTGTAATGAAGTTCCTTTCAAAGGAAACCATCCGTCACTGTGCTCCAGCTGCGTGTAATCCACTGTTGCCAGAGACTTCACAACACACCAGATAGGAGTCACACTCACTTAAAGTAGCATGTGGTTCTCATTCCATGGCCTCTGGGGACTGGTTTTCTCATGGGACATCCATGAAATCTACATGTCTCCTCTCTGAGATTTAGAAAACATCAAGTCTCCTTTGCATTTCTTTGTTTTGCCTTTGGGAACACAGAACCTGTTGGAGAATGGTTTTTGAGTACTCTGTTCCTAAGCACTATTATTGCACATCCTTCCTGTCTCTTCTGAAAGCTGGGGCCGTATCTGCTTGGAAAATTTGAGTCCATAAAACAGCACTATCTCTAGTGTTATTTTCTACAAGAAAACTATATACACACACGAAGTTGGTCATTGGATAATGTTTAGGGGTGAGATGAGGAGACACTGGGCAATTGAGACCCCAAGGGTTGTTTGGGGGGATGAAAGCTCCACACTGTGACTCAGTGACTATGTCACACCGGGATGCTTCCTGTCTTTATTAGCTATATCGTCTGCAATTGCTTTGAGATGAGTGTGGATTGCTGCATTCAGTACGCAGAGATAATAAATAAGATTATATATGTGCAGTTAGAAAAGAAGAAGCATAAATTTTTGAAAGAGTAGGGGACACAGGAGGTATTGGATGAGGGAAATGAAGGAGTGGAAAAGATTTAAATTTAGTCTTCAAGTATGAAAGTCTCCAAAAATTAAAATTTAAGAATCATTTTCTCTCCTTTACACCCATTTTATACACATATCTAGAATCTTGAAAATCGTAATTATCAAAATGCAGGATGGTGTGAGGTTTCCTTGGGAGACTCTGAAGCCATGTTCTATACATTTTCAATCTGACCTGATCACTCCAGTGAGTGAGCACAGCCTGGCCTACATAAGGAAACCACTCGTGGATGGCACACTAAAAAAAAAAATCACATATTCAATGTGTAAATTTTGATGTGCTTAGATTTTTGAAACACTGATGTCATACAGAAAGTTGAATTTATGGACATACACCTCAAAGTTTTCTTTTAATTTATAACATGGCAGGATGGTCCTGCTTTTTTTTTCTTTACCTTTTCTTCTCTTTCCTTTTAGTTTCTGTTTGTTTGTTCTTTAATTTTAATTTTTAATAGTCTTTTCTCATTTTATATAACAAACCCAGTTCCCATTCCCTCCCGTCCCGGGAGGAAGTGGGTAACCAGCTGAGTTTTCTTATCTCTCTATCTTTAGCTAATGACTCATCACCTTTTCTTTAGTACCTTGATGCCATTCTATAGGAAATGGCTTTCTCAAAGGACCTTTGTAGACACCGGCATAAACAGAAAACCTTCTTATTCATCACCTAATCATACCTCACAAGAGTCTTCATCCTAGAGAAAAAAAAAAGCCTGCAAGGGCACAATATGGTGAAACGGTGAGGGCACCTTTTAATCCCAGCACCGGAGAGTCAGAGGCAGGCGAGTCTTGGTAAACTCAAGGCCAGTCTGGTTAACATAGGGTGTTCCATTCCTGTCAGGGCATCATAGAGAGACCTCATATGCAAAAATAAATAAAAAAGAAAAAGAAATAATAAAAGATGAAATGACAGTGTTTACAACAGATCATCATTATAGCATTGTATCTTCAAATAAGCCTGCACATCTTTCTTATTATTAATCTCAGGGGATAGAGGAAGTAAAATGTCTCAGGGGATGATGTTCATCATATCTGAATCTCTAGTGGATGCAGAAAACCATTTCATGATATTTCTTCTGGGAAACAATGCGTGAGTCTAAGAATTAAATACCTCCTGCCCATGGGTGCGGCAGCGGGAGGCGCAAGTGGTCCTGAAACAGACTGGGCAAGTCACAATCTGTGACTGGGTTGTGGAACACTCACTCCACCGGACCCATCTGAGGAGAGAAAATCTTCCGCTGCTACTACAGAAAGAAAACAGGTCAGCTCTCTTTTGGGACAGGATGGGACACCTGCTCAAGGTGGTGCACATTGGCCAGTGTTCCTCTGAGTCCGGGAACTTCTTGGCCCCGGGTCCTTTTAACCATATCAGAAACAGCAACAATGCTCAGGCCTGTTTTAACTTTTATTTGCTGTTGGAAGTCAGAATTTAAAAACTGATAACACTAAAGATCTTCTCCACCACACCCAATTTGCAGATCCGAAATCCACGCTGAAAAGAGCAGTTTCACAGAGCTGAACCAATCACTGCAGGAGCTGTGGCAGCATCTCCAGATTCTTAATCCTTGTTCTTTTCATTTGTAGACGCCTTCATATATAGGAAATTCAAATTCAGGTAAAGAATGTAAGGTTAAAATTTGTTTTGCCAGGACTTAGTTTTATAGGACAGAGTTGTTTCTAAGTCTGCAGATTTACAGTTTTGAGATTACAGCCTACTTTCTACCCATCTTTAATTTAATTTAGAATTAAATATTCCCCCCTCCAGAGAAGACAGCAGTTTTTGTGCAACAACTATGAAATAAACATTTGATACAATTTAAAGATTTATGAGTATGAACTTGTGTGCTGAATTAAGCATTAATCTTAGTACACAGTGACCAAAAGCATTCAATATTCCACACAAAATGATCAATGCACCCAGAAGTTTAGATATAGCCTAGCTGAGTTTTGCTCAGTATTGTTAAGGTAAATACTTTTCTTCCTATTTAACAAGTGACAACTCTTGAAGACAAATACTGTGCTGAGAACTGTCAGCAACAAATAGTCCTGGCTGCTCTTCTCTGTCCACAACACACAAAAACAAGCACCGTGTTTTGTGGTGAACGAAGCATCTTTCCACAGTCTGCTCTTTTTATTCAAATCTTGGATCTGTAAGGAGGGAGGGATGCATTGCTAACCAAAGTGTTCAATTGAGTGACACAAAGACAGTGGTGGGTCTGAAACCTAACTCGTTACAAGGTAGCTCTTGCTCCTGTAAACACCACAGTTCAGCCGCAAATAACAGAACCAGTTCAGCCACAAATAACATAAAATATCTTTGCAAATTCCCTCCACGAGGGTTGTTATTTCCCAAGGAGTGTGACCCGCAAAATAATACATGAATTCAAATGCGGTAATAAGGTGAGAGTAAGTAGGACATTGTTTGTTTAATTTGTTTTGCTTTGCTTCTTGATTGTTTATTGGGGCAACTACATTGAATTACAGTTGCCATAGAATACACCTGAAGCACATACTATTTGTGTGTGTGTGTGTGTGTGTGTGTGTGTGTGTGTGTGTGTGTGTGTATTTCAAACAGTCGTACATCTGCTTTCCATCACTATTAATTACTTAATCACTCATTTTATTTATTCTGTAAATGGGATAATGCAAAGTATCCAGTTCTTACGTTTTCTCGACTGAGTGTAATTACTTTTGTACTCAGCCTTCATTGTAAAGATATCAATAGTTTTTCCTGTACTTGGGTAGCGTAGCACCATGTGCTGACACTGTAGTCTATTAGGCCCATGCATGAACACTTTACATTTTTGATGGATGAATCATAAAATAACTACTTACGGGTTTACTTTTATAAGAGGCTAAGCACTTGCACCCTTTACACTACTACTAACCATGATTCAAACTCTGACTCTTTTACTTCCTTGTCAACACATGTGTATTATCTAAACTTCATTTATTTTAATATGCATTTATGAGTATTTTACATTTGTTTAATTTGCATTCCTCTAATATAAATACTTGAGTATTTTATTTTTTAAAGATTAAATTCATTTAAGACCAAACACTACACTCTGTGTAATTAGGAATGATGCAATTTTCTAATGAAAATTTTAAATATATATTCGGTTATAGTTGTGTGCGCGTGTGAGAGAGAGAAAGGGGCAGAGAGAGAGAGAGAGAGAGAGAGAGAGAGAGAGAGAGAGAAAGCATACACATGCATATGTTCATGTGTGCGCAGTTTCATACAGAAGTCTAAAGGGACCATAAAATCCAAAGGAGCTAGAGTTACAGGTCTTTGTGAGCTGCCTGTCAGTTCTAGGAACCAAACTCCAACCTTCTTAGAGATCAGCAAGTATTCTTAGCATCTGAGCCGTCTTTTCTAACCCTCAGTTAGAATTTTCTTTTTAGATAAAGAAATTTTATGCTCTAAAAATGAGTAATAAAGAGAAAATGTAATGGATTACTTCCACAACTGTCTTTATATTTTTGTTTGGACATTACAGCCGAGAAATACTCTGCCTCCTTCTGTGTAGAGCTAGCTGCTTCTTCTCTTACTCAGGTCTCAGGTTTCTATGTGAGTTACAGACACAAACCTTTGTCAGAAAGGTGTGTCCCAAACAAATCCTTCCAGGCAGGCCTTTCCATGCTGATTCCCAGCTGATCTAATAGACATGATAATGCGCACAATGAAGTAAGAATAAGGTGACAGATGTATGCCTGGAAAACAGGACGCTTCTCAGAGAATATTCATCTCAGACAACCGCTTCTGTTGTTGTTGATTGTATTCTTGTAACAATTTAAAGCTAAGGGTTTGACTTGGAACTGCTTCTAATCAGGATTTAGTCTCACCTACTATGAATTCCCACAGTCCCATAAATACATCACTCCCTCAGCTTCTTGTCCTTTGTTATGCAGTAAACCACGGAAAGGACAGGCAGTTTATGTCTGCATCCCACCCTTTCCTAAATGACCTTCTACTTGGTTGGTCTTGTTTGATTTGATTTGTTTTAGTTTTCCATTGCCTTTAATCCTACAATTGAATTGATAGCCAACTAATCAAGGAGGGAAGCAAAGCATCACAAATGGGTATTCCTGTGTTTTGTTTCAGAGAGAAGAATGTCATAGCCGTATCTTTCCTGCTAGTGAATCCAGTGAATAATCACAGAGAACAGGTTAAAACCTGATGTCTTGTTTAAATGACCTCAGCTTGTTAAGGCTGTTGAAGAGGCAGAACTTGCTCACTCAGGAAGCTCAATATCTTCCACAAATGCGTGCACCTGCAAAGGATCCACAGCCTTGACAATGTCCTCTGAGTCACCGTCATAGTTGCTGAATTGAATGAGAAGGTAGAGATTTGGGTATTGTACAAAATAAAACTTTCTTTTATTATAAAAAAATAGTCTATAATATCCTGAGCACATAATTGCTTAAGTGGATTGTTAGCACATCCCATGACAAGAAATATACTAAATTCATAAGTAAACTAAACTTAAACACACACACACATACACACACACACACACACAAAACACTGCTTGGAGCAATGGATATAGAAAATCACTCAGTTGTGACTGAGTTCATCTTTGTAGGCATCTCTCAGGATCCTCAGCTGCAGATCATCTTTTTTGTGGTCTTCCTCATTGTTTACCTGGTTAACGTTGTAGGGAATGTTGGCATGATCATCCTGATCATAACAGATAATCAGCTTCATACTCCTATGTAC
Source organism: Microtus pennsylvanicus (assembly GCF_037038515.1). NCBI lineage: Eukaryota > Metazoa > Chordata > Mammalia > Rodentia > Cricetidae > Microtus > Microtus pennsylvanicus. Next base: position 221,565,763 of record NC_134579.1, on the reverse strand, counting down.
TTTTTCCTCTGCAACCTCTCCTTCGTCGACCTGGGCTACTCCTCAGCCATTGCTCCCAGGATGCTGGCTGATTGCCTCACGAAGCACAAAGTTATCTCTTTCTCCAGCTGTGCCACCCAGTTTGCTTTCTTTGTGGGTTTTGTGGACGCCGAGTGCTACGTCCTAGCTGCCATGGCATATGACCGGTTTGTGGCCATCTGCAGACCCCTCCACTATAGCACTCTCATGTCCAAGAAAGTCTGCTTGGCCCTGATGCTGGGCTCTTATCTGGCTGGCCTAGTCAGTTTGGTGGCCCACACTTCCCTCACGTTCAGCCTCAGTTACTGTGGTTCCAACATCATCAACCACTTCTTCTGTGAAATCCCGCCACTTCTGGCTCTCTCTTGCTCAGATACCTACATCAGCGAGATATTGCTGTTTAGTTTGTGTGGGTTCATTGAGTTCAGCACCATCCTTATTATTTTCATCTCCTACACTTTCATCCTCATTGCAATCATCAGAATGCGATCAGCTGAAGGCCGCCTAAAGGCGTTTTCCACCTGTGGGTCTCACCTCACCGGTGTCACCCTGTTTTATGGTACAGTCATGTTCATGTACCTGAGGCCAACGTCCAGCTACTCCCTGGACCAAGACAAGTGGGCTTCAGTGTTCTACACCATTATCATTCCCATGCTGAACCCCTTGATCTACAGTTTGCGGAACAAGGATGTGAAAGCTGCCTTCAAAAAACTGATCGGAAAGAAATCTTAATAATTACCGGAAGTTAAAATCTGATGGTAGACAGATAAATGGTAGACAGAAGGACGGTATCATAATATGCTAAATGTAGAATGTCACTCAAGTTACCATCTTCTTGTTGAACAAACTTAAAAGAATTTTCTAGAACCTTTTGCAACCTGAATCTCTTCTAGTTTCTACAGCTACTATGATAGGTGGAAGTTATCTCATTTTACAAACAATAAAATTAAAGCACCAGCAAGTCAACCAACTTATCAAAATGAATAGAACATAAAACTGGTCCAAGGGCCACACTTCACACAGCAAGCATTCAAGTTATGAATTACATAGAAAACAACCCATATGAAGATTCTGTGACTATTTAGCTGTGTGATCTTAGTCAAGTTAGTGAATATCTTTAAAAACAAGTTACCTTTTATCATTAAAATTCTTTAGAGTTGTTTGAGCATTCAACACCTTCTTGTAATGTTTTTGATCAAATCCACCCCACGCAGCTCTCAAAGGCATAGCCAAATATGGAGTTATTTCCAACAAGACAGGATGTCAGCGCCATCTTGTAATGGCGATCCTGTCCGGCTCACTACACTAAAGAAAACTTATACTCCCTTCCCCAGCACCCATTAATCGCCAATAGCTCCTAGTTTGGGGGTGAAAGTTCATGACCCTCTCTACTCATCCATGCTGGGATTCTGTCTGGGTAGATCGTGTGCAGGTCTTATATGCACAACCACAGCCATTAGGAATTCATGTGTGCATCTGCTCTATCATAGCCAACAAATAATGTTTCACTACAGATGTCCACTACCTTAGAGTTTTAGAATCCTTATGCTTTGACCTGTGACAATCCTCGAGCCTTGATAAGACTGGCTGTTTCTAGAATAATAGTTCAGCGCTAAATTGGAAACCCTGTAACATTTTACAGCATCTACTTCTCCTCTACTAGGTTCCCACCATGTAAAGCACACCACTAAGGTGAGACCCACAGGTGGAGAAAGCAATTATACTTCTTTTGATTTATAAATTACATACCCATATTTATGATGGTCAATAATCACACCACCAATGAGTGATAAGCTGAAGATGAATACTTTTAATTTTTTAAATTGTTTCTAATGAGCTATATATATTTCTCTACTTCCCTCAGTTCATTCCATTTTTATGCCATAGTTGCAGATAGAAGTGTTTCTAGCGAAAGTACACAAAAGTTGTGTATATAACTTAAATCCTCACACTTTTAATCTCAGTCCTACCAGCTCTGTCAGTTAAATCTCTTGGCATCTGTGTACTTCAATTTCTTCATCAATAGAAAAGAAGACTATATTTATATTATAATATATTATATCTATCATATCTCATAGTTAATAGTTCAATAAATCCTATATATTTGAAAGAACTAAGAGCTCTTTTGATTTGACAATAATCATAAAAATGGTAAATATGTTGATCATATTCTCCATAAAATATTGTAAAATTTATAATCACCGGTTTCTTTAATACAAAAACTAGAGTTTGTATTACTTCCTTAGTGGCAGTAAAGAAAAAAATTGATGGAATGGGTACAAGTAGAGATAGCAACATGATATAAAACTGAGATTCAATTGTACTTGTTCTGTATTTGAAGTATATGCCCTCAGGAAGAATATTTCAAACAATCAATAGTTAAGATTGATGGAAAATATAAGATACACAATTTTATGAAGTTTAACTTTTTAGGAAAATACAACAAATGCAAATGTCTAATATCACAGGAAAACTATTCATAAATATTAAGAATCACAAAGTTCTATATTAATTCACAAAACAACAGTGTATTTTCTCCAGAGATAAGAAAAAAATTATGAATAATAGGACATTTTAATCATCTTAAGTTAAGGAGAAGAAAATGAGGCAGAGAATTTACACTGGTGAAATAAGGTACCGTGTCTGAGACACTTGGGCTGCATGTGCACCTTCATTATCTGGCAACATTTAAAGACATGGAGTTTATTCCTGTGGAAGAAAGGAGTTTATATCTTGTACATAGTAGAGAATAGATTCTCTGCTCCCTGCAATCATGTAAAATAGCTAATCCCACAGCACTTTTCCCTCCAGAAGTCTATGCATTATCTTAATTGGACTTCATTACAGCATGAAGTTTTTGCTCTTTATAACTCTTCATATGTTTGAAGAAAGAAATTGGAGAGGATAGCAAGACAAATACCAAATATTAAAACTACCGAGTAAATTGATTAGACTCTTGATTAGTTGCTTTGCCTTTTTCTTTTACTTTACAAATATTTAGATTTTGTGTTTATAGTGACTACCTACATAATCAGAGCTGTCTTTTACTGATTGTATGTGGCCCTTGAACTTCAGTAAAAGAAATATTTGTATTATATATACTAGATATTACTAAAAAATGAATTTCAATCTTTTATTTTTAGTCTAAAGTGAGAATAAACAAATAGGAAACTCTTTTATTATTATTATTTTATTACTTAAAAAAATACCAATCCAAATTTCCACTCCCTTCTCTCCTTCCACACACCCTCTCATTTTCGCCCCTCTAATCCTAAGAGAGAACAAAGCACCCTGCCCTGTGGCAAGTCCAAGGCCCTCCCTACTACATCTAGGTTGAGCAAGGTATACATCCAAAGAGAATGGGATTTCAAAAAGCCAGTACATGCAGCAGAAACAAATCCCAGTGCCACTGTCAGTGGCCCCTCAGGCTGCCCCAACTGTCAACCACATTCAAAGGGAATAGTTTGGTCCCATGCTCGTTCACTCCCAGTTGGAGTTGATGAGCTCCCATTAGCTCAGGCAAACTGTCTCAGTTGGTGAACTCCTCATGGCATTGACCTCCTTGCTCAATAGGAGAGCAAGGAGAGAGATATCTTGATTGAGGGAGCCATTATTGGGTTAGCAGGAAACTAACTGAAGGAGTTTATCTCTACATGAGCAGCAAGCTAAATGTAGACTTTACTGTTGGTTATGTTTAATACCAAACTATATTTGACTATTCTCTCAATCAAAATAATTTTTTTTCATTAGAAATGCCACTGACTTAAAAATGTCCAAAATAGAGAAAACTGTATTTTCACCAATATGCAAATTTGGGGAGATTGTATGAACATTGGGGAATTAGCCCTTAATAAATCAGAAACAATTCAAGACTTATATTTTGTCCCATCAATCTTCAGAATGTGCACATCATAGTAATAATACCGTTCACTGTTCACCAGGACCATTTGTTCGTGGCCTAGCAGCTCCTGCCTTCCTGGCCACCTCTTGCTGTTCTCATTGTTTCCTCTTCCTGGTATTTTTCTTACTTTCCCTCTGCTGAGACAACTATTCTATTCCACCAGCCTGGCATCTTTCCTTCTGGTGCTATTTGAAGCTCAGAGGAGGACACTCTGCCTATTGTTGTGTGTCATTATCTCTTATGATCATTTTCTCAAAATCGCATTCATTCCAATGTAATAGCTGTCAGTACACACACACACACACACATACACACATATGTATTTGTGTATTATAAATAATTATAAAAATATCTCATTTTAACTAATATTATATCACATAGTCATTCAACAATAGGTTACAAGGGAATTAAATTATTGATTAGTCTAATATATGTATGTATATATAGTCTTTTATTGAAAATAGATTTTTTTCATATAATATATTCTGATTACTCTTTGTCTCCCCCATCTCCACCCAGTTCTTTTCCACAGCCCTTCCCACCCAGATCCAAACTGTCTCTGTTTCTCATTAGAAAACAAGCCCACATCTAAGGAATAATTATGAAATAAAAATAAAACAAAACAAACAAGTCATAATATGACAAAACAGACAGAAGTAAAAAAGCACAAGAAATATATGCAGACAGTGACACACAATTACACACACACAGGAAACCCAGAAAAACATAAAACTAGATAATATATGTAAGTTAAAAAGAAATTTTCTGACAGAACAAGAGATGAAAAACTTTCAAACAGGCTGTTGAGCTCAATTTGTGTTGGTCATTTACTGCTAGGCATGTGCCCTACCCTTAAAAGTAATTGGTTTCCCTGACAAGGCTCCTTTCAAGAAAACAATTTTTCATTTGAAAGTGGTTATTAATTAGAACCAGCTATGGGTTTGGGGGTGGGGGTCTGTGTCCACATCTCTCAGCTCTAGGATCCCAACTAGTAAAGACCTGTGCAAGCCATGTGCATGCTTCTTCGGTCCCTTGGAGTTCCTATTTTCTGTCTTCCTTGGTATACTCCACCCTCTCTGGCTCTGATACTTTTACTGCCTTCTGTTTTGTAGGGTTCCCTAAAGCCTGAGACATCCCATTAAGCAAGGTCTTATATATTGAGATAAACATGAAGTCTGAACTGATATGTAGACTATGAAGTCCTATCTCCAAGGAGACTATAAGACTGTCAAAATTGTGGAATCTTACATCAGAAAGACATAACTTATACTACTACATGTGTTGAGAATTTACATTTCTTTTATTAAAATTATTTACCTTCTCTAGGCAGAGGTAAAAAGTTTTATCTTGCTGATAATTTCAATTAATTCATTGCACAGCCTGATTCAGGAGATACACACTTTACCAGTGAGTAACAAAATGCATTCATTCAATAAATGCAATTGTTTTGACACAATAAAGCCCTGCTGTGTACTTGGAAGAAAGATTTAAAAGATTCCTATTGCTTCAGATGGATTTCTGTTTCTTATGAAGGGTCATGAAAGAGCTGGTGATCTAAGTATTTTTTTTATTCTCTCTCTCTTCAAACTCAGCTGGTAATTATTTTATATTAACAGTTAAGCACATGTGCCCTTCACAGATTTTATGTTTTCTGTCTTGTGATAGCTCTTCTCAGAGACCCTTTCACATCCTGGTTCCTTAGGCTGTATATTAGTGGGTTGAGCATAGGTGTTACAACAGTGTAAAACACTGCAATGACCTTGCCACCAGCCCTGGAGGATTTTGACTGGGGTCTCATATACATAAAGATGGCAGTTCCATAGAATAAGGTCACAACTGTCAGGTGGGAGGCACAAGTAGACAGAGCCTTGTGCCTCCCAGAGGCTGACCTCATTCTGAGAACGGAAAGAAGGATCCGGGCATAGGAAACAATAATAAGAAGGAAAGGGATGAACACGATGATGATACTGAACACAAAAACCACCAGTTCAGTGAGTGAGGTGTCAGTGCAAGCCAGCCTCAGAACTGAAGGAACCTCACAGAAAAAGTGGTTCAGGACATTCGGTCCACAGTAGGGCAAACTCAATGTGAGAACATTGATAACCATGGAACTCAGGAAGCTACTGGCCCAAGAAATGGCTGCCAGCTGGACACAGGTGCTTTGATCCATAATAACAGTATAATGAAGAGGGTGACAAATGGCCACATATCTGTCATAAGCCATGACACCAAGAAGAACACACTCAATCATTCCGAAGGAGAGTGAGAAGTACATCTGAGTAGCACAGCCGGCAAAAGGGATGGTCTTCTTACTCCCCACCATGTTGGAAAGCATCTGTGGGACATTGGTGGACGTGTAACAAATGTCCAAAAAGGACAAGTTAGTGAGGAAGAAGTACATGGGGGTCTGCAGGCGAGGTTCTATCTGGATAATAGTGATAATGATGATATTCCCCACCACTGACAATATATAAAAAAACAAGAATACAAAAAAGAGAACCAGCTGTATCTTGGGATCAGATGAAAGCCCCAGGAACACAAACTCAGTCACTGTGATGTTTATTTTCATATGATCCATATTGTCCAGCCACCTCCCTTTTAGAGAATCAGGCACGCCCCTGAAACCAAGTTCCTAGCTGGGCATTACTTCAGACCAGTGATTAAATAAAATAGTGAAAGATCTTAGTGTTGGATGGGATCTTATGTGTCTGAAGTTTAGTGCAATTGGGAAGATGCCTTCAGCTTCTGAAGAGGGTTTTAAGATGAAATCACAATGCCAAATTCATAGCTCAATGTAATTATCAGAATTATTGTCATTTCTAAAAGAGCATTTCATTTTGTCAGCCAATAATCACTCCAGATTCTATTCATTCTTCAGATCCTTTGTCATAAATCACCTACTTCAAAGTGATCTGATTCTGGTTTTCTTCCACAGCTAACAAGAGAGCAGGAGGGAATAGCATTCATGGAGACAGGAATGAATGCCACTGTTCCATGCACAATCACCTGGTCACTAAGTAAAGACCACGGTGGCAGCATAGGCCACCTCAGAGTTGTCATGCTATGTCTTACACTGCACAGCCACCCCAGACAGAGAACAAGGATGAATCCCAGATAAAGCAGGCATGAGCCACATTAATAACTGTCTCTCCTCATTTCCCAACCTTCATGCTGTGTGATATGGAATGGCCTGATTATGTTTAAATAATAATAATAATATTAATAAATAACAACTTATGAGAATTTAAGGATTAAAGAAAATATCTGAATAATTGTATGTAACAATAAGAAGTAATACAAAAAGAAGTCTAATGCTGGTAGTGCTAACAAAATGTGGTGATGCCACCTTTACCTGGAATTCACATCCAATATTATAACCATTGGAAATAAATAACATTACTGAAAAGGAGCTAACCATGTTAAAATTAGGGGAACATTTTACTGAGAGGTCCTTAGCCTCTTCCCATTTGCCCTGAGGAAATACACAGTGTTGTATTTAGCTCACCTCATTCCAGCCCAATTAAGAGAAACAACCTAGAAGTATATGAGATAGCAAAGAAATCTTGAGCACAGACATTGCTGAGGAATATCCGTCAGCCATTCATCCATCCTTTTCTCCATCTTGTCTTCATTGTCTCATTTCCTTTTCATGTATTCCTTTCAACAATGTTTTGATAGTCACTTTGTATCAGAAGACATCTGTAGTTAGTAGATACAATAAATACTCTTGATCCTCTAAACGAGCGGGTTGTCCATGGAACCTTGTGAAGAGTGAAGTTTTCTGGTGCCTGAAGAAGTGTTACGTATGCTAAAGAAGCTTATTCACAAAAAAGTATTTATAGGTCATGAAGTGGCCTCAGCTTGCAAAATATCCATTTGCGTGTACCGTTCTTAGAGATATTTTGAACACTTGAACTTAAAGTTTTCAGGTAAGATAGTAATTTGAAGTGATGTTACGATATCTAGACTGTGAAATCTGGGAACTAAAGCAAGGATGGACTTAGAAAGTGCTGAGTTGCAGGTTTCTTTTCATCTTAGGAAATGGGAACGTGAGAGGAGGGGAAGGTTTTCAGGCATCTTTGCAGATCCTCCAAAAAGCCCTTAGACCTTATATTATAAACATAAATGTTAGTGTGGTTGTTAGAAGTGATTACAATGGCAACAGATGGCATCCCTGGTCTCCTCAGTAGATCAGAATTCTCTATGGATAATAGCATGGTGATACACAGTCAGGAGAGTGGATGACTAGGGTTTCAGAACTCTAGAGGGTCTGCTTCCCCATGTGCCTGGCTCCTTCACGCACTTGGCTGAGAGGCCTTACACCTTCATATCACCAGTCTGTGCCTTGTTGAGCTCTTCTGTAGATCTGGACAAAAATATCATCTATTTCAAATATTTGATGTGTGACCAGTAAATTTAATGAGATACTGAATGCAAACATAAAACAAAATTAGGCCTTGGTCATGAGTGTTCAATATATGAAAACTCATTGTAAAATCATCATGTAATATGACTCACATTATAGAACTCTTAGATCTACAGAATAAGAATTGATGACAATCCTAAAACTATAAAGGAAAACTATATCTTTGACACATGAAATACTTTTGATTTGCATTTATATGATTTAACTATTTATTAATTATCTGAAGTTCTTGGATAATTACATATTTGTTAGAGGATCATACAATAAACATGCATAGGCATAGGCACACCATTGTCAGTATATACTAATAAAATCATATCAAATTTATAGTTTCAGATCTTTAGATATGTGTTCACAAAATTGAGTGAATGTAAAGAACGTCAATATTTTGGTTAAACTTCTAAACACACTATATTTTAAAGTGTCACATAATAGGACAATCCCTTAATTCCTGCTTGTGCAATTTGCCTCAGAGAGCATCTTTAGTCACTTATACCTTCAACTGTTACAAACATCTATAAACAACACAATTGCAGAGCTATTGTGGGTAGGAACCAACTCTCTAACTACCTGAACACACAGTTGTGTCCCTTTCACAAAAAGAAGGGAGCAGTACTAAAAAAAAATCAGTTGAGTTGGCATCATGATTAGAAACCAGAATATGTGACTAAATTATGTTTTTCCTAAGTAAGGTTCATTGGCATTATATAACACAAACCATCCAGCATATACATGCTACCATGATAAAGTGGGAAACAAATGTCTGGATATCTTTACAATCAGTCAGAAAAGTCTTGTGTACCACTATTAGTTCAATAACAAAATCAAATATAGATGAAGGTTACACATGAACCTCAAACATAAATGTAGTCAGTACGTTTTCTGATTTAATCAAGCTGTTTATTACTTACATTTGATTGTTAGATTTGGTGGACATTAAGGTTACTTTTGATTTTTTTTGGTAACTACTTCTCTCCAGAGAAAATTTTGCCAAGTAATATATTGTAGTGATTAAAAGAACAAATTCTGGAAAAGAAGACAAGAACATGAATGATGACCCTAATATTTTATACTGCATTACTTGGGCAAGCAGAGTTTATTTCTGTCCTATGATAAGTGAGAACTGTGTTAGTATTAATTTATGAGATGGTGTAGATATTACTAGAGAATATGTCCAGAAGCTTAGCAGAGTATTTAATATAGAACTTTATAAATCACAACAAATAATATTTTATAGATCACAGGTTGACTCAATTTGCTACAAATATTGTTGTTCTTTCTATGGTTATTTGTTTAAACAAAAAATCTCATGTGAAACAATATTTCCTTAAGCATCATGTGTAATTCAGGTCGACCTTAAGCTCCTGATCCCTGTCTCTCTAGCTCTCAAGTGCTGTGATTATAGGCACACACTACTGCATGCAGATTACTAAAATCTGAATTTGATATGATCATATTATTAATATTTAACATATTACTCTAAAGGCACTTAAAGTCTACTTTGGCTCATATACACCTTGTTGCCAAAATGTGTGTTTTATTTTCATGGTTTATCTGTTCCTCAAAACTGATATTTATTGTTACAAATAAAATATAAGAGCATAGTAGTTTAAGGACTAAGAAATAGTAGAGATTACCTCATAAAACATTCGTGAATGTAAGAAAAGTTAATCTATTTTAAAACCAAATTTCTAATGAATTCATCACTGACATGAAAATTATGCTGGAAAAATAATCACTGTTTGAACAAGTAAGGATATAATTAGTAGTAATTAAATGTTATATATTGATGTTAGATTACCACTTGTCAATAACTGATTTCTTGAACCAACATGAATATTAAAATGTGGAAAAGAGGAAAATGTGGAGATCTCAGGAAGGGAGAACTTAAATCAACAAAAAAATGCCTATGAAATACTATAAACACTTAAACAACTCTTGATGTTGAACCAAAGGAAGTATATAACTTCCCCATGATAGACATTTTCTTTTCTAAAAAGAAAGGAAATCTGACCATATTGCTATCTACTATGCTCTTTATTAGAGTTGTAAATACTTAAATTTCATCTTCATGATACCTTACTTTAAATGCAATAATGTTGTAGATCACAGAGGCTGTTTAAATCTTTAGAGGATTATTTAAACATAGATAATAATCTATATTTAATTCCTAAAGATAATACTAATTACTGATTATTATAAATATTAATTTTATACCTCAAAATCTACTGCACTTAAAACTATCAGTACAATGTATCCCAAATCGTAGGAAATTCGTGGAAATAATCTTTGATATACCTGTCCTCTCCACCTATAAATGTAAAGAAAACTCTTCAAGGGATAATGCTGATGAAATTCATGAAGTAAGTACAGATTTACCGAAGTGAAACTGTAATGAAAGTACTGCTAGATTGCAACCCAGCCTTTTTATATAATGAAAGAAAAGGATAGCGTACACACAATAAAATTTCTAAATCATCTTAGTTATTTATCATGTTTGACAACTGACTGAATTTTAAATACTTAAGGGAAAATGTCCCAGCCTAGTAATTAAAAATTAATTATCTGTTCTGAGGAAATCCTGGATGATGCATTTGGTTATTGTTTTTCCCATAGAAATTTGTGTACATAATTTGCTTACATTTTTCCATTGTCAGAATATTATTGTTAATTCTTCAATTTACACAGCTCTAGGACAAGACAGATAGCTTAAACTTAAAGATTCAATACTGTATCAATGTCAGAGATACTTTACAAAGCCATGATCTAATCTCAATCTGTGAAATAGGTTCTCCAAGAAGTAAGCAATTTTGAAATGTTCAAAGAGTTCTCTTTCTGTACGGTTCATACATCAGGAAAAATGTGTTTGTGTGTTATATATACTAATGAAAATGTCAAAAAAGAAACCCATGATTTTACACAATGGCTATAAGATATTTTTAAAACTAAATTGAGTACAGACATAAGAGTGGCAATACCTGAAAAAACATACATCCTCACATAGCAAGTAAAGTTGAATTTTAAGACTTTCAATTTATCCATATAGTAGAAATAAAATTATGTTCATTTCTTGTCAAAATTGCCCAGAGTAAGCAACTGTTGATTGCAGAGCCCAACACGAGATATCTATATAATCTCTCCTAAGCTTCAGAATTACATCACAGAGGGGCTGTAAAGAATGCAAGAGCCAGAGCATGGAAAGAGGTTCTCTGGAATGCGGACTTCAGGACATGACATGTCTCCTGCATTCATGAACACATACCAGTAGTGGGTGGCTACCTGCAGAAGACCGGCACAAGACAGGATCCATTAACACTCCAGAATGGAGAGAGAAGGGACTCATAAAGTCTCACTCTTTCCTGAGTGCTACAGGCAGTTCATGGCGGCTGGTGGAGACAGAGTCATGCTAGTTGATAAATGGCCCTTGCTCAAATAAATATCCCTCACCTTGCTCCTGGAGTCAACCCCATTTAGAATTGTGTTCCTTTCTAAGTGCAGTAACTCTACTTTCATTTCTTACTGCATGGCTGCTGAAAAGTTTTTAAGGAAACACTAGGACATGCACTCAAACCTACAAGTCATGAGGACCAGTGTTTTGCTTTCAAGAGAATCAATTTCTTTTGACTGTATTTATTTCCCTCCATAAAAATTTTGTTTAAAAAGTACAATGTAATATATATGAATTCAATGATGTGTTCTAATATACCCATCAACTCAGAAATTTTTGTGAAAAGAAAATCAGAATTTTATTATTTTATCAATTCTAGTTATATAGTCCATTATTATCTACTGGGAAGTCCTAATAAGCAATATATCACTAAAATTTATTTTCTTCTGTAAAAGAAACTCTTTACTCATTGATCATTATCTCCTTTCCTCTTATCTCTTCCCTTTCCACCCCACATTGCCCACAGACTCTGACAAAGACCTTCCTGCCCCGCTGTGATATTGAAACATTAAAGATTCTCTACATTAATGAGATCACAAGATATTGTATTTCTATGCCTAGATCATTTCGCTTAGCACAATGTTCTCCAGCTCCACCCACATCTCTGTGAGTGACAGGATTTTCTTCCTTTTTAGGCCCCACAGTATTCCCCTGTGTAAACACAGCACATTGTCCTTGTTTATACATTCAATTGTGGATATTTAGATTGTTTCTACATCTTTTGGAATTTTTTACTGCTGTCTGGGGCCAGCCTCCAGCAGCACAGGGCTTTGATGGGAATCCACAGAGTTTGTGATGCTAGACTTTTCTATCTGAGGGGGACAGGAAAAAAGGCACTCACAAACTCTCTTGGTGGTTTCCTTTTTTATTCTCTCTCTCTCTCTCTCTCTCTCTCTCTCTCTCTCTCTCTCTCTCTCTCTCTCTCTCTCTCTCTCTCTCTCTCTCTCTCTCGCTCATGTTTTCCCACTGCTTTTATACCCCAACAGAATCTTGCAGGCATTACAAGAGTCAAAACAGTTGCATTCTGTTTTTCAAGTGAATGATTATAAATAAAAACATCTTTTTCATCTCCCTCACATGATTAAACATTTATGTATTACAGGTGAAAAGCATATTATCCCAAGAACCCACAAGAACCCACATACATTCAAGGTCAATCAACTTGCTATAGATTAACCAACCATGTTTGCAGGCAAGCTCTTCTTGTGAGGTCTTTTACTGGTAGCCTGCATTCTGCAGTACAAAGAAATGGCCAATTACTTTATTACTTATCTTGAAAGGTAATCTTATAAGGAATATTTTGTTTTGTTTTTGAGACAGGGTTTCTCTCTGTTGTTTTGGAGCCTGTTTCAGAACTAGCTCTTCTAGACCAGGCTGACCTCGAACTCACAGAGATCCACCTGTGTCTGCCTCCTGAGTGCTAGGATTAAAGGTGTGTTTCACCACCACCCGGCTTTATAAGGAATTTGAAAGGAATCACAAACCTAATCTTTTGACATTGAGCCTATAATTCGCTATCCTAGAGAAGCTAAATAAGAAGGTGAACCCAAAGGCAAGCATATAGGCATCCTCCTGAATATTAACCTTCATCAGGCAATGAAAGGAGACAGAAACAGAGACCCACATTGGAGCACTGGACTGAAATCTCAAGGTCCAAATCAGGAGCAGAAGGAGAGAGAGCACGAGCAAGGAACTCAGGACCACAAGGGGTGCACCCACACACTGAGACAATGGGGATGTTCTATCGGGAACCCACTAAGGCCAGCTGGCCTGGGTCTGAAAAAGCATGGGATAAAACCGGACTTGCTGAACATAGTGGACAATGAGGACTACTGAGAACTCAAGAATAATGGCAATGGGTTTTTGATCCTACTGCACGTACTGGCTTTGGGGGAGCCTAGGAAGTTTGGATGCTCACCTTACTAGACCTGGATGGAGGTGGGTGGTCCTTGGACTTCCCACAGGTCGGGGAACCCTGATTGCTCTTCGAGCTGATGAGGGAGGGGGACTTGATGGGGGGAGGGAATGGGAGGCGGTGGCGGGGAGAAGGCAGAAATCTTTAATAAATAAATAAATTTAAAAAAATTTAAAAATAAATAAATAAATATATGAGTTCTCAAAAAATAAACAAAAAAAATGGGCACACGCTCATGCCCTAGCATGCATGAAGTGGTCATAGGACAGCTTTGTGAATCTGCTCTCTCTTTCTACCTTCACAACCTGTTTCCGGGTTCAGAGAACTGAATTCAGATTTATGGGCTTATGACACAGCACTTAACCTACTGAGCCATCATGCTGGTCCCCCCAAATGGTATTGTTACTAAAACAACAATGATACAATACTTCAAGTAAATGAAAATATAATAAAGTCTTTTTATTCATCATTACAAAACAGATATTTTTAAAAATTAAAATGATAAATACCAATTAAAAAACTAATATTTTATATATGAAAAAGAACCAGTCAGCTCTACTTTAAATCTTTAGGGTACATATCCATTGGTTAATAGCTTTTGTTTTATATCAGGAGGATAATGACAGAAATGGATATAAGGAATTGATCATCACCTTTTCATCAACCAAACCCAGCAGGAGAGCACATCAGCCAGTAAAAAATGGGCTGCTTTGTTCTTGTTCCTATCCTTTTAACGCTTTAGAGTTCCACATTCAACTACATGTCTTTCTAAAACTTTACATTGTCTTCTTGACTTTTTTAATCTCAAAGTTATTTAACAAAATCATTTTAGTTTAACTTCATTATTTTCAAAGCTTTGTTCCAGCTGTGATGCACTCCAAGACTCATGAATGCATCTTCTGACATAATTGTTACAAGAATTTAAACTAGCTGGGTACTGGGATTCAGCTGTTAGTCATTAACTTGAGCTACAATTCATGCAGCTCCTTAGTTGAGACTCACAGACCCTGGCTGTGAAACATAGCCTTGGATTTATTTTTACACATAAATCAAAACTCTGTATAAGCTATCATGATTAATATCAAATTAGACAATACAGTTTAGGGAGAAGTCATCTTCTTGACATTCCACAGATAAAAATACCCAGTGGAATGGGATGTTTCCAAGAGATAAACACACTATATTAGAGGCAGTGGAGATCTCCCCACCTCCACTCAGGCCATGCAAGATACTAGAGAAATGGGGCTACAGCAAACATGTAAATGCACAACAGAAGCAAAAGACACTCCAGGGTCTGCAATCCCGTGGCCTTGCATAATCAAGATTAACCTATCAGATATTTCCCTTCTGCTGGGCTGACACCTGGAACTGTAATTGCAACTTGCTGTTCCTCTGGCATGGCCAGCAGCGTTTTTTGAATACTTTTATTTATTCTTTAAAACTTTTATTCACATATACAATGTATTTTGATCTTATAACTCCTAATACTTCCCTCCATCTTCCACTAGTATTTACCAACCCATATTTCTCTGACTTCATATCCTATTTATTATTATTATTATTATTATTATTATTATTATTATTATTATTATTTTCACTAGTTCCCTGGCTCTAAATAGTGCTGACCATGTGCAAATGGTTGTGCAGGCATCCACTTGCAATATAGAAACAGACATGTCCTGAAAGGAAACTGACTCTCTCTCAGAAACCACCAGCTACTTCTCAGGTAGGAGTGGGACCACAGTAGCCCATCTTTATTTGTACTGAAAGTTTGGCTGCTTTGATCTTATGCAAGTCTTGTGAAGGAAATCGTAGTTGATGTGAGTTGATGTGTGCATCAGCCATGCCATACCCAGAAGACAATATTTCACAGATCTCCTCCTCATCCTCATCGTCTTATATTCTTTCCAACAACTCTTCTCTGGGCTTTGCTTGGGTGAAGGTTGATACAAATTACCCACCTGTGTCTGAACCCTCACAGTTCCTTATTCTTGGCACGTTTTACCAATTATGAGTCTCTGCATTAGCCTCTAGGCACTGCAAAGGAAAAACAAGCTTACCTGATCAAGGTTGAGAGTAGTACAAATCTACAAATATAAACATTCATATTAAGGTAATTTGACAGTATGAAAATTTATTTAACAAAGCACTATTATAGAGTCCCCCTGGCATTATGATTTTCCCCTTTTGACCAGAACACAATACCAGATCTAAAATCACTCTTGTGGAGCAGGCCTCAGATCCAAACAGAATGTGGGCACTTATATAACTATCATGCTACTATTAAACCAATTTGAACAACTTACCTGATAGGTCTGTACTGTGGCATGAACGTTCCAGCTATGGGTAAATTCCTTGATTTCTTTTATTCTCCAGAAACCTGAAGTGTTACCTCTATGTTTAGGATGGCTAATCTGTAAAATGAGAATAATCACATTTATGCTACAAGATCATTTTATGGTTCATTGAGTTTATGTTTATAAAGTACTTAGAAAAGTAGCCAACACTGCAAAATGCTTTGTAGAAAATATTATGATAATGTCAATGTTAGTAAATTACCCTTACTATGTCATGTTGCTAAAAAAGAACAATCACATTAGCCAAAGTTGTCACATTATCAAATAAGGCATCTTTCTAATGATTTTAAATTCAAGTAATGATTGGTAGGTAATAGTAAATGGGGCTGATGCAAAATCTATCTACATAGAAATTCGGAACGAGGAAACTTTGCCCCAGAAGCAATGCGACTAAAGATCCATCGCGTTTCATAGAGTCCTTGAGGACTGGAAATGTAGCTCAGTTAGTAGAATGCTCATCTAAGCTTCACAAAATCTTGGGTTCCATCACAGCTCATCATATAAGTGAACATGTGGTGCATATCTGTAAAAATGGGTGATGGAGAAAAGATCAGAAGTTCACGGTCATCCTTAGCTACAGAGAGGGCTCAGATGAAGCCTAAGTTATATGAGAGTCTGTTTCAAAAACCAGTTGTTTTAAATTATCCATGTAGTAAACTATTTCTCTACTGCACAACCTCATCGTCCTATTAAAAGAAACATGAGTTTTGCACTGAAACTGCACTGGGCACAAACCCTAATTGTATTATCTTGTCTTGATATTTGTAAGGCAATTACTTCCATACTTATGTGCTTGACCACAGTATTAATTGCAGTATGTATTTCTGAGGTTTTGAAAATAGAGTGCTTTTGTAAAGAGTGGTTTCCTATACATAATACTAAACATGATCTTAGCTATTTCTTGTATTTCACTTTGAACAAAAAAATTAATAGACTGTTTAATTGCCTTTCAGGCACTTTCAAAACTGTGAACCCCTGAGGTAGGAAAGAAATCGTACACAAGGGAATCTGAGCCGGAATAAGTTTCCTGGGTCTGCCCTGTAGTCTTCTGCTGGTTGTGACTGTGGGAATTGCAGGTAAGTGTTCTATCCTGGGTAGCGACAGCAGAACCTTTCGTTAGTTATCTTTCACATGAAATACATAGGGATCTGGGAGAAGAACTATGGAGGTTAGACCTGTAAAGATACAAGAAGGACAAACATTCTAATTTCAGGGAGGAACAATGAGAAATGCAATTCAACACATCCTATTCAAGGGCAGAAAGAGGGTAATGGCAGATCTTACACTTCCCTGTGACAACATCTCTTACCTCTTAGGGTTATCCTCTGGTCTCTAGGTTAATATAGCCAAGCCTAAGAGAGCCACAGAGCCCAGCAGCCACTGATAACCTGAAAGAAAGGAATGACTTTCTGATTAAGTAGCGGGGCACACGCACAAACACACAAAAACTTGCTCTTGAATAATTGTCAGCTTACTTAGCAAACCCCAATTTGGTGATTTTTTTAAAAATTTTGCAAATAATGCTTCAGTTCATAGAATATGAGAATTCTAAGGAATAAATGAAATACTATATATGAATTACTAGTTGTGCTTGAATCAGAGAAAATTGTTATAAATAATTATGATTTTTTTATATTGTTAGTTGTGAGCACAGTCTTTAAGGGCTGAGCCATCTCTCCAGCCCAGATTATGATTTTGATAAATAAAAACTAAGAAGACTATCATGAGAAGTCAAGCAAATTAGAATCAGAAGATATTAGGATTCAGATTAAATTCAGAGGTTTTTCAGGGATTTTTCCCAATAGAAAATCTTTGTGTAGTTATAGCTTTGCTAAAACTGTTTTTATTTTGTACAAATTATTTTACAATATATGACACACAATTTCATAGAAAAAGTCAAAATGAAACTTTATTTTGAATAGGAAAAATATTAAATTAATGAAATATTGATATTAAATAATTGTTGGTGATCAGTTGGAAACAGATTAAAAACAGGAGAAAGGTCAGAGAATAGATTGTAATAGATTGCTTGAACAACATATTTTAAAATTCATTTGAGATTATATTAAAAACTGAGACTACAAAAGTTAGAATTATAAAGATACAAGAAGGACAAGCATTTTAACAGCAGGCAGAAACAATTAGGAATGTATTAAACTCATCCTATTCAAGGACAGAAAGAAGTAATGGCAATAATGAGAAGAAGTGTAGGGAATCTGAGCAGAAAGGTAATGAAAGCCATGGCCTCACCACCTTCCAAGATTATGAACATTTTTCAGAATAGGTTCAAGCATAACTCAAGTGTTTAGAACTAAAGAACACCATGATAAACTGACATTTACACATAACCAACCACTCTGGATGCCATGTTGACTCAAGTCAGGCATAAAGAGCTAGGAGTTATCAAGAATATGGACAGGTTTGTGCAGGTTAAAACAAAACCAGCAACGGCAGTGACTTCCTGTCAGAGGCACACGTTAGAGCAGTTGAATACTGACTGGATAATGGGGCTATTTTGGTAAATAATCAGAGTCAGTGTGAAGCTAGAACTCAGTAAAGAATGTGACTGACTGAATTTTACAATGTGGAATAATGCCTCTCTCCCCAGTGTAGGAAGTGCAGGGAGGAACGCACAGAACTGCATTTTTCCTCAGACTCTCAAATGACCTCTTATTTAAGGATATTAGAACCTAAATACCAAAAGTATATGAGAGAACATAATCAAGAAATATAACATTAAAAAAAAATCCTTCACACGTGTTGACCATTTAAAGTCATCAGGATATAATCATAAAGACTGGTGGGAATGTGAAGGAGAAGCACACAATTGATTCATCAGTTTTTTCAAAATTCAAAATATTGAATAATGATGTCAAAAATATATAGTAAAAAACAGAGCAAAGAAACGCAGGCAGCTATGAGAACCTGGTGAACAGGCAAACAGTTTGGCATTCAGCAGAAAAAAGCAATGACCTTGTCAAATACTATAGCGATCAAGTCAGATTAGACAAATTTAATTATATATATATATATATATATATATATATATATATATATATATATATATAAAGTCACATGAGACCACTGAATTAGTCATGGAGTAAGATTTTAACAGCCCTCATGGTGCATCATATGTCTTTATATATTTTAATCAGAAATAAATCTGGTTATTAAGATTGATATTAAAAACATGAATATTATTAATATAAACACTTTTCTAGTTTTTAATGACCATACAGATAAAAAGCATTTGTCAGAAATTTTATTTGGCTACCAAATAAAAATTATTTCTAAAGGAATCCTTCGAGTGTTGCATCTGAGATTTCCATGATTACCATGAGGAATAGTCTGATTTACCCTTTTGCATAGTAATTAGTAAACACTTCTTTTCTATCTTTTAAGGTGAGAATCTTTACATCCATGGAGAGGAGCAACCGCACGGTATCTGAGTTCATCCTCTTGGGATTCACCTCTGACCCTGTCATGCGGCTGGTCCTGTTTGTGCTGTTTCTCATCATGTACACGTTGACTGTCCTAGGAAACAGCATCCTCATCGTGTTGATCTGCAATGACTCCAGACTCCACACACCCATGTACTTCTTCATTGGAAATCTGTCATTTCTAGATCTCTGGTTGTCTACTGTCTACTCTCCAAAGATCCTAGTTATTTGTATCTCTGAAGACAAGAGCATCTCATTTGCTGGCTGTGTGGCACAGTTCTTCTTCTCTGCTGGGCTAGACTATAGTGAGTGTTACCTGCTGGCTGCTATGGCTTATGACCGCTATGTGGCCATCTCAAAGCCACTGCTTTATTCCCAGGCTATGTCTATAAAACTGTGTACATTTTTTGTAGCAGCCTCCTACATGGGTGGCTTTATTACCTCTTCTATCATCACCAAGAAAACTTTTACCTTTGACTTCTGTAATGACAATGTCATTGATGACTTTTTCTGTGACTTGCTTCCATTGGTGAAACTGGCTTGTGGTGGGAAGGATGGATACCAGGCCCTGATGTACTTCCTCCTGACCTCCAATGTCATGGCTCCCATCGCCTTAATCCTGGCCTCCTACCTCTTCATCATCGCCACCATCCTGAGAATCCGATCTACTCAGGGCCGCCTCAAGGCCTTCTCCACCTGCTCCTCCCACCTCATCTCTGTGACCTTGTACTATGGCTCCATCCTCTACATCTACTCTCGTCCCCGCACCAGCTACTCTTTAGGTAGGGACAAAATTGTTTCAACCTTTTACACAGTGTTTTTCCCCATGTTGAATCCTTTGATCTACAGCCTGAGGAATAAGGATGTGAAAGAGGCTCTGAGCAAACTCTTTAAGTAAATCAAGATCATTCACTTTTGAGAAGCACAGAAAATGTGAAATGTATTTATGTGAATGTTGGTAAATGTGCTGCTGATCTCACCCTTAAATAGGTAAAAGTATTTCCACCATTCCTGCATGACACTTCAGGAGACCTACTTTAGAAAGAAGGTTAATGTATGTACGTACAAACACTTACTATAAAATATGCAGGCTTGTGTTGTTGCCACATTATCTTAGATTACAAATAAAACACAAAGCTTATAACTCATTGCCTAGCTTTGAAGAGTGACAGCTCACCACTGTAGTAGAAAATCTGATTTGTGAGTATATAGAGACCAGTATGTATACAATTATTAGCTCTTAATGAGATCAATGTATTTAATTCATTTCACTATTTTCCTATGGCTGGAAACAGTGTTTCTAATATATTCCTTTACTTAACAATATGAGTGAAACTAGAAAATATGCCATTCAAGATGCAAATGACTGGTTCCCAAACTAAAACTATGATAGCAAATAAATTCTTAAAACTATCCTTATCAGAAACACATACCCCTGCTCTCTGCTTTGAAGCCAGGGTCTCTCAATGCACCATGTACAGAGAGTGGATTCTAATAATTTGAGAGAAAAGTAAGTTTCCCTCTGTAAATACAGATAATAAAATATTAAGATACCATAAGCATGACTGATCAAAGTGTGTGCTCATTTTCATTCTGTATGGAAAGGAACCCTTGGCTCCAGTATAATCTATAAATTATAGTAAATCTAAGAAAATAGAAAGGTGAGTATAGTCAAATTGTGATTGAGTTCATAGGATTGACATTTTAGAACACATCCAAGGCTATGGCAAGTTCCTTCATGCTTTATGTGAAGGGTTATAACCTCGAAGTATTCAGAGGAATCTTCTACATGTATTTAAATTTTCAGTATAAACTCTTCATGGAATTTGTTCAAGTGGAAAAGTTTGCAGTTCTTAACATAACTGAATTTCATAGTGTATTGTCAGATATACACGTTTTAATAAATTAAGTATTTTAATTTTTAGAATTTACTTTTTCTTTTAGATTCCATAGGAACATTTTCATGGAAGTCTATAAATGGTTGTGGCAACATTTTTTAAAAAATCATTTACTTTATTTCTTGAGATTATAATATACTTACATCATATCTCCAAATGTTCTTTACCCTCCATCTCATCCCATGCAACTCTCTTGCTCTCTTTCGAATGTGTGGTCCCTTTTTCATTAATATTAACATGAATGCATATTAATATGTATTTGTAAATACTTAAATACAACTTGTTACTCTGTATACTTCGTGACTGTGTGTGTGTGTTTGCAAGGTTGACCATTTGATACTGGATAACTAATTGGTGTTGGTGTTCTTTTCCATTAAAAAGGCATTTCTCCTGCTCACAGCACACCTTAGTTACCTATAGTTCTTTGTGTAGAGTTAAGGTGTCATGAGCTTCACCTTTTTGACTTTGACATGCCTACTGTTATTGTCATTGCTCAGTTCATGTTTTGTATGTACAACTTTGCAGGGTATAATTGTATTCATTCACAAAATGTTTTATACAGGGAACATTTTAAAAGGGTACATGACTTTGGAGTCACTATGTCATAAGTCTCTTGAACTTAAATATTCTACTAAAAATCTCAGTTGTTTGCTGTATTCATTTGTATTCTTCATAAAAATCAAACAAGTATGATGTCTCTGTGAGGCACAGGCTCACATGAAGACTGACACTATTTATCTTCTGTGTTGCTGAGCAGGCTAGAAACCTAGAGCATTCTGTGCTCCACCAGAAGCTCCAAGCAGAAACTCTCACATTTACCCATCGCTTGCACTACTGGGAATTGACTCATTCTTTTCACTTGTCCTCACCTGAGAGGTGATCTCACTTAAAATTACCTTGCCAAGCACTCTTCTCTAAAATGTGCTTCAAATGATACTGGGTCAAACTATTCCATTGGTTTTTAGTAAGAGGCAGACAGTAAAAACCATAGACACTAAGCCTGGCACTCCCCATTCTTTCCTGGTGAATCTTAATATATTTATAGTGATATGCCTGGATCCTATAAACTTATAAAATGCACACACACAATCTCTCTGGGTGTTTCTCTGTCTCTCTCTCAAGGGTATATGATGTATGTTCTGTTCTATATTCTGTATTCTTAATAAAGTAATTTTGGAGAGATATATGCCTTTACCTATTTATTAGTTAATTACCTAACCCTCTACAAACATTTATGAATAAATACAATGCAGGGATTATGGTAGGCCTAAGATATTTATACAGTGAGCAAAGCCAACAAAGACTAAGTCATCTCTAGGCTTATGGTTTGGAAACTATTTAAGAAACATAAAATCACCAGTATATGAAATTTTGCAACATAGGATGTGTTAAAAGTAAAAAAAAAAAAGTTTACTTTAAAAAGAAATCTAATGGGTTTTGAATTTTGATTTATTCAGTTGTTACAAAGTCAGATTCTCAAAGATCAGTTGATAATATCCAAATTTAAATATGTTATCTTGACTTTCTCTGCCCATTTATTTAAAACCATGCAACAATTAAAAGATTAGTATTTCTAACTATGTTGTCATAGAATAATATCCAAACTACATGATATTTGAAGTATCCAATAAAATAATTCCCCACCTATCAAGTTTGACTGCCATGGATCAGAGAAATAGAGTTGAGAGAGTTCCCTGGTTATCTTTGAATATTGTTTTTCTTTAATGTCTGAACTCAGCCAAAGCCTAAGTACGATCTAGATCTTAAACCCACATTAAAATGAATCTGCTTTATGCTTTCTCCCCAGCCCTCCAAATTAAGTCCTCTTGCATTTACAAATCTGAGTCCCTATGAGAGATCAGGTGTGGTGGAAGCTGCTGTCACTGTACCCAGCACCCCCAGGCCTCTCATTCTTCCAATACAGGGTAAGTTAGACAGCTTCATCATGCCAATAAAATTCCAGTATTCTTTTCAAACGATATTTCTTTGATTCTTGAGAACTTGCAAAGACTGTAGCAGCAAGCACAGGACCAGGTCTGCGCAGATCTGCTGCATATATACTATAGTTCAGTATTTTCCGGGACTCCTGAGTGTGTGAACGAGTGGGTCACAGATTCTTGTGCTTTCCCTTGGGATTTTTTGTTTGCCTTATCCAACTTTGATATGACGGTTTTGTTTTATTTTAGTATATTTAATTTTTGTTATGTTTTGTTGCTGTCTCTTAGAAGCCTGATCTTTTCTGACTGGATACAGAAAAAGAGTGAATCTGGATGGGAGCAACAGTAGGGAGGAACTATAAGGAGTAACAGGAAGAGGATTTGTAATCAAGATATACTGTATATGTTATATATATGCAAATACATACAATATAAGAAAATCTATTTTCAATAAAAAGTAAATAAAAATGAAACAATAGTTTTAAAGTTTTCATATTGTAATGCATTAAATAAGAAGGACATTACATAATCTGAATATAGTTTTGAAATTTGAATGAATGGAATTTTGCTTCAAAAAAAGGACATTACTTGTGTCATTTGTAGTATAGTTATAGTCAGACTACAGTGTGAAGAGTACAGTACTGGGTCTAGCAGGTAATAATATACATTTAAATAACAATCAGTATCTTTTTCAGAGAGTGAAGGATGTAATACTTTATTTCTAAAATATGAATTGAAAATTAACTGGATAAAATAATTAGGTCATTCTGACAACACCAAATTTCTTTTCAATAGTGAAATTCCAAACTTGAGTTTTAGGCTCTTTACTTGCATGTATAAGAGTTTAAATATTTCAATTACAGTCTTAAAAAGAATAACTAAAATATCAACTGATCCCCTGGATTGTGACATTCATTTAACTGTGAGTTGACATAAAATACCTGGAAAAAGAAAACAACAATGGGGTCCAAAATAGAGCTGAATATTTGTTACCTTGTGTAAGCCTTTTCCATTTAGTTATAATATTTTAATTCAATGGAGCTTATATTGAAGTAAATCATAAATATTAGTACTTATACTCTTAGGTTAAAGTAAGAACCTCAAAATGATTTAATTTGTATTATTTATTTTAAGATTTATTTTGCTTTTAATTATGGGAAGGATTTCTGGACTTATGAATATATATGCGCTTGTTTACATGTGCTTATAGAAGGCAGCATAATCTGATGCCCCTGGAGCTTAAGTTACAGGCAGCTGTGAACCACCCATTGTAGGTACTTATCTGCAGGGACAATACATGCTCTAACGTCTGAGCTAATCTCTAGACCTTTATTTTTATTTAACCCAAAATACCTCTGAGGAGCATTTGTATTAATATCCCAGTGCAAAAATGGAAGTTTTACACAAATGTCTTTTATGTGTTTAATTACATTTATGGGAAGAACTTTAAGAGACATGTCAATAAGAATACTAATTTATAAAACCTTGAACAAATTTCTAGCAACCTAGCCATTGTATCATTTCCATATTTGATACAATTCGTGTACAAAACTACAAGGTCAAACTAAGTAAGAGAAAGCAATCAAATTCTATTTGATCTTTTCCCATGACCATCCTGACCAAAAAGAGGGGGTATGTTATTGTTTTATAGTTAGTATTGCAAACCAACAAGAATATTACATTGAAAAACTCATTGTTACATAGTTGGAATAGCTTAAGTAGCAAGAATGTATTAATCATAATTTAGGATAAGGTTGCTAAGTTTTTCATGGCTGTTAGGACATTGTTTTAACTTTAACTATGATAGAAATAATACAAACATGTCTACAAGTCAGTTTTTAATCAGCCATAATTTGTAAAATGTAACCTTTCATGCTCGTTGTTGGATATGCTGTATCAATTTCTTAAAGGCTTCTTTAACATCTTTGTTTCTCAGACTATAGATGAAGGGGTTGAGTAATGGATTGATGATAGTGTAGAACATGGCAGCCACTTTGTCTCTCTCCAGGGAGTAGTTGGAACTAGGCCTTGAATACATGAAGAGCAAGGAGCCATAGAAGAGGGTGACGGAGACCAGGTGAGAGGCACAGGTGGAGAATGCCTTGCGTCTTCCTGAGGCTGAGCGGATCCTCAAGATAGCCAGGAGGATGTTGAAATAAGAAATGAGGATGGCAAGAATGCTGGAGAGCACGGTGAAGCCCACCATACTAGAGAGAATTTTCACATAGACACGAGTGTCTGTGCAGGACATTTTTACCAATGGAAGCACATCACAGAAAAAGTGATCAATAATATTTTTACCACAGAAACTTAACCTGAATGTGTTGGCAGTATGGGCTATGGCATTCAAAAACCCTCCAACATAGGATCCAGCCACCAGCCCAGTACAGAGAGAAGTTGACATGATACTTGAATAAAGCAATGGGCTACAAATTGCAGTGTGGCGGTCATAGGCCATGGCTGCCAGCAGGTAGCACTCAGTATAGGCTGCTACACAGGAAAAGAAAAACTGAGCCCCACAGCCAGCCAAGGAGATACGCTTATCTTCTGAGATACAATTGACCAAGATTTTAGGTATATACACAGAATTATACCAGAAATCCAAAAAAGAGAGACCCCCTATGAAAAAGTACATGGGTGTATGTAGCCTGGAATCAATACGAATTAGGATAATCAAGGTCATATTTCCTGACAAGGTCATCACATAGATGGTTAGAAATATTCCAAATAGAATCAACTGTAGATGGGGGTCTTCTGAGAAGCCCAGGAGGATGAATTCAGTAAGGATGGTGCGATTGTCCATCTCCATGTCCACAGAGGGGAAAGCCAGGGTAGAAAGGTGCAGCGGATACACAGTATAGAGATAATCCCAATAAGATGATAAGAGAAATAAGCAATCACCAATCACTGGACCTTAATAACATGATGTGATAAAAAACATAGATTAGTGATGTAATGCATTAAGAGAAAGACATAAGCAATATATCCATCAAATCAACAAAGACTAGAGGTTTATAGCCATTCTCTCCTTTAAATAATTACAAGACAACAAAGAACAGTGGAGTTTCAGACAGTGACTGTAGAAGACTTTTGGAATTAAAGGTTTTAAATTAGAAATTTTCAAAGTTTCATGACTGTGGAAGACTCCTGGAGTTAGAGGCTTTAAATTAGAAATTTTCAACGTCTCATTTCTGAACTACATCATTTGGATCCAGTCCCTTATCAAAAAATAAGAAACAGAAAGCTCATGAACTTTTTACAGCTTCCTGACAGGTTGTCAGCCTGCAGAAAGATGATAAATAAGAAAATACTCAATAACTGTATGTGGTAGTGAGCATATTAAAAGGAAGAGTTCAATAAAATGTGCTCACTCATTAAAGTGAAAAATTAAATACATGAATGTAATAAATGACACCTTTTGAATTTAATCAAAAAGCCAGACAACTGTTTAGCATATTACCCTAAATTTCCTGCCTTGTGTACTGCTATAACCTAAGAGATTAGACACTTTCTATTAAAGTCAAAACATTCAATCATCTTCCCACAAGCTAATGTGAACATCTTATATGCTTGGCATGGCAATGATGCTTTTATGAACAGAAGTATATTGTAGAGTCTTCCAGGCTATCAGTACAAAGAGAAAACTTTATTTCTATGTTCCAGTTATGACTCTAGGTACTGTCTCTCACCATATCCATCCTTGCCCTAGTTTTACAAGGGGCATATTATAAAGTAATGTTACAAGCCTGTCCCACCACTTGACACAAGGGAACTTCAGATTAAGCAGGATGCCCGTAGTGACCAGTGTGGTCTGTTGAGCATCTCAGTTCATAATATAACTCAAAAGCTCCTTGAGCAAATGTTTCCAAACTCCTAGCAAAGGAAAAATTAGTTTTCTCCAATAGTGCCTCATTGGAAATACAAACCACAGCTAAGGGAGGCTCCATGTCTAGCAGGAGATGGCCAGCATAAAACAAAATCAAGAGTACTTTTGGAGATTTTTTTCTTATAATGCTTTGTTTGGGCAATTTTTACCTTGTCTTTTGCATATCTGTTATTGTTTCAGATTCAGTGTTTTTGTGATGTCGTCTATCTGTCTGCTGGCATGTGTATATGTTTCTTGTGACACTATTTTTGGGGTATTTGTTTTCATTTCTCTTTTTGTCTGTTTGGTTTGTTTTATTCTGGAGTTTCTTGTTTTGGTTTGGTTTTGGTTGTTTGTTGTATAAAGAAAGTGGTAAAGAATGTCTGGGATAGAATACATGAGGAGGTGGAAAGGAACTCAGAATAGATGAGGGAGGGGAAAAAATTTAAGAATATATGGTATGAAAAATTATTTTGAAGAAATAAAAAGCCAAATATGTTTCTCAAATGTTAAGCCCTTACCACTAATAGATGATAATGGCTATTGCTCTCTTCTCTTCCTCACTGAAACCATGCAAGAGCTAACACTTGCTTCTTTAATTACTAAAAATGATTTAAAACTATTTATTTTAAAACCACTTATTTTCCTCTTTTCCTTAGGTAATGTGAGGATATAAACATGATTGTGATGTTTTTGACATTGTGGATGTTCAACATGAGGAAGAGTTCAGTTTTTCCTGTGAGGTCATCTAGAGACTTAAAATCCTTGCATTTTATATCTACAAACACCAAAAATCTCTAAGGGATGTTAAAAGACACATACAAAATATAATGTTGCCCCCAATATTTTGAAAACAAGCAACAAGTTTAAGTGTGCAAATGGAGCAATTTACTACAGAATTTCAATTGAGTAAAATGAAAATGCAACTGTGTAGCATTTTATTCTTTGCCATGATGTTTGCTACTGTAGTGTACTATACCACACAGTTTCTCACAAATATTCCTACAGTGAATTGGTGGGAAATTGGTATTGTATCTTATAGCTCTCTCCTCACACTGCCCTGTACTCCTAACCTGAGTCACACTGGCTTATAGACTCTCCCAAACATACTGCACTATCCCATAACTAAAAAAATAAAGAATAAAATTGAAACGTCGACAACTCATTCTCAAAGTTTCTAGCCCACCAGGAATTTTTAATCAAGTGTCAGTTAAAGTATCCTTGGGAAGTAACAGGCATAAAAACGTCAGAACTTACCATATGAAAGTCTCCAATTCAAAATAATCTATCAAGATATCTTACTCCACATAGTAATGCTTATGAAGATATGAACCATAGGGAATGACTTGCAGAAGTTTTATTAAGACATCTCCAGCCCCTCAACATCACTCCCCTACTTTCTTCATTGGAGCTCTTCAACTTCACTGGCAATAATGGAAATTTCTGGCACATTAAAACCAATACCAAGAAATGGAACATCATACCATGAATGTCTGGGAAGCAA